>NC_134484.1:192295556-193003056 GCF_040206685.1 Ascaphus truei | reverse complement strand
GGGCCTCAGAGAATGCGCAACCTCTCCCGATGTAACCCGGAAGTACACCGCACAACACAACAACTCCGGATGGGAGTGTTACGCCGGGGCTGCCTGCAGACCAGACCCGTACCCAGAGCTGAAGGGGAAGTGGTAATAAACGCACCCGCAGCAAAGGGAGCATGTCCGGAGTGTGGTATGAAGCGTTGCCAGGCCAGGTGTAGTAAGGTAGACAATACTTGCCGGTACCGGTTGTAGAGATAGAGTGAATGATGCCTTGCCGAAGTCAGGGAGTGGAGAGTGGAGATAGGTCGTAGTCCAAGCCGTGTTCAAGGGGTTACCAGAGTGAGCGTTGTCCAAGGAGTGCCGAGATCGAGAGCCAGAGGGGGTAGTTGTACGAGCTGCGTCAGAACCTGTGAAAACACTGAGAGAATCCAGAACTACTTCCATACAGAGACTATGTCGAGCAAAGACTGAGAGCAGAGAGGAGCTAGATAAAGCAGGAAGGTCCAATTAGGAATGGAGGCGGGACAGGAAGGGCTACAGGGAGACACTGCAGATTGGTGCAGGCATAACAGGCCAGGTGAGTCTTGTTAGTAACCTGAGTATGCCCGTGCAGTGTGCGGGGGCGGAGCCTGAGGTCCGGGGGACGGGAATAAGAGTGTGCAGACTGAGCGTGCTCCATAACTCGTGTACGCGTGTGAACCGAGCCAGTGGATGGTGCAGGTGTGCGTGCAGGAGGGCGTGGGCACGCCTGGCGCTGAGCAGAGGAATCGCCAAGGGGAGTGATCCCGCGACGGCGGCAGGGGCGAGGAGCCGTGGAGGCAGGTAAGGCAGGATTGTTTTGTGTGTCCAGGGGCTCCCTGCGGGGAGGGAGTGCTCTGTGTGGGGAGCGAGGAGAACGCCGATTCCTGACAGTACCCCCCTCTTCAGGAACGGCCTCAGGACGGTCCAAGAACGGTTTCTCTGGAAACTTTTTCCTGAAGGACTTAAGAAGGGCCGGGGCATGAATGTCCTTTGAAGGTACCCAGGATCTCTCTTCAGGGCCAAAGCCCTTCCACTGCACCAAGAACTGGAGCTGACCCCTGGAAAGGCGAGAATCCAAAAGAGAGTGAACTTCGTATTCCTCGTTATTTTGTACAGTAATGGGATCCGGTTTATGAGTCTGATCAGGAAAGAAGTGACTGGAGATAAATGGTTTTAAGAGGGACACATGAAAGACATTGGGAATCTTCATACTGGGTGGTAGTTGGAGCCGGTATGCCACGGGATTGATTTGTTCACAAATAGGGAAGGGACCCAGGAACTTAGGTGCCAGTTTAGGAGATGGTACCTTGAGGTGGATATTCCTAGAGGATAGCCATACCAAATCCCCTGGTTTGTAACTGGCGGCGAACGACGACGACGATCGGCCTGTAGTTTCGATCTGCGGGAGGAGTTGAGAAGGGTAGACTGAATCCTGGACCATGCGGTTTGGAGGGAAGAAATACGTTCATCTACGGCTGGTACTCCAAAAGGAATGTTGGGGATGGGAAGACAGGGAGGGTGGAACCCATAATTTATAAAGAAGGGCGACTTCCGGGTGGACTCGTTTTTTGCAGAATTGACGGCATACTCTGCCCAAGAGAGGAGTTGAGCCCAATCATTCTGGAAATCGGATATAAAACATCTCAGGTACTTCTCCAGTGATTGATTGATTATCTCCGTTTGTCCATTGGACTGAGGATGATAGGCGGAAGAGAAAGAAGAAGAGATGCCCAATCTCTTCGTGAAAGCTCTCCAATATTTGGAGACGAACTGAGAACCTCTGTCAGAAACAATGGACGAAGGGATCCCATGAATCCGGAAAATCTGCTCCGTAAAGATATCAGCAAGGGCGGGAGAGGTGGGTAATCCTTTAAGTGGAATGAAATGGGACATCTTCGAGAACCTGTCCACGACCACCAAGATAGTGTTCATTCCTCTGGACCTGGGCAACTCCACGATGAAGTCCATAGAAATGTGGGACCAGGGGCGGTCGGGAACTGGAAGGGGTAACAGAAAACCCTGAGGCTTTTGACGGAGAGTCTTGTTTTGAGCGCACGTGGGGCATGCGCGGGTAAACTCCAGAATATCTTGAGACATCCTTGGCCACCAGAAATTCCGACGAATGAGATCAGTAGTCTTCTTAAAACCTGAATGACCTGCAGATTTAGAGGAGTGACCCCAAGACAGGACCCCTGGAACAAATTTGGATGGTACAAAGAGTTTGTTGTCGGGAACGACCAAGTCCTTGGGAATGCGTCTCTGGGAGTGCAAAATCTTGTCAAGATTCTTGAAAGAAGACCTGGCGAGAATCCTCTCTTGTGGAAGGATAGTCTCCAAAGATTCCTCTGGCCTCTCTTCAGAAGAATGTATTCGGGAGAGTGCGTCTGCCTTTACGTTCTTGGTCCCGGGGATATAGGAAAGGTGAAAATCGAATTGAGAAAAAAAAAGAGCCAAACGAGCCTGTCCAAGGCGTCGAGCGTTCTCTATGTAAAGAAGGTTCTTGTGGTCCGTGAGAATAGTAAACGGCTCTTTCGACCCCTCTAGCAGGTGTCTCCACTCTTGAAAAGCATCTTCACGGCCAGAAGTTCCCTGTTACCCGCGTCATAGTTCCTCTCGGCAGACGAGAATTTCTTGGAAAAATATGCACAGGGATGTAACTTATCTTGGGGCGTGGGTCTCTGGGAAAGAACGGCACCAGCGCCGCAATCAGAAGCGTCGACCTCCAGGACGAAGGGAAGTTCGATGTTGGGATGACGGAGAATAGGTGGGGATATAAAGGCTTCCTTGAGTGTCTCAAAGGCGGAGATGGCCTCGGATGAGACCACGCAGAAGGAACAGCTCCTTTTTTGGTGAGCGCAGTGAGGGGTGCCACAATAGTGGAAAAACTCTGTATAAACTTACGATAGTAATTAGCGAACCCTAAAAAACGTTATATGGCCTTGAGAGAGTTGGGTCATGGCCATTCAGTGACTGCTTGAAGTTTACCGGAGTCCATCATAAACCCCTCATCGGAAATGATATACCCCAGGAACGGAGTAGAGGTCGTATGAAAGGTGCACTTCTCCAGTTTGGTGTACAAATTGTGTTCACGGAGACGGGAAAGGACGTAGGAGGTGTGGTGTATATGGTCCTGGAGATCTTTGGAAAAAATCAGGATATCATCCAAGTATACAATAACAAAAATATTGAGTACCTTACGAAATACGCCGTTGATGAAATCCTGGAAGACAGCGGGAGCATTACATAAGCCGAAAGGCATTACCAGATATTCGTAGTGTCCATTACGCGTGTTGAAGGTCGTCTTCCATTCATCCCCCTTCCTGATGCGCACCAGGTTATAGGCACCACGTAGATCCAACTTGGAAAAATCTTGGCCCCCTGTAATTTATCGAACAGTTCGAACAGGTAATTAGGGGAAGGGGGTAACGATTTTTAATAGTGATGTGGTTTAAACCCCTGTAGTCGATGCAAGGCCTCAACGACCCGTCCTTTATCTTGACGAAGAAAAACCCAGCCCCTGCTGGGGAATTGGAGTGACGAATAAAGCCTTTCTTGAGATTCTCCTGGATATATTCATCCATAGCGTGAGATTCTGGTAACGACAAGGGGTAGGTCTTGGACTTGGGTAGGGAGTAACCTGGAACTAGATCGATCGGACAATCGTAAGTCCTGTGTGGCGGCAAGAGGTCTGACTGTACCTTATTGAAAACATCCCGGAATTGATGGTAAACGGAAGGTAGAATAACTTCGGGAACAGAGGTATTGGCCAGCAGTTGATGAGTCTCGCCTGACCTCTGCCTCCAGGAAATGGGAGCAGAGGAAGTCCAGTCAATGAGAGGATTGTTAAGCTGTTGCCAAGGAAGGCCAAGGGTGATGGGTATCCCAGTAGCATGAATGGCATCGAGAACTAAGATCTCCTTGTGCAGATGTGAGGACAGAAGCAAGGGAGCCGTCTCTAAGGAGATGTGGGCCGGGGTAAGAGGACGTCCATCGATACCGACGAGTGCGATGGGAACCTTCTTTCTCACGAGTGGTATGCGGTTTACCCTGGCGAATTCAAGATCCACGAAGTTTCCTCCAGCTCCTGAGTCAATGAAAGCGGCGGTAGAAGTCTTGAACTTATCGCCTGAAAGGTAGACTGGAAATGTAAGTTTCTTAGGGAGTTCACCTTTAGAAAGGGGACGTGGGAGGTCACGTGACGACGGGGAGGTGAATGGCTGCTTAGTACCTGAGCTCCATTCCCACCGGCACTAGTTATATCAATAACTACAGCAAAATCACGACAACAGCAACACAACCAGCAGTAAAGAATCTCTAAACATACCAGGATGGCTTCTAACAAAACAGTTCGAAGAAAAACCCAGACAGTCTCTACTTATTTCAAAAAAGGAGAGACAGCACAGGGAGACAGGCCTGAATCCCCTGCACAACCCACCATGACAGACCATGAGGGAGAAAATGCAAGTGCTGCATCGGACGACATGGATGTAATGAGGCGCAAGGATATGAAAGCTTTCTGCGCTGAAATGAAGCAATTTTTTACAACAGAACTTTGGGCTCTCAGGAAAGATTTGGATGCCATAGGTGAGCGAACAAACTCCCTAGAGGTTAAATCTGATGAGACCGTTACTGCACTGGTACAAACCCAGAAACAAGTAACTAAGCTGAGGGACCAGGTCAGATTCCTAGAGGAAAAGATTGAGGACTCTGAAAACAGGGACAGAAGAAGTAATATCCGTCTAAGGGGGGTCCCTGAGACTGTCACCGACCCAGAGGATTTTGCCACCAAGTGGCTAGAACAACTCTTCCCTGACAAGACGGACCGTGAGCTCCTGTTAGACAGATGTCATCGCGCCCTGAGAGGAAGACCGCAGGCAGGGGACCCCCCAAGAGACATTATTATCAGGTTCCACCATTACCGCACAAAAGAGGAGGTATGCAAGATATCACGGGACACTAAACATATGGAGTTTGATAAAGTGAGATTCCAGGTGTTCCAAGACCTGTCCCCGGCCACGCTGGCCAAAAGAAAATCCCTAGCCCCCATTACAAAAATTCTGAGGGACCAGCAGATTAGATACCGGTGGCTATTCCCATGTGCAGTAATGGTGCTGCGGAATGGGGTAGCACATACCTTGAGACGCCTGGAAGACGGCGAGGGATTCCTCGGCAAGCTGGGTGCAGGGGGAGCGGCGGAGGTCTTGCGGGCATCCCCACGAGCAGAAGCAGGAGACGCAGACGTACCCTTACCCACGTGGAGCAAAGCGGGGGCTCTGCGGTCGGCGGCAGGAGCAACGGGATCAGCAGCGGCCCATAACTGAGTTCTCACCCCATGAAATTTGGAAGTGCTCAAGCAAAGAAATAATCATATAAAAGGAATCCCTTTTGGTGTTCAGAACCTTCATCATGTCATTTTGCCTTTTCGTTTTACCTTCCAGCTGGGGTGTTTCAGCTGCAGTGTCTTGCTTCACCCGGAGGGAGGCATCGTAAGCGCGTCCTCCGGTGACCCGGCTACCCCCCCTCACTCCTGCGGCTACCCCCCCCCCCCCCCCCTGCTGCGGCTACCCCCCCCCCCACTGCTGCGGCTACCCGCCCCCCGCTGCTGCGGCTACCCGCCCCCCCACTACTGCGGATGCCCCCCCACACTTGCGGCTGACCCCCCACACTTGCGGCTGCCCCCCCCAAACTTGCGGCTGCCCTCCCACACTTGCGGCTGCCCTCCCACACTTGCGGCTGCCCTCCCACACTTGCGGCTGCCCTCCCAGACCAGCGGCTGCCCTCCCAGACCTGCGGCTGCCCTCCTGGTCGCGAGCGGGTCCGTCGCTGACTTTTGGAGGGCAGCCATATTGCCTCTATCCCTCCCTGTGCTCGGCGGGAGCGGCTCCGGTTTTCACGGGCTTTGCCGCTGACGTCACTGCCAGGCGCCGCTCTCTCGCGAGAGGACGGCGCGGCCCCACGTGACTGCGCACATTGCAGGGAGACTCTGCCGGAGATGCAGAGGGGGACGGTCCGCGATAGCGCAGGGGCCGGAGATACGGGGGGGGGGAATGGAGAGAGGTGGAAGCTGAGATCGGAAGGGTGGGGGGGAGAGGAGGATGAAAGGGGGGAGGAGGATGAAAGGGGGGGAGGAGGATGAAAGGGGGGGGAGGAGGATGAAAGGGGGGGGGAGGAGGATGAAAGGGGAGGGGGAGGATGAGGATGAAAGGGGGAGGATGAGGATGAAAGGGGGGGGTGAGGATTAAAGGGGGGGATGAAGATGAAAGGGGTGGAGGAAGAGGATGAAAGGGGGGGAGGATGAGGATGAAAGGGGGGGGATGAAGATGAAAGGGAGGGGAGGACGAAAGGGGCGATGAAGATGAAAGGGGGGGATGAGGATGAAAGGAGGGGGGAGGAATAAGATGAAAGGGGGGGGAGGATGGGGATGAAAGGGGGGGGGGGGAGGATGAGGATGAAAGGGGGGGGAGGATGAGGATGAAAGGGGGGGAGGATGAGGATGAAAGGGGGGGAGGATGAGGATAAAGGGGGGGAGGGATGAGGATTAAAGGGGGGGAGGATGATGATGAAAGGGGGGAGGAGGATGATGATGAAAGGGGGGGTGGAGGATATAAAGAATGGGGGAGGATATAAAGAAGGGGGGGTGGGGTAAAGGGGTGGGGGAGGGGGGATAACGAAAGAGGGGGTAAAGAAAGATTCAATTCACTTGTCACCATCTGACGCGGAGCCCTTCCCAATAAAGTTTCAATGAGGCTCTGTATGTTATGTTATATGTATGTTAGATGGTATAGAATATCTGTTGCATCTGTTGTATATGTTATAGGTTATATATGTTATTTATGGTTCATATGTTATATAGGGTTAATGGGTTAAATATGTTAAATATGTTCATTAAATCATTAAATAATTGGGTTCATTCAAATGCTGGGTATATGCATGTATATATATGGATATGCACTCACTATAACTTAGGTACTGCTGTAAGTCGTTATAAAGTTAAAAATCACGCTACAGTTTAAGGTTAAGTTAGTTATCAGTTTTGCGCCGGTGGGATTCACCCAAGATGTCGTACATGTGTTCCTCATATAGGTCCCTGACGAATCAGGACCTCAAACAAGTCCCAGGGGGGTCGGTCCCGGGAAGGGAAAGCCGGCCATTTTGGAAGGTCAGGCATACCGACCTGCCCATTGGGCGTCAGACTCCCACTCGGGGGACCCCGAGGGGAGCTCTGGTTTTTCTTTTCTTTTTTTTCATTATTACAAAGCGGTTTAACTTATGTTTCAAATTTTGCTTTACCCCTTATGTGTTTTCCCTTGTACTGTCTCCTCCCTCCCTACCCCTCCCAATCCTTTCCCCACCCGGCCGGGGAGGATGCCAACCTAGACGGAACACAAGAACTTTGCCGGATGGTAACACCAAAAACGTCCGCCAGTTGAACAAGGGACAAAGTGGACAGGGTGAGTCATCAAACGTTAGCTTGTTACACTTCTCACACATTAAGTGATGGCGATAACCCTTATATCACATAACGTTAAGGGCTTTAATAGCCCAACCAAGAGAAAAATAGCTTTCACTGACTATAAACGAAAACACGCAGATGTCCTAATGTTACAGGAGACTCATTTTAGCAAGACCAACGCGCCTAAATTCCTAGACAAAGACTATGCCCAGTTCTACCTTTCCTCCGCACCGGTTAAAAAACGTGGAGTGGCCATCTTGTTCCATAATAAAATCCCATTTGTAGCCCAAACTATTAAAAGAGACACAGAGGGACGCTTTGTTATACTAGTGGGCACGATACGGGAGCAATGCATCACAATAGCCACAATCTATGCCCCCTGCGAGCAGGACGCAGTCTTCTTTGAAGACTTTTTTCGGACTTTTTACGCACCGTCGCAAGAGGCGGCGTAATACTCGCAGGGGATATCAACATGGTCATGCAACCAAATCTAGACAGATCAGGGAATACGGGCACAGTACATAAAAAAGTGGGGACCTCTTTACGCAAGGGCCTCAAAGACAACCAACTGACTGACATATGGAGAGAACTTCACCCGACTGATAGGGACTACACGTTCTATTCCCACCCACACGGCTCCTACAGCAGAATTGATTATTTTTTCGTCTCTTGCCAACTGGTTCCTCTGGTCTCCCGAGCTGGGATCCATGATATTTCATGGTCTGACCATGCACCGATAGAGCTAAGGTGCGAGCACATCCGAACAGGCAGACCAGGAGCGAACTGGAAGCTCAACGAATCAATCCTAAAAATTCCTGAGATTTATGAGACAACAAAGGAAGAAATAGTTCAATTCTTCCACACAAACACAGGCTCTGTAGATTCCCAGTTTGTATTATGGGAGGCTCACAAAGCGACGCTGAGGGGCATACTAATTAGCACCACAGCTAGGAGAAAACGGGAAAGGGACACAAAAATTATGAAGCTTCAATCTAGATTACATTCCCTTACATCACTCCATAAGAGTAACCCTGACCTGCAAACCCTACAAGAATTGAAAGATACCAAAATTGAACTAAACATGTTGTTGACCTCCAGGGCAGATAACGCGCTGAGTTGGTCTAAGAGGAAATTTTACGAAAAAGCGAACAGGCCGGATACTATGCTGGCTCGAGCGTTAAGAGACAGACAAGTGAAGTTTAATATCCAAGCTATACGCTTAAAATCAGGCACCCCCACGGCCAACCCTAAGAAAATAGTAGAAGAATTTGGTTCGTTCTATGAAACACTATATAATGGAGAGAAAGTGGCACATAACGCTAAAACGAGCGAGAAGCTGAGAGATTTCTTAGCCAGCTCAAAACTAGGGAGATTGACAGAGGCAGAGAGAGAGGCCATGGGCGCTGATTTCACTATAGAGGAGGTCTTGTTGTTGGGGTGGGAAGGGAGCGATCAAATCAGGTACAATACATGTGAATAAAGAAAATATAAAAAAACAATAATTGTGCAGTATATTGGTACAATGCTGGCTAGATGAAAATCTTGGCTCTTGAGGATTTTCTACTTACAACAAAGTAGAAATAATCATGCAGTGTTCTGACAAATTGCAGAGAGTGTGGTGATGGGTTCCTTCTCTTAAGGTATTAATGGCCCCAGTAGATTATCTTGCAGTAGAATTGAATCAGCAGAAGTAGTGCTCACATCATACATGCAAAGAGACAAAAACAGCCCAATGGTGTAGATTGTAACTTAGCTTGTTTATGTTATATAAAGAAATGGTAGATGTACTCACAAAAGTACAAACGGATTGTACACATAAAAGTATCTTTCGACGGTCTGTGCCTGCAAATGTTCCCACACTCCTTTAGAATCTCCTGCCTCGCCGGCTGACAGTGGCGTCTGACGTCACTTCCTGCTCGCGGATGACCGCATCCGCTGGTATCGGAATCATTACAACATACATATTACAACTTTAATAAATTTCAAAATGACAAATTACTGGAACACAAACAAATGGTTTTATGAATTTTGAGATTTAAATATATTTTTATATATAGATGTTTTAAAGTTATATTATATTTAATTCATTTTTTCAATTGATTATTTATTCATGATTTTAGATTTTTGTTCTAACTCACCTAGCCATCTATTAATTGTTTTTTTAACTATTTATAATATACAACCATTAATGCATCTCTTATTGTCTTTTCTCTCCCCTTGCCTTATGATGCTGCAATTCCCATTTAAATAGTATTTTATTCCACTTGCTGATTATTGAGTTTTAAATAATGTGACTGATTTTATTGTTTGTGTTCCAGTAATTTGTCATTTTGAAATTTATTAAAGTTGTAATATGTATGTTGTAATGATTTCGATTGCATTAGCATAGGATTTGGACCACTGTGTCTATGTGCCTATATAGAGGCAAACCAGTGGGTTAATGAAGAGTTAATAGATATATAATTGATTTACAAATGTGCACCCAATTTAATTAATTGAGACCATATATAAGTATAACATCCACATGGGACGCCATTATGCTCCTGAGGAAGCTGTATGAGTAAGCAGCGAAACGCGTAGAGCCTTCTTTGTGCTGCAGCCAACCAAGAGAGGAAGACGCCGGACGCCAGAGTTCCTTCACAGCCCCTCTCCTTGCGCATCGCTATCCCGATACCAGCGGATGCGGTCATCCGCGAGCAGGAAGTGACGTCAGACGCCACTGTCAGCCGGCGAGGCAGGAGATTCTAAAGGAGTGTGGGAACATTTGCAGGCACAGACCGTCGAAAGATACTTTTATGTGTACAATCCGTTTGTACTTTTGTGAGTACATCTACCATTTCTTTATATGACATAAACAAGCTAAGTTACAATCTACACCATTGGGCTGTTTTTGTCTCTTTGCATGTATGATGTGAGCACTACTTCTGCTGATTCAATTCTACTGCAAGATAATCTACTGGGGCCATTAATACCTTACGAGAAGGAACCCATCACCACACTCTCTGCAATTTGTCAGAACACTGCATGATTATTTCTACTTTGTTGTAAGTAGAAAATCCTCAAGAGCCAAGATTTTCATCTAGCCAGCATTGTACCAATATACTGCACAATTATTGTTTTTTTATATTTTCTTTATTCACATGTATTGTACCTGATTTGATCGCTCCCTTCCCACCCCAACAACAAGACTGCATCTGTTGGAAATCCTCGCATATTTCCAGGAAAGGTTGAGAAGTATCTTTTCAGGTTACATTTTTGTGTTTTACATATACTGTTTAATTATTCGGTTTATTTTATTCATCTATGGTATTTGTGGCGCCTATTCAAATCATTTGACAAATACTCGTTTGATCTGCTATTGATTTGTGGGCTGCCTATTTATACCAGTTTTGTACACTTATTCTGAATTATTATGGATATCACGTCACCCAATATTTTTGCTAAACGACACTCCAGAAAATCACAGTTTAATTTTCAAGATGTAGATAATTCACATACACCGGTATCATATGATTTATTAGAGGAGGAATTTCACAAATTAGATAGATTATTGGTTAAAGACACTAAAAAATGGTTAGATTTAAGTTTTTAAAAAAAATATATTAATTGTAATAGAATACCGAGGGGATTGAGAATTTCAAAAGATCCCTCTTCAAATTTAGAAGATGAGGAATTTGTAAAAGTATGGTACGATATAATTGACAAATGTTCATTTGATTTGATGCAGGCATTAATCAATCAACATAAAAAGAATATTAAAAAAATAGATGAAGAGGTTACAATAATTGAGGAAAAATTGGCACATTTAGAAGACACTGCAGAGTTTAAAACGAAAGATAGAGAATTGAAGAGGAAAATAGATAAATTAGAAAATGATTTATACATTAACAAAACTAATAAATTCTTACGTGATGAAGAAGACTATAAGAGAGGCGAACAACGAGATTGGAAAAAGAAAAAGAATGCATATCAAATAGATAGGAAGTATGAGAACAGATATGGTAATTCCTATTCTAGATTAGAAAAACCTCATTATACTAACACTTCATATCGTAGGGAAATGGATAATGTTCCAATTCAGAATAAATCCTATCATCCCTATAGAGAAGTAAGAGAACAGAGATATACGGACACGAATCAGACCTCTGATTCACTACACTTGCATAATAGAACCATATTGGAAAATAAACCAGTAGATGAAAGAGATAAACGTCGAGATATTGAATGTCAAAAAGAAAGAGAGAGAGAGAAAGGGAAAGAATTTTCAGAATAGAGGAAGAGAGACGGAGAGAAAGGGAGAGGCAAAGGGAGAGAGAAAGACAAAGAGAAAAGGAAGTCAGAATGAAAGAAGAAAAAGAGAAAACCCTTAGAGACAGGGACATCCATAGAAAAAGAGAGCAACAGAGAGATAGGGATTTTGCCTACCATAGAGAACAGCGAGAAAGAGAACAGAGAGAAAAAGAACAGAAAGATAAGGAATATCAACAAGAGAAAGAGGCAAGAAGGGAAAAAGAGATGAAAAGAGAAAGGGAAGAAAGAAAAAGGGAAAGAGATAGACATCATTTGGATAGACAACACAAAACTAGTAGGTCCCGTTCACCTATTGGGGCCACTGGACCCAATGCTTTTTTAGACATGGACAAAACACTAAGCGTTTGGGAAATACCAAATACTTACTCACCCCCGAAAGAAAGGAGGGATCCGAATCCCTACCACAAAAGAGAAAACACCAGAGAGGGAAAAGAGGAAGAAGAAGGAAAAGGGAAAGAATAAATAAAGAAACCTGCAATAACATTAAAAGTATTTTTAATCTAAGTAAGGTTGATTTAACCATAACGCAACAAAATTTGATCTCTAAGGGATTATCTTTTGCCCCAACTGTTGGGCCCAATAATTTTGAATTGTTTTTAGATGCGAATCGTTATCTTCGTAAACTTACCGTTAAGAGATTCTTTCAGAGTAAGAATGTAGAATCCAGGTTACAGATGGACAAAGTGAGAAGTGAACCTGAAGTCAGTAAATTTAAACATACGACACTAAGAAATAAATCTTTATTTTATCCGACATACTACAAAGGGAAACATTTAGAGGTCTTCTATGATCTAATTGTAAAAGATTTTGAGTCTCTTTCAAAACATAATAAATCCAAGACAAGAAATAACCTGACAAAGGAAGAGAGAATAGCTCTAGAGGAAATCACAAACAATAAGAACATAGTCATCAAACAGGCCGATAAAGGTGGAGGGACTGTAATAATGAATAGAGAGGATTATATGATGGAAATTGATCGGCTACTACAAGATGGAGAAACGTACAAAATTCTGAAGAAAAATCCAACAGAAGAATTTAGTAGAGACCTTAACATTTTATTAGAAAAGGGGAAAAATATAGGTATTTTAACGGAACAAGAATATAAATTTTTAAACAATAAAACACCTCAGATACCGATCTTCTATATTTTACCCAAAATACATAAATGTTTACAGAACCCACCAGGAAGGCCGATAGTTTCTGGAATTAATTCACTCACGTCCAATCTATCGGCCTATATTGATAATTTCCTCCAAGGATATGTGAAAGAAATGAACTCATATTTGAAGGATACTACTGACATTCTCAAAACTCTGGACACGTTTGAATGGAAGAAAGACTATCTATTGGCAACGATTGATGTCAGTTCATTATACACATCTATAATACATAAACTGGGCATTCAAGCGGTAGAATATTTCCTAAGAAAAGATCCAGAGCTAGAAGATTTACAAATTGCTTTTCTCTTAGAAAGTATTACATTTATATTAGAAAAGAATTTCTTCTTATTTGATAATATATTCTATGTTCAGAAATGTGGCACCGCCATGGGAACGAAGTTTGCCCCCAGCTATGCCAATCTCTTTATGGGATATTGGGAGGACTGTAACATCTGGTCCAATGGCAAGCTGGGGGGGAACGTTGTCCTATGGCGGCGCTACATTGATGACATTATTTTAATATGGCAGGGAGATCAAGGGAGTTTAGAACAATTTATTTTAAATTTGAATCAAAACAATTTAAATCTAAAATTTACACATACCATCAGTACAACTTCTATTGAATATCTTGATTTGGAAATATATATCGAAGAAGATGTTATTAAAACCAAAACCCATTTTAAAAATGTCGATTGTAATAATTTCATTTTAAGATCTAGCTGCCACCAACATCAATGGATGGATGGGGTTCCTTACAGCCAATATAGAAGAATACGAAGAAACTGTACAGAGGAGAATATTTTTAATGACCAATGCAAGATTTTAGAGAAACGTTTTATGGAGAAAAAATATAGCAAAGAGGTTTTAGATACGGCCTTAACTAAAGCAAAGAGCCTACAAAGAAAAGAACTTTTAGAATCTCAGAAAAAATCTTTTAATGACAAAAAAGATAATATTTATGAGACAGCTTTTCTTACAACTTTTAATAAAGAAGCAAAAAACATTGGAAAGATACTGCGAAAACATTGGCATGTTCTTAAATCGGATACAGTTTTGGGTGAGATTTTACCGGAAAATCCAAAAGTCATTTTTAAAAAGGCACAAAGCATGAAGAATATATTGGCCCCAAGTGCTTTGAGGAAATTAGACACGGACAGGAATGGCTGGCTTCAGAATATTGCAGGCTTTTATGGATGTGCATCCTGTAAGGCCTGCCAACATAAAATGAAAGTAAAAAACAGTTTTATTAGTTATAAGAGCAAAGAGTCATTTAAAATAAAACAATACATAAATTGCTATACTGACTTTGTCATTTATGTCCTACAATGCCCATGCGGGCTTCAATACGTAGGGAAAACCACGAGACCCATTCGTACCCGCATTATTGAGCATTTAAGCAACATAAGACGTGGTATTTTAACACACAGCGTCTCAAAACATTATGCCAAATATCATTCTTCCAATCCAGATAGTCTCAGATATATTGCCATTGAAAATGTTAAACAGCATTGGAGGGGACGAAGTAGAGAGGTGGATTTAAGTAAGAGAGAAATGTATTGGATACATAAATTGAACACACTTATCCCTAATGGTCTTAACTCGGACTTTGAGATTTTACCTTTCTCACATTCTTAAATGCAAACCCACTATTTGCACTTTAAATACATGAGTATTTAACCCCTCTCACAACCCCTAATCCCCCCCCCCCCCCCATCGTTTTAAGTTTCTACTGTATGTATCTATTGGTTAATGTTTAAATTTTTACAAAAAATGGTTTTATGAATTTTGAGATTTAAATATATTTTTATATATAGATGTTTTAAAGTTATATTATATTTAATTCATTTTTTCAATTGATTATTTATTCATGATTTTAGATTTTTGTTCTAACTCACCTAGCCATCTATTAATTGTTTTTTAACTATTTATAATATACAACCATTAATGCATCTCTTATTGTCTTTTCTCTCCCCTTGCCTTATGATGCTGCAATTCCCATTTAAATAGTATTTTATTCCACTTGCTGATTATTGAGTTTTAAATAATGTGACTGATTTTATTGTTTGTGTTCCAGTAATTTGTCATTTTGAAATTTATTAAAGTTGTAATATGTATGTTGTAATGATTTAGATTGCATTAGCATAGGATTTGGACCACTGTGTCTATGTGCCTATATAGAGGCAAACCAGTGGGTTAATGAAGAGTTAATAGATATATAATTGATTTACAAATGTGCACCCAATTTAATTAATTGAGACCATATATAAGTATAACATCCACATGGGACGCCATTATGCTCCTGAGGAAGCTGTATGAGTAAGCAGCGAAACGCGTAGAGCCTTCTTTGTGCTGCAGCCAACCAAGAGAGGAAGACGCCGGACGCCAGAGTTCCTTCACAGCCCCTCTCCTTGCGCATCGCTATCCCGATACCAGCGGATGCGGTCATCCGCGAGCAGGAAGTGACGTCAGACGCCACTGTCAGCCGGCGAGGCAGGAGATTCTAAAGGAGTGTGGGAACATTTGCAGGCACAGACCGTCGAAAGATACTTTTATGTGTACAATCCGTTTGTACTTTTGTGAGTACATCTACCATTTCTTTATATGACATAAACAAGCTAAGTTACAATCTACACCATTGGGCTGTTTTTGTCTCTTTGCATGTATGATGTGAGCACTACTTCTGCTGATTCAATTCTACTGCAAGATAATCTACTGGGGCCATTAATACCTTAAGAGAAGGAACCCATCACCACACTCTCTGCAATTTGTCAGAACACTGCATGATTATTTCTACTTTGTTGTAAGTAGAAAATCCTCAAGAGCCAAGATTTTCATCTAGCCAGCATTGTACCAATATACTGCACAATTATTGTTTTTTTATATTTTCTTTATTCACATGTATTGTACCTGATTTGATCGCTCCCTTCCCACCCCAACAACAAGACTGCATCTGTTGGAAATCCTCGCATATTTCCAGGAAAGGTTGAGAAGTATCTTTTCAGGTTACATTTTTGTGTTTTACATATACTGTTTAATTATTCGGTTTATTTTATTCATCTATGGTATTTGTGGCGCCTATTCAAATCATTTGACAAATACTATAGAGGAGGTGTCACAAGCCATTAAGGAACTCAAACCCTCAAAAGCCCCAGGGCCAGATGGCTTCTCGGGGCTATACTATAAGAAATTTGCCAAAGTACTAGCCCCTAGGTTGCTCCACGTGTTCAATGCAATATTAGCAGGAGCCCCCATCCCCAGAGAGATGTTACAGGCGTCTATATCATTAATCCATAAACCAGGTAAAGATCCGCTGGACTGCAAAAGTTATAGGCCCATATCCCTAATCAATACTGATATTAAAATATACGCTAAACTATTGGCCAATAGATTATGTCTAATCCTACCCAGACTTATACACCCAGATCAGGTCGGATTCATTAAAGGCAGACAGGCAGCGGACAATACCCGGCGATTTATTGATCTGGTAGAATTGGCCACTAAAAATAACACACAAAGTATGCTGTTAAGTCTGGATGCAGAAAAAGCTTTTGATAGGATAGACTGGCCTTACCTGAAGGAGACGCTTGCGGCATTTGGCTTTGGGGATCAGGTGAGTAGAGCGATTCTCTCGCTGTACTCAGGACCTACCGCCAGGGTAATACACCAGGGCTTTCCATCTCTCCCCTTTCAAATTAAGAGTGGCACGAGACAGGGATGCCCATTATCCCCTCTCCTGTTCGCTCTATGTATAGAACCACTGGCGGCGCAAATTAGAGGCAACCCGGACATCTCAGGGTTAAACGTATATTCTCAAACACATAAAGCGGCCCTGTACGCAGATGATATCCTACTAATTATCTCAAAGCCCCTCACCTCCTTGCCAAACCTATTGGATTTATTGGACAGATTCTCGAGCATTTCGGGATTTAAAATAAATCAAGCTAAATCTGAAGCCCTCAACATCAATCTCCCTAGACACGTAGAGAAGTTATTGCAACTGAATTTTAACTTCCACTGGCAACAGAAATACATAAAATATCTAGGAGTCCACATAGCCAAGAACACCAAAGACATCTACAATGCAAATTACCCCAACCTAATTCGGACGTTGATAGCTGACCTCCATAAATGGTCCTCTATACGAATATCCTGGATAGGTAGGATACATAGCGTCAAAATGAACCTACTCCCCCGTATCCTATACCTTTTCCAGACGTTACCAGTGCCACTCAGACTGAAGGATTTGCTCTCACTTCAGTCTGCAATCTCTAAATTTATCTGGGGAGGGAAAAAACCGAGAGTCAACAAATTAAATATGAAAAGATCTGTCCTAGCAGGGGGCCTAGCGGTACCCTGCCTGCTCTCATATTACAAAGCGGCTCAATTAAGCCAAATTGTTCAATGGCAATCCAGTCCACATTTAAAACGGTGGGTGGAATTAGAGAGTGCTGCCTGCGCTCCTTTAAAAATACGCAACTTGATTTGGCTACCTAAAACAGCACGACGATCTGCTGACATGCCGCTTTCCTCAATGACCAACTCGTTGTCTATCTGGGAGGCTAATAAGACTAAATACTCTCTCACAACGAGTAATTCTTCAATGTCCCCAATTTGGAACAATCCCAAGTTCGCTCCTGGCCTTCTGGAGGGAGATGCATCAATTTGGAAACAAAAAGGTTATATACGAATTAAAGATCTGGAGGGTTACAATAGCAAGATTAAAACGTTTGATCACGTCAGAGAAGAAAAAGATATACCCCACTCAGAATTTTTTAGGTACCTCCAGCTCCGAGCATTTTATAACAAATTTGCCCCATACCCCCCCCTGACGTCATTCGAAAAGCTCTGTCTGGCAGAGACCGACACAAAGGGACTCACATCACAATTGTACAAGGAAGTAGTTGATTCTGCGAGCTCTAGACAGCAGCCACCGTCATTTAGAACCCAATGGGAAAGAGACCTGGGAGAGACATTAGAAGACGACGAGTGGAATGCTATATATCTGGCCACGGCAAAAAGCTCCATATGTACCGCACTAAAGGAGAACGCATATAAGGTCCTAATGCGGTGGTACCTCACCCCAATGAAATTAGCCAAGTTCGTGCCTGGATCCTCCTCACTATGCCCCCGGCAGTGCGGAGGATCGGCCGATCTGTTACATATGCTGTGGTCTTGCCCACGGATCTCCCCACTATGGGAAGAAATTAGACATTGGATACAGAGGGTCTTCGACCTCACTATTCCCCCAGACCCATGGCTATTCCTCTTGAATAGACCACTAACGGGCCTGTCCAAAGCAAACAATAAACTAATAGCACATTTTACAATAGCCACACGGAGCGAGATCGCAGCACTATGGAAACGCCCCGAAATTCCAAGTATCCCAAAGATTCGAAATCGATTGTGGTTTATCTGCCAGATGGAAACGTTGACGAGTCTAGTTAATGACACTGGCACCAATTATCTCAAAGTATGGACGCCTTGGCTGGCGCAGACGGATATCCCCGGGGTTGAGAGGAACACAATCTGGCTGTGATAGATGCAGGTGCGTTCTCCTTTAGGAGCGGAAACTCAGCTCACGACGACTAAACAGACAAATAGACAGAACACCTACAGAGGTGTTAAACTGGAGAGGACGCAACCCACAAAGAACCTTACTAGGATCGGTGAAGAGACCTAGCACGAGTCGATGCTCCTCTTCCGGCCGCGCCACCCCTTACTCCCTTCCTACCCAACTCCTTTTTTTTTTTTTTTTTTTCTTTTCTTTATTTCTTTATTTATTTATTTTTCTTTATTGATTTTGTGTTTGTCAATTTGAATTAATCATACTATGTGAATTATGTTATTATCTTTATTGCTAGTCCACCCAAAACAATCCGGTCGAGTAGGGCCCGAAAAACCGGGATATGTCTCACGAGCTGACATACAGCAGCGGCAGCTCTTATTCGAGCAAATGCCGCTGGCTGAATGAGGCTGGGAAGCGGGTAGCCGCGGCGCGTGGCGGCGCACTGTGACGTCACGGTCACAAGCGCGCCCGGCTTCCCCGGCTTCCCCAGGCTTCCCCG
Source organism: Ascaphus truei (assembly GCF_040206685.1). Lineage (NCBI taxonomy): Eukaryota > Metazoa > Chordata > Amphibia > Anura > Ascaphidae > Ascaphus > Ascaphus truei. The sequence continues at coordinate 192,984,061 of NC_134484.1, read as the reverse complement.
ACACCCCTGGAGTTCAAATCTAGGTAAGCGGGGGTGCGGGGAAGCAGAGGGGCAGAGTAGAAGCCGGGTTCGGGGTGTCTTTGGGGGGGTAATTGCGCGCGATGTGGAGGGGGGGTGCGTGGGGGAAACGCGGCGGCGCGCGTTTCTGACTGGCGGCAGCTGGGGTAGATCCCGGCATGCCGCCGGCATTTACTTTAATAAAGTATGTCGCTACTGTATAGCGGAGATTAACTGTCTATAGCGGAGATTAACACTAAAAATGAATGTAATGTATACTGTATTCTGTATCACTTGTTTGGAACAATGCAATAAAATCTAAGTTACAAAAAAAAGAAAGGGGACGTGGAGACATTAAACCCAGAGAGAGCCCCTCTGTACTCACTGGGTGTTCCCGTTTCCCGGACGCAGTGGACACTCCCGAACCAGATGTTCCATGGATCCGCAGTAGAAACACAATCCCCCGGCGTGGGGGAACTGCCGTATCGGTGTGCGGATGCGTTGTACCCCCAATTGCATTGGCTCTGGCAACTCCAGTGCAGGACGAAGAGGTATGGTAGCACTTGGGGAAGCCGGAGTGTTGCTGGGAGTACTAAAGTTATGAAAGTTATGGACGCAAGTGCGCTGACGCTCTGAGCGGCGTACCTGGATACGTTGATCCACTCAGACAGCCAAATCAATCAGGACCTCCAATGGATCCGGCCTGGATTGGCGAGAGAGTTCATCCTTGATGGGATCTGCCAGGCCTTGCCAGAACACAGAGATGAGAGCCTCTTGTCCCCAGTTAGTCTCGGCTGCTAAAGTCCAGAATTCCACAGCATACTGCATCACCATTCGCCGTCCCTGAGTGATCTGGAGGAGAGAAACAGATGCCATCTCCCGACGAGCGGGAGAATCGAATACTTGTTGAAACTCGGCTTTAAATGCCGGGTAATCTTGGGTAAGGTCAGAACGCCGCTCCCAAACCGGGGAAGCCCAAGCTAGGGCGCTGCCAGTGAGGAGGTTATAAATGTAGGCTACCTTCTTGCGATCAGTATTGTAGAGATGGGGGGCCATTTCAAACTGCACCTCACACTGGTTTAGGGAACCCCTACCATCTTGCGGTTCACCTGCATAAGGCTTGGGGGGAGGAATCCTTACATCTGAGCTGCTAACTGCGCTTGCGGAGTGGGGGCTTACATCTAGCGGGGTCGCGGTCGGTACCCTGTCTGAGAGTACTGCGACCTAGCGTGTAAGTGCCACAATTTGATCCGCCATGGCCTGGTTTTGCTGAAGCAGATTGGAGAGAAACTGTTGAAGTTCGGTCTGGTCTGCGTCTTGAGGGCTCGACATAATGTTACGCCAGTGCTGCCCGCAGACCAGACCCGTCCCCTGAGCTGAAGGGGGAAGTGGTAATACACGCACCCACAGCAAAGGGAGCATGTCCGGAGTGTGGTATGAAGCGTTACCAGGCCAGGTGTAGTAAGGTAGACAATACTTGCCGGTACCGGTTGTAGAGATAGAGTGAATGATGCCTTGCCGAAGTCAGGGAGTGGAGAGTGGAGATAGGTCGTAGTCCAAGCCGTGTTCAAGGGGTTACCAGAGTGAGAGTTGTCCAAGGAGTGCCGAGATCGAGAGCCAGAGGGGGTAGTCGTACGAACTACGTCAGAACCTGTGAAAACACTGAGAGAATCCAGAACTACTTCCATACAGAGACTATGTCGAGCAAAGACTGAGAGCAGAGAGGAGCTAGATAAAGCAGGAAGGTCCAATTAGGAACAGAGGCGGGACAGGAAGAGCTACAGGGAGACACTGCAGATTGGTGCAGGCATATCAGGCCAGGTGAGTCTTGTTAGTAACCTGAGTATGCCCGTGCAGTGTGCGGGGGCAGAGCCTGAGGTCCGGGGGACGGGAATAAGAGTGTGCAGACTGAGCGTGCTCCATAACTCGTGTACGCGTGTGAACCGAGCCAGTGGATGGTGCAGGTGTGCGTGCGTGGAGGCCGGTAAGGCAGGATTGTTTTGTGTGTCCAGGGGCTCCCTGCGGGGTGGGAGTGCTCTGTGTGGGGAGCGAGGAGAACGCCGATTCCTGACAGGGAGGAAGTGGTGGTCGGACTTTGGAGGGGGGGAGGGGGGTTGATTCGCCGATGCGTGGTAGCGTTATACAGTCCCAGCAAAAATCCAAGGTATAGATGAGTGAGGACAATCTATCAGTAGCTCACACTAACACTCCCAACGCGTTTCTTCACAGGGGATAAATGACGGACATACGTCACAGCTATTTATATTTGCATGAACCAATCAATCACAATCTTGGCTGACTGATAATTAAATGAACACATGAAATCAATTAAAGGCTAAGGAGGCAACAACCTTATATGATTGAATTGTAAAATAAAAGAAATTTGCATTAGATATAAATATAATACCTGTATATCATATACAATGTTATATATACATCGTATTGTTATCACTATCCTTTTCAGGTTCTGATAACTATATATAACACTAGATGGATATCATACATCCTTATAATGTCATATACTCTTGTATTTTTCCTCCATCTGTGTATGTTCATCAATATCCCTAAAATATTTTATATATTTTTCAATCAAAAAATAATTTCTGTTTATAAAAAAGTTTTTTTCCTTCTAAATATTACATTTATTATCAATTAAAATAAATTCCAATAGTAGCCCATATTTGAGAGACCTGTTGGTCACTGTCTGTGGTCTGCATTGACCTCAAATATATAGGATCATTTACTAAATCTTTAAAATTTATTAGTTCACAATTTTGGAACACAATTGTATATTTATACACACATATATATATATTGTTGTTGTCTTCTCGTTCCTTTTCTTTTTTTATTTTCATATTTCTTCATATATACATTTTTTATTTTTCATTATATGTGTTTTGTTATGTAGTATATAATATCAACATCTATGTATGTGCACACATTCATGTCTTTATATGTGTAATATGTATTCAGATATTTAATTATAGGTTCCATCTTACCATCATAAGCATTAATGTCTGTGAGTATCAATTGATATATAATCTGGTTGATATATATATGTGCACCAGAGATATTGACATAAATGTGTATTTATCGGTTTATATATGTATTTATTTTTTTAATTATTTGTATACAAGTCTTATAGATTTTCATTTGATGTGTATAATTGATGTTACTATTGTAAAATTTTCATATGTTCATATATTTCTTAGACAATTCAATGATATTAGGTTGTTGCCTCCTTAGCCTTTAATTGATTTCATGTGTTCATTTAATTATCAGTCAGCCAAGATTGTGATTGATTGGTTCATGCAAATATAAATAGCTATGACGTATGTCCGTCATTTATCCCCTGATGAAATCACCTTAGTGTGAAGAAACGCGTTGGGAGTGTTAGTGTGAGCTACTGACAGATTGTCCTCACTCATCTAAAACTTGGATTTTGCTGGGACTGTATAACGCTACCACGCATCGGTGAACTACCACCCCTCCCCCCCCTCCAAAGTCCGACCACCACTTCCTCCCATCCGGAGTTGCTGTGTTGTGCGGTGTACTTCCGGGTTACATCGGGAGAGGTTACGCATTCCCTGAGGCCCCTGCTGGACGGTGGCTCAGAGGTGCTGGTACTACACGAGGGAGAAGAGGCGTGTGAGCAGAGCAGAGGGGGTCATCCGGCGGTTGGTGAATGAGTATACTCATTACATGTTTTTTTTTTCACATTTGTTTGTGAGTTTAAATGTGTTGGACTTCTACTGGAATTATTAAATGTGTATTTTTCATATTACACTAGGATCGGGCGCTTTCTTCTCGTTTTATATGTATATATGTATATATGTTTGTGTGTGTGTAACGGTGCTTCACCCCCAGGTGGGAGATTCTGCCATTACAGCGTGTGTGGTGCATGCTACATGTTGGTCAGTCATCCGCCGATGGTTGTGGGGACACAGAACAGGTTTCTGTGGTACATACCCCACATGTTTCTCTAGCAGTGCAGCGCCTCCATCTGCCGCAGGCTCCAGATGTATGGCGGCAATCCCCTATAGTAGAAATACTCCCTCTCCTTCCCCAGTATGATCACACACCTGGCAGGAGGTATATGAAACAGGAACGGCTTTATTCGGTTCAGTACAATGCAGTTACAGCAAACCTCTGCCCTATGCAGTCTCTGGTGGTCTATCCAGCTGTAGGATGGTCCCTGGACATCCACTACGGGTCAAGGGCCCCTGCAGCTGTCCTTGCTCTTCCCTGCCCCTCTAGCAGAGGCAGAGGAAAGTTATACACTCACTCTCCCCCAAGGGGAAGAGGAACAGAGAAGGCCCAAATGCTCAGGCACTCTGCTGTGTGACCTGACGCTCTCAAGTGGGGAGAGGCACTACTAAATTTGGGTGGCAATCCCCCTTAAGTACAGCCAGGAGGAGGGCACCAGGTCTGACCAACGATTGGGTATACTCAGCCATGGTTCCACCTCCTCCCCCTGTCACTCAAGGGTACTGCAAGGAGTGGGGAAAACCCATGATAAGTACGGGCAGGCCTGCTCTTACCAAGGCTTACTGTCAGTGAAGGCAGACTGGTAGCCAAGAAACAGTCCTGGCTACACACATATACTGTATATTTGTAAACACTACACAGTACACTAAATGCAGTAAAAAAACATTTTATTACATTCCACAGCTGAGCAGTGTATTGTTGGATAAATCAGATCAGGAAAACTGATTTCATCTAATAAACAGGGCCAACACATATACTGAACAACGAATATATGCAGGTTATACTTTCATTGATTCAGATTTGATTTAATGCAAACATTTCACATCTTAGTATTTTCATATTCAGATCCCATTTAAGCATTCTTCTATCTTATTCTTCAAAGGAGGGACTCCTGAATTGCTAAGTAGTGCTTTAAAATATATTACATTATGATTCATGTTCGTTGTCCTGGCTTTCATACTTTATATACCAGAAAAGGAGGGGGGCGGGGGGGGAAGGGATATAGAAAATTCAGGAAATTACTATCTCTTCATCTGCATTTTCTCAATAATGTTTTAGAGATGTGATGTTTGCTAATGTATCATTCATTAACCATCAGCCACTATCAAAAACATAATTTATCTCACAAAGTGGACATTATTATGGCATTAAATCATTCCACAATATACCTGAAGAGCTCCACATGACGGGCTTGGCTTGGTTGCTCTGAGATGCCCCGGGGCAAACTCTTCAGGAGTAATGAGATACGAGGTCTGTCTGTGATGAATATGATATTACTCGTGTCAGTGGCTGCGGACCGTACTTAGATTTTTTCCTCCTACAGTTATCCTTGGGTTTTTTTTTTTTCCACATTGCAAAGGAACTCAGGCAAAGCACTATTAACCCGGTAAATGAAGCTCTAAAGATCACACAGTGTGTCCATTAGCAGACAAAAAAAAAATGTGACTAATCCAATTTCTCTTGGAAAGAGCGATTCCTGTGCTCTTATTTTTTTCTTTGCAACATCTGGAGCTGCCTGGCCCTGCATTGCAGACCGAACTTGGATGTTTCCACTTCTCTTTCGTGGTGTCTCAGACAGCAATTATTACAGCATTTATCCACTGTGCTTTATTCCTTCCTTCACCTCGTGACCTCTTCAGAGGTGATTAAAATAATGTCCCTGACTGGCAGGGAGAAATCGAGCAGGGTACAACACGAGGTTTAATCATGTAATATTTATAAGAAAACCTGCTCCTCGTAATGCGGGTCAGGGTGCTAATGTGGGAAATATACAGAAGATATGTTAAAAGCTTGCAGGCTTCGCCTTGCCACTGTAATGATCCCTGTCACAATGCCCTAGTTACAATAAGCATACTGATGGGTTTAATTGTGATTGTGGTAAAAAGTCAGGTGCCTTGTTTATGAAAACAATATTTCACATGCAAATTTCACGCTGCATAGAAAATTGCCTCTAAACATTGTGTAAAAAAAATAATGTCATGTCTGCCCAGCGTCCAGAGGAAAAAATCTACACCCCACTGAATTTTATTCGGTTAAGAAAAAAATGGGATAGTAAATTAATATTAACCCTTTGCTTGCAGGAGAGAGGCTGTGGCATCCGAGCAAATCGCACATGACATAGCTACTACATGATGGGGCCCCGGAGTGCAAGATCTCATGTCAAGGGGCACTCAATGGGTTAAAGCAACAGTCTAAAGATTTGTTTTTCATTTTCTGAATCAGGGGTTACTCTGGAACTAAACTGACCTCTAGGCCTCCTTGTTCCTGAGATATCCACGTCTGTATTCAGCGGACACAATATGGCCAACGGGACCAGCCTCGTTTTGGCGGCCAATAGAAAGCCGTGACATGATTGGGAGATTACATTGCGTGTATCTATTGGTGAGCAGCGGCCATTTTAAAAATATTATTGCAAACAACTCCATGGATATTTTGGGAACCAAAGGGTCCCGGGTCTTGAAGAACTTTAGTTCAGCTCTGGTGAGAGTCACTGACTCAGGTACTGACAAAAAAACAAGATATCAAATGTGGGGGTCGCGGTTTTAACAATGTATTGAACATGAATTCTTTCACATTAAAACATATATTGATGTTATTATACTGAAGATCTGTCTCACAGAGGAGACAATCAATATTTCTAACGCCCTTATTCTTTATAGAAAATGGGATATTTCAATCCTTATATCCTCAAGTGGTAACCGTATTAACATTGCATGAGCTCTAATACTAGACTCTTATGCCTCAGAACCCACATTTGCATGGTGAGCACATGGCTCCAGATTCACTCAACCCAATGAATGCTAAGGGGAAATCCCAGTATTAGTGACATAACAAAAATGTACATTGCTGGCTGCTTTAATATTGCTATTATGTCATTTGATTGGGTTTGAGAATAAGGACAATTAAGTTAACACAGCGACCAGAAGTAAATATTTATTATATAATGTGTACTTTCCCTTAACGTTTGTAAGCAGCGGAAACATTCTCCTAAGCATGCAGTTTATAGAGGCACAACTATGAATGAACTGTATATTTCTACAACAATCTTGGATCACAGATATTTTGAGGGGTTAGTTGCGTTTTGACAAATTGCATCAAACAGACCATATTGTCACAAATAGAGCTACTTTTTTTTTTTTTGCATAGATAATTTTTCTTTTAATGTCACAAGAACTCCCGATTTGTATTGCTACAAACTGACTTTGATTTCCGGGGGAATTTGCATGGCTAATCTCGCCGTTTAATGAAAAAGCCCCTTTGATACATAATCCACTTTGACTTCTATACTTTGACTGTCTACAGACAAAAATTACATATTTCAGAAATGTGAGGCTTTTTGTAAGCTTATTTAAGCTTTGGCTACATTATATGAATTTAGTTTATTACTATTTTTCAAACAACCAGTGTGCAACAATGAATAAATCTTTGGGCTGATTGTAAAAACTTGTAAGGAAGAAGAAATAATTCACTACATAAGGCTGGTTTTAAAATGTGCTTAATCACACTGAAAGATGCCAGTTGCTTGTGCATAGCGTTTTTAAGATAAAAAAAATGCAAATGACATAATAACTATGTATTGTAGCACTATTATAAACAGAAATGAAAGAAATGTTTATAATTCTGACCTTAGTGACTTATCTAAGCTCAGCTTTTTTCAGTTTTAATATTGTTTCACAGTTTGTGCTGTTAAATCAAAAGGTTATCTATAATACATTTGGCCCTATTCATGCAAAAGAGCAGTGGTATTCAAAAGACATTTATTCATTATTAATATAGGTATAATAAAGAATCATTTATGAGGATTCAGATGAGATTTTTATCATCAAAAGCTTAAAAGGGAAATGTATTTTTGCTTCAGGACAAAAATGAAGGAAGTCATTTAATGTGAAATAGAAAGTCAACACAAAACGGTAAAAAATATATATTTTGCGTTTTGGAAAGCCTGGCACTTCAATATAACAGGCAAACAGAAAAATAACACTTCTTTGGGAAGAGTTTAAAACCCCCTTTCTTGCCAGAGGGGCCTACAAGCAATGCATAGGTATTGAAAGGGTTAATGCTGGGGTGCCTTGTACATTGGCAGGACACCTCTCACACATGGAGCAGTTTCAGTTCTGAATCTGATCATGTATTGCTGTGGAAAGTTTTACAGGGAAAAAAAAAACCGAATCACTCTCAGGAAGAATGAAAGATACCTTAAAGCAGGCCCATCAAACTCCGAATAGCTTGGGGATGATTCTTTAATCCGACTGCAAAATGTAGTCCACACCGAATTTGTTTTATAAACAGTTACTATAACGTACGTGTACACTTTTGATTGTGTTTTCCTCATTAAAAATACATCAACATAGCTGATATCTTTCTCTCTGCCCCATCCCTTCTCTCCCCATCCTACCTCTACCTCCCTCTCTCTCCCCATCCCTTCTCTCTTTCCTGCTATCTCCCATTCCTTCTATCTCTCTCCCCATCCCTTCTCTTTCTCTCTCCCCCATCCCTTCTCTTTCTCTCTCCCCCATCCCTTCTCTTTCTCTCTCCCTCCATCCCATCTCTCTCCATCCCCTCTCCCCCTCTCCCCTCCCATCCCCCTCCCCCTCTCCCTCTTTCCCTCTCCCTCTCTCTCTCTCCATTGTCTCTCTATCTCCCCCATCCATTCTCTCTCTCTCCCTTCCCCATTCATTGTCTCCCTCCCCATCCATTCTCTCTCACCCATCCTACCTTCTCTCTCTCCCCACCCCTTCTCTCTCTCCCCATCCCTTCTCTCTCTCCCTATCCCTTCTCTCTCTCCCCATCCCTTCTCTCTCCCCATCCCTTCTCTCTCCCCACATCCCTTCTCTCTCCCCACATTCCATCGCTCCCTATTCCTTCTCTCTCCCCACATCCCTTCTTTCTCTCCTCATCCCTACTCTTTCTCCACTCCATCTCTCCTCTCTCCCGCCCATCCCTTCTCTTTCTCTCCCACATTCCTTTTCTCTCTTACTCTTGCTCTCTCCCCACCACACACACACATACACACACAATAAGCCATGCCCCGCAATACACACAATACACCTTTGCCCCACAATACACCCACACACTATATCTCCGTAGTCACCGCGCACGAGACTCCAGTCCTAGCTCTCCCCCTGTCGGCTCACGGGAGTGGGCCGCACGGCAACACTTTGTGGGCAGCATTTGGGCAGCGGGTCACGTGTTTGTCATCCCTGCCTTAAAGGAAAATTAGGTGTAGAAAAGAAAGCTTGTGCTATGAAATTTGTATTAATGCAAAGAAATCCTCAGTGCTAGGAACTGAGACAAAAGTGTAATTGTCTATCTAAGTGCTTATAAATTCCTACATTGGTGTTTATGCATTAAATATATGTACCTGCTTATATGTTTTTGCTTTCATCATATGCGACATCCAAAGGGTCCTTAGCCCATTTATTTGTCTACAAAAGACATGTAATAGCACAACGTTTCGGGATAAAAAAAAAAGTGAACACTTCTTCAGGTATATAAAGAAAGGTTCACTTTTTTTTCACCCCGAAACGTTGTGCTATTAATTGCCTTTCATATACAAATAAATGGTCCGAGGACACTTTGGACATCACGAGTATCTACAGCACTACAGTATCTCTCCTATATATTTTACTATTGAAATTGTGACGGTTTGAGTGGATCCCGCCACGAAGACGCAACATATGACCAAAAATGCTACTCTTACCTGACAATAGAAAAGAGGCGTCTAAGAGGGGATATGATAACTATATACAAATATATTTTGGGACAAACAGGGAGCTTTCAAAAGAACTACAGTATTCATCCCAAGAGCAGTACAAAGGACTCAGGGTCATCCCTTAAGGAGATTCCACAATCAACATAGGAAAGGGTTCTTTACAGTGAGGGCACTTAAATGTTACCCATGGAGACTGTGATGACAAATACAATAGGTATCTTTAAAAAAAAAAAAAAAAAGTTGAACATCTGTAACGGTAGGGAGTAGCCAGTCTTCATAATAAAGGTGAAGTCCAACTGGTTACACCTAAAAACTGTGGGTCCCTGGCAGCTAAGTAGCACCATAAGCCAGGACACTATAATGTATATGAAAAACCTGTCCTGTTGTGTGGGTTACCTGTTCCCCTTATCCAATAAACATGAAATTACGGGAATGGGAGTTTCAAGGGGGATATTTGGGTCAAAATGTAATTAGATTTTGTGTAGGAGTTCAGTGGACAAAGTTACTGGTAGTCCCGTAATTCTCCCCGACGTGCAGGCAGGATTTGCGGGAATGCAAAGTGAATTACACCGGGGCTACACAGTGTCCCCCAGAATCCTTGTTTTTGACCCCATGTATCCTAGACCCATTTCCCACACATGTATATGGTTTCCCAAGAAATATAATTTTAATAAAACAGTGTGTTATGTTTTATACAGTATGTATAAAACTATGCAGTCAGCCCGGGTATCTACATAGGTGCCAGGAGGTCTGCATAGAGTCCGTGGATCAAAGGTGAGAAGGGAAGTCCAGAGGTGTTGGGAAAACAGCTTGGTGAGCGGGGGAGTGAAGAGTACTGGGTCCGGAGATCAAGGGCTTCCCACAGGAAAGACACTTGGACTGCCCGACCTGGTGGTGCCTGCCCAGCAGGAGGCAATGGGTTGGCTGGGGGAAGCCGCTGGCCATACGTGCGATTCTCATTGGCCAATTCATATTTCCCGCTCACCCGGCTTTTCAAGCCAGCTCCACACACCCCCTTCCCTGATGTCAGCAGCCGGACGAGTCCCCATTCTGATTGGCTGGCTGACTCACGATCCGTTCTCTGATTGGTCGCCAGCCCCTGCTCCATGTTAGACATAGAACACCAAGGTCTATGTAAGACCGATCAGAGAGCCAGACGATCTTGTGGCTTGAGTCGGTTATGTGCTGGTGGGCTTTTCAAAGTTGCTCTGTTGCGAATAGAAGAGCAACCAGCTTCAGTATTGGAGCTGGGAAAGCCTGCCTAGCTAAGATTAAGTCAAACATGAGGACAAAGCTCTGAGAATAGAATGAAGCATACTGAGCATTTTCCACATTTATAGTTCCCAACAGGTTTAGTATTAAACCACTTTTTTTCCCCAATGGTGTTCTCTTTGATGTTAATATCACTAGGAGACAAGATGTTTTTCAGGTTTTTCGCTCTCCTGTATACAAATTTCGGAAACTTAGAAATGTGAGCCCCCAATATAGGGTCACTTGATAAAATAGCCTAGTGTTTTTTAACAATTTTTTCAATTTCATTCCTCATAGAATTGAAATTAGTGATGAATGCAACATTGCATTTTCCCTCTTGACTTCTGATTTTTTCGTTTTTTTTAACTTCGGAATTAACATTTGACTCCTATCAAGTTGTCTCATCCTATCTAGATCACTATTTAATTTTTTCAATGAATAGCCTCTCTCCAGAAATCTAGAGGTAAGGTCATTCGCCTGTGTTTCAAAATCCTTATCAGAACTACAATATTTTCTTAACCTATAAAACTGACCACTAGGAATATTTTGGATCCAAGTTTTTTTATGATTGCTTGAGGCCAGTATTAAATTGTTTGAATCGACATCCTTTAAATATGTTTTGGTAATCGGCTTTCCTCATCTGAAACTGTCAAACTTAAATCCAAGAAGTTAATTTCTTTTTCAATATCCAAATGTGTAAAGGACAGATTTCTGTCATTGTTATTGATATAATTCACAAAATGACCTACAGAACATTGATCACCATCCCATATACATATAATGTTGTCTATGAAATGACGCCAAATAATAATATTATTTCTAAAAGGATTATTATTCAAAATATATTCAAATTTCCATTCTCCCATGTACAGGTTTGCGAAACTGGGGGCAAATCTTGTGCCCATAGCAGTTCCGCAAACCTGCAGGAACAATTCGTCGAAAAACATAAATAACTGTGTTTCAAAATGAAAGCCCTAACTTCCTTTGTTATCACTAAGAATGAACTTGATTTTCTTTATTCCAGTTCCCCAAAGATCCCAATATTTTATCACCTTCCCAAAACGCATAAGTCATTAACAAACCCACCTGGTAGACCGATAATATCAGGAATTCAAAGTCTAACAGCAAATTTGTCACAATATGTTGACCATTTTCTCCAGCCCTATGTGGCAAAACTCCCTTCCTATGTAAGAGATTCTACTTCGGTACTAAGCCTGTTACAAGGTTTTGAGTGGAAAGATTCGTACAGATGGCTCACATGTGACGTGCAGGCCCCCTATACGAATATACCACATACGGAAGGTTTAGCAGCCGTTGACTTTTTTCTATCAGGTGATTTGGAATTACATCCTTTAATTAGAAGGTTTATTTTGGATTCTATCCACTTCATTTTGAAACACAGTTATTTATGTTTTTCGACGAATTGTTCCTGCAGGTTTGCGGAACTGCTATGGGCACAAGATTTGCCCCCAGTTTCGCAAACCTGTACATGGGAGAATGGAAATTTGAATATATTTTGAATAATAATCCTTTTAGAAATAATATTATTATTTGGCGTCATTTCATAGACAACATTATATGTATATGGGATGGTGATCAATGTTCTGTAGGTCATTTTGTGAATTATATCAATAACAATGACAGAAATCTGTCCTTTACACATTTGGATAATGAAAAAGAAATTAACTTCTTGGATTTAAGTTTGACAGTTTCAGATGAGGAAAGCTGATTACCAAAACATATTTAAAGGATGTCGATTCAAACAATTTATTACTGGCCTCAAGCAATCATAAAAAAACTTGGATCCAAAATATTCCAAGTGGTCAGTTTTATAGGTTAAGAAAATATTGTAGTTCTGATAAGGATTTTAAAACACAGGCGAATGACCTTACCTCTAGATTTCTGGAGAGAGGCTATTCATTGAAAAAATTAAATAGTGATCTAGATAGGATGAGACAACTTGATAGGAGTCAAATGTTAATTCCGAAGTTAAAAAAAACGAAAAAATCAGGAGTCAAGAGAGAAAATGCAATGTTGCATTCATCACTAATTTCAATTCTATGAGGAATGAAATTGAAAAAATTGTTAAAAAACACTAGGCTATTTTATCAAGTGACCCTATATTGGGGGCTCACATTTCTAAGTTTCCGAAATTTGTATACAGGAGAGCGAAAAACCTGAAAAACATCTTGTCTCCTAGTGATATTAACATCAAAGAGAACACCATTGGGGAAAAAAAGTGGTTTAATACTAAACCTGTTGGGAACTATAAATGTGGAAAATGCTCAGTATGTAAGTACTTGCATCCTAATAAAGAAACATTCATATACAAATCAACAGGAGAAGTCTTTGAGGTCTCTGACTTCATTTATTGTAATTCAGACCATATTGTTTATTTAATAGAATGCCCCTGTGGCCTACATTATGTGGGGCGCACAAAGCGCCCTTTGAAGGTGCGCATCCAAGAACATATACGTAACATTAAAATTGGTTTAATTAAACATAGTCTCTCTAAACACTATGCTCTGCACCATAATGGAGATCCCTCCTCTTTGCTCTTTAAAGGCATCAAACATGTCCCTCGAAATAGAAGGGTTGGCGATAGGGTTAAGGAGCTATCTGTCCAAGAGAACTTCTGGATACATAAGTTGAGGATTTTGTATCCGGGGGGTCTAAATGAGGACATTGACATCTGGTCCCTCTATTAATCATTTGTCTTTATCATCATGATCCTTTGACTGAGTTTAGGGTTAAATTCTATGTTACTTATTTGCTCCTACTTAGTGCCTATTTGTTTTTTGTCCTTTTTAAAAAAAATTTTTTAATACTACATGCTTCGTGCTTCTTTTTCAAGATCTAATTATTTGTCTGCAATTCGTGCTTAGCTGAGTCAGCAGGCGTCTCTAATTTTATGTGCATTACTCTAACACTCTTTTTCTCTTCATTTTAGAGCCTTTTTCGTATTTGTAGTATTGCATTACTGTCTGTTTCATTAAAGTTTGTATTGTTGTCAATTGTTGCCTGTAGCAACCATTTTTGTTGTAACATATGGAGTCATTGACTCCTCCCCGCTTTCTCTGTATTGGCTGGAACATCTGATTGATGGGCCAATCAGAGGTAAGCGTGGGGTATTTCAATGCTACGTGGAATTACCATTTATTATTCCCTGATGAAGAGACCATAAGGTTTCGATACGCGTTGGAAAGAGGTTCGATCTGTTGTATTTCACTGGACTCTTTACTCCACCACTGTGGGCTGACTCGGCGACTGGAGAAAAAGATCGCAACTCGAGTTGCAGTGTCGCTCCCCAGTGACGTCATAAACCTGGAAGTGCCGGATCGGTGGGCTGAGAAGCGTGTATCCAGCCAGTGTATGAACTTAACCGATTTCGTGACACCACTCGTGTACATCACGAGTCTGTTGGACATTCTAACCTTGCGAGTAGGACTATCCAGGTTCTACTTGATCTGATGTGGGACCGAGAGACCGAGAGAAGGGGAACTGCTTAAACCATCGCTGATGACATCCGATTTGGTGTTCTGTCTGGTGCATGGGTAACATTAACCCTTGACATGCCTGTTTAATTTTGTTTTGATGTACGAACAATACTTACCCTTATTTGTTGGTTATTTTTAATATATCTTTTAATACACTATGAGTGTTGTGCGCTGTATTTTTTGTGTATTTGTCTAAACTTGTAGGGGGTGTTTTGAGCCATCCCTGGTATCACAGCTGCAGACGCTCCACTGGTTCAGTACCTAAGAGGTCACGTATCTATTTATACATTTATCACTGATTATCACTTTGTTTGTAGTTGCGCACCTATCCTCACTTCTATTCACAATGACTGCTTAAAATCTGGAATGCATGGACATCACCAAACACTGGGTTTCCTCCTTTGTGATGCTTTACTACAGCTGTCTTCAGTTGTTGTTTGTTCGTGTGTCTTTCTGCCTTAAGTTTTGTCTTCAGCAAGTGAAATGCATGCTCGATCGGGTTGAGATCAGGTGATTGATTCAGCCATTCCAGAATATTCCACTTCTTTGCCGTAAAAAACTCCTGGGTTGCTTTCGCAGTATGTTTTGGGTCATTGTCCAATCAACTTAGCTGAATTTGGCTGAATCTGAGCAGACAATATATCCCTATACACTTCAGAATTCATCTGGCTGATTCTGTCTTCTGTCACATCCTCAATAAACACTAGTGACCCAGTGCCATTGGAAGCCATGCATGCCCATGCCATCACACTGCCTTACCGTGTTTTACAGATGATGTGGTTTGCTTTGGATCATGAGCCGTTCCAAGCCTTCTCCATATTTTTTTCTTCCCATCATTATGGTACAGGTTGATCTTAGTTTCATCTGTCCAAAGAATGCTGTTCCAGAACTGGGCTGGCTTTTTTAGGTATTGTTTGGCAAAGTCTAATCTGGCCTTTCTATTCTTGAGGTTTATGATGGTTTGCACCTTGTGGTGAACCCTCTGTATTTGCTCTCGTGAAGTCTTCTCTTTATGGTAGTCTTGGATAATAATATGCCTACCTCCTGGAGAGTGTTTTTCACTTGGCTGGATGTTGTGAATGGGTTTTTCTTTACCATGGAAAGGATCCTAAGCTCATCCACCACTGTTATCTTCCATGGATGTCCAGGCCTTTTGTTTTGCAGAGCTCACCAGTGCGTTCTTTTTTTTCTCAAGAATGTACAAACTGTTGATTTGGCCACTCCTAATGTTCCTGCTATCTCTCTGATGGATTTTCTTTTTTTTGCAGCCTAGCGATGCCCTGTTTTACTTACATTGAGAGCTCCTTTGACCGCATGCTGTGGGTTCACAGCAACAGTTTCCAAATGCGAATGCCACAACCCCAGACCTTTTACCTGCTTAAATGATATTCGAAATAACGAAGGAATAGCCCACATATGTCCATGAAACAGCTTTTGAGTCAATTGTCCAATTACTTTTGGTCCCCTGATATAAAGAAGGCTACATATTAAAGAAATGTAATTCCTAAACCCTTCCTCCAATTTGGATGTGAATACCCTCGAATTAAAGCTGATAGACTGCACTTTAAGCCCATATTCATTATTTAACTGTAACGTGAATTTATTTTGGTGAACAGCCAAAATAACAAAACTTGTATCAGTGTCCAATTATTTCCGGACCTAACTGTAAGTAATGCTGCCTGTGGCACTACTATGACACCACTATCAATGAGGACGTTTTTGTCATGAGTAAGATTTGCATAGTGGAAATATCAAAGCATATGAATGGTAGCACATTCCATCTTTTTTTCTACCTAAAATGTTGAACTCCCCTTTTTTAATCCTCTGTCCAGAACCTACTGTATAGAGCATATACCCAAATTTTTAATGTGTAACATAGCATTACTACAATTCCTATAATAGATGTATAACCAACATGTAGGGAGTAACATTGGAGCCATGCTGTACTTGTAGGCAGTACATAGCTATGGTGTTAAATTACATTGGATCTGACTCTCATTGACTGCAGGTAGCTGAATAATAAGATGCACAGTATAAATGGGTTGTGTTGAGTGAAGTAATAGTTACCCTAATCATGATTAAGGATCCCCCTCTGTACCATACAAAATAGTGTAGGCAAAGCTCGAAGGACCATCAGTGTCATCTACAAGTGGCTGGGTGGTCTTGAGCTGTATAACAGGTATAATACTATATTCACAACTGGGGACAATCCCATGTTATTTATACAATAAAGCTGTGACATTCTAAAGATCAACGATGTTATCAAAGCTAGAAATAGTTATTCTTTGATTGGGTCATTAGCTACCAGACACTGAAAAATTACAGATCTGCTTTTGTACACTGATATATTTAGCAACATTCCAGTGCTCTGTAATGTATTTGTGGGTAAAGAGGGAAGACCTCTGGTAATGACAATGGATGTTCCATCAGTTAAAAGGGACACAAAGGTTATATGGAGAAGTAAACGTATCATGATCCATGACCATCCTTACGCCAAAGTATAATAATAGACAGTGTCCAGTGGATAAGATCCACTTAGCTGCATTACAGGAAGGGAGGTTGGATTAATATCCCCCTTGAGAGATCAATGCTATTGGTTATCTTCCAAAAAATTATTCGGATCAGTTTTTATATGCATCTTTTCTTTGGAAATAGTTGGGTGTATATAAAAACAGGGATCATTTATTTGATCTTTAAAGGTCTCGTCCATTATGCCAACATAATATAGGCTGCAGTGACATAGTAAGGCGCCGGAAGGTTTATGGCAGAATACAGTTTTGTACATATGAGTCATAATCTCAATTTACTGTAATTTCATATAATTATGTACTGTAGATAACTGATCTGGAGTTGCAAGACAATAAATGCTTGATGCGTAATTATACAGTATGCTTTTGCAGTACCTTTGAACGGTGTATTAGTCTACTTCTACATGCCATGTAACACATCAATGTCATTTAAAACCCCTCCTTTATTGAAACCAGAAGGTCTGGAGGTAGATGCATGGCATTCTCGGATATAGGGGCAAATTGAACCAATACATTTTTACAATACTTACGTCTTCGGCACATAGATTTTTTAATGATGATTTCCTCAAAGGTTGTATCTGTGTAAATCATTTCTCATTTTAGATTCTCTGTATCTATCTGCATTTTTCGATTTTCTAGGTGTATGTATATGATGCATTTCTGTCTCTCGTGTCAATCTTGCAAACAGGCCACTTGATAGGGTTGAGGACATTGAATGCAACATCTTGATAAAGGTCTGAGTTAGGGACCGAAATGTTAATGAATACAAATGTCCCATTTATTACACCCCTTTTTATACAGTAAAAAAAAAAAAACAGTATATTCTAGTCTCTTGTTTCCGGGACTACAGGGCGAGTTAGAGGATGGATATATTATAATGGAATTTGTCATGTTCTGCATCTCTGGCTGCCATTTTTCTCCATCTTAGTCTGCGTTAAAACAATATGCCAATGTTAGTCTGAATAATTTGTGGTGTGTCATCCCATCACCCAGTGTCCCTACCAGCAATATGTTAATATATCACAAGGTAATTGCTAGTTCCCACTGCAGACTATTCTGCCATGGAGTATCTCATTAAAGTGATCACTTCAACAACATCTGCAGTCACTGCTGTATGCTGATTAGGACACCTATGAGCCAGCAATGACAACCTTCAAGCTGCAGAGCTCCAGGAGGGCATCACAAAGACATAAAGCAGCTGGAAAGATTAACAACAGTGGCAGAGATTAACGATTGAATCAACTGGAGCTGGGGTCACACTGAAGATCAAACATAATGTAGTGTAGCATTTATGCCAAGGTCTTTCCCATCACAGACTGGTTAACAATTCATGAGTAAAAATCAGAAGGGTAAGGATTGATAGAAAGTGAAAAAGAGAGACACAACAGAATAAGTAGATAAACTCTCATCTGTAACACAGTATGAATGGTTAGGCTGGAATGTCCTTTTACAATGACCCCATAAAGCCTATATTTATGAGTTTTAAATAAAGCAGTATTTCATGCTTATGGGGGAGAAAGAAGTCCATCTACCCTAATAAATGTATTTTATGTACCCTACATTAAAAAGATAACACTGCACTATAACATGATATCGAGTGACTTTAAAAAGCCCCTGGTTTGTGATGTTGACGGTACCAAACCCATGCCCCCCTAAATCATTGCAATAAGTGCAACAAAGACTTCTGTCTCATACTAGTGATTTATCAATAATATTTCCTAGGCATTAGAAAGCATTACAAGTCAGCAAGTGGGGCTTGGCTGATTTATTGTCAGAAGGCTACGCTAATACTACTATAGCCATGGCTGGTCCAGACTATCTTTCTGCCTTCCTGTCACGTAAGTTCTGATAGCTACAGGCAATGACAGGCTATCCTGTGGGTTTACCCCTCATCATGCTGCCTCTCTGAGTAACTGGGGTGGAGGGGAATGGGAGTCTATGTACAACCAATCCTGGTGCACACCCTGTGCCCTCCCCCTAGAAGCCTTAGGGAGGAAGTGTTCCAAATTGTTTCAGTCAAGGTCTCCCCCTCCTGTGGTTGAGATGTGGAGTGGAGCTCTTCCCGTCCTGGGGTAAAGAGATACAGCCAAGATCTGTGCAGAAAACAAGGCCTCAGTATTGCCAGAAGACCGGCACAATCCAGGGGTCTGGGACCCATTCTCCAATACAAGGCATACGCTGTAATGACATCTGCAGAGTTTGCCTGAATAAAGATCCCTTTTTATATACTTCTGCTTAAGTCGCAGTCTATTGGGCAGAGGTATAGGAGAAAAGACTGTCATAGTAGGGACTGCCTCCACCTCTGCTGGAGCCTATTGTGACTGGAGGCACTGACACCTATGATAATAATCTGAGGATCACCAAAAGCCTGTCTTGTTCCCCACAACATCATGGAAGCTCATCTCTCCTGGAGCCAAACAGGTACCAAGCACCAAACAGACCTGTAGCTTAGGCAAGATCTCCCAGAGGGGGAGGAAGCAGTGCTACACTACTAATAATGAATAATTATTCTAATGAATTTTACTAATGACAGCATTTTAAGGTTTAATGTGCCACTAAGAGTTACATAAGCATGGTCTATCTTGTGAGGGAGTACTAATCAAATATAGGATACAGTATGTGTGCTCTGAAGCACAACATGTATTGTCGATTCTGTCATTTAGACTAGAGTACGTGTCAAGTATAAAGGGGCAATGCCATAAAGCCAGCAAAAAAAAACCTTTTGAAAATAATGTCTCAATTTGATTGACTTCCTTATACTAATGTAACCAAGATCTGTCGTATGTTGTTTCTCTGTAAAGTCATTACAGACTGCATTTCTTAGGCTCGTATTATAGTTGGCGCGCACGCGTGTGCTAATGCTCGTGCACGTGTATCGCACTTTTTGTGTGTACATGTCTGTTCTGTGCTGTGAGCGACAGCATAATGGCATGTACTCACCATGGTTAACTTTAACTACTGGATATCTGGAAGAAAGAGGGTCTACTCGGGCTGTGTAGTGCTTAATAATAAAAAAAAAACATTTGCAGTGTATTTTCATTTTTAAAACTTTTACTTATTCAAATAGTAGTAATTTTAATGGAAACATAGGAGCGAACCTATGCGCAATTCAGCTAGTTTTTCTCAATCTGTTTTCCAGATCATCCAAATGTTTTAAATCTCCATCTATTAAATTCGGGCATGAAAGATATGTGTAACTGTAAATTTATTGTTACTTGGAGCAGTTCAGAAAGGACGCAAAATACAAAGTAATTGCAGCCTCACTGATTGGCTAATAGAGCGTGACGTGCAATGTCAGCAGCACGAAAAGATACTTTTCAGTTCTTTCCTCTGATCTGCCGTCTCAACGCTCACTGCCGTGCGCGCCCGCAGCTGAAGTACAGAACGTCAGGCCTGGACACAGCCAATTCTAATTGACGCTCGTGCGTGCACTATATTACACGCCTTAGGGGCCTCTGAATGGGGGAGTGTTGGTCAATCAAGTGTTTTCTTTACCTTTAGTCCAACCTGTCCTTATCAGAGATTCAATAACAATAAGGGGAGGGAGATGGGGACTCCGGCTGGGCAAGCACTTGCTGATATCAGACACAAGTGGAGTAACCAGAGGAAATCCTATCCCTCCTATTTCCCAGCACACCATGTTTACTTAATATCTTTAAAAATAATTTAACAATACCTATTTATGTAATTTTGTGATTAAACACGTATCAATCCCCTCGATGTAGCCCCTTAAATACATCGTTGCTATTAGTACACTTTGGTCCTAAGATGGATCGCCTCTTATAGATACATCTATATTGACTTTGTTAAAGTTAATGTGGCTCTGTTAAGTTTGTTAATACAATCCCAGACCTGGCAAATCATTTTTACTCTAGGGTGAGAGAAACATTATTGAAGATGCACAATTTATACATCTCATTAACATATTTGCATCTCATATTTCCTCATTTGTAAATGGAACAAAATAGGCGCAAGGAGTCTTCAGTGATCCATAATGTCAATTTAATGTCAAAAATAGCTTACTTTGGAGCTTGATAAATAGACCACGTAACATTAATGTATCAAGGGGTTACATATATGTGTATACTGTGATGTCTGCATCACGACGCAGTATCTTTTAGTCCCAGATTAAGGCCAGAAACATTGTATTGCTCTACATGTTTTTTTTTACAGGGTTAAATTATACACTAACAGGTCCACCGTCAATTTAAGTCAAAACAAATCATAAAAAAAACACCTACTCCATAGGAGTCTAACTACACAGTAGCTGCAGCCCTCTGTAACGGTAGCCGCCAGCTAAAATGCTTGTCAGCTCAAAACATGTACTATTATCTCTAAAAATATACAGAGTCTCTGCTCGTCAATATAGTGTTTATCTCTTATCTGTTTCAGTTGGGGCTCCAGGTAATTCCCTCTGGACTGTGCGAGAGTTCAGAGAATCCCTCTTCTCTTTAGTTCCAGTGTTATGGACAGGACATCCCTGCTTCAGCGCAGTCTCATGTCCATTCTTCTTACTCTTATTTCCAACCCAGGCAGGCCCAGCATGATCCGCGACCACCGTCCAGTGAGCCTAGGGGACTTGCCAGCCTTCTTAGCTGCTGAGCTCTCTCTCTCTCTCTCTTTCTCTGTGGAAAAGCAGTATCTCTCTCTGAGTAAGCCATTTCCTGACTTTTAACTCCATGTGCAATCAGGTGTCCAACCTGCTCAATTAGTTGCAACTGTAGAAAGCTTCTACAGAGGACATTAACCTCCTGCATGCTCGAAAGTCCACTAGCTGCACTATTCCATGACCTAGATACAGTGATTATATATATATATATATATTGTGATGCTGTCACTGCCCTCTAAGGGTTAGAATGGGGCAGCTGCGGGACTTTACAGCTCTCATAGAGTTAATCCTCTTGGAAAGGTCTGTTCAGCTGAGAGTTAATGAGCTTATTAGCCTAGCCTGTATAGTCAGGAAGTAATACAGAGATTCCCCCGCCCCACCCCCCATGTTGCCAGACACACACTGTTGAGAGTTATACAGTGAGGGTGAGAGACGCTGCTGCTAGACTGATCTGAAGACACACACAGACAGCCCTGTGAGAGACTGAAAGGAGACCTGCTGCAGGTACACTGGGTAAAGTGGGGAAAGAGTTTAGTTCTCCCACGATTAGTTAGGGACTAAGCAGTATTAGTCAGTACTCCTGGAAGGAGTTAGGTCTTTTGTTTCTGTTTTGTGTTATGAGTTAACCCTGTACCTGCTTTGTACCCTGTAAATAAACCCCTGCCTAGAAAGTAAAGTGTTTCCTGCCTTTGATCTGGACAAAAGATCCGACGCTGGGGACTGGGACCTCACTATATATATATATATGCAGTGTTCGACAAACCTATACATTTGCACGCCCCGGGCGAGTGGATTTAACATCGTGGCGAGCTCCTATTGGCCCAAGCAGCACACATGTGGTACTAGGTGGCGAGTAGATTTATTGGTGATTTGTCGACCACTGTATATATGTATCCCCCTGAGGAAGGTCCCATTCTGTAGGACTGAAACATTGGGTTTCTGGATGTATTTTTGCTATCACTAATACACTTTGATTTTCAACATTGAGTGCTGTCTCTTGTTTACCAATCCTTGGAACGGTAACGTATAACTATATATATATATATATAGACAACACAAAAATTAAGTAGCGCTAAAGAGGATGTGAAATAACCCTAATAAATGATAAATTATAATAACATATTTAAAATATTAAAATAAATTAAAATGACCACAATTTAACCTAATAATATCTACAAACCATAACGGGCCATAACAGGCATTGGATGCCTTTTTATCTTGCTGCCAATTCGGGATAGGAGTTCATGGTGAACCTGGGTTGTTTACATCCACATGAACACCCAGGTATTTTAAGTCTTTAAGTCTTTAATGAGTGGAATACAAGTCATACACTTTAAAGACATCCCTGAAATTCATATTTCCTATTGAACCCTGAGAACACAAAATTCTGATGTCATATATTTTAACCCTAATTTTTATACATTTTTTAGCATACATTTTCTTCACATTTTTTTCATGTTTTATATAAAGCCATTAAGCATTTTATTTTTAATGAAGAGACGTATGATGTGATTCATTCACCATACATGCACTCCGACAAATTTCTTCATTCCATATTAAATTATATAATTAATATATTTATATTTTTACCGCATATCCCCTTAACTACTAAACCACCTACCAGCATAGTACAAAGCTATGTATATCCATATGAGGATTCGAATACAAGGCTTTAGTACAAAGTAACTATGTCACAGCACCCATTTTTATGAACTTGTATAAAGAAGTATGTACTGTTTTATGAGCATTTTGTATTTTACATTTTTTATTTTTCTTGAGTGCCTAATTGCACACTCACATGTGAAACAATCAAGCTCCAGGCAATCCTATATGAAGGAGTGACACCACATGTAAACAATTAACTGTTTGACCCATTTTACATAACTGTGTAAACTTTACAGCTTTATTGCATTTACCTCTTTTCCCCCATTCGCTCATTACAATCAATGTACAAAACAAAAAAGACCACCAATTGATGTATAAGCTGTTTTAATACCTTAATTATATGGAACACCAAGTGATTGTAATCAATCAATTAACCAGCTTCTTTGACCTATAAAAAGGGAAGATCCAGGGCATCCGGCAGGAACCTGACGAAGCATCACTGCGAAACGCGTAGTTCCCTGCCGGAGCCCATTACCTGAAGGACCCAGCCAGCCTGTTGACATCCGGTAAGCCCTCCCCTTCCGGTTCCCGCCATCGGACGCGGTCACGGGGGATACACCGGTCGGAGGAGCGCCATCGGACGATCAGGCTGCAGCTGGGCTATTGCCAAAGCTGTATTGTAAGTGTTTTTATTCTTTCTGCTGTATATTACTTAATAAACTCACCTTAACTCACTCACCGGTCTCTGCCCTTTTTTCTTTGAATCGGGCACCCGGGAGAGAAGCCACTTACATACCACCTCCATAAGGAGGAGTAGGCAGTCACCCCTACACCAGAAAACTCCGTTTTACTTCATTTACCAGCACCACATACCACCTCCAGCAGAAGGAGGCGGAATCCACTGCTTCTGGCAAACACTCAAATATAACGATTACTGCCAAACAAGCATCACCACTTTTGCCAGACAGCAGGCTGTTTTTTACTGTTTTTTACTGCACAAGCAGCATCACTTTTCCTGTTTGGCAGCAGGCTGCACACAAGCGCGCCAATCACCGGCCCCCACAGTCCCTCTATATATATTTTTATTTTTATATTTTTATATTTTCTATGTCCCATCCCTCACACCACCACCAACCACAGAAACCTTTTTTTCCATTGAAGTATTTTTACTTAGACATCTGCATCCAAGCCCCAATTCAGTCTTTTAACAAAGTGTTTTAAAAGATTTTTTATCCAAGCATTTTTTATCCAAGCATTTTTTATTCATTTTTTATTAAACAACCACATTGTACTACTGGTTAAATGTTTTGTATGGCTTGACACTAATCACGTGTCCCTCATTTTCTCTTTTCATCCTGTGAGCGAAAAACCCGTGCGCTGACCAATCCACCGATTCTATTGTTTACATCCACTCTGCAAACCTGGGACTCACCCTACCACCGCAGATGACCACAATAGAGATTTCTCTCCCACAAATGGTTCTGTTTAAAATCCTGTAAGTGCACATTCTTATGGGTTGCTGATCTTTTAAATAAATGTACCTTATTTGTTACTCAGTTACGTGCTATGGAGCTTGCGCTTTTGATTGTTTTTTGTTCATATATATATATATATATATATATATATATATATATATATATACAGTGTTCGACAAACCTATACATTTGCTCGCCCCGGGCGAGTGGATTTAACCCCCGGGCGAGTAAATATTGGCCCAATGAGCACACGTTTGGTACTAGGTGGCGAGTAGATTTTTTTGTGTGGCGAGTAGATTTTTTGGTGATTTGTCAACCACTGTATATATATATATATATATATATATATATATATATATATATATATATATATATATATATATATATATATATATATATATATATATATATATACAGTCATGTGAAAAAGAAAGTACACCCTCTTTGAATTCCATGGTTTTACATATCAGGGCATAATAACAATCATCTGTTCCTTAGCAGGTCTTAAAATTAGGTAAATACAAACTCAGATGAACAACAACGCATGGCATATTACACCATGTCATGATTTATTTAACAAAAATAAAGCCAAAATGGAGAAGCCATGTGTGAAAAACTAAGTACACAAACTTACCAAAGTGCTGTCTCCTGATCTCGTGCTTCAAACGATATCGTATTGTTTTATATATATATACACCCTGCTGGAGGCAGCAGCACTCACACAATGCTGTGAGATCAAGTTCAAGTGGGAGATATACAGCTTCTGCTACCTATAGTGTGTTGCGAGTACCTGTTAGGGTCAGGAAAGCTGAGTTTGATCTGTGAAAGTGGGAAATAAGGACAGGATTAGGTTCTTTCTGTGAGCTTCTTCTCAGGGTGCTTAGCACCTGCAGCAGTAGTGGGCTCCAGGGTGTTCAGAGATCAGCCTCCACTATTGCATGCTTCTTCCCTCCTGCCCAGGGACTAACACTTAGACAGAGGTATGATGAACAAGTGTCTTTATTGGCAATCATTGCAGATGATCTTCATACAGCGGTGCAGGGTCTCAGAGGCTCCAGGCCTCTGGATGAGGCTTACAGGGCATCTGGTGGTCTAATCTGATGTTCCCCCAGCCCCAGGGGCTTGAGGTGGGCACACTCATCCCGCGATGGGAGAGACTCATAGCCTCACTGCTCTCTTCCTCCTCCAGAGCAGGACAGACTAAATTTGGCACTGCCCCTCATCCAGAAGCAGAAGGGGCGGGCTCATGGTCTATACCTCTCCCTGATAGGCTTGAACAGGCCATGAGTCACCACCTTACTTCTGTCCATCAGAGAGGAGCATGTAGGGTTGGTCAGAAGCCCACAGAATTAACCTGTCACAGCCTGCAGCTAGCAGGAACTTACTTAACAGGGGGAAAGACAGGAAGAATAGACATATTCTGTTACACAGGTTTATGGTATATTTTAGTACAGATTTTTCCATCTTCTATATAAATCAGCAGGTCAAGAAACTCAAGACTTGTCGTAAAGTGAAAGTGAAGTGAAGTGAAGTAAAGTAAAGTGAAGATTATAATTATTATGATTTATATTTTCTAAAGGGAGATCACAAAACTTTATTATTATTTTTAGAATATATAAATCACAATAATTAAAATCTTCACTTTACTCACAAATCTAGCATGACTAGTCTTGAATTTCTTGACCTGCACCTCACCCCCTACCCACCTGCACCTCACCACATACCCCTGCACCTCACTTCTCTCCCCACCTGCACCTCACCCTCTCCCCCAACCTGCACCTCACCCTCTCTCCCCACCGGCACCTCACCCTCCCCCCCTCTCCCTCCCTGCACCTCACCCTCTCCCCCCCACACCTCACCCACACCCCCCCCGCACCTCACCCTGTGCACCACATCACCGTCTTTCTGCACCTCACATCACTCTCTCTCCCCACCTGCACCTCACCCACTCCCCCCGCACCTCACCTTCTCCCCCCACACCTCACCCTCTGCACATCACATTACCCACTTTCTGCACCTCACATCACTCTCTCTCCCCACCTGCACCTCACCCTCCCCCCCGCACCTCACCTCTCCCCCCCCCGCACCTCACCCTCTCCCCCCCCCGCACTCACCCTCTCCCCCCCCCGCACCTTACCCTCTCCCCCCACCCTGCAAAGAAATCGGTATGGGAGTTTTACAGATCCATTTCCATTGTTTTTCACGTATTTTTCACTTTTGGAATACTTTTTGCACTATGTTTTTCTTTTTTTCCAGCACTAAAGGCCTTCCTTGCTCTATGATCTTACTTTCTGTTACAATCCTTTTTTCTAATGGCAATTTTTGCTAATTTGATTGCCCTTTTGCAACTTTTGTTACATTTCTTATAATTCTGATACGATGCCTCCGTCCCTTCTGACTTTAAGAATCTAAATACCTGCCTCTTCCATTCCATTTCCTCCCCTACCTGTGTATTTAGCCACATTGGTTTAAACTTATTTCTTTTATATTTATTACCCAAGGGTATACACTGATAAGTGTGCTTTTCTAACAATGTTTTAAAGACTTCCCACTTATCTTCCACATTTTTTCCCTGCCAAAAACGTCATCCCAAGTCATTCCTTCCAGATTATTCCTCGGTTTATTCAAATCTGCCTTTCTATAATGTAAAGTCTTTGTTGAATCCATAGAGGGAACACAGAAGAATTCTGCTGCCAATGCTCAAGGGCCAAAGTGTAGAATGTCTTATTCTTAGAACATAATGGCACACGTCTGCAGCATATAACTATCACTCTAAACAAGCGTATTAAGCAGACCCAGTGGAGCAGGCTGGGGGGAGGGGTAAGGTGAGGTGACGCTAAGAGTCGCCAACCATCCAGAGAACAGCCAGGCTGACGCTAAGTCACCCACCGTCCCCTCTGCCAATGATAATACCTGCTGTCACGCTGCTTGATCCGGTGTAGCCAAAGAGATAAAGTTGAAGCACCGTTGAGTGAATGCCTGCAGTGATGTGTGTCCTGGAATCCACGTGCAACCAGCAAAGGTACAGGAACAGCCAGACGAAGAAGCGGTGCACCGCTTCTTCGTTTGGCTGTTTGTTGAATCCATGTAATATGTTTTTTGATCATTTATTTCAAATGAGATCATGATATGATCACTGTTTCCCAAATGTTCCCAGACTGGAATATTTGTTATTACTTATACAGTGTTTGATATTACCAAATCCAGTATTGCCCCTTTCTTGGTTGGTTCCTCAATAATTTGGGTCATGTAATTTTCTTTTAGCACCCCCAAAAACTTGTTTCCTTTCGTTGTAATGCTATTCTCATTGCTCCAGTCTGTCTGGATAATTAAAATCACCCATTATACCAATATCACCTAGTTTGATGCCTTTTCCATTTGCAAACTTATTTTGGCTTCCTCAATCTCACAGATATTTGGTGGTTTATAGCATATCCCTAGAAACATTTTCTTTGTACTTTTACCTCCACTGCTAATTTCTATCCACAAGGTCTCTACATTTTCATAATTTCCTTCACAAACATCTTCCCTTATAATAGGTTTTAGATCTGGTTTAACATATAAGCATACTCCACCTCTTCTTATATTTACTCGATCCTTCCAAAAAAGGGAATAACTCTGTTAATTAACTGCCCAGTCATGAGTTTCATCCCACCAAGTTCCAGTAATGACTATGATATTATACTGCTCCCTTGTATCTAATAATTCAAGCTCCCCCATTTTATCTGTCAGGCTTCTTAAAGCATGCATTTATGTGTTTTTTTTCTAGTCTGTACTATTGTTATCTTATATGCTCATGCCTTTCTACTCCAGACTTATTTAATTGAGTATGTGAGCCTTTCCAATGGCATTTTTTAAACTATTTATTTGATTAAAATGTATGTTTTAATTCTATCCATCCATTCCTCTCTACTTGCATAAGTGAGCGAGTGCCATTGACACAATGGTACTTTTTCCCTCTTTTTGTTACTTATAATACTTGCCCTTTAGTTGAGCTGTTTTTCCAGAAGGCAGGGAAGCGCAGGAATCAATATGTCATGAAAAATAAATAAAAACACAGCATAGTGCAAATAAAGTTTTTAAATTGGAGAGATGTGTGGAGGGTTAATCTTGCAGATGGAAACTCACATGGTTTCAGTGTAAAGAAGGCATTTCAGAAACAAGTGGCTATATTGCTTGATTCTGTCTGGAACGATGAGAACTCCTAAGTATTTCTCCTGAAGAAGCTACACTCTAAGTGAAACGCGTAGAGTCGCAGAGAGCTGACGTCATCCGGGTCCCAGCGAGCGCCCCGTAACCGGAAGTGATGCGCCGCAGGCGAGAGGTCGAGGCTAGAGGGAGCGGAGAGAATCCAAACAGGCGACTTCACAGTTTTTTATGTGCCTAAATACTTAGGACACTCTGTAAGTGTTCAATTTTTATTCTTGTTCATAAAGTATATCTATATCTCAGATCACACTATGGTTGCATTTCCCTTTTTACTTCAACATCGTGACCCAATTGATGACTGCATCTGGAGTATATACATTCCGCATCAGATCATATACAGTGGGAGTTCTCATCGTTCCAGACAGAATAAAGCAATATAGCCACTGATTTCTGAAATGCCTTCTTTACACTGAAACCATGTGAGTTTCCATCTGCAAGATTAACCCTCCATACATCTCTCCAATTTAAAAACTTTATTTGCACTATGCTGTGTTTTTATTTGTTTTTCATGACATATTGATTCCTGCGCTCCCATGCCTTCTGGAAAAACATTTCTACTGAAGTGGATTTGGCTGACCATCCACTAAAAGGGTTTTTAGAGCTGCAATTTTTTATACAAGTATTTACTTGATTATCACGATTTATTCACTTTAAGTTAACGCAATAATATTGCTATATTTATATAATTATATTGCACTTATTCACATTTTTTGTTTTTTCCTTTAGTTGAGCACCAGTCTTTTCCCAATTTTTTGAGTATTACTAGAGCTGAGCTGCAAAACATGTATTTAACAATAAACCTCTTTTACATTATGCAGGACATGAAAGTAATTTGTAGAATATTGTATATTCAGAATTCAAGTACTGTTCTCCATTCTATCTAGCAGGCTTAATAAAACTGGCAGTTGAAATATTAAGTAAATTAATTAAATGGTATTTCCTCCATTTGTCTACTACTAATCATATAGCACGCAGTTATATCAGTGATAAAAAAAGAAATCTATAATCTGATTTGGGAAGAAATTAAGGTATAATGATAACATAATTAGAAGAGATGTGGATAAGGATGGAACCCTCAATGTTAGGAACAGATTGTATCCAGGAGGCATATAGCAGGTGAGAAAATTATCTCCAGTTCAAATGTAAGGCATTGAAATAATTCCATGAGGTATGTAAATTAATTTTTGATCAAGAAGTAGAACATGGCATATAAAACCCATTTGATTATAGTTAGAGTTTAGCCCGATGTTTTCGTTTTACATCTTATTTAGTATTTTCTTTAGGTCTTGGTTCTGGTTTTGTCTATAGTTCATTAGTTTTGTTTTTAGTTTTTGAAGGAATATGAACATTTCCATATTTACTTACAAAAATAGAAAGATATATTAAATAAAGTACATTTTTGTTTAATTAATTGTAACGGTTATTGCCTGTTAATACAGACGCTACTGATGCTGGGTATACCTGTATGGCTCTCAGGAGCCTAAGCCTCCGCTCGAGGAGCCTGGGGTACATACTTATACTATCTCGTGGTGCAACGCCTCCACCTGGGAGGGATCCCAATGGAGTGGGCGGAGGCCCTCACTGGAAACAATCACGATAATCACACTGGTGTAAAACAGGACTGGCTTTACTAAACAGGTGCTTATACTTATACTCTATACATATAATGATCAATACTTTCACGGGGGTAAGATATAACGTAAATCCCGCTCCCACCATCATGTATCCCCACACGGTGTCCAACTGTACTATACAGGGCCCTTGGCCACTCTGCCACATAAGTGTCCCCAAGTGATACCCCCACCCTTCCGGCGTGCTTCTTGCGTTGCTGTACAGTGTTGGTGCACTTTATGGAATGATACCTGCCCGGAGCTCCGACCCCGGGTTCCGCCGACTACGACCAGGATTCAGTCCGCTCCGATGTCGTCCTCTGCCTCCGCGTTGGGTGAATTCCGGCGTGGATAATATCACCTTAGTCTCAGTGTCTTTGGTGGCATTCTGAGCCCAGAACCCACCTCGCAGGGGTTCAGCACTGTGTCCCTGACTATCAACCAGCTAATGGGGCAGGGTCCTTATCTAGGGCCTGTCCCTATAGTACCACAACAAACAAAGTGGCTCAGGATTTAACTGGGGCCTAGGGGGGGCTGCTGGCCTAATGCAGTGGGTCACTGACCTCTGCACTCACCTCCTACCCCTAGCTCGTCCTGGTCCTGACTAACGTGCTTCTCTAGCGCGCGAACTGTATCCCTTTTCCCAGCAGGGAGATGGGGCAACCCTGTAGGCTACCTGGCATCACCTGACCCTGCCCCTGTGCACCCTGGGGGCTGTATTCTTCTTGGGAGCTATTCTCCCATTGGCCGCCTCACGCGCACTTCCTTTGCGCATGCGCCAACCTCCGTAATGGCCACTGGCTGCAGGGACCCATGGCGCATGCGCAAACACAACGAAGATGGCGACGCCCCTCGCGGGAGCCGCCAAGAGTCCCCAACAGTGTGCCCTCCCGCACACAGCTCCCGGACCCGCCGGACACGGTCCGATTGGCCCCCCACTACTGCGGCCAGCCAACGGGTCCGCCACTGTGCTCGGCAGCTCCCGCTATCACCACCAAGGTGAGGGGGGGGGGGCTGACAGGCAGAGGGGGACCTGGCTACATAATATTTGGTCTTTTTTCATTTTTAATACATTAGTATATTTAATATATACATATAGTCTCAAATTCTGCACCATACAAAAGATTATGGGGCTTATTCCAGTTGCTTCAAAATGTGACTTAACACTTCTAAAGTGCACTTTACAAGCAAATTGGCATGTTTTGCTATTCTGTAAGTCATTATTGTATGTCCATACCGTGTGAAAAAGGTAATTTGGATGCAATAAAATATATAATATTTGTAATATATGTAATATAGATCACTTGTGAACTAACTTTGACTATCCCTTATCCCCTCTACCATGCACCATGACTGTCTCCTGGAAAGGCTGTTTACCCCTGTATGTGCGGCCATTTTGTGGATCTATATAAATAAATATATATATACCTTCCTGTGGAAGGTCCTTTTTGGACCGAAATGTTGGTTTGATCTGTGCTGATGTATTTTCTTTAATACAATTGTACTGTTATATCGCTCTGAGTGCTGCTTCTTTGTTTTCTCGCCTGGGAAAGCATTGATTGATATATATATATATATATATATATATATATATATATATATATATATATATATATACAGTGTTCGACAATCCTATACATTTACTCGCCCGGGGCGGGTGGATTTAACCCCCAGGCGAGTAAACATTGGCCCAAGCAGCACACGTGTTTTTTTTTTTAAATTTCCCCCGTTCGCGCTGAAATTTCCCTGCTCGCGCTTAAAAAAAAAATAAAAAAAAAAAAACTCCCTACCTGACTGCTGTTTGGCGCGCGCTCCCAGGATTTGTGGGCGCGCGGCCAGGCTCTATATGAGCCCGCCCCCAACGAGCAGCCATTCTTTCTGCCCGGACATCAAGAGTAAGTACACGCCATGCTGCGGCCCCTCTGCTCCTTCCCTGCGATCCCCCTGGTCCCTACATGGCTCCCTACTCCCCACCGCGGCAGCTCTCCTGTCCCCTCCTCCTGTCCCCGTCCCCTGCTCCTGTCCCCTTCCCCTCCTCCTGTCCCCTTCTTCTGCTCCTGTCCCCTTCCCCTCCTCCATTCCCCTGCTCCTGTCCCCTTCCCCTCCTCCTGTCCCCTGCTCCTGTCCCCTTCCCCTCCTCCTGTCCCCTGCTCCTGTCCCCTTCGATCCACCGATCGCTGCCCCGGGCGGGAGGTCCCCACTGCTTGCAGCCCGGTTGGCGTGCGGAGGGGGGGGACTCTGCCCTAACCACGTGACTACCACCTACCCTGCCGCCTCCCCGCCAGCTAGCTTCATGCCGCCTCCCCGCCAGCTAGCTTCATGCCGCCGCGGGCTGGGGGGAAGAAGCAGTCTGCAAAGCTGCTTGGCCGCGCACTGTGAAGACATGCCGGCGAGAAGAGCAGGGTAGTGGCGGCCACTGCGGGGCTGACTGTCCCCTGGGGGATACCTCGCCACGTGCCTCCCACCCACCCTGCCTCCCCAAAGCTTCCAATATGCCCGCGTGAGGTATGGGGGGGGGGGGGGGGGTGTCGGCCTGCCCCCCCCCCACGAGCGGGGGGTGGGTGGGGGAGGAGCGTGGTGGTGGTGCTGGTCGTGGCCTTTCCTTCCCCCCCCCCCCCCCGTGTGTGTGTGTGTGAGCAAGTGTATGGGAGCAAGTGTATGTGTGTATGTGTATGGGAGCATGTGTATGGGAGCATGTGTATGTGTGTATGTGTATGGGAGCATGTGTATGTGTGTATGTGTATGGGAGCAAGTGTATGGGAGCAAGTGTATGTGTATGGGAGCAAGTGTATGTGTGTATGGGAGCATGTGTATGTGTGTGACACCAGAGGTACCCCCCCAATCAGTCACCACCCCCCCAATCAGTCACCACCCCCCCAGTCAGTCACCACCCCCCCAGTCAGTCACCACCCCCCCAGTCAGTCACCCCCCCCCAGTCAGTCACCCTCTCTGTGTATCACCCACCCTCTGTGTCACCCACCGTTTCTCCCCTCTGTGTCTCTCCCCCCACACTCTCTCTTTCCCCCACACTCTCTCTTTCCCCCACACTCTCTCTTTCCCCCACACTCTCTCTTTCCCCCACACCCTCTCTCTCTCCCCCACACCTTCTCTCTCTCCCCCACACCCTCTCTCTCTCCCCCACACCCTCTCTCTCTCCCCTACACCCTCTCTCTCTCCCCCACACCCTCTCTCTCTCCCCCACACCCTCTCTCTCTCCCCCACACCCTCTCTCTCTCCCCCACACCCTCTCTCTCCCCCACACCCTCTCTCTCCCCCCTCTCTCTCTCTCTCCCCCCACTCTCTCTCTCTCCCCCCACTCTCTCTCTCCCCCCCACACTCTCTCTCCCCCCCACACTCTCTCTCCCCCCCACTCTCTCTCCCCCCCACTCACTCTCTCTCTCCCCCCCCACTCTCTCTCCCCCCCACTCTCTCTCTCCTCCCACTCTCTCTCTCCTCCCACTCTCTCTCTCTCTCTGCCCCCACTCTCTCTCCCCCTCTCTCTCTCCTCTTTCTCTCCCCCCACTCTCTCTCTCCCCCCCACACTCTCTCTCTCTCCCCCCCACACTCTCTCTCTCTCCCCCACACTCTCTCTCCCCCCCCCCACTCTCTCTCTCTCCCCCCCACTCTCTCTCTCTCCCCCCCACTCTCTCCCTCTCCCCCCCCCACTCTCTCCCTCTCCCCCCCCACTCTCTCTCACCCCCCCCCCACTCTCACTCTCTCTCTCTCTCCCCCCACTCTCTCTCTCTCTCCCCCCACTCTCTCTCTCTCTGCCCCCACTCTCTCTCTCTCTTTCTCTCTCTCTCTGCCCCCACTCTCTCTCTCTCTCTCTGCCCCCACTCTCTCTCTCTCTCTGCCCCCACTCTCTCTTCTCTCTCTCTGCCCCCACTCTCTCTTTCTCCCCCCCCCCCCACTCTCTCTCTCTCCCCCCCCCATTCTCTCTCTCCCCCCACACTCTCTCTCTCCTCCCCCCACACTCTCACTCTCTCCCCCCCACACACTCTCTCTCTCTCTCTCCCCCCCACACACTCTCTCTCTCCCCCCCACTCTCTCTCTCCCTCTATCTCTCTAACCCCCCCACACTCTGGATCGCTTATTTACCCTATATATCTTACTTGCCCTATACTACACCGAAATAACCTATACTGCTGTCTTCCAGATCTGACTCAAGCTTCACACGGAAGATATCGGAATCCCCCCTAACCCAGAAGACAGGTAGGGAACACATCCCCTCCAATGTGTAACATTGCGGGAATGAGGTACCTGGACATTGAGGGACTGCGGATCAGGTAAGATCCCAGGCGGGATTACTGCTTTAGATATTGTGAAGCGGGGGCGTCCAGACACTGGTTAAGAGGTTCAGGAAACTAGTCATTCACATCTGGCTTTTATTTCTAGATCTGAAATTTACTCACACACACACGTAACAAGGCCTAATTGTAGTATAATGTAATACAATAAATACATTTATGTCAAAAATGAATGTTGTTCTGACTAGGAATTTATTAAATGTATTTTATTTATATATTTTATTTTAAAGCGGGGTTGGGGGCGGGACTAGGGGTGGGGGCGGGGTTGGGGGCGGGACTAGGTGGCGAGTAGATTTTTTGGTTGGGCGAGTAGATTTTTGGGTGATTTGTCGAACACTGTATATATATATATATAGTTAGGTCCGGAAATAATTGGACACTGACACAATTTTCATAATTTTGGCTCTATACTCCACCACAATGGATTTGAAATGAAACAACTGAGATGCAATAGAAGTGCAGACTTTCAGTTTTAATTCAAGGTGTTGAACAAAAATATCGTATGAAACGTTTAGGAATTGCAACCATTTTCAAACACAGTCCCCTTATTTCAGGAGCTCAAATGTAATTGGATAAATTAACACAATCATAAATACAATGTTCATTTTTAATACTTTGTTGAGAATCCTTTGCAGGCAATGACTGCTTGAAGTCTGGAACGCATGGACATCACCAAACGCTGGGTTTCCTCCTTTGTGATGCTTTGCCAGGCCTTTACTGCAGCTGTCTTCAGTTGTTGTTTGTTCGTGTGTCTTTCTGCCTTAAGTTTTGTCTTCAGCAAGTGAAATGCATGCTCGATCAGGTTGAGATCAGGTGATTGACTTAGCCATTCCAGAATATTCCACTTCTTTGCCCCTTAAAAACTCCTGGGTTGCTTTCGCAGTATGTTTTGGGTCATTGTCCATCTCTAAAGTGAAGCGCCATCCAATTAACTTCGCTGAATTTGGCTGAATCTGAGCAGATAATATATCCCTATACACTTCAGAATTCATCCGACTGCTTCTGTCTTCTGTCACATCATCAATAAACACTAGTGACCCAGTGCCATTGTAAGCCATGCATGTCCATGCCATCACACTGCCTCCACCGTGTTTTACAGATGATGTGGTTTGCTTCGGATCATGAGCCATTCCAAGCCTTCTCCATACTTTTTTCTTCTCATCATTCTGGTACAGGTTGATCTTAGTTTCATCTGTCCAAAGAATGCTGTTCCAGAACTGGGCTGGCTTTTTTAGATATTGTTTGGCAAGTCTAATCTGGCCTTTCTATTCTTGAGGCTTAAGAATGGTTTGCACCTTGTGGTGAACCCTCTGTATTTGCTCTCGTGAAGTCTTCTCTTTATGGTAGACTTGGATAATGATATGCCTACCTCTTGGAGAGAGTTCTTCACTTGGCTGGATGTTGTGAAGGGGTTTTTTTTTTTACCATGGAAAGGATCCTACGACCATTCACCACTGTTGTATTCCGTGGACGTCCAGGCCTTTTTGTGTTGCAGAGCTCACCAGTTCGTTCTTTTTTCTCAGAATGTATCAAACTGTTGTTTTGGCCACTCCTAATGTTCCTGCTATCTCTCTGATGGGTTTTCTTTTTTTTTGCAGCCTAAGGATGCCCTGTTTCACTAGCATTGAGAGCTCCTTTGACCGCATGCTGTGGGTTCACAGAAACAGCTTCCAAATGCGAATGCCACACCTAGAATCAACTCCAGACCTTTTACCTGCTTAATTGATGATGAAATAACGGAGGAATAGCCTACGCATGTCCATGAAACAGCTTTTGAGTCAATTGTCCAATTACTTTTGGCTTTGAAAAAGAGAGGGCTACATATTAAAGAGATGTAATTTCTAAACCCTTTCTCCAATTTGGATGGGAATACCCTCAAATTAAAGCTGATAGACTGCACTTTAAGCCCATATTCATTATTTAACTGTAACGTGAATTTATTTTGGTACACAGCCGAAATAACAAAACTTGTATCAGTGTCCAATTATTTTCGGACCCAACTGTGTGTGTATATATATCAGTGCTTCCCCCCTGGGAGATTTTGCCTAGGCTACAGGTACGTGTGGTGCTGGTTACCTGTGAGGGTCCAGGAGAGTTGAGCTTCTGCGATGTTGTAGGGAACAGGACAGGCTTTAGGTGATCCTCAGGTTCTTTTCATTCGGTGACAGCACCTCCAGTCACTGTAGGCTACAGTAGAGCTGCAGACAGTCCCTACCATGACAGTTCTTTTCTCCTATACTTCTGTCCAATAGACTGCGACTTAGCCAGAAGTATATAGAAGGGGGTCTTTATTTGATGCAGCCACTGCAGATGGTATAACAGTGTTTGCATATAGTGGAGAATGGGTATAACGCCCTTGGATGGTGCTGGCCAGCAGATAATGTTGAAGCCTTGTGCTCAGGCCAATAGTGGGGGTCTGCCAAGGTTGTCGTCCAGTTATATAATAATAAAATAATAATTAAAACAGAAATGCACTGTGGCTGCACACGGTGCCGGGTCTCTCTGACAGCAGTGCCAGAAGTCAGCTGGGCTAAGCTTCTGTCACGCCAGCGTGAGAGGGAGGCCCGGGGGTGAGCAGCAACGTGGGACAGAGAGTGAGGCAGGGCCGCCAGCAACTGCTGTGACCTGCTGTCGGGCCCCCCGCACTACCGCCAGCCACCACCTTACCCCTGCAGCACCGCCACCCCCCGCAGCACCGCCTCCCACCGGCCACCACCTGCTGCAGCCATCGCCATCCCCCTGTAGCACCGCCACTGCCCGGCCCAGCCACCGGCCACCCCCCCAGCATCGCCAGCCACCGGCCACCCCCCGCAGCAGCGCAAGCCACTGGCCCCAGTCACCACCACAGCCACCGCCCCCCACCTGTAGAACCACCACCCCCGCAGCCACCAGCCTCCCCGCAACAACTGCCCTCCTGCAGCCACAACCTCCCTCCCCTCTCCCCCCCACAACAACTGGCCCTCTGCAGCCACCGGGCCTGACCTGAAACCATCCCCAAGTTAAGTCTGAATTTTATATGTATTGGGGGGGTTGGGGTATTTTTTATATGTATTGGGGGGTTGGGGTATTTTTATATGTATTTGGGGGTGGGGTATTTTTTATATTTATTTGGGGTTGGCGTATTTTTTATATGTATTGGAGGGGTTGGGGTATATTTTTTATATGTATTTGGTGGTGTTTGGGGTATATTTTTATATGTATTGGGGGTTGGGGTATTTTTTTAAAATATACTGGGGGATCGGGTACTTTTTATATGTATTGGGGAGGTGGGAGTATTTGTATATGTATTGGGGGGTGTCACGGTAGCTTGTGCAGGGTTATAATATAACACACCAAAATATCTCTGGGTTGAATCGAATGAGACTAAGATATGATAAATAAAGTTTATTCCTTAAAAAAGGTGAACACACAAGATATACAAATAACACACAGAATATGAACTCCTTACTTAGGGTTTGGGGCAATGAAGCAATCAGGATCTGGATTGGCAATTCATTCACGATACAGGATACAAAACGAAGACAACACGAAGACACTGGGCATAGGGCTTACACTCGTTTATATGGGGTTTCCGCCCTATCCCTTAACATTGGGTGCCAGGTATTGGTTACCAATTACCTCCACCCAATTACCCCTTGCCACCTCACGTGGGAAGCAAGGTAATACCTGCCCACAGGGGTGGGCATTATTCTAATCAAGGGCTCATTTCCCTAGATTTGTAGAGTATCAGTGCATCCGAATGCACTTGAACATATAAAGGTCTGTAGCATGACCACTCCCAATGAATGATGTGTATGATGTGTATATAATACAATTGCCCTAATAGGGTTAGGGGACTAGTACCTAATGCTATAAAGCACCAATAAATAGTACAAACATTGTCCCATACAGTGAGAAATAAGGGTAATAAATACCCACAGAAGTACTGTAACTCACTGTTTGTATCCAAGGTCCATAGGAGTAGCCAGCATCAGTAGATTCAATAGCGTGCAGTCCACCGTGAGCCTCCTCCTGTTTTTCTAGGCAGTGCACTGCCCTTTTTCTTCACCTGCTCATTTCCCTAGCCCCACTCCCAAAAGACTGGCATCTCCCAGTCTGCCTTTTGGGTCCCTTGACAGGAAAACCTTTGTATCAAGGTGTGAAACACAACACTTTACACAAGTACCCATATCCTGGTCTTCTTTGTCCTAGAAAACTCAATCCAGGGCGGTGAGCCTTTCATACATGGGTTTCCCTCAGACATCCTGACACCCTGTGGCAATTAACATTCCTTCTGGGCCAGTGGCTTTCACGGGCTTGAAAATATCAGGGATGCAGAGTAACATTTTAATATTAAACATATATTAAAATAATCTGTTCTGTGTGTCTGAGTGGGCAGAAATTTGGCAGGTCCTCATGCCGGAGGACCCTTGCCATAGTGGCCAAATATCAGCCTTCCACGACCCCCAGTACCGGAGATACCAAAACCAAGTTAAAATCCCCTATTAACTTTAATGCTGGATTCTCCGCTATAGGCTAAAAGAAATCACTGCATTTCACCCTTCCATTGAAATCAATGGGCTCCGCCGCTATAGGCTTTTAATGGAGCAACTCCGCCATTGAAGTCAATGGGAAAACCACATTTTTAACAGTTACCCATACTCCGTCTGGTTGATCGGAGAGGGCTGAAAATTGCCATGCAGTCATGCCGGAGCAGTGACTACATGCTGCCCAAATCCCAGCCCTCTGGTACTTACGGAACCGGAGTTATGGGTTTTCACTTTATACGTTTTTGGACTTAGCCGTTTACCTCACGGCTTTTACCTCCATTGGAATCAATAGGGCCGGCGCTGCCATAGGGAATGCATGGGCCGGCGCCGCCATAGGATTCAATGGGACCTCCGCTACCATTGAAGTCAATGGGCAACACACACTTTTTCACAGTTAACCCTACTCCGTTCGGTTGAGGGGAGAGGGATGGAAATTGCCATGCAGTCATGCCGGAGCAGTGACTACATCCTGGCCAAATCCCAGCCCTCTGGTCCCCACGGAACTGGAGTTAGGGGTTTTCAGTTTATACTGTTTTCCACTTAGTGTTTGAAAGCCACGCGGCTTTCTCCACCATTACGGTCAATGGTAGGACCCTCATGGCCGGCGCGATCCTTTCTCGTCTCCATTAATTGTCGGACCCGGTTGGGGTCGAGTGAGGGGGATCCTAGGGGCAAAAAGAATTTTATTTCTGTGTGCCCTAGAACAAAAGTTCCCACGCCAATTGGACGTAAACTTGACCGAGGCCTGATCAAAGCTCTTTTAAGACATTGTTTCCGCTTTTGCGGTTCTGCTTTCTGTTCCTGGAGGTCGGAGTCGAGGAATCCCCATTGAAATGCATTACTCCATTCACTTTCAATGGGGAACCGCCGCTCCTCCTCTCAGGCGCCACCTGCAGGTCTTCTGTGATATCGGGCCCAAATCGCCGAATCTCCATAGGATTAAATGGGGCTCCAATGGCGACCTATGGAGATGCTGCAAAATGGAGACTGCAAAGGCGGGAAATGGGACATGTAAATGCAATTAACCCTTTCCCTTCCGACCTGATCCCAGTGTATGTGGCTGGTGCATACACTGTAAAGGCACAAACACCAATAATTGTACCCATATACATTTCTATCAAACAGAACACAGATTGCTCTGGGGCAGGGGAATAAAAATACAGGAATTCCCTATAAATGTGGGAATAGGATAACCAAGGGACATACCTTTTGGTTGTGAAGTACATTTCTGGTTAACCCCTCACTTCCCAGATGGTGGAAGGGGGTGCCTAATGAGGGTGACCCCTTTATTACTCGTTGGCACCCCTCCCCCGTCACAGGGGGATATTTTTATATGTTTTGGGAGGACGTAGGAGTATTTTCTATATGTATTGGGGAGGGGCTATATTTTTATATGTATAGGAGGGTCCCGCATATTTTAGCATTGTGTCCAGTATTTTTGGACACACCACCTGGCAACCCTAGCCGCCATCCCCCCCACCGCCCCCCCAGCCATCCTGCAGCCACCGGCATAACGCCCCCCCCCTCCCCGTAGCAAAGGCACCCCCTTCGCAGCCACCGGCCCTCCTGCAGCAATGCCCCCCCCCCAGTAGCAGCCACCGGTGCCCCTCCAGTACCCAGTAGCAGACACCACCCCCCCACCACCCCAGTAGCAGCCACCGGCCCCCCCAGTAGCAGCCACCAGCCCACCTGCCCTCCCAAAGCCACGGGCCCACCGCCCATCCCGCGCCCAACTGCCCTCCCAAAGCCACTGACCCACCCCGTAGCCACCGGCACTCTGCAGCTACCGAACCTGACCTGAGACCATCCACAAGGTACGTCTGATTTTTATTTGTATTGGGGATGTGTTTTGTATATGTATTGGGGGCTTAAGTAAAAGTTGCACACACATTTTTTTTTCCTTGGTAGGTGCGCTATGGGTTGGGGGAGGGGGGCCTGCTCCTTTCATTTCTCCTGAGCCCCATGATTTCTGTTGGTGGCCCTGCTTGTGCTATGCACAGATCTTTGTTCAATCAGCCCCAAGAGGGGCTGAGCTCCTCTCTCTTCCCTGGGTGGGAAGGCACTGACTCTCTAATTTGGAAGGCATCCTCCCTAATGCAAAAGGGGAGGGCAAAGGGTATGCACCATGATTGGCTGCAACACAGACCACGTGTCACCTCCTCTCTTGCTACTCAATGAGGCTGCTTGAGGGGGGTAAACCCCACAGGATAGCCTGTCACTCCCTGTAGCTACTAGGACTTATGTGACAGGAGGGAAGAAAGATAGTCTGGACCAGCTATGGCTATACTCTCCCCTAGGTGAAAATTCCCATGTCCTCACTGGGAGCCAATTTGGGCACCATTCAGTAACCTGAAGCCTGAAAATCAGAACAGGTTACCACAAATGTATAACATAACCATATACAGTTACACAGACAATTACCCATATCATCCACTGGTTTACAGCGATGATAAATAAGTAGCTATTCTTCCAACGGGAAGAAAAAGAAAACCCTCACTTATAATATTTAGGATCGGGCTTCTTTACTACACGCCCATCAAATAAATTGGTCCAGATGTAATACACCTTGGGAGGACCAGGGCACTGCCTAACTTCTACCCTATCCTTGTAGATACATGTACCCACTAGCCATTCGTCCATAACAGAACGTATTTTGGAGTCAGTAATATATCTGCCATCAGACGTTTTAGTCTTAATGTTTTCTACAACAGCCTGTCTGAGCCACTCCTGACGGTTGTTGTCTATCTCATTCATAAGTGGTTCAGGTACATATGGAAATGTATATCCATGAGACTGATGGTACCAGTTAAAGATAGCCCTGTCAGCTCTATTTAACTTCAGGACCTTACGGTTAGCTCACTGACCAGACAGTACCCAAAGTTTAGGCTCACTGAGCTCTACCTCCTGATAGAATACAGAGGGGCCCTTAGGGACTCTCACCACTAAATGAATCTAGCCCACCCACTTTCATCCTGGGACATTTGACCTTCTTCCCACCAGTGGTCCATGATAGGACCATCCACCAGCATTATCCATGTTCTATTTAAACTGGCGGAGTAGCCCTGAAACATTAGGTCCCACCAATTAAGGGGTTCCCTGAACTGATTTTCCTCATGTGGACTACTGGACCTTGTGTCCATCGGGGAGGACACACCAGAAGTTGCAGATTGCTGGGACAGGGTTGAGTCCCTAAATGATTTAAATGACCAAGGGGACTTAGCTACCGGTATCCGGTTTGCATAGGGTATTTCTCCCTCAGAATCACAATCTGACCACCCATCTTTTCTACCAAAGTCCCCATCCCTCAAGTCCATTGACATACCAGGGGACAGGTTATCACTATAGAACTTGTTTAACAAAAAGGAAGCAGTAGCAGGGGCCAAAATATTGGGATTAGGAGCCAAGGGTCAAGGCCTAGGATGATCCCGGATATGACGCCCGGGTTGGCCTTATCCTTACTCCCAGTGGATGGTGTTGGACTGGGTGCAGGGGTTGGTAACGGGGCATTAGCAACTGGGGCCAGTGAACTGGGCCTAGCAATGTCCATGACCAGTCTAGTATGTGTACCTTTAGTTCAGCCCAACCTCTAGGGGATGGTACAGGGGCTGCATTAAAGGAGCCTCGGGTCCGATGACCTCTTCCCCGGGTCTGTGGTGGGGCAGGGGCATTGGAGCACTGTTCAGCACTCACTCAAGTCTCTGAGTCAGGTTCCGCAGTGGATGCGGCGGCCATCTTGTTGACGTCATCTGAGAGGGCCACCTCGCAAGATCCTCAGGCAGGCACAAGTTCAGCGGCAATGACGTCACATCTGGCTACGCCGGAAGTGCATCACCCCATGGCACACCCAACAAGGCTCTGCCTGGCTCCTCATCTGGCAAGGCTGCAGTGGACTCCTGTTGGGCGGAAGAAGATAGCGCCTCACCCAACTGAAGGTAAGAGATGTCATCTGGCTCCAAAGCAGGTGGGTCTTTAGCAGCGCTGACGTCTTCCTCGGACGTGGGGCTCCTCCAGGGCTCCGGCAGCACCACTGCCTTTAGGACGGATGTCGCTGACTCAGGACTCGGCCACGGAACACAGGTAAGCCTTATGTACAGGACCCTGCAGTGCGGGCAACACGCTGTAGGGCTGGCATCGCCCTCTGGACGCAGGCATGTGGGGCACAAACACCGCAGGTGGTGTTGGCCATAGATGGTAACCACCAGGTAGCCCCCTGGCAGAGAATAATTGGTCCATTCCAATTCCAACATGGTTGTTGAATTGAGGTAGAATGGCAGATGAGGTAGAGTATAAGCAGGCAGCTCTTCTCTCTCTCACAGCTCCGCAGAACTAAAGTCCAGCAGGGTGTTGTAACTCCTCCCATAGCAGAGACAGAGTCCTGGATTGGTTCTTGGTGTGTTCCCCCTCCCCTAGCTGGAACACAGAGTAGGGCTGGGTGGACCAAGGAGTGACCAAGCTCTGGCTGAGCCAGTCACAATGATGAGCAGTGTCAGCATTTGCCGCCGAAAAAGGGTGCAACTTGTTTTTGCAAAACTTGCAATTGGCTTTTGCAAAACCCATGCGGTCCCGTGGATTTTGGCGGGAACGCCATCTTGGTAGCATAGTACATGCTATGTACTCCATTTTAGAGTGCACAGCAAAGTCCATTACATTAGAGGTACACAGGGTCCCTGGCGACGCACCAGGGGCCTGTTCCTCACACTTTACAGTGTAGAACAGTCCATAACAAAGGTGCATAGGTTCCCCCAGTTCCACCTGAAAGGGGCTGTAAGAGCTGTGTGCAGAGGTATGCAATGGAGACCGTTTTTAAGGTGAAATTAAATAAGGCTTTATTGTGCCTGTCCCTTTTAACACAGCAAAACATATGAAAACAACAAACGCCTAAACCTGTTTAAGGGCTAACTTACTTCCCCAGTCCCTTTCTCCAGGGCTGGAGGGATAATCCCATTACCACCCGATTCCCCAAAGTCTCAAGAGATACCTTAAAGCAGGTAGCCCTTCATGTCAGTCTCTGGTAGGTTCCTGGGTCCCCTGTGTCCAGGAATATAGGTCTTTGGGTGTCTTGATTTCAGCAGAGCCTTTCTGCTCAAGACCTCTTTCCTCTTGTCTGCACCCTTGTGTTCTGAGGAAAATCTCCCTTCCTGTCTCTGAGGCAGGCTTTTTTGACACCTGTAATCAGCCAGGTGGTATTGGTTAATTGTCTACCAGCAGTTAACCACCGCACTGCGGGATTAGAGGCACATTTCTGAACAGGGATACGTTTCCTATTACAGGGGCCCATCCCTATTTGAGGTGAGATGCGGGGTTCACGCTCCCTGGATAAATTTCCCACGGGGTTCGCTCCCATAAGCACATTCCCAGGTACCCCGGCTCCCCAGCAACAACTGAAAGGAGTCCTAACCCCAGGATTTTCTCTTCGTTAGCAGCTTGAAGGGTACACGCTCCCTGGTATCATACCTACAGGGTACGCCCCAACACAGTCTGTCCTTCGGTAAGGGTTTAGGCTAGCCCCCTCCCTAATGTC
Organism: Ascaphus truei; assembly: GCF_040206685.1. Taxonomy (NCBI): domain Eukaryota; kingdom Metazoa; phylum Chordata; class Amphibia; order Anura; family Ascaphidae; genus Ascaphus; species Ascaphus truei. Next base: position 192,939,223 of record NC_134484.1, on the reverse strand, counting down.
GCATCAGGGAGAGGATCCCCCTTTCCTTAACTCGGGTGGGTGCCCAAGGTCCCTGGTGGAGCATCAGGGGCCTGGCCCTGGCCTCTATTACTGCTGTCGGCTGCAAAGTCTCCAAAAGCCTTCTGCTGTATCTCAGCAGCACCTCCATTTGTAGCACTGCTGGGAGATTTTGCCCAGGCTACAGGTACGTGTGGTGCTTGTTACCTGTGAGGGTCCAGGAGAGATGAGCTTCCACGATGTTGTAGGGAACAGGACAGGCTTTAGGTGATCCTCAGGTTCTTTTTTTTCGGTGACAGCACCTCCAGTCACTGTAGTTTACAGCAGAGCTGCAGACAGTTCCTACCATGACAGTTATTTTCTTCTATACTTCTGTCCAATAGACTGCGACTTAGCCAGAAGTATGTAAAAGGAATCTTTATTTGATGCAGCCACTGCAGATGGTATAACAGTGTTTGCATATAGTGGAGAATGGGTTTCAGGCCCTTGGATGGTGCTGGTCAGCAGATAATGTTGAGGCCTTGTGCTATGCACAGATCTTGGTTCAATCAGCTCCAGGAGCTCCTCTCCCTTCCCCGGGTGGGAAGGCACTGACTCTATAATTTGGAAGGCATCCTCCCTAATGCAAAAGGGGAGGGCACAGGGTATGCACCATGATTGGCTGCAACACAGACCACGTGTCACCTTCTCTCTTGCCACTCAAGGAGGCTGCTTAAGTGGGGGTAAGCCCCACAGGATAGCCTGTCACTGCCTGTAGCTACTAGGACTTACGTGACAGGATGGCAGAAAGATAGTCTGGACCAGCCATGGATATATATTTATATATATATATGCAAATATAGCTGTATGCTCATCTGCATGTCTTAGGCAGGTCTGCAACCCCGCCTTTCCCCAGGCGGGGTTGCAGACCTGCCTAAGACATGCAGATGAGCATACAGCTATATTTGCATATTTGCTTTCCTGTGGAGGGTTTTTGTCACTTTTTTTACTCACCATAACTTAACTCAGTATTATGTTTATATATATATATATATATATATATATATATATATATATATATATATATATATATATATATATATATATATATACACATATATATATATATACACATATATATATATATACACATGTAGAGGTATCAGTACCGTGTTAGCCGAGCTTCAATAATCAAAAAATAAATAGATGATACCGTTCTGTGGCTAACGAAATGCTTTTATTTGTGCGAGCTTTCGAGATACACTGATCTCTTCTTCCGGCGATGTTACAATGAATGAAGCAAGGATAACTTAAAAACAGTGTCTCTTGGAATGTTAGCTGTGCTTGTCCTTCCCCCGGTGTGGATGTGTTTTATGGCTAGAGGTGTCAAAGGGTAACTGAAAGCAAGTGAAGAAAGAGTGTGTATGTGTATCAGTGGGAATAAAAATGAATGGAGAGCCCACAGTATAAACAGTGCTCTACACAAGGTGTGTGTGGAGTGAGAGGGATATAAATGGTGTGGGTGGGTGTGGAAATGTGAGAGTTTGTAGCACAACTAAAAGTGTGTGTGGATACTATGTGGTCCCTATTGGTGTATATGGATGGAAAAATAAGGAGTATTAGTATGTGTGAGAGACAGCTGTGTGTGCATACATATAGCACAGTATGTACAGACATGGCCTTAGCGCTCATGGGAAGAGAGTTCGCTAGTGTCAGTAATGACTCATAAAATTTCGATCTCTGTTTAGGCCACTGCTAAGTGTCCCGAACAGTTGCATAAATTTGTATTCATGCAACCGTCTCTCTTTCGGGGTTTTAAGATTACCTTTGAGTATGGCAACCCTCAGATCGTTCATCTTATGGCCAGAGTCAGAGAAATGTTTGCCAACAGGACTGTCTCTTGTTCCGCGTGTGATGCTGTGGCGATGCAGGTTCATTCTCTTGTTTAGCAAGAAGTTAAGCATATATATATGTATGTATATATATACAGTTAGGTCCGGAAATAATTGGACACTGATACAAGTTTTGTTATTTCGGCTGTGTACCAAAATAAATTCAAGTTACAGTAAAATAATGAATATGGGTTTAAAGTGCAGTCTATCAGCTTTACTTTGAGGGTATTCACATCCAAATTGGAGTAGGGTTTTGGAATTACATCTCTTTAATATGTAGCCCTCTCTTTTTCAAGGGACCAAAAGTAATTGGACAGTTGACTCAAAAGCTGTTTCATGGACAGGTGTGGGCTATTCCTTCGTTATTTCATCCTCAATTAAGCAGGTAAAAGGTCTGGAGTTGATTCCAGGTGTGGCATTCACATTTGGAAGCTGTTGCTGTGAACCCACAACATGCGGTTAAAGAAGCTCTCAATGCAAGTCAAACAGGGCATCCTTAGGCTGCAAAAAAAAGAAAATCCATCAGAGAGATAGCAGAAACATTAGGAGTGGCCAAATCAACAGTTTGGTACATTCTGAGAAAAAAAGAATGCACTGGTGAGCTCTGCAACACAAAAGGGCCTGGACGTCCACGGAAGACAACAGTGGTGGATGATCATAGGATCCTTTCCATGTTAAAGAAAACCCCCTTCACAACATCCAGCCAAGTGAAGAACACTCTCCAGGAGGTAAGCATATCATTATCCAAGTCTACCATAAAGAGAATGTAAGGAATCCACTCCTGGCTTTGACTATAGCTTGCAGATCTCTGCAGTTGCAAGCTTCATTTGGCAATCAATGGCACATGTCCTGCCTTTCATTGCAGCTTCTGCCCTGTGCTCCATCATTGGTGGAATGCTCACACACCCTTCCCCTGTGATTGGATCTCCACCCTTTATATGTTGGGCTTTGGCTCTGAATCAGAGCCGAGCATAAATCCTTCTCTGGACGTTACTGTCTCTGCCACAAGCCGCACAGGCTTGTCTCCTTGTGTACTAACCTCTCTAGTTCTCTTCTCTAGTTCCTGAGTATCCAGAGGCCTGCTGCTAGTTTCACGCGGAGGCCTGTTCCTGACTCCTGTGCTGAAGCGTTGTTTAACCAGCACTGGTACCTGCTGCATTCTCCCCTAGAAGAGGTTACCCTTCATTTCCTGAGGCCTGCTGCTACTCTCCATGTAGAGGCCTGCTTTGGACATCTGTGCTGATCCTTTGGTTTCCCCGACGCTGCCCCGCGGTGTACTTCGGCCAGCCTGCTGTCTCCCCCTGCTGAGACCGGCGTCCTGGGCCGAGGCCGCTCCTCACGCAGAGGCCACTCCCGTGCTCACGCGCACTCCGGATCAGTCTGCGCGGACTAAGGTCAGTGATTATATAACCCCATCTCAGCCCCGTGGTCCGGTCCCGTTTTTTTGCGAGCACCGGCGTAACAGAGAAGACTTCACGAGAGAAAATACAGAGGGTTCCCCACAAGGTGCAAACCATTCATAAACCTCAAGAATAAAAAGGCCAGATTAGACTTTGCCAAACAATATCTAAAAAAGCCAGCCCAGTTCTGGAACAGCATTCTTTGGACAGATGAAACTAAGATCAACCTGTACCAGAATGATGGGAAGAAAATAGTATGGAGAAGGGTTGGAACGGCTCATGATCCGAAGCATACCACATAATCTGTAAAACACAGTGGAGGCAGTGTGATGGCATGGGCATACATGGCTTCCAATGGCACTGGGTCACTAGTGTTTATTGAGGATGTGACAGAAGACAGATGCAGCTGGGTGAATTCTGAAGTGTATAGGGATATATTGTCTGCTCAGATTCAGCCAAATTCAGCGAAGTTGTTTGGACGGCGCTTCACTTTACAGATGGACAATGACCAAAAACATACTGCGAAAGCAACCCAGGAGTTTTTACGGCAAAGAAGTGGAATATTTTGCAATGGCCGAGTCAATCACCTGATCTCAACCCGATCGAGCATGCATTTCACTTGCTGAAGACAAAACTTATGGCAGAAAGACCCACGAACAAACAACAACTGAAGACAGCTGCAGTAAAGGCCTGGCAAAGCATCACAAAGGAGGAAACCCAGCGTTTGGTGATGTCCATGCGTTCCAGACTTCAAGCAGTCATTGCCTGCAAAGGATTCTCAACAAAGTATTAAAAATGGACATTTTATTTATGATTGTGTTAATTTGTCCAATTACATTTGAGCCCCTGAAATAAGGGGACGGTGTATGAAAATGGTTGCAATTCCTAAACGTTTCATACGATATTTTTGTTCAACCCCTTGAATTAAAGCTGAAAGTCTGCACTTCTATTGCATCTCAGTTGTTTCATTTCAGATCCATTGTGGTGGCGTTCAGAGCCAAAATTATAATATAATAAAATTGTGTCAGAGTCCAATTATTTCCAGACCTTACTATATATAGGGAACAATGTATAAAATGGTTTTTGAAGCAAAAAGTGGCACTGTGTGCTCATTTGCATGTAATTTCCCAGAATCCCTTGCTGCAGTGGAAGAGCTGTTTGATGGGTGATAATGGTGAAAGGTGGGGTTGCAGACCTGCCTAAGACATGCAAATGAGCATACAGTATATTTACATTTGCTAAATACTGTGTATATATATATATATATATATATATATATATATATATATATATATATATATATATATACATATAAACATACACACACACATATTTTGTGGGGGGGGGGGGCGGGGAGAATAGAGGCTTGCAGCTGTAATACCTGGAGTGGATCAAGAAGGCCTGCTGCTGCTGCTGCTAATAAATATTTATATATTTTTTACACACACTTTATATATATATATATATATATATATATATATATATATATATATATATATATATATATATATAAAGTGTGTGTAAAAAATATATAAATATTTATTAGCAGCAGCAGCAGACCTTCTTGATCCACTCCAGGTATTACAGCTGCAAGCCTCTATTCTCCCCGCCCCCCCTCCCCCCACAAAATATGTGTGTGTGTATGTTTATATGTATATATGTGTCAGAATTGATGCTCTTTGATACTACAACTAGTCTCTGCTGCAGCCAGTGGACTATTCTGCCTCTGCACAACCTGAAAGTTATACCTTAAAAGCTTTGCATCTAAAAATCATAATTGATACGAATAAAGGTATCATTTTGCACAAGCTTTATATGGTTTATTTTTGTCAATATTTTCAGCAGGTTAACTACACAAGTAGTGAAACTTAGTGCCTTCAATATCGCAAGAGATTAATGCTATGAGGGATCCCGTTAAGCTGCATGGACCCCCTGCAGCGTGAACCCAACAGATACTGTCCCCAGCACCGCAGACGTTTGCTTCTTCATCTGCGATGCTGGGGACAGTAAGGCCGAGGCCATGTTAGGCACGTGCGCGCAATGGAGTGTGTGGCGTCGCGTACGCCTGCAGCAGAGGCGATTTGTGGCCTAGGAGGGGACGCGATGGGGAGGCGGGGCCGTGACATCACGGAACTGGTTCGCCCTCATTGGTGGAACTGCTCACGTGACCCGGCCGTCGCGCGACAAAATCAAATATTTTGTGGTGGGAAAAATCGTTTGCTCCGTCGCTCTCGCGCATGCACTATGGCCATTCTCATTGAGGCACTGCCTATTGTTCACGCCGCACGCGCCATCGCGCTAAGCATGGACGTGGCCTAAGTCTTGCTACATTTGTATATACTTTTCCCCTCTTCCCATAACTAAGTGTAAATAAGAATAAAAATGCAGCTTGCTTTTCTAAGAGGTTTGTGTCTCCTCCTCCCACTCCTGAACTCGGGGTCTATCCAATTTAAAAATGGCTTACTCCTGTAACATGGGAATAGGCAAATAAATGATGAGACTCAAAAATCATATTGAGGAAAAGCGTGTATGCTAATAACAAAATCGGTCTTTAATTATCTCAATGTCCATATCTCCCTCGTGTATTCTTGCCTAGTTAAACAACTACAAGTGGTAAAATGGCAAGTTAATGGGCTGCAGGACTGAGCTCAGAGAATAGGTTTCTACGCCAGGGGTGGGGGAGGGCAGAATATTTAACACATTCATTTTTTCCAGTTCATTCTTCATCTGTCATGTTAATTTATTCACAGGGAGTATGTGCTAATAGCTAATTAACAGATATGACTTCTTAAATCCCATCAGTGTTGAAGCTGAGTGCAATGCATTATATTGCTCACCCCCCTCCAGCGGTGACGGAATATACAAGCTTATGTTAGATGGTCAATGCTTGTTATATACAGACACATTCGTGGACCTTGTTGAGTTAAATGATTCTTATGAAACGATGGAGGTCTAATAAAGGGTCAAAAAGATAATCTGTGCAATTGTGTATTTGTGCAGTGAAAGGGTCATATTTAACCATTTCAAAGTTTATATACATGGAGGGTGCCCAAGTGTATACTAACCACAGCCTTGGAGTGCCATGCAGAATAATAACTACGAGCATCAGAGATAACTGTATGTCCCCCTGTATTATTGATGAAAGTCCAAGCAAGGATTGCATTTGCAAGTTTATTCGTTGATCTTTTTAAAGTGATGTAACTGACATTTTCTTTTTGGTACGTTGAATTTGTCATGGTCACATACAGTACTTTGCTGAGACATGCCCAGAAATGTCATAAAGTACTCATTAGAAACACCACCAGCTAAGGCATTGAGCTTAAGCCCCAGTGTATATGAAATGTTTCCAGTTGTTGATATACTGTATCAGTGAGGGTGAAACTAACTCACTACTACAAACATCTTATACTTTACCATACTGTACTGTTGTAGCCTCGTGCCCCTGGCTGTGTGTTTCCTGGCCCTAGCATGTACTGTAAGGCCTCGTTCAGGGTGCTGGCTTCGGAGGGAGGGCGTGCTGCCGTGCGTGCTGCCGTGAGAAACAAAGTATTCAATTTGAATACTTGTTGTCAGGGTAGCAACCGCCCTGTCTCCGAGGCCAGGAGTTGAAGCTGACTACAGTTTCAATAAACGAAAATTTCGTTTTTTGGAACTGCAGCAGCGTCACTGGGACCCAGGCAGCCAATGAAATCATTCTTCAGAATGATTTCATGACTGCAACTTGGATACTTACCCTGCCGTGTGTAACCCCGCCCCCTCCCCAACGCTGAAAAGTCTGCTGGGGGATAAACACTGATCGCCCAGCAAGTTGCCGCACTGCCTCCCTCCCGCCCTCCCTCCGAGTCCTGCAGCTGGCACCCTGAACGAGGCCTAAGTCCTGGTAAGATGCAGGAAGTGTTAGGGTTAAATCCCTCTCACATGGGCCAGCACGTAAGTCCCTTAGGCCGCTGTTTAATTTGTTGCCATATCAAGTTGTAGGCCTAATGGCAGTTGGGAGTATCATGCCTGGTGGGGTGTTTAAATGGGTCACATGTAGTATGGTGTGATGCCTGTCAAAAATCTAAGCCTACCAGGTTTTGGGGCAGGGTTACTAACCCCTCCCCGGGTATAAAAGATACTTCCAAACCAGTGTTGGTGTTCCAGTATGTAGCCTGCTCCTCAGGGAGTTGGGCGGTGTTCTGCCTTGCCCCATCAGGGTGCAAGGGGGTTGTGACTAGCCTCAGGGGCCTCAAGCCTTTGGGGGCCTAGTCAGGGAAAATGACCATGCAATATGCGAGGGAAGTGTTCCATATCTGTGGTGTGTATAGTACCTATCTTGCAAGAGAAGGAAGGTTCAGGTCTGGCCTGCCAATACATGGTGAATTGTTTTTTGCCTGTGTGTGAATTACTGGAAGGGGTTTCTGTAGGGACTACTCCCTGCAGGATGGAGGCACTGTACGATGAACACAAAAGCCTGTCCTGTTGCTGCTCCCATTACCATCTGCTGAGAATCAGGCCTCCTGGAAGACCACAGGTGAGCTACCTAGCACCACAACTATACCATGTAGCTACAGATCTCCCTTAGGAGGGGGGGGGGGGTGTTAAACCGGCATGACAATTTTCAACAATACACAAACTATAAGTCATGGCTTTAATATTTAGTTGCTATCTAAATAATAATAATATTTAGTTGCTATCTCTTATTTTCCCCTGCATGTACTGTAATTCTCTTTAACCTTAAAGTTTCTCTTTTTCTCCCAGCATGTATTTCTCTCCTCCCCCAGCATGTCTTTCTCTGCTCCCCCTGCAGCATGTCTTTCTCTCCTCCCAGCATGTCTTTCTCTCCTCCCCCAGCATGTCTTTCTCTCCTCTCCCACAGCATGTCTTTCTCTCCTCTCCCACAGCATGTCTTTCTCTCCTCTCCCCTAGCATGTATTTCTATCCTCCCCCCCAGCATGTCTTTCTCTCCTCCCCCTGCAGCATGTCTTTCCTCCCCCCAGCATGTCTTTCTCTCCTCCCCCAGCATGTCTTTCTCTCCTCTCATCCCAGTATGCCTTTGTCTCACCCCCCCCCCAGCATGTCTTTCTCTCCTCCCCCCAGCATGTATTTCTCTCTTCCCCCCAGCATATCTTTCTCTCCTCCCCCCAGCATGTATTTCTCTCCTCCCCCCAGCATATCTTTCTCTCCTCCCCCCAGCATGTCTTTCTCTCCTCCCCCAGGTATGTCTCTCTCCCCCAGGTATGTATTTCTCTCTTCTTTCCCCTCAGCATCTCTTTTTATCTCCTCTCCCCTCAGCATGTATTTTCCCCTCTTCTCCCCAAGCATTCTTTCTCCCCTCGCCTCACTCCCCAGCATGTCTTTTTAGCCTCCCCCAGCATGATTTTCTCTCCTCACACCCAGCATGTCTTTCTCTCCTCCCCCAAGCATGTCTTTCTCTCCTCCCTCTCCCGCATGTCTTTCTCTCCTCTCCCCCCAGTATGCCTTTCTCTCACCCCCCCCCCAGCATGTCTTTCTCTCCTCTCCCAGCATGACTTTCTCTCCTCTCCCACAGCATGTCTTTCTCTCCTCCCCCAAGCATGTCTTTCTCTCCTCCCTCCCCAGCATGTCTTTCTCTCCTCTCCCTCCAGTATGTCTTTCACTCGTCCCCCTAGTATGCCTTTCTCTCCTCCTCCCCAGCATGTCTTTCTCTCCTCCCTCCCCAGAATGTCTTTCTCTCACCCCCCGCATGTCTTTCTCTCACCCCCCAGCATGTCTTTCTCTCCTCTCCCCCAGCATGTCTTTCTCTCCTCCCCCCAGCATGTCTTTCTCTCCTCCCTCCCCAACATGTCTTTCTCTCCTCCCTCCCCAGCATGTCTTTCTCTCACCCCACAGCATGTCTTTCTCTCATCCCCCAGCATTTCTTTCTCTCATCCCCAGCATGTCTTTCTCTCCTCCCTCCCCAGCATGTCTTTCGCTCCTCCCTCCCCAGCATGTCTTTCTCTCCTACCTCCCCAGCATGTCTTTCTCTCCCCCCCAGCATGTCTTTCTCTCACCCCCCCAGCATGTCTTTCTCTCACCCCCCAGCATGTCTTTCTCTCCTCCCCCCCAACATGTCTTGCTCACCTCTCCCACCAGCATGTATTTCTCTCCTCCCCCCCAACATGTCTTGCTCACCTCTCCCACCAGCATGTCTTTCTCTCCTCTCCCCCAGCGTGTCTTTCTCTCCTCTCCCCCCAGCATGTCTTTCTCTATCCCCCCCAGGCATGTATTTCTCTCTTCTTTCCCCCAGCATGTCTTTCTCTCTCCTCCTCCAGCATGTCTTTCTCCCCTCTCCTCCCCACAGCATCTTTCTCTCCTCCACAGTATGTATTTCTCTCCTCTCCCCCCCCAGCATGTCTTTCTATCCTTTCCCCCAGCATATCTTTCTCTCCTCCACAGCATGTCTTTCTCTCCTTTCCCCCAGCATATCTTTCTCTCCTCCCCAGCATGTCTTTCTCTCCTCTCCCCCAGCGTGTCTTTCTCTCCTCCCCCAAGCATGTCTTTTTCTCCTCCCCTCAGCATGTCTTTCTCTCCTTCCCCCAGCATGTCTTTCTCTCCTCCCCCCAGCATGTCTTTCTCTCCTCTCCTCTCATCCCAGTATGCGAGGGCATGTCAGAGAGCAGGGATTGCTGGGGCATGTCACAGAGCAGGGATTGCTGGGGCATGTCACAGAGCAGGGATTGCTGGGGCATGTCACAGAGCAGGGATTGCTGGGGCATGTCAGAGCAGGGATTGCTGGGGCATGTAAGAGAGCAGGGATTGCTGGGGCATGTCCCAGAGCAGGGATTGCTGGGGCATGTCAGAGAGCAGGGATTGCTGGGGCATGTCACAGAGCAGGGATTGCTGGGGCATGTCAGAGAGCAGGGATTGCTGGGGCATGTCAGAGAGCAGGGATTGCTGGGGCATGTCAGAGAGCAGGGATTGCTGGGGCATGTCAGAGAGCAGGGATTGCTGGGGCATGTCACAGAGCAGGGATTGCTGGGGCATGTCACAGAGCAGGGATTGCTGGGGCATGTCAGAGAGCAGGGATTGCTGGGGCATGTCACAGAGCAGGGATTGCTGGGGCATGTCAGAGAGCAGGGATTGCTGGGGCATGTCAGAGAGCAGGGATTGCTGGGGCATGTCAGAGAGCAGGGATTGCTGGGGCATGTCAGAGAGCAGGGATTGCTGGGGCATGTCACAGAGCAGGGATTGCTGGGGCATGTCAGAGAGCAGGGATTGCTGGAGCATGTCAGAGAGCAGGGATTGCCGGGGCATGTCAGAGAGCAGGGATTGCTGGGGCATGTCAGAGAGCAGGGATTGCCGGGGCATGTCAGAGAGCAGGGATTGCTGGGCCATGTCAGAGAGCAGGGATTGCCGGGGCATGTCAGAGAGCAGGGATTGCTGGGGCATGTCACAGAGCAGGGATTGCCAGGGCATGTCAGAGAGCAGGGATTGCCGGGGCATGTCAGAGAGCAGGGATTGCCGGGGCATGTCAGAGAGCAGGGATTGCCGGGGCATGTCAGAGAGCAGGGATTGCCGGGGCATGTCACAGAGCAGGGATTGCCGGGGCATGTCACAGAGCAGGGATTGCCGGGGCATGTCAGAGAGCAGGGATTGCCGGGGCATGTCAGAGAGCAGGGATTGCTGGGGCATGTCAGAGAGCAGGGATTGCTGGGGCATGTCAGAGAGCAGGGATTGCTGGGGCATGTCAGAGAGCAGGGATTGCTGGGGCATGTCAGAGAGCAGGGATTGCTGGGGCATGTCAGAGAGCAGGGATTGCTGGGGCATGTCAGAGAGCAGGGATTGCTGGGGCATGTCAGAGAGCAGGGATTGCTGGGGCATGTCAGAGAGCAGTGATTGCCGGGGCATGTCAGAGAGCAGGGATTGCCGGGGCATGTCAGAGAGCAGGGATTGCCGGGGCATGTCAGAGAGCAGGGATTGCCGGGGCATGTCAGAGAGCAGGGATTGCCGGGGCATGTCAGAGAGCAGGGATTGCCGGGGCATGTCAGAGAGCAGGGATTGCTGGGGCATGTCACAGAGCAGGGATTGCCGGGGCATGTCAGAGAGCAGGGATTGCTGGGGCATGTCAGAGAGCAGGGATTGCCGGGGCATGTCACAGAGCAGGGATTGCTGGGGCATGTCAGAGAGCAGGGATTGCTAGGGCATGTCACAGAGCAGGGATTGCTGGGGCATGTCACAGAGCAGGGATTGCTGGGGCATGTCAGAGAGCAGGGATTGCTGGGGCATGTCAGAGAGTAGGGATTGCTGGGGTATGTCAGAGAGAAGGGATTGCTACGGCATGTCAGAGAGCAGGGATTGCTGGGCATGTCAGAGAGCAGGGATTGCTGGGGCATGTCAGAGAGCAGGGATTGCTGGGGCATGTCAGAGAGCAGGGATTGCTGGGGCATGTCACAGAGCAGGGATTGCTGGGGCATGTCAGAGAGCAGGGATTGCTGGGGCATGTCAGAGAGCGGGGATTGCTGGGGCATGTCAGAGAGCAGGGATTGCTGGGGCATGTCACAGAGCAGGGATTGCTGGGGCATGTCAGAGAGCAGGGATTGCTGGGGCATGTCAGAGAGCAGGGATTGCTGGGGCATGTCAGAGAGCAGGGATTGCTGGGGCATGTCAGAGAGCAGGGATTGCTGGGGCATGTCAGAGAGCAGGGATTGCTGGGGCATGTCAGAGAGCAGGGATTGCTGGGGCATGTCAGAGAGCAGGGATTGCTACGGCATGTCAGAGAGCAGGGATTGCTGGGGCATGTCAGAGAGCAGGGATTGCTGGGGCATGTCAGAGAGCAGGGATTGCTGGGGCATGCCAGAGAGCAGGGATTGCTGGGGCATGTCAGAGAGCAGGGATTGCTAGGGCATGTCAGAGAGCAGGGATTGCTGGGGCATGTCAGAGAGCAGGGATTGCTGGGGCATGTAAGAGAGCAGGGATTGCTGGGGCATGAGTTTCAAGGGGGATTTTGCAGAGGAATTGTTGTCAGAATGTGCCTAGGTAGTCGGGTCCAGAGTTGCTGGATACCCCAAAAATGTACCCGAGAATCAGGCCTGATTCTTGGATACATGTAGGCACATGGTCCCTGCAATATCTTCCATTGAAGCGCTTGCGTGACTCACCACTAGGGTTCCCTGCTTCAGCACAGCCAGAAAGGTAAAATGAGGCACAGGGATGAAAAGTGTTCTCATAGCTGCAGGGATTCCTAGGTAACATCGGGGTACCCCAGTTAGTGTCAGGTAGCCCAGAACCAGTATTGGGTTCATGGGTATCCAACCGTAGATAAGGTTGTGAGGGACTCAGAGTCCAGCTAAGTCCTGTAGATAGTGTGTGGGAAATATAGTCTGATAGGAATAAAGTACACTTTCTATTCTATTCCACATCCCCAGGGCTTAGGGATGTATAAAAGGTTTATTTTATTAATACATGTAATGTAATGAAGTGTAGTGTTATGCACTGTAAGTTAGTGGACTTTCAGAACCGGTGTCCCAGAGACCGCCAGGGCTACCAAGTTAGGTGCCAGTAAGTCTGGGAGACATCGGAGTTCAAAGCAGCCAGAGGATGCCAGAGGTGTGAGAAGCAAGTGGGCAGCAGGAAAAGGCTGAGCACCCAAGTCCGTCGGCCTGTAGTTCTGTCAGACTTGGTGGAGCCTGTCACTACAGATGGAATTGAGGGAACCAGGGACAGAGGTGCCAAGTTGCACATGCCCCTTGGTTCATTCAGATTTCCAGCTAACCCTGTTTTTTCTACCGGCTTGTCTCTGATTGGCTGCTGAGAAAGTTCTCACGCTTCTGATGGGGCTGTAGTATTTTGTGAATGGAGTCAGAAATACAATAAGAATCCATGTACCCATCAGTTTCCAGTTTCCAGCAAGAAAGGGCACTGGCTTCAACAAAGTCTGTCTGGAATATTTTCTAAGTCCTGCTTTTTACAACCAAGTCCTACAGAGGAGAATGTAGCGGTGGCGACTGGAAATTCATGCCAATTTGAGTTCCAGGACATTTCGGGCAAAGTCCTGTTAGGGGAAAATCCTTATTTAGAATCCCCTGCACCTATTTTTTTACCCCAGTTCCCAAGTAAGTGTGTCTTTTTAACTGTATTTTGTGTTCCACTGTGTGTATGCCTTTTCATACCAATAAACTTACAATTTCTTTCACTTAATTGTTTTGCTCAATGAATGATCCTGGTAAAAAGGTGTAAACTGCCTGGTCTCCCGTGACAAGCATATCTTTCTTTCCTCCCCCCAGCATGTATTTCTCTTCTCTCCCCCCCCCCCCCCCAGCATATCTTTCTCTCCTCCCCCCAGCATGTCTTTCTCTCCTCCCCCCAGCATGTCTTTCTTTCCTCCCCCCAGCATGTATTTCTCTTCTCTCCCCCCCCAGCATGTCCTTCTCTCTCCTTTCCCCTCAGCATATCGTTCTCCTTCCTCTCCCCCCCCCCTGCACGTCTTTCTCTCCTATCCACTGCAGCACATCTTTTGCTCTGCTTTCCCCCCAGCATGTCTTTCTCTCTTCTCTCCCCCAGCACGTCTTTCTCTTTCCTTTCCCCCCAGCATGTCTTTCTCCCCTCTCCCCCCCAGCATGTCTTTCTCTCCTCTCCCCCAGCATGTCTTTCTCTCCTCTCCCCCCCAGCATGTCTTTCTCCCCTCTCCCCCCCAGCATGTCTTTCTCCCCTCTCCCCCCCAGCATGTCTTTCTCCCCTCTCCCCCCGAGCATGTCTTTCTCTCCTCTCCCCCAGCATGTCTTTCCTTTCCCCCCAGCATGTCTTCCTCTCCTCTCCCCCAGCATGTCTTTCTCTCCTCTCCCCCCCAGCATGTCTTTCTCCCCTCTCCCCCCCAGCATGTCTTTCTCTCCTCTCCCCCAGCCTGTCTTTCTCTCCTACCTTCCTCCCTCCCCAGCATATCTTCCCCCCCTCTCAGCTTGTCTTTCTCTCTCATCCTCCACCAGCATGCCTCTCTCTTTGCTTCCCCCCAGCATTACTTTCTCCTCCCCCCCCCCCCCTATTGAGGGGATTAATCTATGTGGTGCAGTGGTACTAGCATAGCACACTCAGGTGCACTGAAGCAAGAGCTAATCAACTTCTATGCCTGGTATAACTCTGCTGGACTGAATCTAATTGTAGAGAGGGCTGGAAGCCACGAATGTGAGTCATTGACGAACTTTCCACTGAAATCTGAATCTTCGGTGGATTGGCCTGTTTCGTTGTATTCCTATCACTGACAATCTGTGCGACACAAACAGAATCCGAATACGGAAGCAATATACGCAAATGAGATTATTATGGGAGGAGGAGTATATAAATAAGTGTGCAGCGTCAAGTTTTGTGTCTATTGTATAAATTATATAGCAGTATATTAATATGTAATAATAATATTATAATATTAATAACACCAATACTGTGTCAGTAAGGTTCCAGGAGGGTTACACTTATACACATGTTGTTTCTATCATTCTCTGCACCTAATGTACCAGTGCACAGCCCAGGCCACTAAGGCCAACAGCCACAGCCATTCAATTATTAGAGTTGCCACAATGGTACCTCTGCCAGTTCCATAGCAAGAGCTACATTGGGCCATCAGAAGTAGATCATATTTCTCTAACAAGGCGCTTCCCAAACTGTACAGCAAAGTTGTTGCATCGGTGGTTGAGGTCCTTGCACAGTTGGAGTGAAGTAGGGTACTCGTCACTAATGAAATGTGTAGTAATGGTTGATGGAGAAGAATTTAGGATGTGCTTGTAGACAGCAGGCTTAGCAATAGTGCAGTTGCTGCAAAGGCAAACAAGATCTTATCTTGCATTAAATGGGGAATGGGTGGAAGTTAAGTAAACATAATTATGCCCCTCTATAAAGCATTAGTAAGACCACACCTTGAATATGGAGTACAGTTTTGGGCAACCCTGCATAAAAAAGGCATTATGGAACTAAAACAAGTGCCACCAAATTAATAAAGGGGATAGATAATCTGAATTACGAGGAGAAGCTAGATAAATTAGATTTGTTTACATTAGAACAGAGGCATTTAAGAGGGGATATGATAACTACTGTATATACAAATATTCGGGGACAATACAAGGCGCTATTAAAAAGAACTATTCATCCCAAGGGCAGTACAAACAAGACAGATCATCTCTTTAGGTTGGAGGAAAGAGATTTCACCTCGAACAAATGAAAGGGATCTTTAAAGTAAGGGCAGTTGCAATGTGGAGTTCATTACCAATGGAGACGGTGATGGTAGATACAATAGATATTTCCAAAAAAAGGTTGGACATCTTTTTAGAAAGGAAAGGTATACAGAGATATACCAAATAAGTAAACCAGGGAAGGATGTTGATCCATGGAGTAATCTGATTGCTAAATTAGGAAGAAGTTTATTTTCCCCTTATCAGATATCATTAGATGATAATTTACTGGGGATTTTTGTTTGCCTTCCTCTGGATTAATATACTGTAAATACAAATATAGGATAAAATATCTGTCGACTAAATTTAGAATAGGTTGAACTTAATGGACGTAAGTCTTTTTTCAACCTCATCTACTATGTATCTCTGTATGTAAAATACTGTATATATTTATATATCTTTTTGTCTGTTTGGTTTTTCATTTACTGTTCACCGGGAGTGAGTGTAATGTAATGTACCTTTCTAATGTACCTTGTATTACAACCCAGAATCCGGATTTCCAATCAAAAACTATAGCTTAAATCTAACGTAGATTCTGTGTTTGTGACACAATTGGCAACATTTAATTTACTGATCTGCTGGACCACACCCACATCGGCGA
Source organism: Ascaphus truei (assembly GCF_040206685.1). NCBI lineage: Eukaryota > Metazoa > Chordata > Amphibia > Anura > Ascaphidae > Ascaphus > Ascaphus truei. Next base: position 192,923,199 of record NC_134484.1, on the reverse strand, counting down.
TATACACCATGGACTCTAAAGGCAGATATCACTGATTTGAGCTGGATCGCACTTTGATAACCCCGGGCCATTGTCTTATTCACAGGTGGCAATGATATGTTCATGATATATCCTTAACACTTGGACTTTTTTTTGCCAACCAATGAGTTCAAGTGGAAGTCATGAGTCCAATTTATGTCTTAGGCATTTTCAATCCACAAAATAAATATATCCACATTATAATGTTAGTACTAGATCTTACATTACATGTAGGCCAAAAACCCTCTGACAAAAAAATGTATTTGGCACAACAATATAAGGTCAGCATCCATCTTCTCTTTCTGGTAGAGAATGCTTTTCAAAATGTTCAAAATATAATACTATGATGGATATATTTTGTGATTTGTCAAAACAGTCATACACTTCAATAAGCTGCAAGCTGCCTCATGACTTAGTACTGCTTAGTACAGCAAACGTGGCCCGTGGTTCTCTTTTTTGAGGGGTTCTTTTTTTCCCTCGCCCCTCTTCACGTGTTCATTATTGGTTTATTACCGTTTAAAGAAAAAACAACAACAAAAAAATGATATACAGTATATATTACCTAGGAAACAAACCGGGAAACAAAAAGAAGAAACAAAAATAGAGTAGTACGCCTGCACAGTTGCAAATATATATATAAATATATACACACATATCAAGAAAAGGTTAATACTGTTTGTACCAATTTTAAGACTACAAGATCTGCAAATGATTGCCTGGAATTCCTAAAATATGCCCAGGAGCTGCTGTTATTGATATGGAGCCCCGAGGACGTGAACATTTGGGTTTAAGTGTCTAAACCGTTTTATTAATTAAATTGCTGTGATTTAATTCTCCCACGTTAGCATTTACAGTTTATGAAACAGCCTTGTAATTAGAAAATGACTACACTGATGTTGTGTGTTTTCTTTGCTAGTCATACATTACTGCACCGCTTTCCCCTCCCTCCAACACCATCTCCCAGGCTGCCCTGTTCTGAGCCGATTAATAGGCAACTGCCACTGGTGCGTTAAATTGCTTTCTGCTCTTTTTTCTTTGACGCGGGTATATGATAACTGGTACTTTAAGAACGATGTTTGACGAGCTGTGGAAAAATGATGCTGAGGTTTCTTACATGAAAAGAAAGAAGCAGTGACACTTCTTACTATAATGCAAGACTTGTGACATTATTGAAATCGGATTAAAAAAATATGAAATGATTAACATAGCAGAATCAAATTCAAGGTTCTGGTTCTCACCTACAAAGCTCTCTATGACAAAGCCCATGTCTACATTTACAATGTAATCCCTAAGTACTCTCCCACACTCAGTCACTACTCAGCTCATCACCTATGGCTCTCCTCCTGCCTTATTAGTTCCTCCCATTCCCACCTCCGTCTTCTCCAGGGTGGCACCCCAACTGCTGAACTCCTTACTCTGCACCATTAAACTCCCCCACACCATTTATACCTTTAAAGTTTTCCTTAAAACCCAACTCTTTAAAGAGGCTACCCATCATCCCCTTAAGAAGGCTACAATGAATACCCCGCTGCACTGCATTATACCCGCATCTATCCTTGTGTTATCACTCTTCCACTCCTTTTATATTGTAAGCTTCTTGGAGCAGGAACCTCATTACCTATTGTTTCATTGTGTTTTAAGTTGCATGTAGTTTATGTTTGTTCTTGTATTTGCCTCCACATTATACTGCGCTGCAGAATATATGTCACTGATTTTAACTCTAAAATGTTATAATATGCCTTATGGATCTAATTAGAAATATATGGGCTGCTATGGCCCTATGATGACATGTACTGCTGTGTGTATTTTGTTATATTTGCTGGGATAACTTGGTGGATTTGTCCATGGCATTTATTGAAGACCGAAAATATACCTATTTGGACAAGAAGTACTTAAAAAAAAAAAAAACTTTACATGATGTGTCTTTTTCTTCCACTTGAAGACTTTGATACATTTACTAATGTAGCGGGGAACCCCCTGGCTACTAAATCTACCCATGGGCTGGCAGTAAACCCTGGTATTCACAGGTCTGCCAGTAGTTATCATGGGGTTTTCCCCTTCATCCTTTGGTGCTGTGCTTGAGTGACAGCAGGGGGTGACATATCATGTTGTGGCTGGGCCAACAGGATGCCCGCCCTCTGGCTGTACTTAAGGGCAGGACCACCCAAAAGGCAGGTCACTTCTGGGAGCCCGCGACTGGGGCCTTCCTATGCGCTCTTCCCTCCGGGGAGGAGTAGAGTGACTATACCTCTGCCTCTGCTAGGAAGGTGGGGAAGAGATAGGACGGCTGCGGGTGCCCTAGGCCCGTAGTGACTGTCCAGGAACTATCTCCGGTGATACCTGGGATAAGAGACTGTGATCCGGCAGGTGACTGCGGAGTACCTGTATTACTGCACTACGAGTAGTAATAAACCCGTTCCTGTTTTGCAATATACCTCCTGCCTGGTGTGTGATCTAATTGGGGGGAGAGTTACAGTTCTACCGTGGGAGATCGCCTTCACATCCCTGGAGCCTACGGCAGATGGAGGCGCTGCACTACTAAGTATTACGTGGGGTATGGATCCCAGAAGCCTGTTCTTGTGTCCCAAAGTTACAGCGGACGACTCAGCCCTCTTGTTACCAGCAGGTATGCACCACAAACACCCAGTAATGGCACCGATCTTTGCCGGGCTAACATGGTGGATTTTTCCTTGGAATTTATTGAAGACCGAAAATATTCTTATTTGGACTAGAAGCACGTTAAAACATTTTTTTACATGTGACGTGTCTTTTTCTTTCCTTTGAAGACTTTGATACATTTACTAATATGAATCATTAAAAGAAAAGTGTAGATATATTGTAAATTTCATAATTTACACCACAATCAGTTTGGTATAAAGAGCTGATGTAAAGGTAAGGATAGCTGGTAATTATCACATAGAGTAGGTACAGTATATGGTACCTTTTTGATTCTGAACGGATTTGTTGCAGCTGGTGATATACTTCAATGGATATTAATGAGGGCTCTTCATAGATGTAATGTAGTTAAGTAAATGTATACGAGCTGTGGAAAAATACATACGTCTCTTACTCAGATGTGCCATTCTTCAACTTCAATACATCAGAAGAACTGTTAGATCTATAGATCTCATATACAAAATTGCATCTAAGTAAAAATAACCTTGACTAACATGACTAATACTGTAGCTCCCTACCTTTACTTTGTACATATATGGAGACGGTAAATTCCTCAAACACACACTTAAACGTGCAAAGTGCAAGACACGACTTCTCCATTTCACTCTTGCATATGTGTTTTACTTCCCCTTCTCCTCCTTCTGAAACATATTCTACATTGTGCTAGTTTGTTACATAGTATGCAATTGTTGCTGAATTAATTGTGATGTAGATTGTGTTCTTTGTTTTTACTTTACAACACAATTCCCCTGTAACTAATCTAAACTGATATTTATACTGATGACTCAATCACAATGTAGACCTAATTAAAAAAAAGAAGATTGGTTCATTGTAATTGCAAAATTCATTTCTGATCTAAATTAATTGTCACTCATATTGAACAGCAATCACATTCACCTACAGCATAATGTGACGCTCAAAACTTTCAGCGTTTGAAATACTTTATTCTTGGGAACCCATGATTGGGAATCACAGTGGGAAAGGGAAGAGAGTAATAGTTAACAAATGATCATACCTTTATATCTTTATAAATGGACATTTAAAAGGGGGTGTGCCAGAGCCTGTTTCAGAAGAGGAAGGGGATGTGACTTTGTAAATACTTGCTATAGAAACAAAAAAATCCTTGTTACTTTATAAGACATTAAAAATGTCATTGAGTTGTTTAAAAAGCTACTTTTTTATCATAGTATAGAACTGATTTAATAAAATAAAAAAATAAAAAAACACACGTAGGATATTTCTTGGCCTTCAGCTTTAAATCTCCCTCCAGGGGAAACAAAATGACTGCCACATCTGGGGACAATAGGAAACTGCAACATCATTGGCTCCAGCTTCCTATTTAACAGCTATTTAAATCCCCTTTAAAAAAAAGGACGTAATACGGTAACTTCACTGGTAAATATTTTGGGAATCAGTGGACCCTGGAGTGTGGGGGTGGGGAAGCCGGTTGGGGTGGGGGGGGGGGGGGGGGAAATTCCTAACACCTGGTTAGGTGTTTTCCGGGGGCAGAAGGTGTATTATGGAATAGTAAATATGGACCTTAATCTTGCATTAATTTCAAGCCATTGGTACACATTGTAAGTACTATGATGATAGCAAATACAACTAAGATTCATCCAGTTTTTCTATGAGTCTTTAAACAGCTACGAGCCAATCAATTATCAAGATACTATTAGGTGATCTGGTGAACTTTTCTATGATGCAGATCGGTTGTATTCATCCCTTTTATGTTGCTGTTGGATGGGATTGCAAAGTTCACTGTACTTTTTATAATAAAGAGTTGATTACCTAGTGGAGATTAGAGATACATGATGTAGCCCCATCTAACTGGTCCAGTCTTTGTACAAATTCTGCATCTGATCAGACATGTAACTATGAAAATATTCAATATCGGAGACACTGAGGGGGGAAATCTTCAATCTTGGTCTAACATGGGATAAAAAAATAACTGTTTTAATGATTTTCTTAAATCGGATATATCTCTCAGCCATGATCACTGCAACTCTGGAATTGGTGCTGCATTGCTATTTAAAGTGTTACTTACCTAGGAGACGTGTATTTTGGCACAACTGGTGCATTTTTTTGAACTCTACTACTGTACATCATATGAATGTGTTTGGGAAGCTTCTCATACAGTATCTGGTAAAGAATGTTAAGCACATACATTTTTCTTTGACCCACGTTTGGTGGACAATGATCTTAATACAGTTCCATTGATACTTTGCAGATACTACTTCACACAGTTATGTTTCCACATTAGCTTTTGCAAGATATTCATCAAACCTTAAATTGTGCAATAATCATCACATTCATAGATAAGATGCAACATTGAAAGCATTCTGCACTTTATTGCACTGCTACTACGTGTTGCTAAATGAGATTGCACCTTTGAGAGCACAATTTTCTCATTTGCATGCCATTACCCAGAATCCCTAGCTGCAGTGGAAGCATTGTTTTCCAAGTGATAATGGGGGGAAACAGGATTGCAGACCTGTTTTGAGACCTGCAAACGCACCACAAGTAGTATTTTTATTTACTGCGCCTTTAATAGCAAACTCTTGCTCCCCCTCCTCCCCCACCCCCCCAATGCAAAGAGCATTCAGAATCTGTCCACAGACAATAATTTATTGGAACCCATCTGTAACAAGGCCTGGCACTGATTTATAAGTTGATTTGAAAAATAAATAAAAGTGATAGAAACCTGCATTTGGTTTTAATGATAGACTGTTGCAGCGTGAAAAGTAAGGCTATGAAACATTGCTAGGAAATTAGATATTATGCCCCGAGGACAACTGCAGCTACTAGCCCATTAATTATTAGATATTTATTATTAAAAATTTCGTTTCACGAAGTGACTGCAGAATATTGGTGCCGTTCAGGCTGTTGAGTTCTGATATGAAAGAAGTGCATGGAGCAGGTTTTTTTCGTATGCGTCTCTGCACTTGTTGCTTCCAAGTCAGATTTACCCATGTTTGGCATTGTTAGAATGTGTACCTACTGTGTGTTTAATTACAGCATCAAGCAACCCATGCTCCAAATCCAGGCCATTGTTTTAAGCTGTTGCAGGAGTTGCCATGATAAATATATGGATGTAACAAAATTGTCATGTTCCAACGCAAATTTTCCCCATCGACAACCATCAGTAAACAATATAGAATTGCCAGAGTTTACAGGATTTACAGTAAGCGGTGACACATCTTTGGTATTGCTATCTTCTAAATGCTAATCTCAGGTTTCCTCTTTATGTGTTGTGAGCAAGACTATTAGTCTCTCTCTGCCTAAAACACCTATATTAACTTTCCACCACAAAAAAAAAAAACTTTTTCTTAAGGGTAGACTTGTCAGATATAACCTTAGAGTGATCACATGATCTCAATGTCATTCCAGGGACGGAGACGGAAGGGTCAGTGCGACGCTGCAATCTCCCCCTAGAAAACTAGCATACATGACATACAGAATACGTCATGATGGCCACTGGCGTGCCCACTGTATGTCCATGAGGCACTGAAGGGGTTAATTTTTCATATCTCCTTTATTTGATTTTCAATTTTGCACAGCTTCTTTTTAGTATGAAACACGGGTAGGAAGATTTTAGCATCAGCAGAACTATTAAGCCCTTGCGTTTACGGTTAATACATGACGTATGGGGCTGAAGTTTCTTTTTAAATATTCTCCTTCTGTTGAACATTTTCTGTGCTGTATTAAGAGAAGCCTGAGCTCCCATATGTGTGGAATTCCTGTAAATCCCAAGGATATTATGCACATGATGCATTTCATTGATAAAAATGACAGCTGATATTCTAATGAAGACCTTCGGAGTGTAGTCTAATTTAGGCGCTGGGTTTTGATAATGACACTGTGTATGCAATAAAGGGGTATATAAAAAGGGTCTGTGCTCACTATTATGATATTTAACCTGACAATGGGGTTACCTCCAAAGCATTGTGTCTTTTTATATCTGCTATTAAAGCAACTACTATTTTTGACAACTCGTGTCCGCGAGGTGGATTTGAGTGCGGAGGGAACGCATTGATTTTTCTGTTTAACATTGTAAAATCCTTTGCTGCTGTTTTATCTCCGGTTGTTGAAATCTGGAAATATTAGGTGCTGAAAATCTGAACCAGATTTACTTAGCTCTTTAGAGACATTTCCCTGTGTAGAGCTTGCAATCTTTTTTCCAGTGCCTGAGGCACAGGGAGATAAAGTTACTTACCCAAGGTCACAAGGAGCTGACACCAGGAATTGAACCAGGCTCTCCTGCGTCAAACTCAGTACCAGTCAGTGTCTTTACTCACTGAGCTGCTTCTTCTCCCTGGTATGTTGGGGTATACTGCAGTATTCTGCAGCAACATTACCACTGAATACAATGTGGTACCCTGAGGCATGCAGAGTTACAGTATCAGGGGCAATAATGAAGCTGCTACATCTGTACTTGTCAGTCACTCAACGCCCTGGTAAGTGAACTTGCAGTCAAACTATATTTTGTCCGCTTTCAAATCTAATAATACAATAAAGAGCCTACTCTTTTATTCTTAATTGGCTACTTCATCTTTCTAGATTAACAAAAGATTTGTTATGCAAAAGTGGTCATTTTGCAGAGGATAATAGTTCTTTCGTAAATGGGGACTGGGGTGAAATCTAATATTTCAAAATGAACATTACAGTTTGCAACTTCAGCGAGGACAAAAAGGCTATTTGCCTGAAAAATCCAGGGTAATGGATGGCCTGCCAGCATTTCCTGCTTTAGCAATTTTTAGAGGGTGATGCTTTATATACATACAATGCTATTTGCTGTTGAGATGAGCTTTAGACATTCAGCATTATTTATTTCACACGTTGGCGGTTATAACACAGAGGTCACCAGTCCTGCTAAATAAAATGATTCTGATGTAACAGAGGAGCTAAAAGGTAACAAACAAATCATGCTATACTCATGTCTACTATTTTACTAATTCAGGTATTTTAAGATAATCAATCTCAAAATGTATTTTAGTCACTGAAAAAAAGATGTATGTAATTACAGAAAATAAATACATACTTTTAATAAATGTGTTGCACGGTTTGAAAATGTGTATTTATCTGCCACATGCAAAACCAGTGCAAAGAAATCTGCACCACCTTTATCAGAGGAAAAATTCCCATTGCTTTGCTATGTATGGGATTCATTCTCTCTGATAAATCTGGTTCTGTTTTTTACTCTAACTTTGCCTGAGCTTTGCACCCAGGTGACTCTGGGCCACTAAAGACTATAAGGCACATTAGCACTCGGCAAAGCTGTTCCTGAACATTACTGAGCTGTAATATGATGCACTGCAGCATGTCTAAACACTTTCAATTATAATATGTTTATTTACCTATAAAATGTGGTATGTTTCATAAGAGCTCTCTAAAAATTGTAAGCTCCATACACTTCTCCCAGTCTAAGAAAAATAACAATAGAAACACCATGTGAGGAAGGTCTCCTGTTGGTTTGCTGTGTTTTGCTACAGAAATGTCGTCACCATGAACATTGTATTTTCTAGATATACAAATCCATACTGTATGTACTTCATGTTTCCCCCCCACCCCCATTATTTTCTCTAGCACCATCTATCCTTAGATAGTTTTCTGGCTATCCTTCTACTCAATCCCTCTCACAAGCACCAACAAACCTCTTTATGCCTTTCTCAAATTATCGTCAACTATTCACTCTGCCATAGTTACTCATCACTGCTAATTTCAAGTTAAATTTGTATAAACATCTCTAGGATAAATGTAGTAATTTTTTTTTTTTTTTTTAAACATCATTCATCTGGTTTGAATCTGTTAAACAGTGTGTCAGTGAAAGCATTAACAGGTATGGTGATGGGCTTTTGGAAGCACCTGCAGACTGCAGTGAGCGAGTGCAGAGCAATCAGACTGGGATAGGAAGGCAGAGGCTGCAGTGAGCGAGTGCAGAGCAATCAGACTGGGATAGGAAGGCAGAGGCTGCAGTGAGCGAGTGCAGATTAATCAGACTGGGATAGGAAGGCAGAGGCTGCAGCGAGCGAGTGCAGAGTAATCAGACTGGGATAGGAAGGCAGAGGCTGCAGCGAGCGAGTGCAGATTAATCAGACTGGGATAGGAAGGCAGAGGCTGCAGCGAGCGAGTGCAGAGTAATCAGACTGGGATAGGAAGGCAGAGGCTGCAGCGAGCGAGTGCAGATTAATCAGACTGGGATAGGAAGGCAGAGGCTGCAGCGAGCGAGTGCAGAGTAATCAGACTGGGATAGGAAGGCAGAGGCTGCAGCGAGCGAGTGCAGATTAATCAGACTGGGATAGGAAGGCAGAGGCTGCAGCGAGCGAGTGCAGATTAATCAGACTGGGATAGGAAGGCAGAGGCTGCAGCGAGCGAGTGCAGAGTAATCAGACTGGGATAGGAAGGCAGAGGCTGCAGTGAGCGAGTGCAGATTAATCAGACTGGGATAGGAAGGCAGAGGCTGCAGCGAGCGAGTGCAGATTAATCAGACTGGGATAGGAAGGCAGAGGCTGCAGCGAGCGAGTGCAGATTAATCAGACTGGGATAGGAAGGCAGAGGCTGCAGCGAGCGAGTGCAGATTAATCAGACTGGGATAGGAAGGCAGAGGCTGCAGCGAGCGAGTGCAGAGTAATCAGACTGGGATAGGAAGGCAGAGGCTGCAGCGAGCGAGTGCAGAGTAATCAGACTGGGATAGGAAGGCAGAGGCTGCAGCGAGCGAGTGCAGAGTAATCAGACTGGGATAGGAAGGCAGAGGCTGCAGCGAGCGAGTGCAGATTAATCAGACTGGGATAGGAAGGCAGAGGCTGCAGCGAGCGAGTGCAGATTAATCAGACTGGGATAGGAAGGCAGAGGCTGCAGCGAGCGAGTGCAGAGTAATCAGACTGGGATAGGAAGGCAGAGGCTGCAGCGAGCGAGTGCAGATTAATCAGACTGGGATAGGAAGGCAGAGGCTGCAGCGAGCGAGTGCAGATTAATCAGACTGGGATAGGAAGGCAGAGGCTGCAGCGAGCGAGTGCAGATTAATCAGACTGGGATAGGAAGGCAGAGGCTGCAGTGAGCGAGTGCAGATTAATCAGACTGGGATAGGAAGGCAGAGGCTGCAGCGAGCGAGTGCAGATTAATCAGACTGGGATAGGAAGGCAGAGGCTGCAGCGAGCGAGTGCAGATTAATCAGACTGGGATAGGAAGGCAGAGGCTGCAGCGAGCGAGTGCAGAGTAATCAGACTGGGATAGGAAGGCAGAGGCTGCAGCGAGCGAGTGCAGAGTAATCAGACTGGGATAGGAAGGCAGAGGCTGCAGCGAGCGAGTGCAGAGTAATCAGACTGGGATAGGAAGGCAGAGGCTGCAGCGAGCGAGTGCAGATTAATCAGACTGGGATAGGAAGGCAGAGGCTGCAGTGAGCGAGTGCAGATTAATCAGACTGGGATAGGAAGGCAGAGGCTGCAGCGAGCGAGTGCAGAGTAATCAGACTGGGATAGGAAGGCAGAGGCTGCAGCGAGCGAGTGCAGATTAATCAGACTGGGATAGGAAGGCAGAGGCTGCAGCGAGCGAGTGCAGAGTAATCAGACTGGGATAGGAAGGCAGAGGCTGCAGCGAGCGAGTGCAGAGGAATCAGACTGGGATAGGAAGGCAGAGGCTGCAGTGAGCGAGTGCAGATTAATCAGACTGGGATAGGAAGGCAGAGGCTGCAGCGAGCGAGTGCAGAGTAATCAGACTGGGATAGGAAGGCAGAGGCTGCAGCGAGCGAGTGCAGATTAATCAGACTGGGATAGGAAGGCAGAGGCTGCAGCGAGCGAGTGCAGAGTAATCAGACTGGGATAGGAAGGCAGAGGCTGCAGTGAGCGAGTGCAGATTAATCAGACTGGGATAGGAAGGCAGAGGCTGCAGCGAGCGAGTGCAGATTAATCAGACTGGGATAGGAAGGCAGAGGCTGCAGTGAGCGAGTGCAGATTAATCAGACTGGGATAGGAAGGCAGAGGCTGCAGTGAGCGAGTGCAGATTAATCAGACTGGGATAGGAAGGCAGAGGCTGCAGCGAGCGAGTGCAGAGTAATCAGACTGGGATAGGAAGGCAGAGGCTGCAGCGAGCGAGTGCAGATTAATCAGACTGGGATAGGAAGGCAGAGGCTGCAGCGAGCGAGTGCAGATGAATCAGACTGGGATAGGAAGGCAGAGGCTGCAGTGAGCGAGTGCAGAGTAATCAGACTGGGATAGGAAGGCAGAGGCTGCAGTGAGCGAGTGCAGATTAATCAGACTGGGATAGGAAGGCAGAGGCTGCAGCGAGCGAGTGCAGAGTAATCAGACTGGGATAGGAAGGCAGAGGCTGCAGCGAGCGAGTGCAGATGAATCAGACTGGGATAGGAAGGCAGAGGCTGCAGCGAGCGAGTGCAGAGTAATCAGACTGGGATAGGAAGGCAGAGGCTGCAGCGAGCGAGTGCAGATGAATCAGACTGGGATAGGAAGGCAGAGACTGCAGTGAGCGAGTGCAGAGTAATCAGACTGGGATAGGAAGGCAGAGGCTGCAGCGAGCGAGTGCAGATGAATCAGACTGGGATAGGAAGGCAGAGGCTGCAGTGAGCGAGTGCAGATTAATCAGACTGGGATAGGAAGGCAGAGGCTGCAGTGAGCGAGTGCAGAGTAATCAGACTGGGATAGGAAGGCAGAGGCTGCAGCGAGCGAGTGCAGATTAATCAGACTGGGATAGGAAGGCAGAGGCTGCAGCGAGCGAGTGCAGAGTAATCAGACTGGGATAGGAAGGCAGAGGCTGCAGTGAGCGAGTGCAGAGGAATCAGACTGGGATAGGAAGGCAGAGACTGCAGCGAGCGAGTGCAGATGAATCAGACTGGGATAGGAAGGCAGAGACTGCAGCGAGCGAGTGCAGAGTAATCAGACTGGGATAGGAAGGCAGAGACTGCAGTGAGCGAGTGCAGAGTAATCAGACTAGGATAGGAAGGCAGAGACTGCAGTGAGCGAGTGCAGATGAAGCAGACTAGGATAGGAAGGCAGAGACTGCAGTGAGCGAGTGCAGAGTAATCAGACTGGGATAGGAAGGCAGAGACTGCAGTGAGCGAGTGCAGAGTAATCAGACTGGGATAGGAAGGCAGAGGCTGCAGTGAGCGAGTGCAGATGAATCAGACTAGGATAGGAAGGCAGAGGCTGCAGTGAGCGAGTGCAGAGTAATCAGACTAGGATAGGAAGGCAGAGGCTGCAGTGAGCGAGTGCAGATGAATCAGACTGGGATAGGAAGGCAGAGACTGCAGTGAAGAGTAACTTTTGTAGCAGTGAATATTACGATTAGCCTTGAAATTCTGAACAAGTAGATTTGATGTAAATTAAATTTTTAAGAGAGGATGATTTTGATGTATGATTCTTATTGAATATGGTACGCACTTGTGCATGGATTTATCCAGAACTTGGTGTATTAGGAGCAAGTTAAAAAGAACACCCTTCCTCTTTTACCATCCCTGTGTTTCCCTTGTACGGTTTGCTTTCCTTCACTCATTTTCTTGTTTAGTGCCCCCCTCCCCCCAAACAGGCAGCATTGCTGCTTTCTCTAATGAAACAATCTGTAAAGTAACCAATGAACTCTATAAAGTAAAATTCAAAAGCAATATTCTTTAATTATCAATCTCCCCATCTCTCCAGCTTTCGCTATGGCCGATGATGTTACACTGATAGTCTCTAGCAAAAATACCTATACGTTTTTTCCTCTTTAGGGGGTAACTATATCCAGTACTCTGAAGCGGCTGTTCTTTCAACTGACAGAACAGCCCCATCAGATAAAATAGAATAAGTCCCTTAGTGTCTCTTGTTAACCCATTGGCACCATATATTCTACTGTTAGTCATCTTATTGAGTGACACGATAAACTTCACTGGCTTTAAGCATAAACTCTATGCAGAAGAGACTCAATCAGCTCTCCCTCAACAAATTTATAAATGTTTGACTTCCTCATGAAAGCTCCTTCACGTCTTTTTTCTTAATTTTGTTCTGTTGTAGAGATGACCTCTACTCACAAAGCTCAGGAGCCTAGACACTCTACAATCTGGCCTCCGCACTGCTCACTCCACTGAAACCAGGCCTTGCTAAAATAAGGAAGGACATTCCTGCTGCCAAAGTTCTAGATCATTACACCCGTTTTTACTTGACCTCTCTGCAGCTTTTTATACTGTGGCCCACCCTCTTCTCCTCCACATTGTCAGCATCTTTAACAGAGCTCTATCCTAAAGTTCCTCTTACCTCCCATCGTATCTTCAGTGTCTCATTCACTAATACCTCCTCCACTTCTGTCGATTTCCCTGCGGGTGTAGCCCAAGGCTCTGTCCTGGGACCTCTTCTCTTTTTGTTCTGCACACGCTCTCTAGGCAACCTTATCACATTTTTTTTGTTGTTTAAATATCACCTCTATGCTGACACATTTACTTTTAAACCCAGACATTACACCTGCTGTAAAGACCAAAGTCTCTGAAGGTCTCTCTGCTATATTTTCCTGGATGGCTCTTCGCTGACTCAATCTCAACAACAAGATGAAGCTGCTCATACTTGCTCCCAAGCCTGGCCCTACTGCCCCCTTCTCCATTGCGGTTGGCAGCACGGTCATACATACAGTATCACACAAAAAACAAAGAAAATACAACACCCAAAGACAGATGTTGTGAAGGCTCAAAAAAGGGCACTCAATGGGTATGATACTTGACTGAAATTAGTTTATTGTGTGGTCCAAAAACATCAAAAGGTGAAGAAACACTTAAAATCAATTAAAATACATAAAGCTACTGCAATAAATCGGTGCCAATGTTAAACTAATATACTTCAGGCAAGCGTGGGAAAACTGGTTGGATATAAGTTCATTAATAAAAAAGGATCCAAACAGAATAGTTAAACACCAGTATAACAAAACCTAATAATAAAGTGGCAAAATATGGATATTTGCAGTGATCCCTAAGCACAAAACAAGGGGTTAAGAAAACCCATTCCAAGCGCATGGATGACTGTCCAGCTGGAAATAGAGGATCCAAAATTATAAATTTCAGTCAAGTATCATACCCATTGAGTGCCCTTTTTTGAGCCTTCACAACATCTGTCTTTGGGTGTTGTATTTTCTTTGTTTTTTTGTAATCAGTCCTTGCTCTTGGGTGCACCACCAATTTATATTGCTTACTTGGTTAAATGGGTTGATTTACCTTATGGTAGTAGAGCTCTTCTCAGTTTTCTTTTTCTATACAGTATCACAAGGTCTGACTAGGTGCCACATTTGTCTCTCATTCACAATGTAGCTAAAACCTGTCAATTTTGCCTCTAACATTGCAAAGATGTCTTTCCTCTGTTGCTCTACTGCTAAAACTCAAACACATGCCCTTATTCTCTCCTGTCTTGACTATTGTAATGTTCTAAAGTCCGGCCTTTCTGCATCTCACTTGTCTCCCCTAGAATCTATTCTAAACGCTACTGCTAGAATCACTTCTCCTAAATCTGTCTCTGCCTCTCTACTCTTGAAATACCTCTCCTGTTTTCTTATAAAAATCCGTTTACTTACAAAATTCCTCTTTTAAGGCTATGTACTGCTCTGCCCCTCCTTACATCTCAGCCCTAATTCCTCGCTAAACACCTGCCCAAACCTTGTGATCTGCTCAAGGATGTCGTCTTCAGTCTGTACCTTTTGTATGTAAAGCCCTCCCCCAATATCCGACAAGCACCCCCTCTCCTCCTTTAAGGCGCATCTTAAAACACCCCTTTCATTCTTACTCATGCAAGCACCCATTAGTGGTTTAAAGAAAAACAGCTTAATTATGACAAATAATTGCAATATTTATACTTACACAATATACAATGGTCGTTCAGCTAGATCAGAGGTCCAGTCGTGCACAGAATTTACTGGACTCTAACCAAAAATTCTGTTTAAAAGGGCCTATCCCAATTCTTCAGTCACAATTTAGGTCTATTAAATTCCCAGAGGGGGTGAAGTATCATATATAAAAATTTACATATATACTCACAACCTCTGTGAACTTCCCACTTCTAGACGCCAAAACTGAAAGGAAAATCCGTTATTCCTTCACCCACGCTCCAGAACCGAGAGGAACCTTTCCTCTGCCAGGTACACTGAAGCCTTGTGACTGGATACTACACCATCTGCACCCGTTTGCAGCAGACTTCCCAGGAAGCTTTCACGCCCTGCAACTGTTATCTTCGATCTTTGATGAACCTTATCAGGCCTGGGAGACGAACCAAATGAAACGTAACGCACGCCAGGTTTCAAATCCTTTGTCTCAATTTATTACTCATAGGGTAATGGTTTTTATACAGAATAAAAAAAGATATTGGTTAGAGGCGTATCATAGGCGTGTCCTGGGCGTATACTAGGTGTGTCTTGGGCGTAGCTTTGATTAGAGGCGTGATTTAGGGGCAGGACATATTAGTGGCGTGACTTTTGAGACGTGTCTTTTTTCAATACAAGCAATTGTCTAAATACATAGCTTATTCATTGTCTGTTATCAAAAGAGACATTGAGTCTTAGCAACTTTTTCACTACCTTGCTTCTTGCAGAGAACCATTCTATTATATTCTACTAAAACACCAGGAAATTGACCACACAAAAGTATCTAGTAATATTCTGGCCAGGAAGAAAGAAAATGCAATTTAGCAGAGAAACTGAGTGCATTTATGAATTATATTTCAGCAAAAAGGCTGACTACAGAATCTTAACTAGTTATGACCATACAAAATGGAAGCTTAACATGAGTGCAGACTCTGGCCTGACATACTGGTCCTAACACACCCCCTCTCCTCCTTTAAGGCGCATCTTAAAACACCCCTTTAAAGGAAGCAATTGGGTTGTTCCATTGGCTATTGCTATACATGTGCATTTATCATTACCATTTGCATACACACCAGAACACCCTCTTAGTGTCTCTAAGTTTGTCCCACTTATGTAAGCTCCTTAGGTAGGGGCTCCATTCCCATTAGGTCTCATTATTTTGTCATGTGTATTACTGCTGTAAAGTGCTATGTACATGGATGGCGCTATATATATATATATATATATATTATATATATATACCTTGTGATGCAAATGCAAATAGGCAGACTGCTCTATTACCCTACCCATGTAGTCAATGGACAGGTACAAAATGAAGTTGAAAGTGGGTGAGATGCAAGACTATACGCCAAAGTCCCATAGTGTTGTGGAAATAAGACTGTCTGGTAAAATTGATAAAAGGTTATACAGGCCCCTCAGACGGTGCATGGAAGGAGTGGTGAACAGCAAGAGACTAGTGATGGTGAACCTTTAACTACCAGCCAAATGAGTGAAAAATTGAGCATTTGAGCCAAGTGCCCAGAGATTGTGTCTGCATCTCTACATACAATGCAGTACAGTTGACTTTCCCATAGTACATCAACTCCCTTAGGTGTTGATCCCTTACAAAACCAGAGACGATGGGCACGGGAGAGGAAATGGTGGTGAAAAATGTACACCTAAGACTATGGAGTACTTTGTAATTAGAAAGCATATGCAGGACCAGTCACAACCTACCATAATAACCACTAACACGTGGACTAACCAATAATGGAGAATGTGTGTGAGACACACACACACACAAGTTCTGCAACTGACTGGCTTAAGGTCAATATCTCCCCCACCCTGCAGAAGTAGGAGCCTGTAGTATTTTATTTATATATTAGTGCTGTATGTTTTTTTAAATGAGATACTGTATATGCTACAAAAGGGTAACATTATTTGTTTTGATACAAGCAGATGTAACAGTTGAATTTATGGTGTGATGTGTATATATAGTATATTTGCAATATATTTTGTATTTTTAAAAAATATATATCTTTAGAGTCATAGCAAGAAAATAACTGAAGTGAATTACGTGTGATCTATACTTTCATTTAGGAAAATCCTGTGTGTGCCCTTTCTGCTACAGCCTTTTCCTTTTATTTTTAAACAAATTCATAATTTCAAAACTTCGAAAAAAAAAAAAATGAACCTTTTCCCCCAAAATATGGACGGAATTGGAGTCGTTTTGATGTTTTGCTAAGATTGCAAACAATTTTGTTTTTTGGGGGGCAATTTCTTCACTTTTGGCTGTTCACCAAGATTTGCATTGTTTGGCAACCTTTGCAGTGTTTGTTGAAGATAAAATGCGAATTAAGCTTTTGTAAATAATTTCATATATAAAGATCAATGTGATCTTTATATATGATCAAATCACCACCGTGAGAATTTAATACCTTTGCAAACATTCACAAAAAACACAGACAACATTGCGTATCGAAGTCAGTGTGCCTCGTACATACTTTTCAGGAACAGATTGCGTCGATTAAAAAAAAAAAAAAAAAAAAACCCCTGCACTTGGTAACTTGTACCGCAATACAGGGCCGGTGCGATAAAAAAAGTCATTTTTCCTGTTCTTTAAATTCCACTGATCGTGAAGCAATTTACGTAAATTCTTGAGTAACCAACATTCAGGAATAGTTGCTCCTTATGCAATTTGAGTAGTGGCGACTGCATTCGGAGTCCCTCTTGAGAATGATAGCTTTATGTAGGGGAACAGTGGCTGCATACGCAGTGTGCGTAGCTGCGACTGCTTTCGGAGTTACGATTGAAAATAATAGCTTGTGGGGTTGGCGTGCTACACTAACTCCATGTTATCTACAATTCTCAGAGATGCATAGTTTATGGCGTACCATTTACAGTAGGCCCATACTAACTTCCAAGTTATTCTTCCCATTAGGGATTCCGTAAGCAGCCATGGCGATGCCAATTGTGTGCAAAGCCCCTATTCCCAAAGGGTAGTTACGCAAGAATTTACGTAAATTGCATAACTATCGCAGCAATTAAAAAAACAGGAAAAATGCATTAAACCCAGCAGGCAGTTCTGGCAGTTTCTCATGGCAAAACCATGCTAAAATAATAATTTTAAAAAAAAGACCAGAATTGTGCGCCCGAGTTTAAAATAACAGGCCCGGTCTGTTGGTGTTATAACCTATTTCAAAAGACGATGAGTATCAAAACATGTTACTTGACAGTGACAATGGAGCTAATCTTCTAAAATGTACTTTCCAGAAACTACTGTACTAGCACATGCTGCTTTTATATCGAATCTAGTGTCTTTCAATTGTAAAAGAACGTTTTCACATTTGTTTCATTCCTTCCTCCGCAAAAAAGGAAAAGTTCTGTAATACCACTTCACCCATCAGATGTACTTCTTCTAGGAGGCAATAAACAAAAGTACATTGGGAAAACATGCGAGTTTCCGCTTTGTATTTAAAAAATAAAACCTACGTGTGTAAAAAAAAAAAAAAAGTGAAACTGTTAAAAACCCCTTTTCAATACAAGCAGCAGTCGGTTCTAGTCAGAACAACAAATAATTAAATGGTCTCCTTTCTTTTTACCATTGTAAAGTCCCTTTACTGTTGGCAATCGCACCCTTGACATTTTTTGTTGAATTCTGGAGATATTAGTTGCTGTAACTTTGCTTAACCTGGGAGGTTAAATGGCCACTGCCAAAGCACTAATTAAAAGGCAGCAACATGTGTTTCACTTTTTCAAATGTTTTATTACAGGATAGAAAGATGCAGGGAGCTGAACTGCGTTAACTTTAGCTTCAGGCACCCACAGAGATATTTACCTTCCTTAGCAGTGCCGGTAGCTCTGCAGTCAGAGAAACTGTGTGCCTAACAATGGCAGCGTTTAAATGTCCCGCGGGCCAATACGAAGCAGTGACAAAATCCAGTGTGGCTTCCTATTGGCCCACGTGGCGGGACATTTAAACTGAAAAGAGATGCATATTGTAGATTAGGGGGCGCCGGTATCTCTGGAGCTGAAATTAAACAGTTCAGCTCTGGAGACACCCGGCTTCAACCCTGTAATACATTTTTTTAATTAAACCTGTATTGCTGCTTTAAGTGAACACATGTTGCAGTGGTATCAGTTGTTACCAGTAAAATTAGCATGTAAAATTCAGTAAACCCCACCGAAGATTTAAAAAAAATGAAACCGTAATAAATTATCACAACTTGGACCACCTGTATTGGGTTATTTTCTTACTTTGTATGGGGGGGAGGGGAAGGGGTATTAAGGCTTTAAAAGCAGATACAAAATAAAAGGTTATGGGTGTGTAAAAAAAATAGAAAAAACGCATGCATTACTAATGTGCAAAGTGAATCCCTGCGCTTCTCCCATTGGTATAGCAATAAATGGGTAATAAATATACATAGTGAAAACTAAATCCAAGACCAAGGAGACTTTTGGTTACATTCTTTGATCAAATAATGCCAAATACAGTGCATGTAAGTATCTTCACTGGTATATACTGCACATAGTTGCATAAGCTTATGCTTAGTATATTAACCGCTTCAGGGTATATTTCACAGAACATTTGTATGCATTTAGCATAGGGACCTGCTACTGAGACTTACCTTGACGTTTGTTAGCAGGCTTGGCATTATTTGATCAAAGGATGTAACCAAAAGTCTCCTTTGTCTTATAGATTTAGTTTTCACAATGTATATTTATTTCCCCAATTTATTGCTATCCCAATGGGAGAAGCGCAGGGATTAACTTTCTGTTTTTGCACATATGTATGGCCAATCCTGTCACCAGCAGCATGCTCCTTACATGGAGAAGCGCGGTGAATATATATTTGAATGCATTACTAAACATGGTCAAGAGAAAATACACAGTGCATCTATAGGTCTTATACTGCACATGTTCCCCAAGCCTACACCAGTTTTGAAAACAAAAACACCACTTGGAGTTTAATTTGCACACTTAGATTCTGGGTACGAGCATACAAATGAGCACATGGAGGGTATCCCTTTCTAGTTTCCAAACACCTTCTAAACCCGAGCTTGTCCTAATTCTGCAAGCTGCCGCACTACACGGATTGTACCTGTATTACTGCATAACAGGGCCACACAACACACTCACAGACACTTTTGTCCTTTTGGTCTATACTTTAACGCTGGTAGTAGGCAACAAACCAGACACACAATAATGACAAGAGGTAGGTAAAACAAAATGACAAAAATCCTCCACCGTAAGTAAAGCAAGGTTTCCAATCTGTGGTCTTTTGTTCCTTTATTCATAAGGGTCCAAGCGTGAAATGGAAATGTGATTTTAAAAAAGTGCCTATACCCACTCAGTTTACTTAAACTGATGAAATGTGATACATCTTAAAAATGATAGATTGTCATTTCCATTCAAAACTTCTTGGCAATTTGGTCTTTATACACTGATAGACTTTCATTCGCCATCTTACACACAACCCGCCCCCCCCCCCCAAAAAAAAATTAAACGCAAGAATTCCTTCCGAAATTATTGTAATAAAAATACTATGGTCCATTAGGGTCTCCTGCCTCTAAGTGAGAGGTTGCAAGTCTCTCAGACACCGCTGTGTTCCAATTAAAATGTCACCGCCGACTCGTCTACTGTACAATGCCCCCTAGTCAGCAGAGGTATGGAAATGTCTCTTATGCTCGAATATAGAAATATTTACTCCTCAGCTGTAACAAGCAGGCAATGTGCCTTCACCTTCTTGTTTATCCATATTCCCTTTGGAAAAATACAAGTCATTTAATGAAAAAAAGAAACACCTCGAAGACAAAAAAGGGCTATACAGTCTGAGAGAAAGTCCGTGTTTTCCCTTCTGTGCCTTTCTTCTTCAACAGGCCATACAGTTTGGACAGTTTCATTACATCCATATTCTTGCTGTAGACATTTAAAAATATTCCAAGCACAACCATCAAGCCAGACCATATATACCTGGAGGGAAAAAATGGATTTACAGGTTAATTTTGTAAAAGGAGCAGTTCCCCATACAGATTTTATTTCTTTTTTTACCCCCAAAAGGGGACACAGAGGTACTTCCCTTCCCCAAAGTCCCAACACAAAGAAACAGCAACCCTAGCAGATTAAGCACACAAAGCACCTCTAAGTAATCAATCTAAGAGTATGACAAAGAAAAAGTAGAGAGAATATAACTAGTGTGAAATCAGACCACAGGATAGCATAATCACAAGCACTTCTCCTCTCCTTCTCCTTCTCCTCTCCTGCTGCAAGGGTGGCTGCAGTCTTTGGGCTTTGGGGAAGGGAAGTACCTCTGTGTTCCCTTTTGGGTTCCTGAGGGAACGGGCCTGAGGAAGGGGTTTGTCCCTGAAACGTTGCCCCCCCCTGCTTATCCCCATCCCCCCCTTCCCCCGGTTTCTTCCTCCACCCCATCCCCACCTCCCATTATGTCATATTTTGGTTTTCGCATACTATTTTTTTTGCAGTATGTATTTTAGACGCTTTTGTGTTGGTCACATCGCTCCGTGGATTTGACTTGTGTTGACATTAAATATCTTTTTTTTTTTTTGGAATTACCTATTCTTGAGATTTATTCTACTAGTCAGTGAGTGCTCGAACTATTATTACTGTTTTGTAATTATTTAGGAGGAATTGGGTCCTTCTTTTTGTTCCTTTATTTGCACCCTGCAACCTGCATGAGATTATCTTATTTTTTGAGTGCTGTCTATCACTTGTTTTTTCTGTGAAGGTGCTGTCGTTTCCTCCCCTCCAACAGAGGAGGTCTAAAACTCAATGATCACGCGGGTCAACGTCAAGCGCTCGTCCTGCGTCAAGACAGGACATTTAAATAACCAGGAAGTACTGGCAGCACCGCTCTGGGAACCCCCTGACACGCACACCTTGGAATTCACCTTTAATTAGTGTTTCAGTTAATTTAGTTTAAAGACAAATTCTGCCTATATATACAATATATTCAGCGAAAAACATGAGATCACATTGAATTCGATTTCTCTTGTTGGAACTATACAATCTTGCACAAAACACAGATACTCTGATGACAATGACTCAAGAGGCTATTGCCAAATCACGATTGCAAAAATACCAAAAATCTTAAAAAAAAATTTTTTTGCTTTACCATTCTCATTAGAATTCAAACAACATTTGATCACACAAGCTGCATTCCAGGCCTCTAGTTGAAAACTATACGTGTAACTGAAAATATCACTGGAATACTAGAGAACAAATAGGGGGTATGAAATTCACTGCAGACCGAATTAAATACTTTGTTAAAAGAGAACACCAACAAAAATGTGCTTTAAAAAAACCTCAACAAAATTAGAGTAGACTACACTATGTCTATCTTTTGGTAAGAGAGTTATGGTTTAAACAGATTGGAAATTTCCAATATAAATTTTGTTACGACACACAGACACACAGACACACAGACACACAGACACACAGACACACAGACACACAGACACACAGACACACAGACACACAGACACACAGACACACAGACACACAGACACACAGACACACAGACACACAGACACACAGACACACAGACACACAGACACACGATGCATTTATAAATTATGTACTTACTGAAAAGTGAAAGGTTTTGCAAAGAACAAGAAGGAAAGAACAATCGTCATTGCCTTTCTCCCAGTTGTTACTGCGGAAATTAAAAAAAACTATTAAATGAATATATTTTCAACATATTAACAGTTTACAAGCAAATTGATTTGCAGTTTATATGTGCAAATACATTTCTATTTGTTATTGTGTAAGGCAAGTTGAATAGTGTTAAACTCTTTTATCTTTAAAATTGTGCCATTTGATCATATACATAAACTAGGTGACTACAGTTAAAATATTGCCTACATCCAATTTGTAATACACTAGGATTTCACAGTTTTAGCAGCTATAGTAATATTTTGTTTGGTATATTAACACCCTTAGCATGCATATTCAAATGTTCTCATTTATTAGGGACTACTTAGCATGCCTGTTCTGCGTACCAACATTGGAGTACAGATGCAGCGGCCATTATTGAAACACTTCACGCGGTGTATACCTCGGAATACCCATACCATGGCGCGGGATTTCTTCCAACCGTACCGCCTTAAGACGCGAGTGCATAAAATGGCATTTTAGTGTTCTGGTTTTTAAACACCTGAAATTGACACAGTAGCACAGCACAATTTATTCATTTCATTGCACACAATCCATGAAATTCAAACAAGGCAACCGCGATAAACACGTGTGCCTGGGGCGATTGGCGGTGTTAATGCCACGTGGAGTACAGCAGCGCACACGAAAACGGCTCTGTGATTTGTTTGAATAACGGCCGCGGCATCTGTATGTGAATCTTGTATATGCATGATGCATACTTATTTGTACTATGGTAAACTGAAGCAATTGACCTGACTAATGACGGGTGTATTGTCTAATAAATAGTGATATCAAGTTCACTACTGGCGTAAGCTTTCTTGACAACAGCAGAGAAGCAAAGGCTTCCTCCATAAGAGAATACTCCTTGGAGAGTTAGGAATGATTATATTTAATACTGTTACACATTTAATTGCCACAGAAGAAAATGAAATAATATAAAGCAGATGAACTTACTCAAACCCCCTCTCTAGATCTAGGTACCCTTTTCCAAAAAGAAAAAGTAAAGTCCTCATAAAGACACTTGTGTTTTTCTTCTCATGGCTTAAGTTTTTAATACTGTGTTATACATTATTCATATCAATAAAGTAACCCCACAGATATTGCCGTCTGCCAAGAGTAAGGCTCACAGATCCCGGTTCATCTGGTAGATATTAAGTTTCAAGATATTTTGGATTGTGCTTCTTGAAAGATCTACATAGAAACTATACTAAACGTTGATTTGAAGCTGAAAATGTTAATGTCAACATTACAAATGAGAGGTTGGAAATACATGCCTACCTGTTACTGCAAGAAGAGCACCAAAGAGTTTAATTAAAGCAAGTACAAAAGAGATTCCAAAATAGCCAGTCAGGGAAAAAAGGAATGCATATCCGTACGTCTGAAATGGGTACTGAAACACAGGGGAGACCTGGTTACAGCATGAAGAGCAAAGTCTACACAAGCTTTAATTCAAAACGACCTAGCATTGCAAGCCCCAGCTCTCCTGTGATGTTGAAGAGTAGTGATGACTTGGGAGCATGGATATTTTTGTTGCATACTACATACAGTATACAGTAGTATGGTATATTAAAGAGCTTTCTACCATTTATGTTGATCGTTGAGTGCAGGCAAGTAGAGGGCATTTTTAGCTTTCCATCGACGAGTGTCTCCCCTTAAAAATACTGAAATATTAACGTTATGAGGCCATATTATTCAATGAGAAGGGACGCTTAAATGTTTAGAATGGATTTAGGCAGGGGATGTAAAGAATAAATTGTGTTCATGATTATCCCTTTACTAAATGGTGCCAAGTGAATAGCTGGAAGCATCCTTTTACATCGGACTTAGCTATTGCCATTAGTATCAGCAAAGTCTAGTTACACTCAGTTTGGTGTGGGGGTGGGTGTTGGATCAGCTCTCAAAATGAAAGATGTTTTTTATTTATTTTTGAACTCTTCAAAGTAAATGCAGACCTGAAAACAACTTGCAAACAGAAAAAATGCCCATGCAACAGTTATGGCTACTAGCTCTGTTCAAACCAATGTATTTATTTAGATGGGAATATACTTTGAAGAGAGTGTCACACACGCAGCAGTTTTAGTGAAAGTCTGGACTCAATTCATAAAGCATTTACATATCGGATGCAAAGATTATTACTAGAATACTATTCTTATTTATAATGATTTATACTAAAACACAAAACTTGTTTCTCAAATTAAAAAAAATAAAATGGAATTTCATTAACTAATTATTGGGTCCAAAAGTTGGAAAAAAGGCAGCGATATACTGTATAGAATATACAGAGGAAACACGGATTTTTAAAAATATGTTTATTCTACCAATGAACTAATCGTTTGCTCACTTAATATAGGACTGGTTGTTGTACAGCACTGGCTACTCTGCAGCATAGAATATCAAGGTATTCATATTTTCTGCTGTAATGCACTATTGCTTTATATCCAAACAATACGTGGCCACTTGCTCTTTTTTATTCAGTGACAAACTGCCTTACACTGCTTTGCTTTAATACCTACCTTGGAACAGAATACTACCGCAGGACTTAATCCACTAGTGGAGGTCAATCCCAACAAAATGTAAACAAATCCTATTGAATAGGAATACAAAACCTGAAACATTAAAAAACAGACAAAGATGATATGGAACTCATGCAGTTAAATATTTGATTCATACATATAATGTGCTCCCTCTCACAAATCCCATCATTTAAAGCACGACATTTACTTCACGAGCATTGAAATTGCAATAATCGCACAGGGAAAGGTTTTGTCCCCATCAGATTAATAGATGGCCAAAAATAATTGCACCATCTGCAATTCAAAGAAAGAGATCCAAAAAGTTTTTTTGTCCCAGAATTTAAAGACAACCCTTTCTAACTTATAAAAATGCATATGCAAGTATATATTATATATACACACACACACACACACACACACACACACAGGTACACGACAGTGCACAAACATGGGGGGGGTTGGCTCCTACTTTGGGGTAGGACCATCCTACCAAATTAAGACGACCCTAGACCCTAGCACCTTAGTTATATATCTAGCCAAGCAAAGGTATCCAAACAAATTACGTCATAGAGCAAACAAATGCTTCATTAAATTTCCCTTAATTCCTCTTCGAGACAGGATAGTGCATCAGCATGGAGGGGACTCGGAGAAAAAACACATCCATCTGAAAAGATTTATATGTAGAACTTTCCTCCCAAATGTAGCATCACCGGAGGAAATTTTCTCAACATTTCTAGTGCCTTATGAACGTATTTCAGGAGGCCCATGTTGCTGCCTTACAAATAACGTCAGAAGAGGCTTGTGCTCCGTTAGCCCATGAAGTTGCCATGGCTCGAGGAATGCATCTTGTTTTTGAATGGATACTCCAATTGTTTTGTCTTGCAAGGTTCCTCAATACAAAGCTTAATCCATCTTGCTATAAAAAAAAAAAATACAGAGGCAGCACATTACCTCTCCTCTTCACAAGTAAAAGGATATACCCAGTATAATTTCTCTGATATTCTATAATTCTCTGTATGGTTAACATAAAAGATAACGTTCTAACCACATTCAGACAGTGCAACTCTCTTTCTTCCCTTTGGTATTGGGACTAAATGAAGGAACAATTATTTCTTGATTCATACGAAAGTATGATACCACTTTTGAATGAAAAATTGTGATACTATGCGCATGACTATTTTATACTCATGTATTCTGTAATATGGAGCACTATAGGATATAGCTTTAAGCGCCACAATTCTTCTGACCAAGGTAATGAATATATAAAAAAAACACAGCTTTCAAAGTCAGATACTTATATGATGAATGTAGTAGCAGCTAAAACATTCACTAACACTTCCAAGACTATATTGAGATCTGAAGCTGGAACTACCTTTAGTGAATACGCCCATGCATATTCTGGGACTACATATTTTTTTTAACCGCCTTACTGAAGCATTTCACATCTTTCTGAATTGCAGGTGGTGTTTCAAAGAATATACCATGTGCTTATACATTGATCCTACGGGAATTCAAACTAAGACCTTGATCATAGCCTTGTTGCAAGAAGTCCAGGATATTATGGATCTGGGCTCTTGCTGGATATAATGATTGCAACCGGCAACATTTCAGAAAAGAACATCATACCCTGTAATAAATTAACTAGACATTTAAAGTCCTTTAAATGATGCAGACATAATGCAAAAAGTTGAAGAAATACCTTTTGTTTTCCACCTGATACATCAGTAAATAAGACTTCAACATTTGACATCTACCCAGTTGTGTTGTTGTCTGAAAAGATCTTTAATGCCACTCCTAAGAGATGAGAAAAATGCAATACCACCCAAATCTCTAAGATATTTAAGGGGATAATTCTCTTTTGATGACCAATTTCCTTGATCATAAGCTTTTTGAAAAAGCACTCTCCAGCCTGGTTTGCTGGAGTCTGGATATATTATATTCCAGTTTATTATCTTTAAGGCTCTTCCTTTTGTCAGGTTCGGAAGGTCGTCCCACCATCTCAGGCTCTCTGTGACTAGATGCGAGAGATTAATCATTTGGGAGTAATACAATGGATTCCTGTCCTCAAAGAAAATATTTGAAAAAGGCCCAAGATGCCTTTGTGCCACCACTTCTAATGTTAAGGCAATCCTTGCATACTGCTCCACTGAAATTACACTTCAGTATCACTCTTTGAGCTGCTGCGCTGATCTTCAGAGCTTTTTCTTGGGGTAAAAACACCTTTCCCACATTCGTGATATGTTCCATTCCAAGAAGAACTAATGTTTGAGGGAATTAATGACTTTCTCCATATTTATTATCCAACCATGATATAGCAGTTAATGATCTATACATGTGTCTGTGTTTCTATGTACGTACAGTACATGCTCTGATTAAAAGATGGTCCAAATAGGGTATAACAAAGATTCCCTGTTTCCAGAAAGGAGTGATAACAGAACGTTTGTGAACGTTCTTGGGACTGTAGCTAGCCTGAAGGTTAGAGCACAAAACAGATAAATGCCGACTGCTCACGCAGAATCTCAAAAATGTCTGGTGGGGTGACATGATTGGGACATGCAGGTCCCATCCTTTAGATTGACTGCAGCGAACATGTCCCGTGGCTGGAGTATATTCCCTACAGACCTCAGCGACTCCATTTTGAATAGTTTGACACAAAGATTGATTGATATACTTCAGGTCTAGTACCGGGCAGAAACTCCTTGTAGCCTTGGGAACCATGAACAGGTTGAAATATGTTCCCCTTTTGCTGTTCTTTCGAAACCTTCAGAATTACCTGCTGCTGGCACATCATCTGGATAGACTTTTGTAAAGCTAGCTGTGTATCTGCATCTGGGAACATTCGATACCCAGAACAGATTCTCTCCTGGAACGTCTAGAGCAGTCTTTTGTTACCATCTCTAGAACCCAGGAGGATTCAATGTCGTCTTGATCCATGCATCCCTATATGCAGATATTCTTCCTTCTGCTAAAAAGATATTGAATGGGACAGGTCTGCCATATTTCAGCAAACTTTGGAATTATCTGGCTGAAGACGTGTTGACTCCTTCCACGAACCTCAGTTTGACGGGCTGGCTGAAACCTAGATCTGTGAAAACCTCTTCCTGGCCTGCAAGATCTGACATCTCGAAATTTCTTGGTCTCTCCCGCAGAAAGAACAACTCTTTATTTCCTGAAGCCCGATAAGATGGTGACAAGTGGTTCAGCAAACAAGTTCACCTGAAAAAGAGAAACCAGCTTGTTTTCCAACAAGACATCTGCAGCACAGGTTCTTAGTCTAAGGCCGAGTTTATAGTGCTGGCGACAGCGACGTCACCCGTCGCCATTAGCGAAAGTTATAATTTGATTTTGAGCGACGTTGCTGGCGACAAGGCCAGTGACGTCACGAAAGGGGGCAGGCCGCAGTCTCTGATTGGTTTAGAGACAGTCACATGTGGCGACTGTCTCTAAAAAAATAAAATAGACCCAGCTTCAAAAATTTGACGCGACAACGTGCCGTCGCGCTTATTATAAGCGCTTGCGACGGAGTCAATGTATTTGTTTCGGAGTGAAGTCGCATCGCAAGGCATTATAAGCGCAGCCTTGGAGAGAAACATTCTTTATACACTCAGAGAATGCTTTCTTGGAAAAATTAGGAGGCAATTTCCCATCACAAAGAGCACAAACCGCAGAGTAGTGCTTCATTTTAGCTACATATTTCTGGGTTCAGGTCGTTATAACTTCAGACTTCATGTTGAAGGCTCAGGGGAGTCCCCAAAAGCAGGCATAATACAGCTTGTAAAAACAGCAGCAGACACTATACACCTAGCATCTGTGAAAAGAAAGTGAACCTGTGCCATAAAACCCTATGATCAAAAGCTTGGCCAGATCCTGGGTTTGTAGTTTGTTAATGACTTGGCTAATCCAACCCCCAAGAGGGGGTGGTCTGTTGCCATGCCCCCACTACATACTTTCAATTTGTCTTGCACAGAAGCCACTTCGGAATGCAGAATCTCACTTCCGTTTGGCCTAACTAGGCCTCAAACTGCATCCTCAAGCTCACTTGGTGGCCCATAAAGAATACGCTGTGCCAGTATGTAGGGACCACTTCGTTCCATAGACTGAGGCCGATTCGGGCGTTGCAGCATTCTCCCAACAAGCAACTGTAAAAATGGCGGCTCTGGGAACAGACCCCATCCGGTGTGAGCGGCCAGAAAAAGATATCCATGAGGCATCTGAGCGGGGAGCAACCCAGCTACAGCTGAGGCAGGCAGGATCAAAAATAACTAAGGTGCTAGGGTCTTAGATGTTTAAGTTGGAAGGATGGTTCTAACCAGAAGTAGACGGAGCCTACTCCCCATTTGTGTGCACCGTCATGGGGGACGATAGAAAAATATCTATACAGCATATACACAACCTTCCACTCCCTCTGTGCAAAGATTCCCATCCTTTTCCCTGTACCCCACACTCCTCCATTTGCATGGCCCTCAGAACAAATTTGCCGTACCCACTCCGCTGGCTGCGTCAGAAACCATTTGACCGGTGTAGGACACAGGAAGGAGCGCATCCTACGGCGGTCATGCTTCAGGCACAGATGATTCAGACAAGTGATGCTGAAATGACTGACAACCACAGCCAGCAACTGGAGGAGAGAGGCACCCGAGGTGCGGGGGAATGCCCGGTCGCCTGACAAACATTTTAGGCTAATGTTTAGACGGTAACATTGCATACAAAAATAATGTGCAGAGAAACAAAAGTAAACACATACAGCACATTAAATAAAAAAAAAATAAAGTTTTTGTAGAAGAAGGGAGCATATACCATTTCTGAATTAGATCCATTGTGTAGTTTCATAGCTTTTTCTTGAACATTTCCTATGACAGCATCAGCACACAGGGCCAACGAGATAAGGAGCACACCTTAAAGAAAAATGCAGAAGAAAAAAAGGTGTCTTTGAGGCGACACACACACACACACTTTACATTTAATAAAAGAATTATGTTGGAGTATTTGCCACTGGCTCTCAATTTTACAAGCTTGTATAAAAACTCTAAAGTAAAGAATTGCATCAAAGAAGCGGTTACGTCTACATGCAACAACTTCATTGCTTTTTTCAGTTCTGCTTTAAAAAGGGGCAATACACTGCGTTTGTTTCCCGAGATAGATATAGGATTGAAGCAGCAGTTGAACCCCATTAATTTCAGATCCGGGGATTCCTTGCTTCAGAGACACTTTCCTCCGAAGGAGGTGTCGGTATCTCCTGCAGTTTAAAGCTCACATGTCACATGGGCCAATAGGAAGCTGCATCAGGTTACATCACGGCTTCCTATTGGCCCAGGAGCTTTGAAGCTCAGCCATAACGCGAGCCCTGGAATGAATACCGTGACCCACTATGGGGAGGCATGCATCTCAAGAAGCAGGGGGTGCCAGAAGCTGAAATTAACGGGGATCAGCTCGAGACCCCTTGTTTCAAATCCATTTTTAAAAAAAAAACAAGCATACATTTTTTTTTTTAAAGCATTGCCTCATTAAGAGATCTCTTCTTGATTTTCTTCCAAAGCAGTTTTTATTTAAACAAAATTCTGATTCGTTGCTCAGGAGGAGATTTAAGCATTTGATATATTAAGCGTCCAGAAGGTGAACATCATGCTCCCCCCAGAGCCCATTGCAGTCTAAAGGTTAACATGATTGCCTCAGTCTAGATACTAAGAAAATCATGGATTTTTAAAATTAGAAATAATAATAATAAAATAGGGTGCAGGACATGCTACAGGGGTGAGATACCAACATTGGAGTTAAACCCTTACAGGCATCTAGGGGCTAGATGATGCTTTAAAATGACGTAGCCAAAAAAGGTGTTCATTTAAATAAAAAAAATAAAAAAATCTATAGCCAAGACTGGTTTAACACAAACAATGATTGGTGATCATAAAAACCAGTGTAAACGCTGCTTTTTGTTGAACTTCATTTGCATCACAAAATGGTTAATGCGACCTACACTTTAATGCAGAATAAAGAGCATAGTCCTTGAATGGAAGTCCTAAACCAACCAGGGTTTTACGATCAGAATATTTGCATGAGACAGCACAAGAGTATTTTGTTTATACAGTACTTGCTGAATAGTTTTGCTTCCTTAAGGCAAAAATGTCATCTGAATAGATTTGTCCCTCACAATGTTCAAAGGAATCTGATTAAATTATGTAAGTAGAGCTTCAGCTGGAATCATACTAGTTTATGTATCAATGTTTCCAAGAAATTTATGAGTAAAAGTCAAGTGAAGTCAATTTGGCATTTAGTAACTAGCATCCAAACTGCTACCCCTTAGGCAACTGAATCCGGAAGAATTTTTCATTTGAAAGTTAATATAAAATAGAGTAAGTAGTATGTTTTCTGAATGCCTCGATGCCTTCAAGACTTTTGCTGGTTTATGCATTTACCCATGCATATGCTAGTGTCAATATTAATTTAGCATATGTTACCTTGCAAGCCGCCTTCGCAAAGAATAATATGTGGTAATAAACTACAGTATTCAAACTGTTTTTAGCCAAGTATTGTCTTTTTACCACTTTAACGTTCCAAGAAACAATATGCAATATTATGAACAGATTGTCTTTTAAAAAGAAAAAAAAAAAACAAACAAGACTGCCAATTAGGACTCATGTTTGGAAGTTTATTTCTATGTACAGCTCAACCCCGTTATAATGCGATCCGTTACAACGCGAATCCGCTTATAACGCGATGCTAGCGTGGCTCCCAATTTTCGTATTTATGAATACTTTACAACATGATTATCGGTATTTTAAATACTTTATTGTACATTATTTCTAACGCGATCCGCTTATAGCGCGATGTGATTCTTTGGACCCCAAGCAAAGCGTTATAAGGGGGTTGAGCTACATACTGTATGTACAAACTAGTATGTGCACATTGTGTACTGTACATGCAGATTAATACAATACATTTCTACCACTGCGCATTACAAATGTACTCAGACCAAATAAACTGAATATTTTCTATATGATATTCATATCACAAAACATTTATATTTCTTGTGGTGAATTCTACTCACATTTTCACAATAACTAAATGACATATGCCTTTGGGTGTTAACAAGGAAAGTCTCAGCTTTGTGATGCACATAAATTAGAAGTCACCACCTTACCTGTTAAGTTGAAGTTGGGTGCTACTGTGCTGTCAGCCAGTGTAAACCATATAAGACCAAGACTCATACAGACAGCTGCTCCCACATCTGCAACATTATACCGCTTTCCTGTTTAAAATACAAAAGTAAAAGGGGTTTCATTAGAAAGGTTTCATCTTGCTACACCCAATACTGTAGGTAACCTACAGATCGCAGAACTGAAGTTGTGTGTTCTGCCACATATTGTATATCAATTACGCATGCTACATTTTCATATATAAAAAGCACAATGATTATATGAATAGCTCGGCTAACCAGAGTGGAGATTACAGGGCACAAAGCTAGCCTTCTGAACAGTACAAAGCTAGCAACTTGCCTTTCAAGGTTCCCCCCCCCCCCCTCCAGTGAACACTAGAATTTTACTTTGCAAATGTAAGAGAGCATTATATAAGAGCAGCATCTGCAAACACCTTATAACTTGTGGTGTAGCATGATCTGCTCTAAACATGGTCAGGATTCCCCATTCATCATAGTGACAACATTACAATGTACCTCACCTACATTCCTGCCACGCCACCAAGACTCACTGGCTTGGTGTAGCCTGAGGGAACAGTGTATATCTACTCTATTTTAAAGCTGCCGTTTAAAAAAAAAAAAAACACACACACACACACACACACACACACACACACAACCCCCCCCCAACCTCCCATTCAATATGTGCATCAATACAATCAGCACACTGACAAGTGATTAGCTGAGCTGCAGATCAATTCGTTCTCCTGTAATCGATCGCTTGATCCTGGTTATTTAATTCTGTTCTTGCACAGCATTCTGGCAATGTAGTCCTGGAATATGATTGACTGGGCAGTTACTAGATACAATTGGTGCACTGCTAGAGAGAGGGGGCGGAGCTCAAGAGCCAGAGCCTACAGTATCAGAAGGGGAAGGGACTGTCACTTTAGAAATGCTTCCTACATTAGAAACATTAAAAATGTCTTAAAAAATTTAAAATAAATGCTACAAGTATTTTCTCATAGTACAGAACGGATTTAAAAAAAAAAAAAAAACACACGTAGGATATTGGGTGAACTGCTGCTTTAAGGGGCAAAGGAGTACATTGACAGTCTTTACTATTATACAACTGCAATCCATAGCACATTTTATTAAAGGAAAAATAGTTTTCAGGTTCCCAATACTGTCAAATTAGGCTGTCGCCCTCAGCACCATTGATCACTGTAGAAACTTGTAGCTGAGCATAACAATTTCTAGGCAAAAGTAAAAAAAAAAAAAAAAAAAAAAACCTTTTATGAATAATAGATGCACACAACA
This sequence comes from Ascaphus truei, assembly GCF_040206685.1. NCBI lineage: Eukaryota > Metazoa > Chordata > Amphibia > Anura > Ascaphidae > Ascaphus > Ascaphus truei. The sequence continues at coordinate 192,890,079 of NC_134484.1, read as the reverse complement.
GAATTATAGTATTATAATCATGTATTTGGTATATTAGGTATCAATTATTAATAAAATGACAATGGTTCATAGGAATTGGTTTGCTCCACTATAGATCCCATTATGACAGCAAAGTCTCCATTTAGCAATCTTAGAATATGTGGCCTGGCATAGCAACAACGATTTCATATTCTACCCAGTGTCATGCTCGGCAGAGGTTTCTTAAAATTTGACAAATCTGTTACCCAGAGTGGTTTGCACCTCATAAAACACTGATGCGGAGAGATATAGCATTTGACACGTCTCATTACTGTGTGTACCAAGTGAAGTGTGGTTGACGAGATTACCGGAAAAAGTACATCTGGTACTTCCTAGTTATTTTAAAACGCCTGCGTCACCCGGGAGATTTAAACCTCCATTTTGTTCCCCCGGAGGGAATAGAACTAACACTACCTTCAGTAGCAAGTATCTTGGGAACCAGGGGGGTCCCCAGAACTGAAAACAGCATATTTCAGCTTCGGAGGAAGCCGCTTCATATCCATGTAAAACATTGTTAAAAGCAGCAACCCACGCTGATCGCCATTTCATTTACTTTAAGGTCTTCTTAACCTTTCAAACAATGCTTTACATCTTTTAAATCTGATGCTGTGTTTAAGAGATGTAAATGTAAAGTGTCTGGGAGTTTAAAATGAAGTGCTTTCCAGAGCCCAGCAGTCTAAAGGCAACTCGGATACCAAAAAGGATTAAGAAAAAACAACATTTTTAATACTAACTTTTTTTTCTCCCTTCTAAGTCTGCGGACATGGTGCCGCAGCCCGTGCAGAGGCCGAGGGAAAGCGGGTGCTTTCCCTGGCCATACCAGACGGGCCGTTCCCAGTGACGTCACGGAGCCGTGTCTGTCGCATTGAGAAATCAGTTAAACTAATTTCTCTCGCGCACCCTCCCGCTTCTAGTCGCACGCCGCATGGAAGCGAACACTGCCTTAAGGCAGTCTGTTCACTCAGCGTGCGGACGCGCGGTCTGCCATACCATGTCCGAGGCCTTAAGCAGGACATTCTTAGGAGGCAAGATAACATTCCAAGTTAAACTCATATAGGCTTCTGGGGGCAGCGTAAACAAGTTGGCCATGGTCACATTAAGCGGTCGCATAGCAAAGCCTCCAAGCTTCAGAATCATTATCACCAAGTTGCTCTAAAGTGTCTACCTTGAAGTAGTACAGGCATATCCTGCATTAACGTACGCAATGGGACCGGAGCATGTATGTAAAGTGAAAATGTACTTAAAGTGAAGCACTACCCTTTTTCGACTTATCGATGCATGTACTGTACTGCAATCGTCACATACGTGCATAACTGATGTAAATAACGCATGTGTAACAGGCTCTATAGTCTCCCCGCTTGCGCATAGCTTCGGTACAGGTAGGGAGCCGGTATTGCTGTTCAGGACGTGCTGACAGGCGCATGCGCGAGCTGCCGTTTGCCTATTGGGCGATATGTCCTTACTCGCGAGTGTATTTAAAGTGAGTGTCCTTAAACCAGGGTATGCCTGTAATATAAATTGAGGGACGTAACCACGCTCTCCTATGGCTCTTCCTAATATTTTGTTGTTGTTTTTCCCCCAGGACTAGCAGCTGTGTTATCTATTGGGCACAGGGTTAGTTTCTTCTTGTAAAGCCTTTCAAAATGGTTAAAATCCCTCCAAACAAAATTGAGATAAAGACTAGGAAGTAAACCCATGTTTTTACACGCGATCTTCATAAAAGCAAACATTTAATACCCAGACAGCAAAAACCCTGTCAAGAGGAACCAAAAAAAAAAAAAAATTAAGTCATTTGGTTACCCTCAGTAACAAGTAGAAAAATGACAAGCTCATATCTCTAGGGCTGTGTTTTTCAACCAGGGTTGCTAGGAAGCCTTGGGATCCCCAGGCATCCTTACAGGGTTCCCTGTAATTTTCAGGTCATAAAATTGTACCAAATACAGAATTTACAATGCATCTGATTTCAGACTTGCTGTTAGAGGGGGTTGGGGTTCCTCAGAATTTCACCTAGGGTTCCTTAACCAAAAAAGGGGTTGGAAACCACTAAGCTAGGGGTTCTAAGCCAAAAAAACATATGTACAGAGCATAATAATAATAAAATAAAAAAGTATGCGCTAAACACTTTTGTTTTTAGCTATTAATCACAGAATCTTTACCAAGTAAATTTGTTTCTTGTAGAGATTATTTGCCTTTACATGGTACCGCTACAGAGGTGATTTACACCGATATTAACGCTTTAAGTTAGAAATGCTGGCTGCTGTGTCCTCTCACAGTTCAGGTGATATTACTCATTTATTGTCTAATTTTGAAGTTAAAAAAAACTTATATACATTTACAAACTTATCCAGAACAAAAAAAATTACTTTTGAAATTTAATGTGGGAAGGGTATGTTAACTATTCAGGGGAAGAGGTACGAGCTGAATAAAAAGGAAGCTTATTAAACACTGCGTATTTATAGCATAGACAGAGACCACGTGGGACAATGCTGGTCCTTCATCCACTCAAAGTAACACAGCCCTGGGATAATTCATTTATCACCATTCTATTTAACTACATACAGTACAGACTAGTGATATGTTTAAAGCGTTGTACCCGATGGTATAAGTCTGTAAAAAAAATGTTTCCAGTCATTTATGCATGTAGCAAATCGGTTTAAAACAAATGCCTGAAGTTCCTAAGGGGGCCTCAGTGTGCCTGAATTATCCTACTTTGCTCAGTGATGGAAACATTAATAAGCACATTAGAACTACAAAATAATGAAGTACTTAACATTTCAGGTGTAGATGAAACCTTTAGTGCTTAATTGAAGATTCCATTTATTGTAAATAAAAAAAACAAAAAAAGCAATATTTCAGTACCTTCCCAGGGACTTTCATCATACGTTTCTTAGTCTTTAATTTGCCAGAGGGATGCATACCTTGAATAAAAACTCCTCCAATCATGACAGGAATCAGTTTACAGCATTTGAAAATAACCTGAGTAGGATAATTCAGATATCCCAGGGAAGTGTTTGATAAGCCCATTGTCCCCACAGTGAGGAAAGCTATGATCATGTAGGTTTTTGCAGGTATTCTGAAAAAAAAAAAAATAATAAAAATAATAACATGCATCTGACACACACACACACACACACACACACACACACACACACACACACACACACACACACAAGAGTGTCTGCTTTTTACACTCTGGTCTAGTATAGCTTTTTGTTTTCTGGCAATATAATACAAATATTTATGTAAAGGTATTCACAAGTACCAGACTGTGGGAGGTGGGAGTTCCCCAGATGTTTATTTAAACAGACTTGTGTGTAAAACCCTGGGAATGACATGCAGATGTACAGTATGTGACTGAATATGGAAATGTGGGTTTTGACTGTCACATTTAGTCAAGAGATTAATTCACGTTGACAACACTTTCAGTCATGCTCATACTGCTTCTTTTTGACAATTGCCCTCACTTGATGCTTTTGACATTCTTAATTGATACACACATTAGTGCCTAGAAAGACCCCAGCTTTAATACTTGTGTGAATGTTGTTATTTTACTACAGGCCCATCTTTGCTGTATTCCGTTTATGACAAAGGACACAAACTTTGTAAAGAGCTAAAATATTGGAACTTTGTATTTAAATCTGATCTTAAAAAACAAAAAAAAACACAATCCCCTCAGCGTTTCTCTTCCTTAGGACATGATCCTGCTTACATTCTTGTGACTAAATTGGATTGATTTTTTTTTACTCAAGAAGAGGTTGATCAAGCATGGGACATTCCTTTGCAGATGTCCATAGTCACCAATATTGCTGATAAGCACAGGAGGGGGGAAAACAAAAACAAACAAAAAAAACCACACCTTATGCAAAATCAGCAAGCAGGAAATGGAGTCATAAATTAGATTTGAAAAGTAAAGAAATGTTTTTAAAAACGGTCCATTCAAAATATGCAAACATGTATGGGATTGTAAAGCATACAATGTATTTAGAAAAATAGAAAAAGGTTAAAGAATAGGACAATAATACAATAAGGTAGAGACCTAATACATAAGAAAGAGGTGAGGTAATGGAATGTGTAATAAGATCTCGATAGAGTAGACAGGCCAACATATTGTGGTGCACACTGTAGATGCAAGGTGAATGTGTCAAGAGCTTACACCATAAGCAATGGATGTTTACAATGCTGTATTAAAGCTGAAAACAACCACGTTTTACTACTAGTTTCTTACATGATGGGATTTTAATATCTACTACAGTAACAATATTATTTCACTGTTAATATTACATACAATTTATAAACAGCTAGGTTAGGTTGTATGCTTTGCATATGGATTACTTTTATATTCTTAGGACAAAAAATATTAACACATTTGGGCAACATAATTCACACAATGGTACATAACTTGATAATAAAAAAAGGTGTACCTTCTTCGTTTATCTTGAGTCAGCTGTAGTTCTACTAGTCCAAACACAGAATAAAATCCAAATTGCACTAATGTCAAGAACCAGCCAAAGGCCTTAAAACCCTCCACTGAAAAGATCAGCTCCTATAAGAGAAACAAACAAGGTGCTTATCAGAATTGCCAGCTATAAAAATATAATAAAAACTTAAAGCAGCAATTCCCCCTACATGTTTTTTTTTTCTCTTTTAGGTCGTTTTTTTCATTTTATTCAGAAGGATCGGAAGCAGAGAGGAGCTCAAACTGAGCTGCACTATTCTGAAGTCCTGAAAACCTAGAACTCTTCCTTTAATGCACCATTTTTTTTGTTCCCGTTTGGGTAGTCGAAATAGCTGCTGGCTCGGCCTGACTCCCACAGGCCATTAGGAAGCACAACATGGTCCTGATTTAGCCGCTTTCTATTGGATGAAGCAGAAGCCATCTTGATTTTTTTTTCTTTTGTTCCACGTGCAAATTAAAAAAAAATTCAAATAGGAATTTCTCAGGGATCAGGGGTCTCTAGAATAGCATTGTTTAGTACTGGAGATTCCTGGTTGCCATTTTGAAACAACAAACAAAAGAAAACAAAAAGGGGGGGGGGGGAAAGACTGCCGCTTTAAAATACAGTTTTGTTTTAAATACCAATTCATAAAAATGCAAATGCTGCTTCAATTACTTTCAAAACTTTACATGAATTTAACAAACTAAATGATTAATTTTCATGTTAAAAGAAGCAATATGGGTTACTTAAAAATTTTTTTTTTAATATATCTAGAGATACAGATATATAGAGATTACAGGTTTGAAGCAGGGGATCTCCAGAGCTGAACCCTCTTAATTTCGTTCCTGGGACCCCCTGCTTCCAGAGATACTTGACTTCTTGTGGGTGCCGGTATCAGCAGAGTTTAAAAGGTCCAGGTCACGCAGGCCAATAGGAAGCCTCACAGTATGACATCACGGCTTCGTATTGGCCAACGTGCAGCGTGATAGTTAAAAGTCTCCATTAGATTAAGGATCACAGTTTCTCTGTTTGCAGGGAGACCTGCACCACTACGGAGGTAAGTATCTCTGGAAGCAGGGGGTCCCTGGAGCTGAAATTAATAGGGTTCAGGGACAGATAGGTTCTGTCCTGTATTGCAGCTTTCAAGATCAAGTTACAGAATGCAATAAGAATATAATGAATGATTGACTATGATAAAACCAATGATTCCATATAATCACGGAAAGCCATACCTGTAAATATCCATAAATTAGATAAAAGATGAACACCCCCGCAACACAAATAAAAAATTGTGTAGGCTTTTGATACTGGCTGAGATTGATACCAAGCACCCGGATATCATCTACAGACTTGATATGTGGCGACATGGTGTCTGATTTTGAAGGAATACTGATGGAAATATATTTCCTGGAGTTGTTGAATTTCAGATCCATTGCTCCAAGCTCAGTGCTCTCACGGTCTTGGGATTCTACTGTCCGTTGTCTCTCTGACCAACTGAAAAACATTGATTATTGGTACAATATTAAAATTATTACACAAATCAGAAATATGATGAATAATTGACGCTCCTGTCTGTTTTTTGTATGTATCTGGTATGTTACATAATATAAAAACATATAAGACAAAGGGATAAATAAGTATATTTATTTGTACACACTAAATATTCACGTTTGTCATGCTTAAAATAATCCCCCCCCCCCGCCAAAGTTTGCCTTGAGTCTCCATCCTATCCACCCAGCGCCAAATTGTCTTCATTTAATTACTGTCCCTGGAAGTCGTATAAATGGATACACAGGCAGTATTGTCATATCATAATTCAATATTATGGATATCACAGGTTTACAGAGACATTCTCCAAGAACAATCCTAAAATTGTATCAGTGATTAAAAGTAGCAATCAACCCAAACATTTTAAACAGTTAAAAACTGATATTTTAGTTTTTGGTGATCTATATTGTGGTTTTCTGTCTTTAAAAGCTTTGGTTTTGCAAAGTCATCTATTTTACTGGCATCAGCAATTACCTAGGTAACTTCCACTGAATTAAACATCTAATAAACCATATACGAAAGTTAAGATAGGAACTGACACACAGTTTCACTGCTAAATACAGCAGCAAAGAACTGAACAGCAGAGAAAAATTCATTCTTGCTGCCAAACTTATGACACGTTTCCATCCATAGTTGTTCAGTTGAATGAATGGCATTAGTTTGGAAAGTTGTTTAACCGGTGGCGTAACAGAACGAAATTGTCGTTGTGCACATACTTTCACTGCATAATTTCAAACATTAAACTACAACAAACCTGAAAAAAATAAACAGGGAAATTAAAGGTTGCATACTTCAGGTTTCTCTATTTATACTCTTGGATTTTGGTTACAATTGCCACCAAAAATGAAGAATGGAAAGTGCATGTCCCCATACATACATTGCCAGTCCTTAAGAAACATAAACACAACTACCTTTATTATTATTATTATGAACTGAAATTCCCTGCCGCATGTTCACGCATAGAGGCACTGCACTATGACCCTTGAGACAGGACTGTTTGCCAGGCTACTCCGGGAAACCAAAACACAGTTTGTGCCTGCACTGGGCTCATGATCAGCCCTATAAAGAGGCGCACACACTGCCGCTCACTGCGGGCTGCACCATGAATGCATCAGACAAGTCCCCATCCAAACCCGAGCTCCTGGAGACCGCGACCTCCAAACACAGACCCATGATACTAATAATAATGATGATAATGATGAGATACAGTATACTGTAGCAGTATACAGTACAGCCCGGGTTACTCCTGCTTACTTTATATTACCCCAGCAATCACCTGTCAGCGGCGGCCGCCCGGTCAGCAGGCGCTAAACCCGACCATTGCGCGGCCATCCCGGGGGACCCATGGGGGCAGCGCCGAGGTTACCATGGGGAGAGGAGACGCTGCTGCTGATACCGGTGGCATAACCGGCCCGGCTGGTCACTGGCAGCTGTTGTGGATTGGTGCTAATGGTGACACGCACAGCCGGTTTCCGGGTTGGTGACGTCATCTCGTTGCCGGCGTCGTGGCGTCACGGGGTTAGAGAGATAGAAAGGGAGGAGGTGTATCAGCTGAGAAGCAGAGAGCAGCCACGTGGAGGGAGAATTGCACGGACCACAGCAATAAAATAATACAGCAATAAAATAATACAGCAATAAAATAATAGAATGTATAAATAGTTGGTGATGGTAACTAAATAGGCACTGAAGGGGGAGGGGGGTGTTTGTGTGCACATACACGGGTACAATCAGTAACATACAGACAGTAGTCCTCGGTTATCCAACGGAATCCGTTGTGGAAGTAGTGTTGGATAGTGAAACCGTTGTAAAGTGAGTCCCGTGTTAATCAGTGGCGGTGAGCGTTGGATAACACATTCCGGCGTCGAAAAACGGCCCTTAGGGTTGCATTGTAAAGTGTTGGATATGCCATTTGTTGTAAAGTGATAACAAGGACTACCTGTATATGCATATATTATACATTGCTAAATAATAATTATAATAATAAAGTCTCAGTATTGTTAACCAGCGATATTTGCTTAAGGGTTGGGGAAAGTGTTTAAAAAAAAAAAAGTACCCTGTAATATCTCAGGTGAGATATTTTCCTGGTACTGGGATAAGAAAATAGGAGTCTAAACTTAAGAAATAAAAGTTTTAAAAAATTAAATAACTGAAATATTCTATTATCTATCTTGCAAATCTCCAACTTTTATATGACTCATTTAAGTATAAAAAAAGGGGTGCCACATGTCTTCATGTAGCCGGGTCCCCTCTTACATCTTGGCCGGGAGGGGAGCGGCTGCAGAGGTGTCCGTTGTCACCGGAGCTGCGGGCGGACCGCCTAGGTGCAGCGAGCCGCTCTGGTGCTTTGGAGTTCTGCGGCTGTCCCGATATGCTGCCATTTTGGTTGCCCACGCATGCGCAAGAGAGCTCTTGCGCAGTGAAACAGGAGAGTTGCAGTGGCCATTACCAGGCTCCGCACTGTACCACATGTCCCAGCAGTGCCAGGGGCTGCTTACCACATGGGCTAGCACAGCCAATAGGGCTGCGAGAGTCATGGAGGAGAGAAAGATACATTTGGCGCACTTAGGACCGCGCGCCAGTCAGGAGCAGGACGGGAAGGGGTAAGGTAGTGTCCAGGGAGGAGTGCTCCTCTGGACTAGGCCAGATACCCCCATAGGTCCCAGCTAGGCCCCGACCACATATAACTTGTTGTGCTGTAGAGAAGGCCCCCAGATTGGGACTCTTGCCCAATAGCACTTATTGTGTTAGTGCACCATGACAGACGCCACATGGTGTGCGTGGCCTGCGGTCTGGGACCAGACCACAGGCACATTACCATAGACATTTAGGGACACACTCCAGCTGGAGCTCCCTCAAGAGGTGGACACCTGCGGACAAGAGAGAGGATCCAGTAGACCGCGTTGTGGGACCACGTTGCGGTTCCGCGGATCCACCATCCAAGTCTAGCCTAAGACCAGGAATGTATCTAACTTGCACCAACAGCCACACACAGGAGGTAGCGCTACTCCATACACTTTGGGTGGGCTTGACTCTGTGGCCACAGGGGTGGTTAGGTGCCCAGGACACCCTCAGTACTTTGAGGGTTCCACCGGGGAGGGTGTTACTGTGTTGTGGGTATTGTATTGTGGGGCCTTGTGCTATTATTGCATTGTAGAGTTATATGTGTGCCAGTAAAGATAACTTACTAGTGTGTGTATACTTATTCACTGATTGTATTGGTTCCTGTGAGGGGTTATCCTGCTGTGCGAGGATCCCTCCCAGGTGGTGGCGCTGTATTCAGAGAGAACGTGATCACCCCAGGCTCCCAGTGGCGGAGGCTTAGGCCTTCTGTGAGCCACAGGTAAAGACAGAACACATAATTCCCTTAGACATGGGGAAAGCGGGCTACATTCATATAAATTTATTTTATTCCTTTGTTTAATGCCATTTTTTTTGTGGAGCAGCTAATGCAGCCATTGAATTAACCCAGTCCTCTATACTGGGAACTAATTTAGATTTCCAAGTAACCCAAGACTTTTGGGACCTTTACATTTTTCTATTGTATAATGAAAACCAAGTTAAAATATTATAGGATCTGGCTGAGTCGCAACTCAGAGCCAAATCAGATTCTGAAACTTGTAAAGAATGTAAAGTTAGCAGAGATGATTTTGGGGTGCTGTATCATAAACTATATCCTCATAGTCAGGGCTCGACAAATTAAACCCCCCCTTCCCCCCCCCAAAAAAGTTAATCTCTCACCCCCCTCACTTTCCCCACTCGCGAGTCTTACCGGCGGCAGCGTGATGCGTTGTCTACCGCTATTCTCCTGCTTCTCCCCTGCAACTTTGAGTATCTACCATTTAACTCCCGTAAACATGGCTGTCCGTCGTCAAATGACGTCGCGTTGCCATGACAATGGGACGCTACGTGACGTCAAGACACGTAAAGTTGTCATGGCAAAGCAGCGTAATTTGCCGCTGCGCAGCCATATTTAGAGGAGTTGCAGGGGAGACACTCGAAGTTGCAGGGGAGAAGCAGGAGAATGGTGGGAGATGCCACGCCACGGCACCCCGCCGCAGGTAAGACTCGCGAGCGGCCGGCCAAAATGCCCTCGCCCCAGGTGAGTGGGCAAGTGCATTTGTCGAGCCAAATCCCAGAGGCTTAACTACGCGTGCCGCGTACAGTATGTTCAGCCTCGTTATATATATATATATATATATATATATATATATATATATATATATATATATGTGATATAATATTTTATTAATATATATAAATAGAAGTATAATTTTTTACTTGTGTAGTGCTGATGCTGCACTCACAAATGTACTGTATGAAATAATTACAGTTTAACGTATCCTGTCTTTAGCCACTGTGACTCTTTTCTGTCCCGTGTATCATCTGTTCTTTAAACCACAGTGCCCATTTCAAAGTCTCAATATTCAGCCTTGGTAAGCAGTGAGATCTTCTCTACTTTGTCATGCCTTTGAAATCTGATTTTCAGTATTAAAGCTACCTTTTCTTTAAAGCAGCAGTCCAAGCTGCCGTTCACCCCCTCCCCCCACACACACTTTAACATGTGCATCAATACAATCCACCCAATGATTAGTAATTAGCTAAGTAGGCAATCGATCCGTTCTCCTGTGATCGATCTGTGAAGATTTGGCTTGGGGGTTCACTAAATGGCTGTCAGTGCAGCAGAAGAGGACCAAAGATACAAAGTTCTGTGGAGAAGATCATGCGACCATGCAGTCATGCGACCAGGGCAGGGCTCAAAAAGGGGTGTGACAGAGTCTGTTTCAGAAGAGGAAGGGGATATTACTTTGTAAAGAGTTGTTATAGAAAATGCTACAAGTATTTTCTCATAGTACAGAACTGATTTATTTAAAAAAAAATGTAGGATATTGCTTGGTCTGCAGCTTTAAGGCTGCTGTGTCTCTCTGGTGTAATATCATAAGATCAGAGGCTACAGAGCATAGAAAAATACTGTGGGGATCAAGGAAAAAATCATATTGAAATGAACAGGATTTTTTCTTTGATACGTGTTGGAATTGTTTTTCCACAGAATTGCTACACTATTGCCTCGATACATAAGGGATTATTCATTATAGTGCAAATTCTGTAGGGCACTACTGTAAAGAAGCTCCTTTTGATTTCAGTGCGAGTTTCAATGTGTTGGTGCTTGATCAGCATTATCGCAATTTAATAAATAACCCAGATAATCGATTAAGTAACAAATGGGATGGAAAAAAAGTTTCTATATATTCCTTTTTTTTTAAGAGACAGATATTATATGCCTTCATAGTGAAGTAGATGGAATAATGGCGTGGATGATAATTAAAAACAGCTTTATTCAAACATGGTGCTGGACATCACAGAGATTCATATCCTCTGACGCGTTTCGTTCCGTTAGGAACTTTCTCAAAGAGCCTTCATAGATACTGAAATAATAACAATAAGATATCTTCTCATACCAAAAAAACAGAGAAAAATTAAGGTATGGCACTAAGGATTTGTAATACTTAAGTGCAGTACAGCCATCCAATCTGTTTTCTTCATTTTATACTTCGTGAAATGAAATGACTACAATTTGACAATTAGAATGTAATGCCATGTGTAAAATTGGTGTACAGTACATATCTTCCTCATGCTGTGCAGTAACTCCTGTTAAAAGGGCAGGGTTGCCAGTAGCCATCATGGAGGTTTGCCCTCAACCCCTGTGATGTGTAAGATAGTAGCCAAGGAAGTGACAGCATGCTCTGGTCCTCTATTAGTGACAGAGGTGGGTTGTTTCTGAAAGCTGATATATTGCACAGCACTTCCTAAAGTTAGTCAGTCAGAGCCATGTGGAGTGTCTGCAACACTGTTGCAGTTGGTCAGAGCAGAGCCAGACAGTGCAGTGTCTGATGCAAGAGCAAGAGACTGTGCAGCTGAAGTGGCAGAGAGACAAGCTGCTTACACATTGTGTACAGGGACCTGGCAGCAAGGGCAGTGGATATTCAGAGTTGAGTGCAAATAGCCGCACGGCTATTCACAGTTGAGTGCAAATAGCCGCACGGCTATTCACAGTTGAGTGCAAATAGCCGCACGGCTATTCACAGTTGAGTGCAAATAGCCGCACGGCTATTCGCACTCAGTAGAACTTAACTGAGTGCGAATAGTCGAGCTGTTATGAACAGGTTTCTATGCCTTTATTCATCAGGAAGTCTTATAGCTCAGTGGTTATGCAGCAGGCCATTAGCATAGTGGACCAGGGTTTGATTCCTGGCAGGGATGTTTATTTTTTCCATTTTATTTTCTACTGAGTGCGAATAGCCGTGCGGCTATTTGCACTCAGTAGAACTTAACTGAGTGCGAATAGCCGAGCTGTTATGAACAGGTTTCTATGGAACTTAACTGAGTGCGAATAGTCGAGCTGTTATGAACAGGTTTCTATGCCTTTATTCACCAGGAAAAAATCAGAAAGTCTTATAGCTCAGTGGTTATGCAGCAGGCCATTTGTGCGCCTATTTGCACTTAGAACTTAACTGAATGCGAATAGCCGAACTGTTATGAACAGGTTTCTATGCCTTTATTAAACTCCCCTTCCTGCCTGGGGAAAGGTGCGCAACATAGTTGGGACTGGGACGGTTGGGACTGGGTGGGCGGGGCTTGATCGCACAGGCGTGCGCTGTAGTAGTTACTGGGACCGCAGCCTTAGGAGCCGCGTGCGGAGGCGTGTGTAAATGCAGGCGACAGGCAAGTTTAAATATACGCGCTGAGGGGAGCGGAGGAGCGGTCACGTGACAGCAAACATCCAATGGGGATGAGGGACTAGACCCGCCTCCCGCCACACCTTCGCCCCACCCCCAAAGCGCACTCACTGCCTCACCTGTCAGGCCACAAAAAAGCACCAGCTTCTGGAGGCGAGGCAGAGCAGGAGCGCGGCCCGAGGCACCATGCCCGAGACCTTAGGCCTCGGGCATGGTCATCGCTTAGGTTCTGACCCGTGCTGAGGCACGCTGCTGCTCGGCACTGAGCCCCTGCAGCCGCAATGAGAGCGGCTTTAGCAGGGGCTCGCGCACGCTTCCGCACGCCTGCGGAAGCGTGTCTTAAGAAATCTTTTGTTTCTTAGCTTGCCGGAGTGCAGGGCTGGTCACGTGAACCCCCGTACTGCCGCCCGCCCGCAGCATTGTTCCCCCATCCGCAGTACCGCTGCCACCACCCGCAAGCACCCTCACGCCGCGCCCCCCCCCCCCCCTTGCTAGTAAGTCTGATTTTTGGGTGTGTTTTTTTTATATATATTTTATTGCAGCTATTTTTTATATTATTACACATTCCTAGTGAGAGAGACATATATATATATATATATATATATATATATATATATATATATATACACACACACACACACCACAAAAGGTCACATAAACACACATAATACAACCTTTTTGGATGAACAATTTATACATTTATACGGCCAGAAAGAGTGGATTTACCCTCTGGGTGAGCAACTATTGGCCCAAGCAGCACACGTGGGTTTTTTTTAAATTTCCCTGCTCCCGCGCTTTAAAAAAAAAAAACAAAACAAAAAAAAAACTCCCAATACCTACAAGCTGATTGGCGCGCGCTCCCAGCCTTTGTGGACGCGCGGCCAGACTCTATATGAGCCCGCCCCCAACGAGCAGCCATTCCATGGAGGACACGGACACAGTAAGTATTATTTTTATTCTTTGTGCCTTCCCCCCTGTCCCCGTTATGGAGGTGTTAGCGGGTGTGTTCTCCTGTCCCCGGCGCTCCCCCCGTGGCGGAAGATGGGAGCGGGGATGCCCCTCATGTCCCGCTTGCCCGTGTAAGGCCGCGCGGGGCAGGAGACGTGTGCGGGGATGCCCCTCATGTCCCGCTTGCCCGTGTAAGGCCGCGCGGGGCAGGAGACGTGTGCGGGGATGCCCCTCATGTCCCGCTTGCCTGTGTAAGGCCGCGCGGGTGATGCCCCTCAGGTCCTGCTTGCCCCTGTGTAAGGCCGCGCGGGGCAGAAGACGTGTGCGGGGATGCCCCTCAAGCGAGGGGGGGGGGGGGAGGGGAGCCTGGTCGCGGTGCAGGTCGCGGCCTTAACCCCCCCCCTTCCCTGTGTGTTGTATATATGGGAGTGTGTGTATATATGGTAGTGTGTATATTGTGTATATATGGTTGTGTGTATATTGTGTATATATGGGTGTGTGTATATGGTGTGTGTATATTGTGTATATATGGGTGTGTGTATATATGGGTGTGTGTATATTGTGTATATATGGGTGTGTGTATATGGTGTGTGTATATTGTGTATATATGGGTGTGTGTATATATGGGTGTGTGTATATTGTGTATATATGGGTGTGTGTATATATGGGTGTGTGTATATTGTGTATATATGGGTGTGTGTATATGGTGTGTATATTGTGTATATATGGGTGTGTGTATATATGGGTGTGTGTATATTGTGTATATATGGGTGTGTGTATATATGGGTGTGTGTATATATGGGTGTGTGTATACAGTACTGTATATGTTGCAGTATTACTCAGTGCCAGTCAGCCAACACATACAGTACTGTCAGCATCGGTCAGCCACGCCCGATCGGTCAGCCACGCCCAGTCGGTCAGCCACGCCCGGTCGGTCAGCCATGCCCCGGTCGGTCATCCACGCCCCGGTCGGTCATCCACGCCCTGGTCGGTCGGTCAGCCACGCCTTGGTCGGTCGGTCGGTCAGCCACGCCCAGTCGGTCAGCCACACCCGGTCGGTCGGTCAGCCACGCCCGTCGGTCAGCCGCACCCGGTCTGTCGGTCAGCCACGCCCCGGTCGGTCAGCCACGCCCCGGTCGGTCATCCACGCCCCGGTCGGTCGGTCAGCCACGCCCGGTCGGTCAGCCACGCCCGGTCAGCCACGCCCCGGTCGGTCGGTCAGCCACGCCCCGGTCGTTCGGTCAGCCACGCCCCGGTCGGTCGGTCAGCCACGCCCGGTCAGCCACGCCCCGGTCGGTCAGCCACGCCCCGGTCGGTCAGTCACGCTCCGGTCGGTCAGCGCCCCCACAGGCCCCTCTGCGCCCCCCCCCCACATGCCCCTCTGACGCCTCTCTCTCTCTCCCTAACCCTCTCTCTCGCATTAACGAAGAGAACATAGTTTTTATTGCAATTTAATATGGACTGATAAATTTGGACCTCTATAAAATAAGCTCAAACACCCATATTTCAAGCACCGTATAATCAAAGCGTGCCATAGTCAATACAGGCATACTCCGCATTAACGTACGCAATGGGACCGGAGCATGCACGAAAAGTGAAAATTTACTTTAAGTGAAGCACTACCTTTTTCCCACTTATTGATGCATGTACGTATGTCAATCGTCATATACGTGCATAACTGATGTAAATAAAGCATTTGTAACAAGCTCTATACAGGCATACCCCACATTAACGTACGCAATGGGACCGGAGCATGTATGTAAAGTGAAAATGTACTTAAAGTGAAGCACCGCCTTTTTCCCACTTATCGATGCATGTACTGTACTGCAAACTTCATATACGTGCATAACTGATGTAACTAACGCATTTGTAACAGGCTCTATAATCTCCCCGCTTGCGCACACCTTCGGTACAGGTAGGGACCCGGTATTGCTGTTCAGAACGTGCTGACTGGCGCATACGTGAGCTGCCGTTTGCCTATTGAGCGAGATGTACTTACTCGCGAGTGTACTTAAAGTGAGTGTACTTAAACCGGGGTATGCCTGTAGTCTCCCCGCTTGCGCACAGCTTCGGTATAGATAGGGAGTCGGTATTGCTGTTCATGACGGGCGCTTGCTGCCGTTTGCCTATTGTTCGATATGTCCTTACTCGTGAGTGTCCTTAAAGCGGGGTATGCCTATAGATACATCTATCTATATCTATGTATATGTATGTATACACACACATACATATACACATACATATACTAGCTGAGAGACCCGGCGCTGCCCGGGACCAAAACCTCCTCTCCACGTCCCTCTCCATCTCCCTCCCCTGCGCAGCTCCAGTTTTCCCATCCCCCCCTGCGCAGCTCCAGTTCTCCCCCCCCCCTGCGCAGCGCCGGCCGTGTGTCCCCCTACATATCTCCAGCCGTGTCTTCCCCCCCCCCGTTCGCCGTTCCCCCCCCCCCGAGCAGTGGTGTTCTCCCCCCCCTGCACAGCACACTGTGAGACACGCGCACCCGCAGTGACAGACGCACACCCGCAGTGACAGATGCGCGCGCACACACTGTGAGACATGCACACACACACACACACACACACACACTGTGAGACACCGTCCATTCTCCGAGCTCCCACCGGTCCGGAAGGCGCCTCTCTCCAATCCGGGCACTCAGCCCGGTCGGTCCCGGGCGTGGGGGGCAGAGCATGCAGCGCCGTGCGCATGGCACCCGGGAGGACAGTGAGTGTGTGCAGACTAAACAGCAGGGGTGTGCCTGTTCCTTGTCAAATGTTTTGCTGCATTGCAATGCTATTGTCAAATCTGGGTTTCAGTGTTTTGTGCAGCCAGTTTTGGGAGAGGCTGCAATGAAATAATTTGTAAAGGGGTGGGGGGTTAAAATATGCTGATTAACAAGCATGGGATCATAGTGTGGTCATATAAGCTCACCATTTGTAGCCTTGAGTAAGAGTTTGCAGAAAGGATGCAGTCCCCAGTCACCTCTAGTCAAACTATAGTCTAACTATTATTGTCACTTTAAATGCATCACTCTTAAGATGCCAATGCTACCTCGCCAATGCAAGGGGGATATGTGTTTAATACATCTAAAGCAGTCATATGACCCTCCCCCCGCCCCAATAAATCAGCTTGTTCAAGTTGGTCAATTAACAGCAAAAAGTTAAGAGGGGTGTGGGTGGGGGGAACTCCTTTTGATATTCAAACATACCAAACTTATCAATGCTTAAGGCCACTGAGTAAATATTTTAAACAGAACTTGCACATCAAGGGACATACAGCTTTACTCACAGCTATTCCAGCTAATTACATCTCATAGCTCCTTCAGCTCACTAGCAACTGGCAAAATCAATTTCATTGTGTTTATAAAATCTTGCAGCACGCCGTGTCTGCACCTTCAGCGTGAAGGTGCGTATTGGGCCATTCCCCATTGAGAGGCGGTGCTTACATGCACAGCGCACACCGAGCAGTGCGCTGTGGCAGTGACTGGGACCTGCCGCGCCTACCTAAGCGGTTCACCTAATGAGGGCGAAACAGCTCAGTGCCGTTGTGGCCGCGACCACACATTAGCGTGCACCTAGCCACAAATTGCACGGCCGAGCAAGGGGGCAGCGCTCGTGTGCCAGCACGCCACGCTCCCTCTCAGGCCGCAGCCTAAGGCTTAGTCCATAGAGACTGAAGACATGTGAAAGGCACGCTGAAGCTGAGGGAAAGCGGTGCTTTCCCTGGCCTTATAGCGCGCGCCATCCGTGGGCGTGTCTGGGGGCGGGCCAGTGACGTCACGGAGCTGGTTCGCCCTCATTGGCCGAACCGTTCACGTGACCGGCCCTGCGCTCCGGCAAGCTAAGAAACAAAAGATTTCTTAAGACACGCTTCCGCACTCAGTAGAAAATAAAATGGAAAAAATAAACATCCCTGCCAGGAATCAAACCCTGGTCCACTATGCTAATGGCCTGCTGCATAACCACTGAGCTATAAGACTTTCTGATTTTTTCCTGGTGAATAAAGGCATAGAAACCTGTTCATAACAGCTCGGCTATTCGCACTCAGTTAAGTTCTACTGAGTGCAAATAGCCGCACGGCTATTCGCACTCAGTAAAAAATAAAATGGAAAAAATAAACATCCCTGCCAGGAATCGAACCCTGGTCCACTATGCTAATGGCCTGCTGCATAACCACTGCGCTACAGGCATAGCCCGGTTTAAGTACACTCGGTTTAAGTACACTCGGTTTAAGTACACTCGCGAGTAAGTACATCTCGCTCAATAGGCAAACGGCAACTCACGCATGCGCCTGTCTGCACGTCCTGAACTGCAATACCGGCTCCCTACCTGTAGCAAAGGTGTGCGCAAGCGGGGAGACTATAGAGCCTGTTACAAATGCCTTATTTACATCAGTTATGCATGTATATGACGATTGCAGTACAGTACATGCATCGATAAGTGGGAAAAAGGCAGTGCTTCACTTTAAGTACATTTTCGCTTTACATACATGCTCCGGTCCCATTGCGTACGTTAATGCGGGGTATGCCTGTATAAGACTTTCTGATTTTTCCTGGTGAATAAAGGCATAGAAACCTGTTCATAACAGCTCGGCTATTCGCACTCAGTTAAGTTCTACTGAGTGCAAATAGCCGCACGGCTATTCGCACTCAGTAGAAAATAAAAAGGAAAAAATAAACATCCCTGCCAGGAATTGAACCCTGGTCCACTATGCTAATAGCCTGCTGCATAACCACTGAGCTATAAGACTTTCTGATGTTTTCCTGGTGAATAAAGGCATAGAAACCTGTTCATAACAGCTCGGCTATTCGCACTCAGTTAAGTTCTACTGAGTGCGAATAGCCGTGCGGCTATTTGCACTCAACTGTGAATAGCCGTGCGGCTATTTGCACTCAACTCTGAATATCCACTGCCGGCAGCAAGTTGTGGTCTCCCTTAATGGGAGAGGTGGACCACCAATTTAGTTAGGAGCAGAAGGAACCTTCCAGAAGATGGTCAACCCAAAGATGAGTGGCTAAGTACAACCGCTGTGAGGGGCAGTCTGTCTAACCATGCAAATAAAGATGCCCGTGTTCAACCAACCCTGGCTGTGTGAGAGTAAAGTTCTTGCACAGAAGGAGGCACCACAGAGGAGGTCCTCATCAGAACCATCTCCCTGCGGATGCAGAGATCCTGATGAGGTGGAGGCGCTGCACTGGATGTAGGTAGGACTCAAGCACACTACCTCAGCGCCTGGTCTTGCTGATATCCCCACTAACATCATGCGGGAGACTCAGGAGTCCTGTAGCCAACAGGTGCACCACAAGACACAACCATGTAATGGGGACCGGTTAGACCACAGGGGACAATCTGAGATTGGGTGGGTCAAGGTGGGTCCAGAAACACCGTTATACTAGTATAAGATGAATGCAACTACTGGATAATAAAAAGCCTGATTTTATCAATGTACAGGTTAAAACATTAAACCTGGGAAATGCTTTTCCTAAACAAAATGACAAAACAAGTGTAACTGTGAAACCGTTTACACCTCACAGTAGAACAGAAACAAGAAACGCAGAATTTACCTTAACCGTTTTTATATCCGCACATGCCCGTGAGTCTTGTCTTCAGTGCTATTATATAACATAGGCCTGTTTCATTGTGATATGTGGCGCTGGACCTAATCGATGTTTGCTTATATGCAAATGCAATCTATTGGTAATTTCCTAATACATAAAAGTACCTCTCAGGTTTGCTAATGTAGTTATTTGTAGGATAATCCCTTCCAACAGATCCTTTTTTGCTGCTTGAAGACATTTCCTAGAAGGGAGAGCAGCGCTCAGCATGCCGGTCTTTCACTTCCTTATTGCCTGATTCACGTCTACATAAGTGGAACCTGACCCAACAAGGTGACATGGAAATGTTTACCTTTGTGTTCTGACACTGTGTACATCCTGTGTACAGGTATTTCTGCGCCAAGACATCAGAAAACTAAACGGAAGCTGCTGCAACTGTTGTTGCATACGTATATTATAGAAGCTGAGGAAATCTGAAATGTATCAGAAAAATGAGCTACTTATAGCATGTGTGAACTTAACTTTTACATTTTAGCAATGTACTGTACTGTATATGTTTGAAGGACAGCCAAAAAACCTAGTGTTTATTGTCATAAACCAGTGAGGAACATGTATGAAGATGACACTATTTGCTTCATAACGTGGAGCAAAACGTATCAGGCAATTTGTTCTGTCTGGCTGCATATTAAAGATGTAGACCAAACAATATCCAACATGTGTGTTTTATTTTTAATAAATCAGTTCTGTACTATGTGGAAATATTTGTAGCGTTTAAAAAAAAAAATCAACTCTACCAGTAAATGGCACTTTTTTTTGTAATGTAAATTTTATTGTACAGGCATACCCCGCTTTAAGTACACTCACTTTAAGTACACTCGCGAGTAAGTACATGTCGCCCAATAGGCAAACGGCAGCTCGCGCATGCGCCTGTCATCACATCCTGAACAGCAATACCGGCTCCCTACCTGTACCGAAGCTGTACGCAAGCGGGGAGACTATGGAGCCTGTTACACATGTGTTATTTACATCAGTTATGCACGTATAAGTTGATTGCAGTACAGTACATTCATCGATAAGTGGGAAAAGGTAGTGCTTCACTTTAAGTACATTTTCGCTTTACATACATGCTCCGGTCCAATTGCGTACGTTAATGCGGGGTATGCCTGCATAACAATACATAGTTGACAAGAAAATTCTGTTGACAGCTTGCTAAACATCTTCGTACACATATTCCTTGCCAAGTTAATACATCAAAATAAATTGGGAAATAAAGGGGTGCAGGGGGGTGTGGAGAGTGGGGAGGGGGGTGTTTGTCCATCTTTCCTGAACAATGTAATGTGAAGTGGCGTCGCTGCTCGCTCCAGTCTGGCCAGGGGAAGTCTCCCCCGCGGGCCTGGCACAATCTAATAATCTTGGGGGCTACTCTGTTGTATTGTCGAGTCTCAATTATGCATTATTGCCCATCAAAAGAGAACGCGTTTCCTTACTATCAAAGCATAATCGTGGCACTGTTTATCCTGGGGATATCTGTGTGGGACAACTGTGGCAGACAGACTTTTTGGAATTTAGAGCCATAGTCGTTAACCAAACTCGTTAACTTTTCCATCTGGCATACAAACCAAATTCTATTTCTAAATTTTGGGTATGGATGGAACTTCTAGCTGTTTCCATAATGCTGCGATCTCGCAACTAATTTGCACTTGACTCTGGATAGACCTTGTGTTGGCCTTTTTAACAGAAATATCCACAAATCAAAAGGGATTGTGAGGCCCAACATCCTCTGAAGCCAATCTCGAATTTAAGCACCAACCTGGGGCAAGACCACAGCACATGTAACAAATCTGCCTGCTCTACACATTGTTTCGAGCACAATGGTGAGTAGCCTGGTACACATTTGGATAATTTTAGTAGGGTCAGATACCATCTCATTATGACTTTATATGCGTTCTCCAACAATGTCGTGCAAATCGATCTCTTAGCTGCCGCTGTGAACATCTCCCATTCCTCTTCTTCTAGTGTCTCTCCCAAGACGGCTTTCCACTGGGACACATTTTAATTTCCTGGTATACCCTGGCCCAGAAAAGGTTACTTCCTTGTACATCTGAGATGTAAGTCCCCTTGTGTCTGTTTCTAAAGTACCGAGCTGTTCGAAATTGGTCAATGGGGAGCGGGCCGAGAATTTTTTATAAAAAGCTCTGATCTGGAGGTATCTAAAAAATTCTGCATGTGGGATGTCTTTTTCTGACTTAATTTGTTTGCATAGGCTCAGTTCACCATCAAAAGCAGGTATATGTGGGAGAAAACAGACACACAGAACAAAACAACCCAATAGCTGCAAGGCAGAGGGACAGACGTGGGAGAGCAAGACTGGAGCGGAGGAACATAAGGCTGGAAAGCTATTCACCAATGCCTTTTTAACAGAGTCGTTTGTGAGTGCATCCACTTTTTAGTTACCTATTGTTATTAAAACGTATTATGCTATGTCCGTTTTCTCTACTGTTT
The DNA here is from genome assembly GCF_040206685.1 of Ascaphus truei. NCBI lineage: Eukaryota > Metazoa > Chordata > Amphibia > Anura > Ascaphidae > Ascaphus > Ascaphus truei. The sequence continues at coordinate 192,868,342 of NC_134484.1, read as the reverse complement.
TTAAGCTACTTTGCTGTGGAATGCTACATCCTCAGCTCTTGTGTGGATCTGCACATGTAAGTGTGAGTTTGCTAGTTAGTGGGGTGCTGCAGTATTTTGGTAGTACATACTGGTATTATACTCTTTGTTTTGTTCTGTGTGTCTGTCTGTTTTCTCCCACATATACCTGCTTGGGATGGTGAACTGAGCCTGTGCGCTGGAGGACTTCCCTTTTCTATACTTAAATTAACCCTACTTTATCTGGGCGAATGAGTCTAGATAGGACTCGACCTAATCTATTGGCCACCGTTTTGGAATATATTTTGATATCTGAATTTATTAATGATATGGACTGATAGCTTTTGCAGTTTGTAAGGCCTTTGCCCTGTTTGTATATAAATGAAATGGATGCCTAGAGCATCTGTCTCGAGAAAGCTCACCTGCTGCATTGAACATTTTAACAAGATATGGGGCTAACTGATTCACAAATTTTTTTTCTGGTATAAATTTGAAAAGTCATCAGGGCCTGGCGCTTTGGATGGTTTTAGGTCTTTCACTACTTGAATCAGTTCCTCCACTGTGAAGTCCTATTGTAAACCCTCTCTCTCCTCTCTACACAGCCTAGGCAGTTTTGAGTCTGCCAAAAATTATTTTAGGGCATGGTTGGTGTTCGCATTATGGGTGACCTTTTCCCCAATAGTACTCCTTGAACGCCTCCACAATAAGGTTGGGTTTAGACATCACCTGCTATGATTTATGCCGAATGGATTGGATATTATAATTGGCCTGCTTATTCCTAATTTTATTTGCTAACAAAGTATCTGGCTTGTTTGCTTTTTCATAAAACTTCCTTTTTGACCAACTTAATGCGTTCTCAGCCTGGGAGGTTAAAAGTATATTTAATTCAGTTCTAACATCTCTCAGGGCCTTTAGGGTATCAGGTTTACCATCTTGTCTGTGCATATCCGCCAGGTCTTTGAGTTTTAGTTGTAGCTGTAATATTTTTGCATCTCTATATTTTTTGCGACCTGCAGCAATACCCACAAGTGACCCCTTGAGAGTCGCCTTATGTGCCTCCAACAAGGTCATCTGGGAATCAATGCTACCCTCATTGATTCTAAAAAATTGGTCGATCTCCGAGCTCACTGATTCCAACACCTCTGGAATCTTCAGAAGGGACTCGTTCAATTTCCAATTCGCTCCCTGCCGGACTAGGTTAATTTGAGAGCACTAGATACAAGGAGAAAACACGTCGCTCACCGTACAAACAAATACAACACAGACAGTAACTACCTGGTGCATGGGAGAAGCAATAGCATAGCACACACACATAATCACAAAGATTACACAAAGCCCCCAGTATTTGCACTCTAGGTAGGTGACACTATAAATGAAAGTGTCATAATACTGAGGCCCAGAAAATAGCCTATTTCCCTGGGCTATTTTCTGGGCCTCAGTATTATGACACTTTCATTTATAGTGTCACCTACCTAGAGTGCAAATACTGGGGGCTTTGTGTAATCTTTGTGATTATGTGTGTGTGCTAATTTGAGAGCACCATAACTATTGGTGCATGATCTGACCATGAAATATCATGTATCCTCGCCGAGGAGATCTTTAGAACCAATCTACTAGACACAAAGAAGTAATCTATTCTACTGTAGCTTGTGTGAGGGTGGGAGAAAAAGGTATAACCCTTCTTGCCCAGGTGTAGCTCCCTCCATATATCCACTAACTGGGCGTCCTTTAAACCCTTAATCAAAGTTGCTACCCCCTCCTTTCTTGCTCGACGGGATTGCTCTGATCTATCTAAGCCCGGGTCTAGCACCTTATTAAAGTCCCCCGCCAGGATCACATATCCATTAGATATTTTGTTCAGGACACTAAAGAATGTTGTAAAAACTCTGGGTCATTTTCACAGAGCGCGTAGACGTTTGCCAGTGTTAACTTTTGACCCTGAATAGAACCCACTAGAATTAAGAATCTCCCTTCCTTATCTCTCTTGATCATTTCCACTACAAAGGGGCATCTGCTGTGAAGCTACCTCTCCAATGGAGGTACGTCACATCCTTAAAGCCACATGGTTTATAACATGGTATTACAGCTGGCTAGTGGTTTAAATTAATTTATTAAGTTTTGTTGACTGGTGGTTTTATTTATTTGGTTGATTGGTTGGCTAGTTCTTTTATTTCTTGAATTGTGTATATATTTATATTATTGTGTATTTGTGTCCTTCATGCTTTTTTATTTGGTTTACCATTGACTGCTTTAGTGGCTTATCATCCCCATATTTTATGGGTATGATATACCCCTGTACCAATCAATGTGTACAGGGTAGTATAGTGGTCCTGGGGTGGGTGGTTAGGCCTCCCGGGTTGGTAGCGGGAAGGGTGGGTTAACCCTTTAATTACTATAGCGGTTATTATTCGCTAAGGTGATTAAGGGGTTAAGGACCATTAGATTGTATTTTTTCTTGTATTCTTACTGGCATCGAATGACATGGACCTGCAGTATGCTGATGAGGATGCCCTTCATGATGGCAAGGGTAAGTTGAACGTTTTATTTTCTTTATTTATGCTGGCTAATGTTTGATTTTATTATGGGCAAATGCACTATTATCCATATGTGGATAATTGTCATTTTTCCCATTACTGTACTGTATGTGTTGGGGGGGAGAGGGGATAGAGGGGGTGGATATTTTAGGTGTGTGTCCTTATTTTTGGCTAATAAATAGTGTAACTTTTTTTTTGCCTCCAGCCGTTGCCTTTATCTGCAGTGCTCTACCTTCCACTTTTTCTATCAGCATTCTAGGATGTACGGACGGACCAGAACTTGAAGGGCACAAGGCAGCGTTCTGCAGAACCATCCCAGATCTGAGCGGATCCTGTGGCGCCGTGGACTCATATGGGGATCAAGCCCCGGCATCCCCGGACTGTCTACAGTTGGTGGTACTCAGTATGTACCGGGCACAGTTGATGCGATTAGTGCTCGCGATTCCTCTAGCAGGGCACCAGGGAGATACCCATATGTGAGCCAGGCTGACCCAGAATTTGTACTGGCCGGGGGTACCACGGGAGGTGTTGCCGCACCTGTGATACCTGCCTGTGAGTAGGGTGACAGGCCCCCCTGGGGCCACTGCCGGTGATTGGGGAACCCTTCCGGCAGGTGGCAGTGGACATCATCAGGCCCCTGATGATTCCCATGTAACGCGAAGCGCGACCACGGTGCTGAGGTAGGGAATTGGTTAACGCTGACCCACAGCCACGCGGGCGCGCCTAGGATGTAGAGTAGTCGTGCAAGCTAGGTCAGGATTATAGATGGGAGAATAGTAGTAAATACTTGCCAGGTCAGGAGTGGAGAGTTGCGGATCGTCGGGGTGCGTAGCCAAGTTCGGGATTAGAGAGTAGCGGATTGTCGGGGTAGGTAGCCAGGTTCAGGATAGGAGAGTATCGGATCATTGGAGTACTTAACCAAGGTCAGGACTGGAGACAGGAGAATGGTCGTTCGTAGCCGGATCAGGAGAGGAGAGGTGCAAAGTCCAAGGAGATAAGCAGGGTAAGGCAACAAGAGGTTAACAGGTACAGCAAGGCAAGGTCACAGAACAGGAATGCAGCAAGGCACGGCGTCACACTATATTATGCTCAGCAATGACAGTATGCAGCAGGAAGGTATATAAAGGAAGGCCCTCCAATAGCCAGCCAGGTCGGAACCAGGGAGTAGAATCCAATAGGCTGCTGGTGACCACCACGACGGAAGCAACGGTGCTCCAGAAAGTGGTGGAGCTCAGGGATCGGTTGGCCTATTTGATGGGGTTAGCGCAGGCTAACCTCAACGAAGCTCAGACTAGACAGGAGCGCTGGTATGATAGAAATGTCTGTAGTAGAGCATTCATCCCTGGGCAGCAGGTGTTTGTTCGAAAGCTGACTCATCAGAAAAAGTTTCTGGCTGCCTGGTTCGGCCCGTCAAATGATGCGGTAGCTCTGGATCAAGAGTTAGGTAAGCACCGGAGCTACTGCTGCGGCAGCTTTTATTCTAACAAATTGCCGTTTTTTCCCTGGCTTTTTCCTGGAATGCGACGCTCTTCACCTGGCGCATGCCACGTTCATTTTGCGTTCCCAGCCACGGATCATGCGCGGCTGACGCGCGGTTGATGCGTTTATTGAGAATGGTTCGGATTTAATAGGTTGCAATTCTTCACGTGTCCGCCAGATGGCAGATATTCATGAATTGTAATGCGCATGCGCTTCAGTAATGTGTCGACTTGCAGGTGTTTCGTTTAAAAAAGATACCACAGTGTGCTATTGTAACTTGGCTTGAGACTGAAGGAAGAGGTTGCAAAAATGTATCAATTTAGGCTTTTCATATTAAAGAAAGACAAAGACCAGTTTCGGTTACAGTATTCTCCAGAGACCCGCCCGCCATGAGTGTTCAAGTGCAGCCTGCTTTCCAAAACCCGACAGAAGTTACGCGTATTTGATATGGGCCGCGATTAATGCAACAGAGGATATGATGGCAACAGTTGCTCAAATTTATCAGTATTTTGTCGAAAACTATGGGCCCCATGCAGAGAGCATCGAATTTTCAAATTGGTGAATTTCATAAAAAGTAGCTTTTTTGGAGAGTTTTATTCTCCATATGCAGAAAAGTTCGAATTCTGCTATGTTTAACATGGATGCGTGTGGCGAGTTTAAATGGGAAAGATGCGCGCTTCAGAAATGTGTAAAGAAAAAATCGCGCATTTTTTGTCCCCTTTGCTATAGGCGGCGAGCGCCATCTTATTGCCAAATTTTCCTGGCGCGACAAAAATGAGAAAATCGTGCCATTTTCCTGGAGCGAACAGCCGCTACATGCCGTTCGTACCTCTCTGCATTCGGAGAGTTTTAAAAATGGCGAGATGGAGGTACTCGCCAGCCGCGAGGTGAGTTTTAGAAATAGAAAAAAAAAAGTGGCGCGTTTTTCGTAACTCGCCATTTTCTGCAGTTTTCTGCGCGAAATTGGACAAAAAATGGCGAGTTTTGAAATAACGATGCTCTCTGCATGAGGCCCTATGACTTTTACAAATTTTCGCCAACTCCTCATACGTGGAAGCGTGCAATAAGGAAAAGGTTATGTAGCGATCCCTGTTTTTATCGTATTGAGCCACAATTTGTTGGAGGGTATTGGTGTGTATCACCGGCTTTTTCCTGTATCTATGATCATGATGATGGCAAAAGGCGAAGGGTCGTGTTAAAACCAACTAAGAAACGACAGTCGCTGCCAAGCAATGCACCAGCACCGGCTTCCAATGACGGTCCCGCCGTCAGTGACAACCCTGAGCCTGAGCCGGATTTCGCTTGCAGTTTCGATCAAGCTTACATGTACCTAAGCAATTTCCAGCCTCATCAGCTGACTACAGGTGGACTAGTCCCGCTGCAAACTATCGACGTGGATGATCAAGAACGCTGGACTGGCAGTGGACCGGCGCCGGCGCCAGCTGAATGGGAAATTCTATGGTGAGTATTGTTGCCGTATTATTCTCTGTGTTTGTTTTATTTTGACAATACAGTTTCAATATCGGTGCGATTCAAAAGTCAAGCGATTCTCCTGTAAGCAATATCATTGGCTGAGCGGCTTCTACAGTAGATACTGAACAATTGGTGGAACGCTAGGCGCATGCGCATTGGAACCTTCTTGAAACGCATACAGTATGCGTGTCATTACATCGACGGTAGGCGCATGCGCATGCGAACAGGAGACGCCCCCCGAGAAAATTATTGGTGGGACTGGCTGGGAACTTCTTTAGGGGGCTGACCATTACAGTAAAACTTTTCTTTTTGTTTTTCCTCAGAAAAGAAAACGGCTAATGGAGGGATTTCGATGGATAATATCGCTTTGTGTAACCATGCCTGCTGAATCGGATTTAAAAACCCACGTACCGGAGTCTACAGTTTAGTGGCCGTTGTTATTGATTAGGATAGAATACTGTACCTGAAACAGTATGCTGATGTTTTCCGGCCGTACAGTATACTGTACAATACTTTTTTATATACAGTACAGTATACTGTGTAATAAACCCGAAAAAATAAAAACTATGCATTTTGTGTCTTTTTTTTTTTTTTAATACTCTTATACTGAGCATGCCTACAGTATACAGTGCAGTATGCCTCGACATTCTAGAAACACTGTATTTTGTTACAGTAGCAAAGGAGCAAATGGAACAATGTAAAACAAATCGACATGTTCTTTTATTGGTGGAGTAAGTACAAAAATATTTATTTACAAATACTGTACAATGTAGAAACATTTTAAGTGCACAGCAATTCAAAACATCAACAGGTGTATGGTTTACTGCTACATTTGTGAAAACATTTATGTCAATCAGTATGGTTTACAGTCACATGTTTTAAAAACAAATTCTTTATTCATAAAATAAGCAAAATGCAACATCTCCTTTATTAAAGAACAACATGTCAAAACATATACTGTACAGTGGGATGGTGTGCAAAACAGTCTGCACCAGTACAGTCCTTGAGGGCAGCAAACAGGGCGGGTTTTCAGGGTAACCTTTGAAAACCATGCCTGTTTGCGGCCCCTAGGGACTGGAATTGTGCATGTCCTGTGTGTGTGGACAGCAAGTTAAAACATTTCTGTATAAATACAAGTAAAAAAAACACACAACAACATCTCCTTTATTTAAGTACAGCAGGTCAAAACATGTAGAGTACAATACAGTTCAGCACAACAGTATGGTCTTACAGAAAGTCCTCTGCATTGTCCATCCATGGCCTTACCTGTGATTACAAAAAAAACTTTATTCATAAAATACAGTATACAAACGAAACATCTCCTTTATTAAAGAAACATATAAAGTACAGTGGGATGGTGTGCAAAACTGTCAGTCAGACCTGCACCACTACAGTCCTCGAGGGCAGCAAACAGGGCAGGTTTTCAGGACAACCTTGAAAACTGTGCCTGTTTGCGGCCCCCAGGGACTGGAATTGTGCAGGTCCTGTGTGTGTGGACAGCAAGTTAAAACATTTCTGTATAAATACAAGTAAAAAAACCACACAACAACATCTCCTTTATTTAAGTACAGCAGGTCAAATCATGTACAGTACGATACAGTTCAGCACAACAGTATGATCTTACAGAAAGTCCTCCGCATTGTCCGTCTATGGCCGATTCCTTGCATGGCGCAAAAGGCCATTAATGCAGTCTCAAACGCCTTTCATTACAGGATCTGTAATTGGATAAAAGCGCAGCATTTCATCCCGAATGTCCGTCTTAAATTGGCAGGAAGCGCCTTTTTTATGCGATTTCCGTCGTAGTTCCCTTTGAAGGCCCAGTCGCAGTACAACGAGTAGGGAACATGGTGCTTAAAAAGTAACAAGGCACATACTTGTGGGGTGCACCAGCACTCTTCACCCTATACTTCTCCCTGAGCGCCGGTGGCAGATCGCACAGGGTGATGTCGGGCACCGTATCGATGCGAGCGACTTAGGTCTTTTGGGAGTGGGTGTGCTTGAGGCGACGGGCGATGGTAGGTTGTCTGGGAGGAAGCTTTCCTCCGGTCTTGGTCGCCGTTTTGTCTCCTGGCGTGGTCTTGATGGGGTTGTCATGTCCTCTTCAACGGCATACATGTACACTACATCTTCTGGTGGAGGGGGTGCGCTTGATGATGGAAGGGGGTCGAAGGTCCCATTCATCACATCCATGTCTCCCCCCTGCTCCAGCGTCGGGGAAACAGGGGCATTAACACCGAGCAAAATAATGTATGCCCGCTATGTCAGCCTCTCTCTTCTCCATCCGTCGATCCATCCGTTGATCCATATGTTGCATCCGTTGATCATATCTAGCATCCGTTGATTCATATGTATCATCCGTTTATCCATTTGTAGCATCCGTTGCTTCACATTTAGCATTGTCTCCAGAAGCAGATCTATATTTGCTAGCACAATAGAGTTCCCGGGGAGATACACACTTATCCCATTCAGCATCCGGTCTAACGAGCTGCTTCTTGTGCATGGCGTGTGAACATCTGGGTGGATATCCGGTAGAGGAGAAGCGGCAGCGTCGTCGAAGAGGGATGGAGAAAGTGACCTTTGGATTTCCGGGCGAGAAGCAGAGTCGTCTAAGAGCAAAGGAGAAAGTGACCCGTGGATTTCGGAGGCAGTGTCGTCGGATAGAACTGGAGAAGATGGCCTGTGGGTTTCCGTGAGGGCAGCGGCAGTGTCAAGGACGAGGGGTGGAGAAGACGGGCTGAAGATTTCCGAGACAGCGGCGGCAGAGTCGTCGAAGCGTATGTGAGGAAGTGGTCTGCGGGTTCGATGGGTTGGCTGCCAATCGTTTTGCGTCGAGAATACATCACCGTATATCTTCTTGACATAATAAGGCTGACGTCTATGAAAACCCTTAGCCTTTGGGGTCAGCAGAAGGTTTTCTTTATTGACCTTAGCCTGTCGCTTTTGCCTTGGCGTGGAAACGGCAACCGCCTTTCGCTTTTTCTGCTTGACAGGCACGGCAGAGGCGAGTGGGTTCCTGCGTCCGTAGAATCGGGGTTGCTCCATGGAAGCAGGTGGCACAATGCAGTATCTGGACAAGGGCAAGTTCAGATAAAGATCATCGAGTGGTGGGCTATGCAAAGTGTGTAACCTTTTATGCATGGCGACCAGGTACAGGTGTTGAAAGTGGGCGTCCTCTAATGTGAGTCATTACCGTATAAATACGCCATCCATTTTGTGGATTCACTGCACATTGAATACACATCGACTAAACATCGAATATACATTCTTGTGTTTGAATTTCTTTCTACTCGCAGCAATGCCTGTTAAAAAGATTTCCAAGGAGCTCAGCATGCGAATTATGGACATGTACACGAGCGGACACCGAATTGCTGCTATCCAACGCTGGCTAGCTACTTCTGGCATCGTTGTGCCAGCAATCACCGTGAGCTATCATGCACACGGAGAAAACAGAGAACGCAAAAGGGCACCAATGGTAACTAACGCGTAAGTACAGTATATTTATACAACTTAAAAATAAAATTAATTTTTATTTAAATCTAATATTTTTGTTATTTCTGTTGATTTATATTACAACGGTTTATATATTTTGTATATTTATTTTTATATCAGTACTGTATGTATATTTTTTATATTTATATTTATATCAGTACAGTATATATATTTTGTATATTTATATTTATATCAGTACAGTATACAGTATATATTTTGTATATTTATATTTATATTACAACAGTATATATATTTTGTATATTTATATTTATATCAGTTCAGTATATATACTTTGTATATTTACAGTATATTTATATTACAACAGTATTTATATTTTGTATATTTATATCAGTACAGTATATATACTTTGTATATTTATATTTATATTACAACAGTATATATATTTTGTATATTTATATTTATATTACAAAAGTATATATATTTTGTATATTTATATATAAATTTTATATTGCTGCATATTAATAAAACAATATATTTTCTTTACATTGTAGGGAGACAACTCTTCTGGTGGACAAAATAAGTGAGGATAATGATGAGAAGAGTGCATTAAGGGTCAAAAACACTCTGCAGGAAAAGCACAATCTGACTGTATCCGAGAGCAGCATAAAGAAGATGAGACGCAGCATTGGATGGAAATATGGACGTGTGAGGTTAGTACTGGACAGTACAGGAGGTAAAAGTGTTGTTTAGGACAGGGGGGCGCAAACTTTTTTCCCTGCGCCCCCCTGCCGGCTGTCCCCTAACTCCCGCGCCCCCCCCAACCCCAACTTACCCGCGCTCCGGCGTAATGACGTCACGTTGCCATAGCAACGTGACGTCACATGACCTCGCAGCGTCATTTTGACGCCGCGTTGCCATGGCGACGCAGGGAGGAAGCCGCCGGAGCCACGGTAAGTGAGGTTTACAGAGGCCCAGCAGCTCCCCCGGCACTTAATTTAAGTGCCTTCGGGAAGCGCGCGGGGCCTCTGTAAACCCCGTGCCCCCCGTTGGCAGTCTCACGCCCCCCCTGGGGTTCGCGCCCCACAGTTTGCACACCGCTGGTTTAGGAAACTGTATTGTACCGCTAAAATAATTTATTCCTTGCCATTACAGAGCGTACCCCATGATACGGGACGCAAATAAAATCAAAAGAGTGGTCCAGGCCCAGGCATGGATCGACAGTGGGGAGACTTTCCAGGATTGCATCTTCACTGACGAGTCTGCTGTGTCGCTGGAGAGATTTGCAAGCTTTGCATTCCACAAAAAAGGCCGCATATCTTTGAAGCCGCGGCCAAAACACCCCGTGAAGCTGCATGTGTGGGGTGCCATCTCTAGGCGTGGACCAGGATGCATTGTCATCTTTGAAGGTAAAATATATCAAATATAATGTAGCCTTATGCACTGTACTTTACTAGTGTAACCTTACTGTATGCACTGTACTGTACTATTGTGCAGTTTTTTGAGCACTTTTCTTTTCTTGCTATAGGAATAATGAATAAAGCTTTCTTCCAAGACAACATTGTCCCTGAGATAGGCAATACATCACACGTGAGTTCCCGAATGGTCACCGCTTCTACCAGGACAACGATCCGAAGCACACCGCGTCAACAGCACATATCCTTGAGCGCGGTATCAACTGGGTGAGAACGCCAGCGGAGTAAGTGCAGTAGACCGTGTCTCATTTTTTCCCCCACTGTTTTTACTAGGTACTGTATCTCTTAAACTAATTGTCCTTTTTTTCCAATGACAGATCGCCAGACTTCAATCCGATCGAAATGGTCTGGCATCAGCTGAAGGACCATATCCTGAAAGTGGCGAAACCCTCCAAAAAGGACGAGTTGTTGAAAGGCAAATGAGTTTTTGGAACGATGTACCTACCGTGGAACGCTGTAATAAATATATAGACCATACTGCGACTGTGTTGTCCATTGTGATCGCGCGTAATGGGCAAGCATCAGGAAAGTAGTACTGTGAAGTAGTATTGTAAGTACAGTATGATACAGGTAAGTATGGCACAGATTTGTTCTTTCCCAATAGTCAGAGTATACAGTACAGTAGTTACAGTTTTTTCTTTACAGAGAGAGCAGCACCAGCCATCAGGTTACATACAGTTGTATTTAACAGTAGTCAGAGTATACAGTACAGTAGTTCCAGTATACAGTAGACTAGTTTGACAGTAGTACAGTAACTGCCTACTAACTGGTCAATTTTTTTCTTTACAGAGAAAGCAGCACCAGGCATCTAAAGTGGTACTACATATCACACAATGCCATAATACAGTACGCACATACAGTAACTACACTAATTTTTTGTTTTCTTGTCGTTTCAGGAAAAAAGGGTGGCCTGGTGGGAGGTGGGGTGTTGTGTCCAGTCTAATCTGTTTGTACAGTCAAATGTACAGTATATAAACAGCAGTATTGATGTACACAAAACCTCTCCTCTCTCAATGAACTACTGTACTGTACACGGAATGAGGAACAAGAGAACGACGGAAAAAATAATATTACTATGTTCAGTATACTGTGTGTGTATATATATATATATATATATATATATATATATATATATATATATATATATACAGTATACATGTATTATACATTACAGTGTATATATATTATTACATAATATTCTTATAAATGTGCATAATTCATGTTTCTCCATGTTTTACAAATGTTTTCTAAATGTTTATCCAATTTCAATCTGCCAGAAGAACTTAATAAAGACTGCATTATGTATTATTCATGATAATTTTACATTTGTATTTTTTGTTCCTGATGAAATAAAATAAATATTTATTCACATTCCTGGTAGTCATATTCATTGACAACCACACCACAGTATAATAATGAATGTAAAAACAACATGAATCAGTTAATGGTTTTTTTTACTCTCAATTCTCACAATGCTGTACAAATCAGATTTACATTTCAAATTCGAGAAGGGATTTTCCAAAGCGTTACCATAAACAAAGCCTCAAAGTGTTGGGGGGGGGGTTGGGTGAGTCATGTGCAGTAATCAGCTAGCTCCCATCTCAAAGAGGCTTAGAGTACACGCAGGCGCAGTGAGGCGATTGATGATCGGTTAGGGACGGATTAAAAAAACAATGACTAACTTCAGAAAATGAATGACTCTGTGGAGGTGTCTGTCGAATGACTCTGTGGAGAGGGGGGGGTTGGGTGACTCAAGCGCAGTAAGCAGCTAGCTCCCATCTCAAAGAGGCTTAGAGTACACGCAGGCGCAGTGAGGCGATTGACGCTCAGCTATGGACAGATTAAAAACACAATGACTAACTTCAGAAAATGAATGACTCTGTGCAGGTGTCTGTCGAATGACTCTGTGGAGAGGGGGGGGTTGGGTGACTCATGCGCAGTAATCAGCTAGCTCCCATCTCAAAAAGGCTTAGAGTACACGCAGGCGCAGTGAGGCGATTGACGCTCGGCTAGGGACGGATTAAAAACACAATGACTAACTTCAGAAAATGAATGACTCTGTGGAGGTGTCTGTCGAAAAGAGTTTGTGTGTGCGTGGGGGAGGGATGAAGGATTAGTTGTGCTGCAGTTCAAAGAAATTACATACTGTAGAGTAGAGTACAGTAATTTCAAAAGGCATAATAATTTGATCAATAAATCCTCAAATACAACCCTCATATACAGTACATAAAAGCAAGTCACTTTATCTCCCTGTGCCTCAGGCACCAAAAACATACAGTAGATTGTGAGCTCCACGGGACAGGGAGGGACCTGTGCCTGCAAAATGTCTCTGGAAAGCGCTACGTATATTGTAACTAACAGCGCTATACAAAAACATGCTATTATTATTATAATATCAAGGTGATGCTCTGTGCAAATCAAATTCAAGAAGGGATTTTCCAAAACGTTGCAATAAACAAAGCCTCAAAGCTCCCGTCTCAAAGAGAATTACACGCAGGTGCAGTGAGGCTTTGTACTGTACTGTAGCTCGGCTATGGACGGATTAAGAACACAATGGCAAGATTCAGAAAATTAACGACTCTGTGGAGAGGGGGGGGGGGGTTGGGTGACTCATGCGCAGTAAGCAGCTAAGCAGCTAAATAGCTGCCATCTGGAAAAGGATCACACACAGGAGCAGTGAGGCTTTGAAGCTCGGCTATGGACGGATTAAGAACACAATGGCAAGATTCAGAAAATTAACGACTCTGTGGAGAGGGGGGTGGTTGGGTGACTCATGCGCAGTAAGCAGCTAGTTCCCATCTCAAAGAGGCTTAGAGTACACGCAGGCGAAGTGAGGCTATTGACGCTCGGCTAGGGACGGATTAAAAACACAATGACTAACTTCAGAAAATGAATGACTCTGTGCAGGTGTCTGTCGAATGACTCTGCAGTAAGCAGCTAAATAGCTCCCATCTGAACAAGGATTACACGCAGGCGCAGTGAAGCTTTGAAGCTCGGCTATGGACGGATTCAAAAAATTAAAGACAGGCGCATGAAGTTCAAAGCTAAAGACATACTTTAATTTCAAAAGGCAGTTCATCATAATAATACACCCCCAAATACAGTACGTAAAAAGCACACAAATCAACCATGTGCAGTCAAACGCACAAGGTCGCAGAAAAAAGCTACAGTAAGATGGTTTTTGCAGGCTTGTGGAAAAAATAAAAATAAAAAAATTACAATAAAAAAAAAAATCTTAATTTTTTTTTTTTGGTCACTCACTCAGGCAAGCAAGCAGTGGTGGGCGAAGTTACAGGCGCATGCGCAGTAAATTCCTGCTGTCAAGCAGGAATGTGATTGAAACCAGACACGCGTTCAAAGGAATGGTGTGGGAGAGATTTACTGCATTGCACAGAAAATAAGAAGTTGAAATACCCTGCAGTGCAGTTAATTATCCTGAGCGAGGGGAGAGCGCTGTATATGAAGAAATGTGACACTGTTACAGTACTGTACACGCCTATGCGTTTCAACAATTTTCAAACGAGACATACTGTACAGCAGCACAGCACCGCAAATGCATGCAAACACTCCACCGTAACTACCCTGCTAAAAGTTTGCAATGAAATCCAGTGCGGAATGGAACGGGGACAACTCACTGGTGCAGTATTCCTAGATTTTGCAAAGGCTTTTGACACAGTTGATCATGTTATCCTGCTTAACAAACTCCAGCGCTCTGGAATAGGGAAACATGCTTTAAACTTGTTTCAGTCCTACCTATCAGGAAGATCCCAACATGTGTCCATCTCAGGCTCTAACTCCAACCCCCTGGATATCACCTGTGGTGTCCCGCAAGGCTCTGTTCTGGGGCCCCTACTCTTCTCAGTGTTCATTAATGATCTTCCCACAGCTTGTAAACAAGCCTCAATACACATGTATGCAGATGACACAATCCTGTATGCACACAGCCATAGCCTCTCTGACCTTCAACACATACTTCAGTCTGACTTTTTGAGACTCGAAAACTGGATTTCCCAAAACAAACTGTTTTTAAACACTGACAAGACGGTAACAATGGTATTTGGGACCAAGACTAAATTTGTAAAGCTTCCAGTGACTGAGCTCCTGATTAGAACCAACACTAAAACCACCCTAACACCTGTCACTAGTTTTAAATACCTGGGCTTATGGTTTGACTCCCACTTAACATTCGGGATGCACATTGATACCCTGACAACCAAGACCTATGCCAAACTAGGGGTACTTTACAGGAACAAATCCTCCCTAAGTCTCCTGGTCAGAAAGCGTATTGCACAGCAGATGCTAATGCCAATTATTGACTATGGAGACATAGTATATGGCTCGGCTCCTCAAACCCACCTTAGCAAACTTGACACCCTCTACAATTCAATTTGTCGTTTTGTTCTCCAATGCAACTACAACACACATCACTGCGAAATGCTCAAAGAACTAGATTGGTCATCACTAGAGTCTAGGCGCAAAGTTCACCTTTCCTGTCTCACCCTCAAATACTTTCTGGGCAAGCTACCCAGCTACCTGAACAAGCTCCTCACCCCTACCACATGCAGTACCTATCACCTGAGATCAGACTCCAAAAGACTATTCATGGTCCCAAGACTCAACAAAGTATTCGGACGTTCCTCCTTCTCCTTCCGTGCACCCCAAAACTGGAACAACCTACCAGAGACTCTCATATCCACCACCAGCTTAAGTTCTTTCAAATCTAAGGCTGTCTCACACTTTAATCTGGTCTGTAACTGTTTCATACGCTCATAATATATATTTTCTTTAACTGTGCATGCAATGTCTTGTATATAATGTATACCTTGTTCATTTATGTAACTGTATTTGTAACCATGTATTATTTTGTTTTACTCTGTGCCCAGGACATACTTGAAAACGAGAGGTAACTCTCAATGTATTACTTCCTGGTAAAATATTTTTATAAATAAAATAAATAAAATAAAAATGTATACTTTAAATATGCAACTTTACAATTACTGCGCGCGCACACACAGACTGTGTACTGACGTAGGTTGAACCGCGAAGGTATTAGACTTCCAAGACAACAGCTCGCAAACGCCCCCCTGAGTTTTTACACTGCATTGCAGTATTGCAGACAGCGAGAATAAAATGCTAATATCACGAGCGCGAAAATAACGCAGTTCACTCCGGGTGAAAATGACACAAAACCCCACATAACCGGGATAATCTGAAAATCGCGGACCTAGCCGATTTAGACTAAAGGCGGTCGCCACTGTACCACATAAATATGCTGACGGAATACCATGCAAGTGGGATGGTGGTGATGGCGGTATGTAGCCCACCTTTGGGAGACACGGCGAGCAGAGCTCTGCCCTATCTTCTAGAGATGACTAGCCAGGCTCTGTGTAGGACGTGGGGATGAGGCCCCAGCTCACGGCTCCCCAATGGTAACAGGCACGAGAATTGTTAGTAAGGTTTAGGGGTGTGTTTACGGACACGCCAGGACAGACTCACCACACTGATCATCCGGTCCACACCTGCGATCAGAGGCCCCTCCATAAATCCACTTGTCTGTGGAGGTAAAGCAGAGCATGGAGAGGGAGATGTTGGATATGAGGGTGATCTCCAGGTCGCAGAGTCCCTGGACTTCACTGGTAGTACTTGTCCCAAAAAAGAATGGAACCCGGTTCTGCATGGACTACCGGTAGTTAAATGCCCAGACCCTGTCAGATGCCAATCCCATGCCCTTAATGGATGAGCTATTAGACGAGCTCGCCAGGGTAAAGCTACCTGACTACCATTGATCTGAGCCATGGGTTCTGGCAGATTCCATTCACCCTTGAGACGTGGAAGAAGTCGGCTTTCATCAATCTGAGTGGTTTGTATGAATTTTCAGTCATGCCATTCGGGATAAATAACTCGCCGGCTACATTCCAGTGCCTGGTCAATCACCTGCTGGAGGGGATGCAGGGGTATGCCCGGGCATACTTGGATGACCTGGGGGTCTTTAATAACACTTGGGCTGACCACCTTACCCATGTAGCAGTACTAGCCGGCTTCCAGGAGGCCGAACTTACGCTAAAGCCAGCCAAGTGCCAAATTGGGGTGGCAGAGGTCAAATACTTCGAGCACAGGGTAAGCAGGGTGCAAGATAGGGTCTGCCAAGGTGGAAGCCATGGTGGGTTGGCCGGTTCCCAAGATCCAGACACAGCTGTTAGCCTTTCTGGGGACCGCCTGGTTTAACCGTAAGTTAGTACCCCACTACAGTGGCCCTGGTCAAACCCCTGACAGACCTGACCAAAAAGCAGCTCCTTCGCACAGTAACCTGGTCACCTGAGTGTGAGCGTGCCTTTGCTACTCTCAAGGCTGCCCTGGCAAGCACTCTGATCTTGGCAGGTCCCGGCTACGACAAGCGGTTCCTGATTCAGGCCGATGCATCTAACTTTGGCATCGACACAGTACTGAATCAGATGGGTACTGATGGGGTCGAACACTCCATCGTGTACGTACCTGAGCCGCAAGTTGCTCGATCGTGAGATGGCCTATGCTATGATTGAGAAGGGGTGCTTGGCCATAGTGTGGGCTCTCTGGAAAATTTAGCTATGTGTACGGCTGCATTTTCATGGTCATTATTTTCATTTTATCATTTATGTATGTACAGTTTATTGTGCAAGTCCTGTGTATGTGATTCTTAAAGTGTCTAAAACAGTGATGTACAACTCTGTTCAAGATGGTCTACTAAACAGAAAGTGAATCCATGCGCTTCTCCCATAGGGATAGCAATCAATGGGGAATATATATATATATATTACACCATATATATATATATATATTCCCCATTGATTGCTATCCCTATGGGAGAAGCGCAGGGATTCACTTTCTGTTTTGCACATTTGTATGTATGGCCATTTCCTTCACTAGCTGCATGCTCTTTACATGGAGAAGCGCAGTGATTATATTTGTTTTACATTATTTGTTGGGCCGATTTTAATCCTTTGCAGCACGCTCCTAGAGGGCAACACTACTATGGTGTAATTGAATATATTTAGCCAATCACCTGCAACTGCTTATTGAGCAGTTTGTGGCAGGCCAGCCCCTCCTCTTCTAGGTATATAATCTCCTAGCAAGGTCCCCTTATTCCACTTCACTTACATGTGAGTATCTGTACTGGTATATACCAGTTTTTAATTGCACTAGGTTATACAAGCATATGCTTTGATATTTTAACCCCTTCTGGGCTAATTTCACATAACACTAGTATGCATTTAGCGTAGGGACCTGCTAAAGAGACTTACCTTGACGTGGTTAGCAGGCTTGGCATTATTTGATCAAAGGATGTATACCAAAAGTCTCCTTTTTTCTTATAGGTATTTACACCATACATATATATATATATATATATATATATATTCCCCATTGATTGCTATCCCTATGGGAGAAGCGCAGGGATTCACTTTCTGTTTTGCACATTTGTATGGCCATTTCCTTCACTAGCTGCATGCTCTTTACATGGAGAAGCGCAGTGATTATATTTGTTTTACAAGATGGTCTACTTGCAGGTATTTGCTCTCTCTTGCAAAAGGAGCTGTAATCATATCAGAGTTTGGAATTATAGGACTGGACGCTGTGATCGGTTGAGGTCCATTGTTGAGGAACCAGGGAGAGGTCAACCATCTGCTGAATGAATTTGTTCTGCAAGAATGCTGTAAGCCCTGGCGCTATATCTGTATTATATGACTGTTGAGGGAAATTGTGTGAGCATTGTCCTGTATCTGCCTACATCCTGTGGACTATGTTACGGATAACAGTTACCATATTTGGGCATGCAATTTTGGATTTCCTGGCCCACCTTCAACCCCAGTAATTTTATCAACCAAGTCTGAGGCCATGTGCAGAGACCAGGACTATTGTTCCTACCCAGACTAGCTGACATCTCCCTGATTGGGACAGGGGTATAAATTCTCCTACCCAGACTCAATTGAGTCATTCTGGTGCTGATAGCCCTTATGAAGTCAGTCTTTGTGCTGACAGAGCTGAAAGAGCTGACAGGGAGTAACTAGAAGGAAACCGAGGAGCCCAGTGCAAGGGTCTGCAGCGTCCAGTGGAGCCGCGGTCTGTATGTGCAGCATTGTTCTGTGCTGTTTGGAGTGAAGCAATGGCAAGTTGGGAACGCATTTGGGGGTAAGTTTCCTGATGAAGGTCCCCGCACCTGGGACTTTAGGTTCTTCCCTCAGTTACCACAGTTGGGTGCGTTTGCGTGTGTTCCTTATGTACTGAAAGTTTCTGGAATCTTTTTCCAATAAATTCACTTTTGTTGAACTCTGTAGTTCTGGCTAGTGTACCCTTCTCTGGTGTAATTATCCTGGTCTCCCGTGACAAGGACAACCTAAGGATCAGTGTAGTGTTGGATATCTTGGTGCTCAACTGAGAGAAAAAAGACAGCCAGTTTCTCAAAGGTTGAGTAAGAGAAAAGGGGCTGTAAGGGTGTCTGAAAGATTGTATGGAAGGAAACAAAGTGTCTTAAAGATTACTGGTTGGTAGGTCAGTGCCCAAAGGATGAGTGTTGGGTAGTTTGGTGTTCCAATAAATTCTTGAATCTTATAATAAATGGGATTCTCCCCCATCCTAATGTATCCATATGTAGTCGTACCAAAGCAGAGCAATCTGTTCTTTCACCTCTGCACATGTGGATCCTCATTACTGGCCGGGAAAGTGGAGATTTCGCTTTGCAGTTTTTTAGTTCATCATCATCCATTAATACACAAGGTCAGTTCAGTTCTTGATCACATTATTTCCCTGCTGGCCCCTGACAGCTCAATCCCTCTTCCATCTCAGATTTTGTTATGGTATTGCCTGGTGTCCCTGAGAGGCCGTTCCTGCTCTTTATGACACCTGAATGGCTGGTCTACAATTTCCCCCATCTATTCAGGGAATGCTGTTAAGGACTTATTCAAGATATCTTTCTTTATGTAATAGTATTAAGAAAGACTATTTCATTATAAGTACCACACAGCCTCAGTAGCCAAACAGTTAATTAATCAGTTAAAATATATTGCTTTTATGACTGCTCCCACTCTGGCAGTCCCTGTGAGAAACAGACACTATATTTACAACCTAGCTAAAATATTCAGTAATATGGTCTGCACATAGTGATCTACTCCATCAGAGATTGACTATTTCTCAGGCTTCCATTTATCACACTGGATGGATTTGTATAATCTATCTTCTTTTTAGATTGCAATAAATACTGAAATGATTTATTGATTGCCCTCCAATATCTACAGTATGTGTAGTAAAACCTGTCAGTATATTTGCAAGATTATGCATTTCTCAGGCTCTCGGCTTTGGAAATCTGTTATCTCTTTTGGGTAGTGTTGGCAGAATCAAATGCATGTATGTAAGAGTGGGTACATTGTCATTATAGATTTATTATTCTGACTTGTTATTACAAGTACATACTGTACAAATATGGTATTCTGACCCGGTGCAAAATCCAAAAGGCGTCTTTCGTCATTGACATTATATATTTTAGAAAGAAGGTAGTGAATTGTTCCATCATTTGCACATATTGTTAAAACTAGTATGTTTCATTTCTGTAGCCACTAAAGGAGATATTCAAAAGGAGACCAAGTACTGTTGTAAATACGCCTCTATTTTGTTTTGTTATTTTAAGATCCAAGGATGTCTATTGTCTAAAGTTGAACTGTGGTATAAACAGAAACATAATTAGCAAGTATTGCACTGAGTTTTTTCTTTTCTTTTTTTCTTGATCAATGCAAATATATTGCCAATATTAGTGTCCTATCTTGTTAAAATTACGCAAAAGTTAAACCGTGATGGTCATATGTATTTTTTCAATGTAGACTACTTTATATGTTACTTACCGATAGTCATATAGAGAAACAGAATTAAGAAATATTCATTTTAAATTAATAAATAATTTAATGTTTAGCATTACTGTACATTATTTCCTTTGCAAAATCTGGTGCAATTTTTTCTGTCTATTTTGCTCTACTATGCTAATCGGGTACGTTTGATAATAAGGTCACTTTTTAAGTAATCTGTTTAAAAAAATGATCATGAGATGTACATCTAAATTTCAGTTTTGCAATGCGTTATACTAATTATATTCATGAGAATATCATAATGATTTAAAAAATGGGCTGCAGTCATTCCACGCCTTTTTGGTAACATTCGTTTAATTGGACATTTTTCAAGCTACAGTTTAAATTATTATGATTTGTACCAAGCGCCAAGCTTACTCCAAAGGATTTATTCTTTACTAATTACAATGTATGAACAGAACTGCTTATATACAGGCATACCCCGGTTTAAGTACACTCACTTTAAGTACACTCACGAGTAAGTACATATCGCCCAATAGGCAAACGGCAGCTCACGCATGCGCCGGTCAGCACGTCCTGAACAGCAATACCAGCTCCCTACCTGTACCGAAGCTGTGTGCATGGGGGGAGACTATAGAACCTGTTACACATGCGTTATTTACATCAGTTATGCACATATATGACGATTGCAGTACAGTACATGCATCGATAAGTGGGAAAAAGGTAGTGCTTCACTTTAAGTACATTTTCGCTTTACATACATGCTTCGGTCCCATTGCGTATGTTAATGCGGGGTATGCCTGTATGTAAAACATGTATCCCCCACCCTCCGTGAGGTGTTGTGTCTGCAGCGTGTGTGGTGCCATACCTGTGGCTCACAGGAGGTCTGAGCCTCCGCTGCAGGGAGCCTGGGGTGTACTCTGGAATAATCTTCATCAGCGCCTCCACCTGTAATGAATCCTACTATGTGGATTTGCCCGTTACAGGACCCATATACATATATAGGCATACGATCACACAATGAACACACAAAGCAACATAGAATAACAATTTACTGATAGCAGTATATATATATATTATGGCTACTGGTTACAGCTACCCACTTGCCACGCACAGCTGTAACCCGCCCACCAATGTTCCCACTCTGTACACCATCCGAGGCCCTAGGGCACTCTACTCCCTTAGTGTCCCCAAGGTTATAGCCCCCACCCTATATGTGTGGTCAGCGCTGCCACTGTACTGAGTGTGATGGTGCACTTTTGTGAAGGTACCTGCCGGGTGTGACCACACCCGGGCGCGCTGACTCTGTCTTGTGAATATGGGATCCACGGATCCAATATGGTAACCCGCGAAGCCTCCGCCTCTAGTTGGGTGGGTCCCGCGTGGATGGTACCACGTTAACAGTGTCCTTGTATTCGGTGTCTGGTCCCAGACCACTGGTGAGCAGGGGACCACCATGTCCTGTCTGTGTCCCTCACTATGCAGGTACTACAGGGCCGGGTCCCTATCCTATAGGCCGGACCCTGCAACAACCACAAGCTGAGGTGAGTCTTGGCCTAACTGGGGCCTGCAGGTGTGATTTTTGCCTAGTGCAGGAGTCACAGACCCCTGCACATACCTCCTACACCTATCTTGTCCCAGCACCGACTGCCTCTTCTCCTTGAGCGCTCCAAATGTATATTTTCCCAATGCAGGGGATCCGGACGCGCGATTGGCTCCCTGGCGTCATGTGGTTACATGCCCCAATGCCTTCTGCGTTACATATCTATCTTGTGCTACCAATCTAGAGTCTCAAATAAGAAGCAGTTAAGTGGACTACTCTATGTATGGATGTATATCTTTATTTATATAGTACAAGCCAGGTACATAGTGTTTAGCAGCAGTAATAAATGTGACATAATAATATAATATATAATGGGAATAAGCTCTTTAGAGATAAACGTTACAGTAGGAAAAAAAAGTCCCTTCTCCCGAAGAGCTTACAATCTATGTGGTACATGGGGAGAACTTACAGAGACAGTAGGAGGGTGTTCGATTAAGTGCGTCTGCAAGGGGTCAAGGTCGATGTATAGTATCAGCCACGGAGCTACCTATATGCTTCGTTAAAGAGGTGTGTTTTAAGAAAGGTCCATAGTTGGAGGGAGAGGGTATCAGTCAGATATTGAGGGGAAGGGCATTCAAGAGGTGAGAGGCAGTAAATTAGAAAGGTTGCTGTAAAGTTGTTGAGAAATTACGTACTGTCGGAACAATGCACCACATATTTATGTGCATATAAATTGACTCGCTTTAGGATTCATTAATAGTAAAATAAAAGCAAATCCACATACGTAAGAACATTGAACAGTGAGTGGCTGGAGACCTGAGCAAGGTAAATGAAATGATGTGTATCAGTAGAAAACACATACAACACATCCACTTTTAACCAGAAGAGGGAAGCAGCTTACTGCAGCGTCTGCAATATCAAGTGCATAAACTTTTGTTTTTGCATGTTTTTTAAGAAACAGATCACCATATATATAAAAAGAAGTGACTGACTTCAATTCTTAATTCATCCCATTATAACAAAAAAGTTGCATTTACATTTTTGGCAATATTAAATGAGATATTGATTCATTAAAGACTGCTAGACTGTGAATTGTTTTATGGCAGCGTATGATATAATTGGTTACAAACCATAAGCAGTTTCTATGACACAAATATTAATGGACTATGTCATGAAGCACTGTTACTTTCGACTTAAAATCCTTTTGTTACTGCTGCATGTTGTAAAGAGTAAGTCAAACAAATGTTTAAACACACACAAAAAAATGTACAAAACTAATGTCATGAAAGAAAAAATATTTTATTCAAAAACTTAACCAAGTGTTTTTTATGGTGTGTAACAGTGTTTTCCCTGGGTCCTTCTGATCCTGACCCATACTGTATGTAAGAAAATCCCCCAATTACATGGATGTGTATGTGTGGTGCACCTGCTGGCTACAGGACTCCTAAGTCTCCCGCTGGGTTGATATTGGGGAAGTATCACCATGACAGGCGTCTGAGGTAGTGTGCTCTGAGTCCTACTCACATCTGGTACAGCGCCTCCACTCCATCAGGATCTCTGCGGCAGCAGGGGGAATTATCTGATGGGGAACTCCTTCTTGGTGCATCCTCCTGGGGAATAACTCCACATTCACACAGGAAGGATCTTTTGAACCAGGGCATCTTTAATGTCATCTCCATAGGCAGACTGCCCCTCATCGCGGTCGTCACTTAGTCGCTCATTCTGTTGGAGTACTCCATGCAGAAGGTTCCTTCTCCTAATGAGTTGTTTCCACCTCTCCCCCTAAGGGAGATCCACCAACTGTGCCAGATCACTGGACACAGTGTGTAATCAGCTTGCCCTGAAGTATCTGACAGACAGACTTGAACTGCTGCAGACACTCCACTCAGGAACATAACCAGAACTAGACAGGCTAACTTTAGGCAGTTCTGTGTCTTATATAACCTCCACAAACAGACCCACCTTTGTGTCACTAACAGTGGACACAAAGCATGTTGTCACTTCCTTTGTTACATATAACACCACAATGGGTTTGAGGGCAAACCTCCATGATTGTTACTGGCAACCCTGTCTACTTACCAGGATTACTGCCAGCATGAGAAAGAGATGTACACCATTTTTAAACATGGCTACAGGTGTAAAACTTGTTTTCATGTGGTACTATGTCTGTATGTATGTATGTGTAGCCATGTGTAAAATTGGTGTACAGATCTCTCTCTTGCTGGCAGTTATCCTGGTAAGAAGGCAGGTTTGCCAGTAACTATCATGGAGGTTTGCCCTCAAACCCTGGTGAAGTGTCATATGTAGCAAAGGAAGTAACAACATGCTTTGTGTCCACTGTTAGTGACACAGAGGTGGGTCTTTCTGGAGACTATATATTACACAGAACTGCCTAAAGTTAGTGGTTCTTAGGTATTATGTTCCTGAGTGAAGTGTCTGCAGCAGTTCAAGTCTGTCAGAGAGTCAAGTGCAAGCTGATACACACTGTGTCCAGGGACCTGGCACAGCTGGTGGTCTCCCTTAGGGGAGAGGTGGAGAGCAACTCAATTAAGAGAGGAGGAACCTTCTGCATGGAGTACCTCATGGAAATGTGCGGCTAAGTGACGACCGCTATGATGGGCAGTCTGCCATGTAACATGCTATTAAAGATGCCCTGGTTCAAGAGATCCTTCCTGAGTGAGTCTGGAGTTATTCCCCAGGAAGATGCACCAAGGAGTTCCCTGTCAGATACTCCTCCCTGCTGCTGTAGGGATCCTGATGGGGTGGAGGCGCTGTACCAAATGTGAGTAGGACTCGGACGCCTGTCATGGTGATATTCCCCTTTACCAACCAGTGGGAGACTCAGGAGTCCTGTTGCCAGCAGGTGCATCACAACACACATACATGTAATTGGGAGCAGATTACACCCACAGGGGCCAATATGAGATTGGGTGGGGGTCTGACCGTTACATATGTATGTATGTTTGTATGTATGTATATCTTTATATAGCACCATTAATGTACATAGCTCTTCACAGTACTAATACACACCAAGAGTGTACAATCTAATTATACTAAATTACATTTGACCAACGTTTCAGTCTATACTTTTAAAAATGGTATTAGTGCCGTTTTATTTTACAAGCCTGATATTTTGGGGAGGGATTAAGTGTTTTGTGCAAAATGGTTGTATAATAAAAAAATTTAAAAAAACGTACAAATGTAGCAGACCCTATTACCAGTTAATTAAGTAATAATCCCTGAAGAACAGGGCATTACTGGCCAATAATGCCCTGGCTGGAAGAGTTGAAGGCCCGAGGCGAAGCCCTGTTCTGATGGGATTATTACTATTATAGGTTAAATGTAGGCTTATTTCATAAATAATAGACACTTTTGTATAGTTAAATATAATGTTTTATTAAAATAAAATGGTAAATACATGAAACCACCTCTATATACTCTTACACTGCAGATATCTATATCACACACTGCCGCCTCCTCTGTGTACACACACACACACACACACACACACACACACACACACACACACACACACACACACACACACACACACACACACACACACACAAACTCTGCTGCTACACACACATGCTACACCCATAAACACTGCTACTGACACACACACACACACACACACACACACACACACACACACACACACACACACACACACACACACACAAACTCTGCTGCTACACACACATGCTACACCCATAAACACTGCTACTGACACACAGACACACAGACACACACACACACACACACACACACACACACACACACACACACACACACACACACACACACACACACACACACACACACACTAGCTCTATATATACACACACACACACACACACACACACACACATCAGCTCTACACTCACACAAACTACTGCTACACATACAACAGCACAACACACACACACACACACACACACACACACTGCAGCCACAATAAAAAATGCAACCACTTACTAAACTTTGCACTCTCCCCCCCCAGCTCTACACACAACACAGCACAACACAGCACCTCTACACCCCACACCCCACACCCAGCACTGCACCTCTATACACAACACACTTACTTCTTTGCAGTCTCTCTCTCCTCTCCCCGCCTCTCCAATTCAACTAAGGGGGGAAGATAGGTGTATGGGGGGAAGAGAGGTGAAAGAGAAGTGAAGGAGGGGGGAAGAGAGAAGTGGTGGAGGGGAGAGAGAAGTGTTGGAGGGGAGAGGTGAGGGTGAGAGGTGAGGGGGGAGAGATGTGAGGCGGGAAGAGAGAGGTTAGAGGGGAGAGAGAGGTGAGGGGGGGAGAGAGAGGTGAGGGGGAGAGAGAGTTGAGGGGAGAAAAGGGGTGAGGGGGAGAATTGGGGGGAATGGAGATGTGGGAGAGAAGTGGGGGGACTGTGATATTAAGTACAACTACTGTAGATACAAAGAAATACAAATTACCTTAGTGGCACAGGCAATAGATGTGATGAGAGATACTGTATTACTTTGTTGCAAACAACACCGCAGTGTCTGACAGCACTAGCAAGCTGTCAGAGAGGGAGGGGGAGAGACGGGGAGAGAGAGGCTGCGTGTTCAGTGTGCTCAGAGAGGAGAGGAGCAGGGCTGCTGCAGTTAAGTTTTAAACTTGCCGGGTTTTTTTCCCAGCGCGAGCCCTTGCTTCTCTGCTTTGAGGTGAGTTGGCAAGTTGTCAAAGAATTCTGACCAATCAGAGGGCAGGGATTTCAGTAATGCCCGGAATTTTACAGCTTTAGCCTATAATGTGAAATAACGCAACAAATACCACGTTAAATAATGTGTGCTTTTTTCTTTAATATAATTATATATACTGAGTAGTTAGAGTGTGCCTGTGGAGACACTGGACTGAGAGCTATTAATGCTAGTGTGCCCTATATAGTATAATACACACTGTAGCTCCTACTCCAATGTCTGCACCACACTATAAATATAATGATTCTTCTTATATCCTAAATTAGCAGTACTAGTGGGTCCCTTGTAGACGCTGAACTTAATACTTTAGGTATTAATATGCCCTGTATATTATAGCTCGCACTACAGCTACAAGAACAGTGCTAGCGTCGCTGAGATCTGTGTCTCAGTCACGATGGTGATGTCCCAGTGTTTCACATCACCAGTACCCGACGTGCGTTTCACTCATCAGAATGTCTTCATCAGAACCCCCCAAGAAGTTCTGATGAATGAATGTGCTATTATTTTTTTTTAACTATTTTTTTTTTTGGGTGGGATGGGATTCTATGGAGTTGAACCCCCACCCCCCCCCGTTGGTCGGTATATTAACCCGTAAATCCTCCGGGAAAAAATCTGCCCGGGTGAACCATATGGCTGTTAGGTCTGGAGATCATGTTGTGAATTTCTTGGGGATCCTGTGGGCCATATTTGTATTTTTTTGACAGAAACTATTACTTTTACAGTGGGGAGCCCATGGAACATGGAGAACCGTTGTTGATATCTGCTAAGAAAAAAAAAACATATACATACATACATATATAAGAAAAAACAGGAAAAAAAAGCGCCCGATCTTCATGTGATAACGTATAAAAAAAAAAATTCTCTTTTTTTGTGTTTTTCAGTTATATCCTTGCATTTAGGCCCAGTCTCTTTTCTTTTTTCCCCAAAATTGATACATACATACATACATACGGTCCGCTTTCCGTCTGTCACGGTTGTGCTCGCCACAAACCTGGGTCGGACCGCGTGGCTGAGGTGGGGTTGTTAAAGCACCGAACTTAGACCGCGCAGGCAGATCCGGATTGCGCAGTTTCTAGTCATACGTAGCAGGGTCGTTGCTGGAGAAGGCAGCATCATCAGTGGACAAGCCATGGTCAGGGCTGGAGAGATCAGGGTAAACGTTATTCAAGCAGGAGTTCGGCAACAGGTAATCAGAAGTTCCCCGCTTCAGCTTAGGAGCGTGAGCGTGGGCGTGGGTTCTGCGCGTGCGGCGACCATGGCCCATGGTACTGGTCTCAGGAAGGGATAGGCAGACTGGAGTGGGCACACCTCCAGGCAGCACTGGTAAACCAGTGCTTCAGCGCAAGAGTCCAGAGCAGGCCTGTGCAAGGAGAGAGAGAGCTACAGACCTCAGGACTCATAGATTGGCCTTTGCTAAGGGTAGGGCAGCAGACCACAGGAAACAGGAAGCTGAAGAATACACGGGAGGTGCTCTGCTTCAGCACAGGAACCAGGACACAGCCTCTGCTATGGAGAATGAGCAGGAGGCCCCAGGAACCAAATAGATAGGAGCTGCATAGAAAGGACAGCAAGCCTCGGGAAACCGGGAGCTGAAGTCAACACTGGAGTGACCTCCGCTTCAGCACAGGAACCTGGACACGGCCTCTGCTATGGAGAATGAGCAGCGGCCCCAGGTACCGGTAGATAGGCTCTTGCTGTGGAAGGATAGCAGGCCTCAGGGAACAGGGAGCTGAAGTCAACACTGGAGAGACTTCCGCTTCAGCACAGGAGACAGACACAGGCCGCTGCGTGCGACTAGCAGCCGGCCTCAGGAAACAGGGATCTGAAGTTAACATGAAGAGTACTCCGCTTCAGCACAGGAGACAGGAACAGACCTCTGCGTGAATTAGGGAATATAATTTAGAGGGATTAGTACACAACAGAGCCAAGCCTTAGGGCTTGTGGCAGAACACTTGTGACAACCAGGAAGGGTTATGCTCGGCAGGGAAGCAATGTGGGAAAGGTGTCTTTAAAGGTCAGTGAACCAATAGCAGAAGGGCGTGTGACAGCATTGCCTCAATGAGTGAACCCAGGGTGGAGCTGCAGCAAAGATCAGGAGCAGTGTTCCAGGGCTGCATAGGTCTGTAAGGCAAGGCAAACAGCAAACTAAGGTGCGGATCCGTTACACCGTCGAACACCTTATCCGACACTGCAGAATGCCATCCGCTGGACGCATTATCTGATGTCAGAACCGCTATATAATATTATATACAGTCATGTGAAAAGAAAGTACACCCTCTTTGAATTCTATGGTTTTACATATCAGGACATAATAACAATCATCTGTTCCTTAGCAGGTCTAAAAAATAGGTAAATACAACCTCAGATGAACAACAACACATGACATATTACACCGTGTCATGATTTATTTAACAAAAATAAAGCCAAAATGGAGAAGCTATGTGTGAAAACCTAAGTACAGCCTTACTGGTTCCATAGGAATTAAGATGCTAAGAAGCAGACAGGTGCTGCTAATCAAATGCCCTTGATTAATTGATCATCAGCAAGTGTGACAACTTCTATTAAAGCCGAAGTTTTAGCAGTTTGCTGGTCTGGAGCATTCAGGTGTGTGTTAACACAATGCCAAGGAGGAAAGACATCAGCAATGATCTTAGAGAAACAAAAGAAAATAGGGGGAGCAAAGGGTTAGAGGGAAACACACCTTCAACAACATTAGTGGAGCAACGGGAGAGCACCGGGGTTTTGTTATTTTCATGTGAGTGTCATTTTTGTATTTTAATGTTCAATAAACCTACATTATTTTAAAGACCAGCACTGACCCCTTGCTGTTATCTCACCTTACCCACCCCCGCTTGCTGAACCGGGGAGGGAAGGTGACTGAAACGTGAGGATAGTGAAGGGGAACCCCCACTCAACATCCTGCCTGCCAGCAGATGTGTGCACTGTACCCCTGGAATTATCTCGAACGGGTCTACCAGAGGTACCCTACAGAAACCTTTCAATGATTGGGCTTACATATGGCCGTGTAAGTAGTATATGGTTATTACCATTTTTATTTCTCCCTCCAGTCCCAATCTAACCAACCATCTGGGATAACAAGAAGTTTCAGCTGCAAGATACCCCTATGCACCTTTACTCACACAGGGCCGTGTGAGTATTTAATTATCATTATTTTACTCCACGTCCATTTTGAAGGTTATTGACCAGTTATTATAATCTGGTTACTCCAATACTGTTGTTGAAGGTGTGTTTCCCTCTAACCCTTTGCTCCCCCTATTTTCTTTTGTTTCCATGTACTTTAAGGGTTTGGATACCCCTTTCTGGGGTTGAGCAGAGGGACTCACTAGGATTTACGGACTCCACTGTGAAAGACCACATTTATTGGTTTGGATTAGGTATTGTATTGCACCCTCCACCCTGACCTAATATTTTAAAGGTAAGCGCCCGGTTGTTTGTTTGCATTCTATCCATGATCTTAGAGAAGCAATTGTTGCTGCCCACCAATCTGGGAAGGGTTATAAGGCCATTTCCAAACAATTTAAAGTCCATCATTCTACTGTGAGAAAGATTATTCAAATGTAGAAAACATTCAAGACAGTTGCCAATCTTCCTAGGAGTGGACATCCCAGCAAATTCACCCCAAGGTCAGACCATGCAATGCTCAGAGAAATTGCAAAAAAAACCCAAGAGTTACATCTCAGACTCTACAGGCCTCAGTTAGCATGTTAAATGTTAAAGTTCATGACAGTACAATTAGAAAAAGACTGAACAAGTATGGTTTGTTTGAAAGGGTTGCCAGGAGAATGCCTCTTCTCTCTAAAAAGAACATGGCAGCACGGCTTAGGTTTTCAAAGTTGCATCTGAACAAACCACAAGAATTCTGGAACAATGTCCTTTGGACAGACGAGACCAACGTGGAGATGTTTGGCCATAATGTACAGCGCCACGTTTGGCGAAAACCAAACACAGCCTATCAGCACAAACACCTCATAGGTGCCAGCATAGAAGTTTCACTTCAAAAAGCTGGGTAAATGCAGGCATAAGTTTACAGTATAGGGGTCCACATTAAAAGGGATAGTCAAAAAGTGATATTCTGTGGTTGCTTATTTGCATGTCCTTACCCAGAATCCTTTGCTACACTGGAAGCATTGTATGCTAAGAGATAATGGGAAAAGGTAGGTTTGTCTGAGACATGTGCTCACAAGTTATATTTTTGGTGCTGTAATAAATATAAGGAACAGTACAAGGAAAACAGCCATACTTATTAACATGTGATACTGTAAGTAGCAAATCACTGCATAACAGCTATATATGAGTGGATTTGTGTACCACATGATTTATTAAAGGTCTGTAGCCATGCAGCCTTTGGCTATTAATTTCTCTGCCTAACACGTAAGTTCTGGTACCAGCGCAGGGAGTGTTAGGGTTAAATCTGCCCTTGCAGTAGTAAGCAGTCCCCTTGAGTGACGGGGGGTGTGGCTTATGGCCTCGGTACTGCCCATACGGGGATGAGACCTGGAGCCCCTCCTCTGGTAACAAAAAGGAGCTGCAGTTCCAAATTTAGTGAGAGTTTGAAGTGTGGAGCCAGGGCTCTGGTTCACCTTCCTTCCCCTCCCTCAGGGGAGTGGGATCATCTACCCCATACTGTACTTCACCAGGGAGTGTGGGTGACAGGGATGGACCTTTGGGGCCTCAAGCCCTGGGGGTTGAGTCCAGGGACATAGATAAGAACGTGTTGATGTATGCTGTGTACTGATGGAAGATTAAAGACCGAGTTACTGTTTTATACTCCTGCTTGAGGCTGCAGTTCTTCAGGGAGAGGGTTAGAGTGTTTTCCACAGGGAACTTCAACTATCTACGATAGGCCCTGTGGGAATGGATGCACTGCAACACCAAGAAAAGAACGATCCCAGCACCTAAAGCCTGTCCTGTTCATCCCCACTACCACCGGCGGATGCTCAGGCACTTCTGTGAGCCTAACTGGTAGCACCAACACCAGGTAATAGCAGTGGATCTCCCTTAGGGTGGGGGAACATGGGTTATAGGTACAATTAGGGCGGTTTGTCTAAATTGTGAAGCAGTTTATATGCAAATGATTAGCACAGCAGATTATTTATGACAATTCAGGAAACCAAGTTTACGAAGATTATATGTTACACACCAAAATCAAACAATGCATTCAATATTACCGGTGCTGCTGGTTCAAGGGTACCTGTCCTGGTAATCCTGATCTGAACTGTAGATAAGGGACATCTAACGCACAACGGATTTGCTCAATAGAAAAATGTATTGTGCCACACAACGTTTCGACCGTAAGGTCTTTCTCAAGTGACAGGTATCTGTCACTTGAGAAAGACCTTACGGTCGAAACGTTGTGTGGCACAATGCATTTTTCTATTGAGCAAATCCATTGTGCGTTGGATGTCCCTTATCTACAATTCAGGATACCAACCATTTCCTCAGATGCTGCCTAGTACAGCGATCCTCTGACTTCCTTAACATTAGGGGACCAGTATGGTTAGGCCCAATCTGAAGAAGTAGTTGCTACTCAGAAATGTCAGGCTACTGCCTCATTGCTAAAGATGGTATGTCACTGTCTCATTTCCGGTATGTTCTTGAATATTTTTGATGGATCTTTCTATATACTGTAGTTACATTGCGTAATTGGCTTGAATATTTTAATTGATTTAGCTGTCTATTTGAGTGGTGTCCTTTTCCGTTTTTGTTGCATTATAGTTGTCTGGGAGGATTGCAGGTTTCCCTGCCAGTCACTGGAACCAATCATTGTTCTATTTCCAGTGTAAAGTATGTATTGTTTGTGGGGTTCTTCCTTCTACACAATTTAATACATAGAATGTAAAGATTAAAACAAATTCACTGAACTCCCAACCAAGCTTTACATTACAATGTTCATATTTATTTGAAGCTCCTATCTGTCTAATGTTTAATTAAAAAAAAAAACACCTGTTAGCAAGATGTACCACCTTACATCTTTCACTGTTATAAATTAATATTGGTACTATGTGGGGCTACACCTTTTATCCCAATATAAACAGCTTTTCATTTGCATTTGGTTGACATAGTGCAGTACAATATTGTTCTGATGAGATGGATTGCATAGCAGTAGGAAGTATGCATGTAAGGCTTTCAAATGTAGCTTGCAGGAAGTGCAATGCTAATTACACAATTTGTACCAATGTTTAGTAAATCTGGCCCACAACATCACTGTAGTCAATAAGAGTCATGGACATCTTTTGAATAATGAGTCATTGGTCAAGTGATTTAGGCAATAATTATTTATTTATACAACACATACTGTATAATCAATGCCCCCAATTGATGCAACTTATCACATACTGAATGGTAGTTAACGCTGGATCGGGGTGCAAATATCCATCATCAGTGCTTAGTGAATCTCTCCCTTAGTTAGTTGTGAATCTATGCAGGACTGTTTGCATGCTACTTGGGCGTTCTTTCATCAAAGTCTTCTCCAGGTGCAAAAAACCTTACCAAAAGTTATCAATTACATTTTTATCGATTTGACTCCAATTGGATTTTCTTCTTTCATAAGCTTACTCCAGTTTTGCAGCTCTGAAACTTTGATAAACAACACCTCTAATGTTTTTAGAATTAACCTTCTTTACAAAACTTTACCATATTCTTCAGAGCACAAAATGCCATTGTACTGTATGGGATCTGATGCAGATGGTTTGCTCCCATTTTGTAGGAGACTTTGTCCAATACATCTGCAGTGGCTGTTTTTTGAACACTTCACGCGGTGTATACCTCGGAATACCGATGTCATGGCGCGGGATTTCTTCCAACCGTACCGCCTTAAGACGCGAGTGCGGCGAGTGCAGAAAATGGCATTTTAGAGTTCTGGTTTTTAAACACCTTCAATTGACACAGTAGCACAGTACTGTACACATTGCAATCCATTCATTTCATTGCACCCAAAGAAACAGAATCCATGAAATTCAGCAAAGCAATCGCAAGAAGCGTGGGTGCCTGGGGTGATTGGCCGCGTTCATGCTGCGTGGAGTTCAGCAGCGCACACGAAAACGGCGCCGTGATTTGTTTGAATAACGGCCGCTGCAGCTGTACAGCAGGGCCTTATTCTATAAAGGGGCAAAGCGATGATCAAGCACTACAGCACGTAAAACTCAATTGAATTTAATGATTCTCAAACAGCTACAAATGACATTTCTTATACTGTAGGTTGCATACTGACAACAGACAAATGCTGCAATCACACCCTCTGTTATAGCACCAGGTTTGTAAACGCTGTTTAACACAGTCTAAATTCAGTCACTGTACAGTATATGTGTTTGTTAACTTAGTTAAATGTTTCAGAGCATATAGCATACTGTAGCTTCTTTAAGGGAACAGTACAAGGCGCAATCATTCGTGACCAGAGAAGAAAAAAAAATACTTTGTGATTAAAATAATACTCTGTTTACTCATTTGACAGTTTTGGAAAACAAATCAAAGACTAAAAAGTTATTATTATTATTATTACTATTTTGCCGTTTTGATGCTTCCTTTTTAATAGTTTCAACAGTTTTGCTACTGGGAATGCCACAACAGTAATCTCTCATTGTTTGCTGTAAAGGCCTACAGCATTAAGTTAGTATAAAATTACATGTAGTTTAATATATCTGTTCAACACCTTTAAACAAGATTCTCTAGACAGGAAGGTTATCCATCTTATAAATCTATTATTCCATCGTACATCTTGATAGCCCAGCATTGCTCCTAGCCATGTTTAAGCATTAAATAGTGCATTATTATTTCACATAAATCAACCAGAATTGTGTGAATTCATAAATTTTGCATTTGCAGAGACAGTATTTTAAACGTTTTATGACTCGTTTGGTACTAAGAACAAGAAACTGTACACAAATCAGGAAAATATGTTCATAAAATTCCCTAAATTCATTTATTGGCCAAGTCATATCATTTGATATTCAAAAGTATTTAAAAGAAAAAGCATGTAATTTTACTCTACAGCGTCTGACCATTTTTCTTTACATGAACCAGCTACTGAAAATGCAATTTGTATGCAACTATAGGCATGAGTCTGTGATAATGTAACAAGACATTAAATTCTAATAAGCAGTCTCCCATTTGTTAGACATTTATCACAACAGAGCATCATTTAGAGATATAGACCCTCTTTTCAATATGCCGTGAAGCTGACTTCTCTGTTCTAGAGAAGAGTCCTGCTCCTTTGAAATTAATGGAAGATGGCATATTGAATAGTGGCCAGAGAGAGAAAACACACAGCAACGTATAGGGACAGAATTAAAAGCTGAATATACAGTAGTGGGTTATCACAATTTGCAGTGCAGCAAACCCTTTCCTTCTATAAGCTCAGAAAACAGTAGTTTGTTGGTGTAACAGCCTCCACTTATATACTGTATGAAGAGCAAAGCTAACAATTGCATTATACTGTACTTTCATAATTTGCTAGAGGAAGGGATCCATTTCTCTGCCATGGTCTACTTTTTGGTCTAGGGACAATACGGGTTACTGACATCATCTTGCAAAGAGGATTTTGATCATTGGGTTATGCAATTATTAGAGAAAAAGAAGATGTACATTTTGTGCTAGATGTCTTCACTTTGGGGCAACACCAATTTAACATGAACTGGTCTGGTCAGGCATGAGAGAGAAGAGAGAAGGGAGAAGAGAGAGAGAGAGAGAGAGAGAAAATAGGAATATAATCCAGACCCTGACCAAGGACTTTACGGTTGGACTTTGTATCTCTTGAGAATTGTATTCACCTACTAGGATCTGAACTCATTGAACTTTTGCTTTATTCTAATTCATAGCATTTTGTGTTTGGTTGTGCTCTATATAGTGGAGTTATAAGGGTCTAGGGAAGTACCTTTTTGTCTCTTTGGACTTGAAGGAACGGGCCTGAGGAAAGGGTTCTTACCCCGAAACGTTGCCCCCCTTGTTACCCACCCACTCACCCCTCCCCCTTATTTTGTTGTTCCCTCCTCCTTTCCCATTGTGGTATCCTTTCCCTTGTATAGTTTCCCCACATCACTATTCTTAGGGTCCTTTTTGTGTATTTCCTGCTGACGTGACATTATTCCAGGTTTATTGTAGTCTAACGGGTATTCCCCCTACCCCAAGCAGAGATATAGTGTGTGTGAGGGGGAACCTATGTGTTACCAGGTGTGGTGCGTATACCTGTAAGTTCACAAGAGGCCTGAGCCTCCGCCTGTTGGGAACCTGGGGTGAGTCCTTCGGATCGTTCTGGTTTGCAGCGCCTCCACCTGTGTAGGGTTCTAGGAATGTAGAAGGTTGTCTACACAGGACCCACATATGCAATAAGTACATACACTGAGATGTATATAACCAGTTTATATATATGCAGGACAATCATACATGTAACACACTTATCAGTAACCACTACTGCGTACTTGTAACACTACTCCCCCTAGGGGGTAACTCCACACCATGTACTGTAGTCCCAAATGTCATTCACTCCACGAGGAGTGTACCTTGCACCCACCACCGTGTACCCCCACACCGTGTCCACAGTCTAACCCCTTTGTCCCGTGGTCAGCGCTGCCACTATGTGAGAATATATATCTATAGGTGATTGTTGGTGCTCTTATGAAGGTACCTGCCGAGTGCTCCTGCACTCGGGCCTGCAAGCAACTTCGAAAAGGATCCGCCGCTTGGTGATCCCGTCTGTGATCCGGCCCTTCCTCGCACGAGGGTCCGCCAGGGCCGATCCCACCCTGGAGATAGTCTTTGTCTCTTTGGGGCGTAGGCTTGAGCCCAAGCCTCTTCTCGGGGAGCGCAGCATCCACTGTGTCCCTAACTAACACTGGTACTAAGGTGGCAAGGTCCCTAACCTAGGGCCTGTCCCTGTAGCACCACAAGCTGTGAGGGGCTCAGGACCTAACTGGGGCCTAGGGGGCTGCTGGCCTAATGCAGTGGGTCACAGACCCCTGCACTCACCTCCATCCCCTAGCGCTTCCTGGTCCTGACTAACTGACTTCTCCAGCGCGCGAAATGTATCTATTTCCTGAAAGCAGGGAGCTCCTGTAGCCCTATTGGCTCCCTGGCGTCACATGAGGTCCCCTAAGGCTCATGGGACTCGTAGTCCCTGCTTAGAGCCCTCTCCTGGTAGGCTAGTGTGCGCGCGCTATCACTGCGCATGCGCAATGCCTCCCGAGTGGCCACCGCACTGGAAACCCTACTGCGCATGCGTGCGCAACCTAAGATGGCGGCGCCCTACTCCGAGAGCCACCGGGAACCTCTGGAGCGCCGATGCGCTCCCTCCATGGCCCCCACCCTCCAGAAGTGCCGGCGGGTCTGTCTAGTGACCCCCGACAGCAGAGGTAACGAGGAGGGGTGGGTCGCAGGGCACAGGGGACCTGGCTACAGAAGATTTCACGTTTTTCATTAAAATTCACATTTTGGCATCTTCCAGTTTTTGACTATTTTTCCAATAGTCAGTGAGTGCTGGAACATTTCAGTGTGGTCTGGTGCACTACTTCATGCATTTAATTATATTATTGTGCACAAAACATCCTGCCTCAAGCTTTTCTTTAATGATAACTGTACTTCCTTTTTTGTATTTCACACTTTTAATCTGATATCAGTGTACTTTTACTACTGTAGTATACAGCTCAACCCCGTTATAGCGCGGTCCTCGGTGGCCACCCGATCCAACCGCGCTAGAACCGGGGTAGCGCTAATTTAAAAAAAAAAATGCCCGCCGCGCGCCCGATCGGGAGGGAGGGAGTAAGGAGGGAGGGAAGGAAGGAAGGAAGAGGTGGCCGAAAGCCCTACATGTCCCCCAGCAGCAGCCCTCCGAGTCCAGCCGCAACCTGCTCCTTACCTCCCACCACCGGCATCCATCCCCCTCCACCAGCATCCACTTCCTCCCCCCCCCGAGGCTCCCACACCTACCGGCCCTCTGCGTCATAATCCGTTTTGGGCCTAGCCCACGCGGCCCTCCGAGTCCCAGCCTGCTCCTCACTCACCCCCCCTACCGGCATCCACACCACCCCCCCTCCTCCCGACACCCCCCTCCTTCCGACACCCCCCCTCCTCCAGCTCCGCTCCGATCTCAGCAGCCGACACAAAAGGTAGGGAGGGGGAGTGGGAGGTGTGAGTGTGCTGTGCAGTGTAGTGTGCTGTGAGTGCTGTGAGAGTGTGCTGTGAGTGCTGTACGAGTGTGCTGTGAGTGCTGTGAGAGTGTGCTGTGAGTGTGCTGTGTGCTGTGAGTGTGCTGTGAGCAGTGTGCAGTGAGTGCTGGGAGTGTGTGCAGTGTGCCGTGAGTGCTGGTAGTGTGTGCAGTGAGAGTGTGTGCAGTGAGAGTGTGTGCAGTGAGAGTGTGTGCAGTGAGAGTGTGTGCAGTGAGAGTGTGTGCAGTGTGCACAGTGAGAGTGTGTGCAGTGAGAGTGTGTGCAGTGTGTGTGCAGTGAGAGTGTGTGCAGTGAGAGTGTGTGCAGTGTGTGTGCAGTGAGAGTGTGTGCAGTGAGAGTGTGTGCAGTGAGAGTGTGTGCAGTGAGAGTGTGTGCAGTGAGAGTGTGTGCAGTGAGTGCTGGGAGTGTGTGCAGTGAGAGTGTGTGCTGGGAGTGTGTGCTGTGTGCAGTGAGAGTGTGTGCAGTGAGAGTGTGTGCAGTGAGAGTGTGTGCAGTGAGAGTGTGTGCAGTGTGCAGTGTGCGCAGTTAGAGTGTGTGCAGTGAGAGTGTGTGCAGTGAGAGTGTGTGCAGTGGGCAGTGAGAGTTTGTGCAGTGAGAGTGTGTGCAGTGAGAGTGTGTGCAGTGAGTGCTGGGAGTGTGTGCAGTGAGTGTGTGCAGTGAGAGTGTGTGCAGTGAGAGTGTGCAGTGAGAGTGTGTGCAATGAGTGTGTGCAGTGAGTGTGTGAAGTGAGTGTGTGCAGTGAGAGTGTGTGCAGTGTGTGCAGTGTGTGCAGTGTGCAAAAAAATGTTAAAAAAATGTAATTTTTTTTAAACGGGAGCCACGTGAAAACCGCGTTATATGCGGATTCGCGTTATATAGGGGCGCACTATAACGGGGTTAAGCTGTATTTAGTTTTGAATTCTTTTGCGCTACATTATTGCTTCTCAGGTAAGGAAGAATACTACTGTCAAGTAAAAATATTTACTTGTCATTAACAAGTTATTCTCTCTCTCTCTTTCATTCTCTTTCTCTCTTTTTTTCCCC
Organism: Ascaphus truei; assembly: GCF_040206685.1. Lineage (NCBI taxonomy): Eukaryota > Metazoa > Chordata > Amphibia > Anura > Ascaphidae > Ascaphus > Ascaphus truei. Next base: position 192,829,646 of record NC_134484.1, on the reverse strand, counting down.
CCTTTTCCCTCAACTCCTTACCTGTGGAACTTCCTCACACTCAGTATATGCCATGTACCTTCTCTCTCCACCTTCAAAACAAACCTGAAAACCAACCTCTCAAATGAAGCATCCCAATAGCCTAGACTCATGGCTACTGTCACACATCCACAGTCACTCCTGCCAATGACTGCCATCTACAGCACTTATTCCCTCACCTGCTGTCTCTGTTAATTTCCCACTGTACCACATAGATAGTAATCTCTCTAGGACTGGGATTTCCTGTCGTATTGTCTGATCTGTTGCACTTATTGTACTATACAGTAACTGCCTGTATTGTATTGTCTTTGTAAAGCACCAAGTACAGCTATGGGTGCTATATAAATAAAGATATACATACGTACATATTTTATTTTTCCCTTACATTTATAAAGCGGATTCCTGCAATAGTGCCTATTGGGGCACCATTGCACGGAAATCCTAATAAAAGTCAATGGAAGTTTCTGTGCTACAGTGCCCCGAACAGCACTATCGCAATTTAATGAAAAACTCCCTTTAGCTCTGGAAAGTGTTACAGTAATTTGCATTATTCTGAAAAAAAAAAAAAAAAAACTGTTATTCACTGAGGGAGGATTTTAATTTTCAAGTTCTAGTTTAGTGTCACTTGTGGAAATTACTTTTCCTGCGGCGGCATCAATTTCTAGTACATTTGACTGGAGCCCAATTTAGAGCTAATTTGTAAATAGCATATTTATCACCTGGCAGGAGATGATGCTGAAAATTCAAATGACTGTGAAATCAACTTTTTCTTCCGCAATTGTATACCCAACATTCAGTGAAGAATGTTGTGGCATTAGAAAAGTCCTCCTCAGCTCACTTTGATTATGCCTGTGGCCCTAGCTAAAAAGAAAACATTATTATTAATACTAAGAGATCTAAAAAGCCCTTGCTGTTTTGACTCCTAATTAAATTAAGTGTAGCAGAAGCGCACTGACATTCTGCCTCTTCCCTTTTAAAGGTGTTTTATTTAATCAGCAAAACCTGTTACTGTCAGCCCTCTGCATTGTTGGGAATTAGGTTGTGCTCTGTAGCATTCTTTTCCTATTGGGCTGACATCAAATAGAATCCAGCAGTTTCAGATTATCACTGTTGGAAACTCAATATGCTTGATAGAAACGGCTAAACCAGAGAGAAAACCCGAGCATGCTAATCCCTACAGCAACACAGAGGTATAATAATAAACATTACCACAGGCGACCACAACTCCAGAATACTCCTAGATTAATACAGTAGCTGTTGCAATCATCAATAAAACTAATGATGATCATTTTCTGCTATTAGTGAGTAATAGTGGTAGCGTGATTTTTTTTCCGCCCAAATGATTGCAATATTGTCCATCTGAGAATGTCAATCTGAAGACCGATATAATCAAAGACGCTGCCTAGAAAAAGTCATGATAAAAAGGTTTTTATTTGTAGGTCTGAGAATATTGGTAATTCTGCACTGAGAATTTGTCAGGCAGATTGGAAGTTATTCTGTGAATGTTGACAACCATTATTATTGTTTCTTTAGTGACTGACCCCTAGTTCTTACTGTATACTCTGGTTTTTTTGCAGATCATTTTTAAGAAGAATTAATGCCCGAGAAACTTTTAGGAAACAGATATAAATCATATATAAAGGGCTTAGGTCATCAACACCAAAAATGCAAAATGCAAAGCCTAAAAAACTATTACAATCATTAAACATAACAGCAAAATACACAAATGATCGTAATTTCAGACAAACATTACCAGTGCCAACAATATATGGTGCTTAAACACCTCTGACATCAAGGACATGATGTACAGTAGGTATTGTATTGTACTGTATGCTTATTTTTATTGCACCAATCATATGCACACCACTTTATATACAGGGAATAATAATAAAAATAAGTGCATAATACATATGTGTAAACAATGGAGGCTAAGCACTTATAATGTAAATGGTGTGTAACACAGTCCCCCCCCCCTGGAAGATGTTGTACTGGTTACTGCTGTTTGTGGTGCGTGCATACCTCTGAGGGTCCAGGAGAGCTGAGTGGTCCGCGATTGTGTGGGGAACAGGACAGGCTTTTGATTATCCTTAGTCTTCACTCATGGGTGTCAGCGCCTCCAGCTCCAGTGGGCTCCAGGATCTCCAGAGACAGTCCCCACCAAACCAGATTTCTTTCACACCCTTTCCCAATGCACGGGGAATCTAACCTTCACATATTATCTTTACTTATTTAAATAAGTAAATAAAAATGTAATAATATGTGAGGAGTGTCAATGGGGGCCTCTCCTCTGCAGACCCCAGAGGATCCCTACTGGCTGGAGGCGCTGAACACCCAGAGATATCAAGAGGAAGGTAACCTGTCCCACCACCTACTGTCCCTGTCCTGGTTCTCCCCACAACATCGCGGAGCTCTCAGCCCTCCTGTTACCAGCAGGTATACAGCACCAAGACACCTGAGCGTAACCTGGAAAGGAGTGTACCCCACCCAATCTCATGTCGGGTGGGGGATAAGAGGGTTACATTTGGAGGCGCTGCTGAGATGAGGACTGCATTCCAGGACAGGACAGGTTTTAAGAGACAGTGGACCATGCAGCAGTGTTGGGATTTTTCTATGCAGCACAGAGCAGCAAATTGACTTTCTGTGAGGGAACCTCTCCTTGAAGCTTCCCCAAGGAGGGGGTTACCCTATCCAAGAAGACTATTTGCAAGGTTGGGCTACCCCCTGGTGCCGTGTGGCTATGGACCGTTGACCAGAGGAGTTATGGGTAACCACTTGCACTCCAAGGGGACAAGGGCTCCGCGGAAAGGAGGTTCCTGTGCACCCATCTATGAAGCAAAGGGGAACCGGTTCCTGAGGCTGCACCAGGGAGCTGGAAGGCCCATTATTGGCACTCCAGTTGGGGTGACTTTCCTGAGGCGACACCAGGGTACCCTTCTGCACCCACAACGACGAGGCTGAGAGGGGACAAGACCGTGATGACCACGGCTCTCTCGGTTCCTGTGCACCCTGCAAGAGTTATTGCGGAAGTCCCTGTTGAGAGGAGTTCCCTGAGGCAACACCAGGGTGCATGAGACTCAAAGAACAGGGACAGAACGGAATTGTGTTTGGTGTGGCTCTGTACAGCGCTACAGGGGCCACGGCTGAACACAGAGAGAATTGTGACTTGCGTGACTCCTTACTGGAAAAGGGGGTCACGACTGTGCTGGACTGTGTTATTACCTCAAGATGGCGGTTCCTGCTCCTAACAGGAACACCATATGCTCTCCTACTCTCAAAATGGCAGCTCCAGATACCTGGGGGCCGCATGGACTCTGAAGTGATCAAAATGTCGCTTCCCGCCTTACTAGGGAAGCCATGTGCTCGTTTGCAAAAACTATCTTCACTTGCAAGCTTTTGCTGACCTACAGCTGGCAAGAAAATTGCGGGAACTACTGAAACCCCTCCCCCTTTGCTTGTTCTGGATTGGATTATCCTATCTACCAGGGGGAGGAGCTGAGTGTGAATGAAGGAACCCACAGGAAGTGAGGAGCCAGACGCACGTTTACTACAGAGACAGCAGTTGTGCCTCTGAACTGCTGCCTGCTTACCTATGCTCATGGAGAACTGTGGGCAAGTCTACGAATTGACCGGAGGAGTCCTAGTCATTAGAGACTCCCCTGAAAATCAACTGCTTGGGGTCTGCCCCTTATGTGACTATCCAGGCGGCTCGCTTCACCTCATGGGAAGTTGCTCTGCTTACCGCGTGCCCTATCTGCGGGCAAGGCTCAATAGCCCCGCAGAGCCTGATCTTATCATGAGCACTGGGGAGCTGCGCACTCTCTACACCCTGGTGCTTAAGTTGTCCCAGCTGGCTCAAGCATCCGCCGACGACGCTGCACACCATTACATTGCTATGGTGTACGAATTGTTCTATCCTGACCTTCAAGTGGTGTCCACGTACCCCTCATCTAGGTCCAGCATGGACCTTCCTATCGTCTGGCATGGCGGCCGGAAAGAAGGCTCCCTGCTTGGGCCCACTGCATGGGTGAACGCCTTTCATCAAGTAATTGGTCTCCTCTGCCTCCGGAGTCGCCTTACTCGGCGCCCCTGTCAGTAGTGCTTAGTGGTCTGCCGTCCGAGCCCTGCGATACTGCCTCACTTACCTATTGCGAGGTGCGTCCTGCTACAGCTCCGGTGAGCTGCTCCAGGAGGGAGGTACCCCCTGATAAGACTGCTAATCCTGACACCACCGAGGTATCGGCCGATACCTCCAACGTACCCGATGCTGCTGGGATCCGCCCTGCTGCTACTGACAGCAGTGAGCTGCTTTACCTGTCAACTGATCCTCGCTGGGATCGCGCCCAGAAAGCTGCGGAGCTGTATCCGCGGTGCCAACAGGAGATGTGTGAGGCCCGTACTCGTGCACTGACCTATATGCGAGATGCTGAACGCCACTACGACGACATGCTGCTCCAGAGTCAACTGTTTGTAGAAGTGCCGGCTGGCACCACCCCTGATGTCTGCCTCGATTCCACTGTTGCTGCTCCACCACCGGGAGATGAGATGGCCGCCGAGTCACCCAGCCGAGTGAAATCCAGTGATATCCAGGCCGCTCCGGTGAGTGTTCTTGATACGAACAATCTTTTTCTCCTGCGCTGTATGGAGCAGAAGGAAGCAAGAGACGCTCTGCAGGCCAAAGTGCTGGTTGAAACCCGCTACCTTAAGGCCAAAGGGTGGGGCAAATTGAACTTGACCCAGGACTGTGCCATTGCTCCTCCTGGGGAGAGTTCCCTGAACATGCCCCCTCGAGACTTTGGTGAGGCCCCCTTGTTACCGGCGGTCCCAGTCCCTGTGTCATCTGCACCTTCTGTCCCGCCCTCCCCATTCATCACCAGTCCCGCGGTGCACCCCTTGACCCCTAGGCCCTCTTCACCCGTGAGTCCCGCGGCTCAGATGGAACACTATGATCCATTGTCTAATATGCCTGTAACAATGTTGGAAGGGTCTGTGCAGTGGGGGGATTGTGATGATGATGGGATGGGCTCAGTAAGATCCGATAATGTATTGTCTCCTGTCAGGGAGGAGGCAGAAGGAACCCCTATATGGGAAGGCCCTATTTTCTGGGTGCTACTGATCGAAGCTTGGTGAAGTTTAGTCGAGCAGCCCGAGTATTAGTACACAGATTCTGGAAGATGGGGTATGAGTTCCTATATCTCCCTGAGAAATTGATGCGCAGTGTGGAAGTTCTCCGTCTAGAGTGGGTGAAAGAGGCCATCATTGCCCACCTTGGGACTTATGCAAAAGATCCCGCCTATGTGGATCTGGTTAGAGCTCCCCAATTATTAAAATTATGGATGGTGGGGAGAGATATTCACGTAGATCGAGTAGAATATATCTCAGAGTTCGGCAGACGCAGGTGCTACTCAGTAAAAGTACCTGATGATACTGGTAGAATGTAAAACAAATATATAATCACTGCGCTTCTCCATGTGAAGAGCATTCAGCTAGTGAAGGAAATGGCCATACAAATGTGCAAAACAGAAAGGGAATCCCTGCGCTTCTCCCTTTGGGATAGCAATCAATGGGGAATATAAATATATGTATGGTGTAAATACCTATAAGTAAAAAGGAGACTTTGGTATACATCCTTTGATCAAATAATGCCAAGCCTGCTAACCACGTCAAGGTAAGTCTCATTAGCAGGTCCCTACGCTAAATGCATACTATTTGCATTTAGCGTAGGGACCTGCTAATGAGACTTACCTTGACGTGGTTAGCAAGCTTGGCATTATTTGATCAAAGGATGTATACCAAAAGTCTCTTTTTTTCTTATAGGTATTTACACCATACAGTACATATATTTATATTCCCCATTGATTGCTATCCCAAAGGGAGAAGCGCAGGGATTCACTTTCTGTTTTGATACTGGTAGAATAGTCAGGAAGCCTGATCCTGCTCATTACTATTAATGCATTCTATACTGCTGTGTTAGTAGAAATGGTCCTGTTTAGTCAGTCACTGTATTGCCATGTATCTGTGTCCATGCAGTAAGTATGTCAGTTCTGTTAAGCTGAAGTGCATAGGAGTTATTGTATTTCAGCTCGTGTAAATTTACAGGTGTTGCACAGCAAGGTAAGGGTTATACCTGCTGTAGTCCAAGCCGGGACAGTTGGAGTTTTACCAGAGGGAGTATATAGCCTGGCCTTCGGCAGCTATTGCTAATTCTGGGCCTTTCCTCTGTTAGTCCTGTTAGTACAGGCAGTGGAAAGGTTAATACCTTCACATGGCCTGCATGCAAGTTTTCAGCCTTGAATCATGTCGCAATATTCAAGGGCGGGCTTTGCAACATGAGGTATGTCAATGAAAGGGGTGGATATTGGTTGGAATGCCCCCGCTGTGTGTGGGCCAATCTGTATCCAGCTTTGTATTGTAATGATTCAAAGTTAGAGACACTCCCCTGAGATGTCCAAATTGAGACACACCTCCTAAATTAAGTTATCAGTTAGTGAAGATCAGTTAGTCGGTGAGGAGATATTGAGTAGAGCTGACAGAGAAAAGTTCTCTCCCTCTTACCCCACCTGGGTAAGGAGGGAGGGGATTTATGCTGCTATGAGCAGGAAGAGAGAGAGCTGAGCATTGTGTTTGCATGCAGAGAGACGATGCTGTAATGCTGTTTTCCTGCAATAAAACTACAAAATACATTGCTGTGTGGATCCCTGTCTCTGGTATGTGAGGAGTGCCAGTGGGGACCTCTCCTCTGCAGACCCAGAGGATCCATACTGGCTGGAGGCACTGAACACCCAGAGATAACAAGAGCAAGGTAACCAGTCCCACCACCTACTGTCCCTGTCCTGGTTCTCCCCCACAACATCGCGGATCTCTCAGCCCTCCTGTTACCAGCAGGTATACAGCACTAAGACACCTGAAGACTAAATCTTTTATTTGATTAAAATACGGAAGGAGTGTACCCCACCCAATCTCATGTCGGGTGGGGGATGAGAGGGATACATATATATATATATACCAAATCAATCAGTGCCAGTTGTTTTTTTTAACATTCTTATTTATTCATTATCATGATTTTTTCTAAATAGACTGTGAAATACAGATATACTTAAATAGGATGCAGATTGTATAACTTTAAAAAAATATATACATGATCACATTCCTAATTTTCCATTAGTCCAAAAATTAAACCTTTTGCGTTTTGTCAACACCAAAACCAAAACAGAAGTCAATTGCATATCTCTAAACAAAATACCTGCCAGGTCAGAAGTGGCATAAGCCTCCTGCTAATATGTGCCAGCTGCAAGAAACTTGGCACAGCCAGGAGGAAAAGTGCAGGACAGCAGTACAAAACGTTCTTTTCAGAAACTGTGAACTGTGTACAAATAGTTTTAGTTTGTTACAGAAAAACAACACTTGAAAAAGGAAATTAAAGACCCAAATAAACTAAACAGTACAAAGCCTGAGGGCACATTACAGACCACTGAAATAAAGGAGGTGCCTTAAAACTCTGCCCTCCCAGAGCCTTTAAATTCATTGCTCAAACTAAATTTCATTATACACTTAGCTGCTGGATTTATGTTTTGGATTGGAAGTAATCTGAGTTATAAATACAACCTACTATTCATTTTATTCTGAAAAACATGGTAATGTTATGTAGCCCCCTTCCCCCCATGTCTAGGGAACCTACGTGTGGTGCATTACCAGATTGGCTCACAGGAGGCCTGATCCTCCCCTGCAGGGAGCCAGGGGTGTACCTGATTCTATCTGGTGGCAGTGCCTCCACCTGAGAAGGATCCCAATACAATAGGATAGCCCCACCCAAGACAATGTAGTTGTAAATACGCGCACAGGTGTGGTAAGCGTATTTACTGGACAGGCAACAGGAAACAACTATACAGCACGGTACTATACAGGCCATGCACGTCCGTACCCACACAGGGCCCCCACTGTCCAAGCACCACCTTATACACACCCCGGTGAGGTTCCCCCAAAGTACTGAGATGCCCTGGTCACCTAACCACCTGGTGTCCGAACTGATCACTCCCCAAAGTGTGTGGTAGCACTACACACAGAATGGTGCTCTTGTTGAGATGAATACCTGCCGGCGCTCCAGCACCCGGATACCGCTCACTGAGGAAAGGATCCATCTGATCCAATAAAGACGTCCGCTTCTGCATTGGATTAATGCCCGTTGGAGTTTCTCACCTTTAAGAGTCTCTCACTTGTGGTGGTGGTCTGGTCCCAGACCACAGGCCGCACGTCACTGCACGGCGTCTTTGCTGTGTCCCTTACACCATTTGGATAATGGGGAAATGTCCCTCTGACGGGCCTTTCCCTGAAGCACGCACAAGCTAATGGTGAGTCGGGGTATAAAGGGGGACTCTAGGTCTAGTCTCAGGGCCACTGGCTCATGAGACACTACCTTACCCTCTTCTGTCCAGCTTCCGACTCAAGTGTGGTGCCAGGTGCGCAAAATGTATCTGTCAGGGGAATCCTTGCAGTCCTATTGGCTGTTCTGTGCCCATGTGCCTGCAGCCCCAGTGGCTGCTGGGAACTGTAGTTCCCTGCGGATCCTAACAGAACATGGCCGCCGCTTCTACCTGCCGCTGTGCATGCGCCCGGCAATCGTAATGGCCTCCGCAAACCTCCCACCATGCTGCGCATGCGTGAGAATGGTGCTGCGCATTCGCAATAACAAAATGGCGGCACCCTGTGTACTCGTGCATGCGCGGAGCCTCCGGAAAACAGGAGCACTCCCTGCACCGCCCGCATCCAACAGCAACCTCCCTGACTAGCCAGCAGTTCCCCTGCCCAGAGCGTAGGTAAGGGGGAACCAAGGGGACCAGATGGGACCTGGCTACAGTTAGTTTTAGAAATACATGCAAACTATCTGTTGGTACTGATCTAAGAAATATGTGCTACATATTTGAGAACAGCTGTGATAAATCTTTCTATTTAAGACACCATTTTATCAATCTGTTTAATTAATCATGCATTTGAGGCAAACTTGCAATGAGCTCATGTGGTGCTACTAGAAATAAAGTATTTCAATAAAACATTTCCCCTTATAAAAGTAATCAAGGGAAACATGAGAGAGAATAAAAAATGCAGTTGAGTGTGCCCCCTTCCTCTGTTCCTATTAATAATAGTAGATCTTAATTAAATACAGGGGAAAGACTCAGAATAACTACTAACTCATTGTAAACTAACTAGTGTTCGGGTTTGCTGGTACTGTTCTGATACACCAAGTAGGACAATTGACTAATTTATGCATATTTGCCAATCATTATTTCCTATTTCAAACATTAAATTAACTTTAGACAGTCCCATCATTTGTCCAGCTATTTTACCTGAGATTACTTAGTGAATACATTTTTATACTTACTTAAATATGTTAGTTTGCAGATGTTCTCTTTAGTGCCTCTGCTGGACCTATCTAATCTTTTATTTGATTAAAATAGGGGCAGAATTAACTGCCTAATAATGTATAATTTCAAACCAGGTTTCCTGAAGATCATTATGAGCTGTCCATTCAGTTTTGCTTGCTTGGGCTTTACATAGACTTCCTCATCCATGTACCTGTGTTAGTTCTTATTTTTTGTACAGCTCCTATCTATTCTTTAAGGCTTAAGTGACTTTTGTTCCATCCCTCCCAAAATGTTGTGGCATTAGTTGTTAGGTACATTAGAGTGTAAAACACGAGAGTGATTATGGATGTACAATTCAGTTCAATCAAAATAGCGACAGGGCTCATTAACTCAGGTATCCTAAGTAAGCACAACTGCCATGATAAGATGAATTTCAGAGGTGATTTTTCTATTACTTTTGATGTTTGAAGAATGCCAGCAAATTGCAGTGGACAGCTTCAGATTTTCAATGTTAAATGTGTTGTCCTTTATTTTATACTCTTACATAAAGCTCAATGTTGTTCCACCAGTTTAGAGTAATTGATAATGAGATTCTAATTATATTTGCCTGCGTTAAGTGCTGTAAGATTCCCATTATTATATTATGATGCGATGTTATAAAGCAGAGCACACCAACAAGTTATTATTTGTTATGAAAGTCAAGTAAGCACAAGCTGTCTTCACAAAACAAGATAACCTTCACATATTATCTTTACTTATTTAAATAAGTAAATAAAAATGTAAATACATATATTTAATTGACGTGCATTTATTAACCCTTTTTAATAATTCCAAAGTCATTTCTACAGTAGCTTTCATTTTAACTTTTTTTTTTAAATAAATAAAATATAGACTATGACATTGACAATGGACAAATTTCATAACTGGAAATAATTGTTTAGGAATAAATATACTATATGTCAACTTGATTTTGTTTTATGATAAAATACTTGGATTTAGAGACAATTTTAAGACATGTTTTCTGCATAATCATAGGCTTGTTTATATTGAATGTATGTAGCCCTCTTTTTTTCTGCTCTAGAGTGACTACGGGTACTGCACACACCTGTTGGCTCAAGGAGATCTGGGCCTCCGCTAGCTGGGAGCCTGGGGTAATAGTTATCTTATTGGCAGCGCCTCCACTTACCCAGGATCCCCATTGCGTAAGATTCCCCTCTGTAAGAACAATAGCAACACACATCAGATTGTAACTGTTTACTGTAAGTACTGATATAACCTTAACTTATAAGTATAGCAATAACACATATATAACACATCAACCAACTACTTATAATATAACCCTAGTGGCTCGGCCACTCTATTAAGGAGAATTGTCACTGTCCCGTCACCGCGTGCCCCCACACCGTGTCCATGTAACTGTAATTATGTATATAGGCTCAGTCCATTGGCCACTCCACTTAGTGTCCCCAAAGAGTGTTCCCTAAGGCAGGATCAGCGCCTGTTGACCGGTGTTGGTGCACTTTAGTAAATACCTTCCGGTCACTGTGGTGACCGGCAACAACTTCACAAAGGATCCGCCGATCCAGCGCAGTCTCTCACGAGTAGTGGATGATGCACAGCAGCCTGGGGTCAGATGTCTATCACCAACCGCAGCTCAGCGATACTGTGTCGCTATCTGTCTATGCAGTAAGGGGCATGTGTCGCTACCAATATAGGGCGTCCCTGCAGCACCCCAAGCTATGGTGACTCAGGGAATACACTGGGGCCTGAGGGAGAATCTGCCTATTCAGGTGGGTCACTGACCCCCTGCACACACACTACCTCTCCTCTTGATCCTCCGGTGCCCTCTGGCTAGCGTGGTCTCTCCCCCATGCTTCCCTTTCCTGCTTCCCGCGAATCCGGCCCTCCTATTCGTTCCCTGGCGTCAGGTGACTTCGCTAAGGCTCTTATTGGCCAGCCGTTTGCGCGCTTGCACTGCGCATGCTCGACATCTCACCGCTCTGACAGTGCTTCTAACTTTTACGCAACAACATGGTGGCGCCCTATGCTGTCGCGCCGCCGCGGAGCCTTCCAAACTCTTCCTCTGGAGACACGCTGCAGCGAAGAGAAGCAAACTAAGACATCCCTACATTCTCCCCCTCACAGAATCCAACGGCCCCGCTTGGGAACGTAACCATACATATAAACACAATACTTATATACCTGCGAAATACACCTTATTCTGTATACTCTACACGAGGTTATACATTTCACTGAACATGCAAATTACAGATCTCATTTTATAGCGAGCCCACTGCTGAGCCTCATAATGGGGTGCCCCAAATGGATCGTATGCCATCCTCATTGGATGTTGACCAGTTCTTTGGCTTATGCGAAGGCGCTCTTCTGTTACTTCCTCTGAAGAGTAACAAGTCTCATTTGGCAAGTCAAGGGGCTCTTGAGGGGCTCAACATGTCTACACAGTCTTTTTGGGGCACAAAGCATGGGCTCTGCGGGTCTAAGGGCTGGCTCATGGGAGTCAGCGTATCTGTCGTTGGACCAAGGGGCTCCTTACCCGTAGCTCCTTTGGGAGATGCCCCCGCGGTCGGAAGGCCACTTTGAGAGGTTCCTTCCATGGGATTCTCAGAGGTGGCATTTATTACAGTCTCTGGGCCATCCTCTGTACTATCAGCTTCTCCATCGAGTGAAACAGTGGGCACTTCCAATTCGTTATCCCCTACTTGAGGTATAGGGAGGAGATGGTTTCTATGGCACACCTTTACCCGGCCTTCGGAGTCCTTGATGCAGTATACCGGGAGGCCAGGCATCTGTGATTCCACTTCATACACACCATCTCTCCACCGGTCGGCCAGTTTGTGCTTTCCAGGAATACCCAAGTTACGAAGGAGAACTGCATCCCCCGGGCGGATTTCTTTATGTCGCACCTTGTGATCATAGCGCCTTTTATTACTCACATTTAATTGCGCCGCCGCCATCTCGGCCAGTTTGTAGGCCTGCTGCAAGCTGTCTTGTAACTTTTGCACATATCGAAAATGCGTCCTATTGGATACCCCATCGGTAGATATCTGTAGTCGCACATCCACGGGCAGCCTAGCTTCTCATCCAAACATTAAGAAGTACGGGGTATAACCTGTGGACTCATGTCGAGTACAGTTATAAGCATGCACCAACGTCTCCACGTGCTTACTCCACTCGGTCTTCTGAGAGCCTTTCAAAGTGCCCAACATGTGAAGTAGCGTTCGGTTGAAACGTTCGGGTATAGTGTCCCCTTCTGGATGATACGGGGTAGTCTGTGACTTCGTGATGCTCAGCAACTTCAGCAGTTCTCGAATGAGAGTACTCTCGAAGTCCATGCCTTGATCAGAATGCAATCGATTCGGCAGCCCATAATGAATGAAGTATCTCTCCCACAGCACTTTAGCCACTGTCACCGCCCGTTGGTCTTTGGTAGGAAAAGCTTGAGCGTATCTTGTATAGTGGTCTGTAATCACCAGTACATTCCCGATACCCCGTGTGTCGGGCTCAATACACAAGAAACCCATACACACCAGATCCATGGGGCCGGATCTTTTCAAATGGGCCATGGGGGCCGCCCGGGTGGGGAGTGTCTTCCTCTGTAGACAACGAGTGCACTGGCGGCAATGGGTCTCCACCGATTCTCTCATTTTCGGCCAATAGAATCGATTACGAAGCAATCCAAACGTTTTGTCAATGCCAAGATGGCCATGATCATCATGTGGTACCCGGAGTACCACGTTTCTTAGAATCTGGGGCAGGAATAGTTGTCGCCGGTCGGGATGATTGTGGTACGGTATGACCCGGTACAACTATTACGCAACAACATGGCGGTGCCCTATACTGTCGGGCCGCCGCGGAGCCTTCCAAACTCTTCCTCTGGAGACACGCTGCAGCGAAGAGAAGCAAACTAAGACATCGCTACATGTATAAGAATCAACCCTTTATGATGTTAATGTACTTTTTCCTACAAAACCTTAAAACATTAAGGCCCTGCTTTACTCAAAAGGAGTCTATGTATCAAGGCAATTTTGGTGCAAAACCTCTGCACCTATGTATCAAAGCATTTTCCTCTAATTTTGCCCTAGTATGCGACTTGCGGAATGTCATTAGGAGGCTTTGGGAAGTAGTTACATGGTGCACAGATTTTAATGAGACACAACATTCAGCATCTCTGTGAGCCAATCTTTTTCTTCTTTTATGTGCCCCCAAAAATCATCCATATCTAAAGTGGCGTATGTCTAGCATTCTGCATTAAATCTAAGAAACTGTTCTTACATATGCCGCATCTATGCTCCAACAAACAGAGCAGTGTGTCAAAACACATTTTTCTCTACGGTTATACGTGCACCCCCAAGCTGTTAAACTTTAGTGCATCTTAAATATGCCTTATGGTGCACTAAGCACTGTTTAGTAAATCTATAGCATGGCGTATAATGTGAGAGTTGGCACTATCACTGGTGTTTTGGTTTAAAAATATATAAAAAATATATATATATATATATAGAACAAAGGGATAGGCACACAAAAATATGCAAATATTTATTTTATTAGCCATATCTGGTTTTGGCTACCCTCTGGAGCCTTAAAAAAAAGTTTTCTTGTCTACATGTGTATCTGTGAGCAGTTTAAAAATGTAAAAGAAAAAGTTCTAGTTATACCACAGTTACATTCTTAAACTGTAATCCATCTTTGTGCACAACTTCATTTTGTGCTCATCTATCTGAAATAACATGTTAAAATCTCAGTCTGCAAACCAACTAGATTCAGTATTTGTTTTATAAAATAAAAAAGGTAATACGCTAATGATAGCATCTCACTTCTCCAAGTGCAACTCGTAAGTATATGGGAACATATTTGCCAAACAATGCTATTTAAACGGGGGACACCTTACAGCTCATTCTTATTAGAGAAGAAAGGGGGAGGGGTAATCATGACTTGTAGGTTGGACACCAGTTCTTGATTATTGCCACTTTTGCAGAACAATTGGAATGTCACTCTATCCTGCTGTCTCAAATGCCTCTTTAGAATACATATTATTCAAGTGTGCTGAGTTAATGTGGACAAGTGCTCTGTGAAGTGCTTTAAAACTGACACTACAGATAGAATAAAAATGAATTGGAGCACTTATGAATTAGTACCTTTTATTTCTTTCCCAAAAGTATAATTTATTACAAGATTATTTTTTGCAACATAACAATATTGCGTTGCCTGTGTTGACCATTTTCTTTGTAACTTTGTACCTGAAATGTTTTCTGGAGGTTTGTGACCCTGTGAATCTTGATCATGTACATGCCCACAAAATTCTTAATAAATAAAGGCTGCTTATTAAGAAGATTATTGGAATTTACTTTTTACTTACTTATGAATAGTTGTAATTGAATATTGCGGAAATGCTATTTACTTCTAGAATGTAAAAATATATAGAGTCATGTTTCCTAAGTGGTGCTATTCCTCAATACATATTTCTAGGGCTGGAAAACACATTACAACCCTTTTACTTTAATAGGCCATAATAATAATAATAAAAACATTATTTATATAGTGCTTTTGTCCCAATGGGATGTAAAGCATTTCACAGTTACAAAAAGGAAAAGAGAAGAAAACATTTAAGGTTATAAAAGAGGAAGATACGATGGGATGGTACTGTACCTATTAAATGCAGTACTGTACACTACCGACACACTTTATTGAAGTGTGGTCGGTACCGCAAGCCGGGAAATCTCCCGGCTTGCTAGTGGCCGCCCCTCGGCGTGCCGCGCGTCATAGACGCGCGGTCACGCGTCATCGGGAGCGTGCGCCCCCTGCACGCGTGTCCAGGGGCTCCCCGAGGGAGCCCTGGTGTCCCGCGATCGCGGGACAGCGGCAGGGGGTTCCGGGGGACCCGGCGGACCCGGCAGCGGTAGGGAGAGCGCCCCGATCGGAGGGCGCTCTTCCGCTGCTTCGGCGCGCGCCCGTCACACTCGGGCGCGCGCCAGGCTACTGCTGCGGCACAGAACGGGCAAATGCTCGAATAAACTGTGCCGCAGCAGTACATGTTGTGAGCGTGTTTGGATAGACTTCCAGAGAGGGGGGCTTCTCGAACTGTGCAAACTGTATCTGTGTTTATTGCAAAGCTTGGTAAATATAATGCCATCCTTTTTTTTTTTCAGCTTACAAAATAAATCAGTAAACTTCAAACTAAAAAGCAAAAAAAAATTCCTAGAGAGAAATGTTATAAATATGCCCCGGTATTGCAGCCCGGGTTCAGCTTGGAAGGTAGATGGGATCCAGGGTGCGGACAAAGCCCTACTTTAGGCCTCCCCCTTAGGAGGGTTCCTACCAGTTGTAGTCAATAGTACATCTGTTGCTTGCTGGAAAAGTACAAAAAACAACAAGCCGTTTAGCGCTAATGATCACATGTGTATTAAATACATTATTGTAATGCTATAATGTGATACAAGTGATGAACTAAATATCTAATAATAATAATATATACTATCCCTATGCGATTTTGAAATGCTGCTGGTGAATAGACGTTACAAAGAACCGCACAGATATATTATATATATATATATATATATATATATATATATATATATATATATATATATATATATATATATAATATATATCTGTGCGGTTCTTTGTAACGTCTATTCACCAGCAGCATTTCAAAATCGCATAGGGATATATATATATTTACATGTAGAGGTATCAGTACCGTGTTAGCCGAGCTTCAATAATCAAAAAATAAATAGATGATACCGTTCTGTGGCTAACAAAATGCTTTTATTTGTGCGAGCTTTCGAGATACACTGATCTCTTCTTCCGGCGATGTTACAATGAATGAAGCAAGCAAAAGCTATACTATAAACAGTGTCTATTGGAATGTTATCTGTGCTGGTCCTTCCCCCGGTGTGGATGTGTTTTATGGCTGGAGGTGTCAAAAGGTACCTGAAAGCAAGTGATGAAAGAGTGTGTGTGTGTATCAGTGTCAATTAACATGAATGGAGAGCCCACAGTATATACAGTGCTTTACAAAAGGTGTGTGTGGAGTGGGAGCGGATATAAATGGTGTGGGTGGGTATACTGTGCTATATGTATGCACACACAGCTGTCTCTCACACATACTTATACTCCTTGTTTTCCCATCCCTATACACCAATAGGGACCACATAATATCCACAAACACTTTTAGTTATGCTACTAACTCTCACATTTCCACACCCACCCACACCATTTATATCCGCTCCCACTCCACACACACCTTTTGTAAAGCACTGTATATACTGTGGGCTCTCCATTCATTTTTATTCACACTGATACACACACACACTCTTTCATCACTTGCTTTCAGGTGCCTTTTGACACCTTCAGCCATAAAACACATCCACACCGGGGGAAGGACCAGCACAGATAACATTCCAATAGACACTGTTTATAGTATAGCTTTTGCTTGCTTCATTCATTGTAACATCGCCGGAAGAAGAGATCAGTATATCTCGAAAGCTCGCACAAATAAAAGCATTTCGTTAGCCACAGAACGGTATCATCTATTTATTTTTTGATTATATATATATATATATATATATATATATATATATATATCACATGAGTGCCTAGGTATAAAGGGACTTAGCTATACTGTAGGTGAAAACTCCTGTTTCAGAGGTCCAGGTTTGGATGAAATTCCGCACTTAGGGGCCTATTCTAGTAGCTTCGATAACCAACTCAACAAGTATTTTGACCAGCTATCGCAAAATTTACCTAGGTAGCTATTCAGAAAGCCTTGATGAGTTGGTCAAATTGTGCAGGTAAAGGCATTTTTTCGTGATTCCTGGCCAAACACATCGCGCGGAAGCTACAAAAAAAAGCTCAAACTCGCATGTTTCTAATATTACGCTATTCAAGTAGCTCCGATGAGATTATCGTAGCTCTGGAATTGCGGGTTTATCAAATATATATCTCGCCAGCGATGGGATCTGCAAGCAGGACTTAGAAAAACCCCCTGCATTTTTCCTGCATCAGATTGAAGGCGGGAGTCTCCGGAGCTGATAGACATTAATACCAGCTCCGTATCACCCATGGCATCAATCTGATACAATAAAAATACCTTTATAGGCAGCTTCATTACTTTAGTGGCTAACCGCTATGGCAATGAAGGGCTTAACTACCAGTGCCGGGTTTATTGTGGGTAGCGGTTTGGTTGAAGGTGTAATTTGGCCTATGGTGGGTATTTAGGCGTTGAGGGAGGAGTTAACCCCTTCAGTACCTTAGCGCAGTGGTGCGCAAACTGGGAGGTGCACCCCCAATGGGGGCAGGAGAATTTGTAGGGGGGGCACGGGCGGTTGCAGAGGCCCTGCGCTCTTCCACACGGCATATAAATTAAATGCCGGGGGAGGCGTGAGCCCTCTGTAACTCATTTACCTGCTGCTAGCCTGGTCTTTGGTGATGCGTCGCCATGGCAACGTGCGTCAAATGACCCACGACGTCATTTGACGCCGAGCCAACAGGTGAGGGGGGGCACGAACGCTGCAGCTCCCAGGAAGGGGGCCGCAGCTCAAAAAGTTTGCGCACTGCTGTCTTAGCGGTTAGTACCACTAAAGTAATGAAGGGGTCAATCCCTCCCGCTACCCACACGGTAGGCATAAACACCCACCACGGGCCAAATAACACCTTCACACCGCTATCCACAGTAAAAATTACAACAAAATGCAAACACATTACTAAACAATACACCCATTCATTGCCAGTGTGGTTACTTATGCCCTCAATGGGAGCAAAGATAACCCCAATGGGAATTAATTTGCACCCCCTACCCCCAACAACCATAGCATTACAGTACAATAATGGGCAAAATTACTATTATCCAGATCTGGATAATAGTGCATTTGCCAATTCAAAATAAAACATTATCCAGCCAGTATAAAGTAAATACAACTTCTACTTACCCCTGCCAGGATGAAGGCCATTCTCGTCTTCCACCCCATCCTTTTCCTTCGTTGGCAGGAACACAACAATAAAAAATACAATCTAATGTCCCCTAACCCCATAATCACCTTAGTGGTTAGTAACCGCTAAAGTAATTAAGGGGTTGACCCCCTCCCCTGGTACCCACCTGGGTGACCTAACCACACTCCCCGGAGCAATTTCCCCCACCCTCTGCCCATTGATTGGCACAGAGGTACATCATGCCCATATAATATGGAACAAACATCCCTGATGAAGTAGTTTACTCCTACAAAATATGTTAGATGTTTTTTATTCATGCCAGTTTCATCTCTATAAGTGTATCTCTTATTGTGTCTTCTGAGCAGTTTTGCTTTATCCATGCAGAAACTAGTGGCTTTGTTTGGACATTATTATCCTTGCACTTTAATTAGTGCTTGAGTGTGACGCCCTGCAGCATTGTCCTCTTCTTATACGATAAGCTCTGCTACTAGCCAGTAAAGAGAAACTTTCCCGTGCCGTTCTAAACGGTAACTGTGCCATCAGGACTATTTTGTCATCTGACATCACAACTGCAGTAAACAGCAACTAGCCATTCACCTGTGTAGGTGTGGATCTGAGCCCCCATTCACCCCGCGGTGCGAGCTGTGTACCGGTGATCAGTGTGTGCTCACCCGCTGCACTACAGGTCTCTATATTACTGTGCGAGCCCTCACCAGGGACTTCTGTTACTCCCGGGGCACAGTGGATGTTTTGATCCTTTTCTCCTGCTGTTCCGGAGCCTGGACTGTGTCTGCACAACATCTGGAGGAAAAGACTGATCTATATGTGAGCCAGCAGCTTACTCCGGTGTCCATCTGTGCGGCCACATTGCCTGTCTATGGTACCATGCTGGTTTATACATGATATGCTTTTAAGTATTATCTGTCCTGTACGTGCACTACTTACCTCCACCTTTTTTACTAAGTATTACATTATTTACTACACTATGAGTTGTGTGCTCTTCTTGTTTTTTCTGTTTTAGTTCCTGTGGTGCTGAGCCATCCCATCTGATCAGCAGCCAACTCAGTTTATGTTTCCGTCACTAAGGTCATGTATTCTTTTTTGAACTTGTGATTTGATGTTTCCACATTTTTCACATTTATTATTGATTTATTATTCACAATTTGTAGTGCGCAATTTTATATCTATCCATATAATATGGGCATGATAAGCCACTATAGCAGTCCATGGGCAACCTAAACAAAACAACAGCACCAAAGAGACACAGCAATAAAAGAAATACCCAAGCACCTAAACACCAAAACAATAAAATAAATCAAACCCCTAAATAGAAGAATAAAAAGCCTAAACACCAGAAGAATGAAATAAATTGCACCTAAACACCAGAAGAATAAAATAAATCAAACGCCTAAACAATCCAAACAAACCCTACAAATACATAGCAATTAACTCAAAACAAGAAACAGAAATACAAAACATAACAATTAATTAAAACCAACCATTTGCCAAAAAATGCATTGCCTGTCACTTTATTTATCTATACCCTAAAGTGGCACAGATAAATACAATGGCAGTCAATGGTCACTATTTGGGGAAGAGTGAAAACAACCCCACCGGAGGGTGGAAGCAGGGGGGTATTAAATTTGATTGTTTTTCCACTTGTGAGTCATAATATTGCACTTTAAAATCACGTTTTGTCACTTGATATTTTTTAGGGCGTAGCGCCTTTTTTTACACCTTTGTTGCACAGTCAATGGTCAAGCACAAAATGTAAATGTAAAAATACAATAAAAAAACCTGAAAAATTAAAATTACATACATTCAATGTTTTTCTTACCTTTAGATGTCTTCACCCTCCAAATCCTGATGCATCAGGAAACTCTTGATCTGCAACCCCATCCTCCACATCCAGTAAAATCTTCTTTCTTCAATGTTCTTTCTTGAATCTTCTTTACTTGTACAGTAATCCATAGGGAGATGTTGTCTCATCAGCTATTTAAGCTAAAATGAGATGGAAAAGGCCTTATATGCCGGTGACATCAAATTGTAGGGTCAGATGGTACAGCTCCAATCCAATTGGATGCTGTACCATGTGACAGGATTTTTTTCCCCTTAAGGATGTGTCGTCATCTATAAGGGAGGTAAGTCACATCCTTAAACCAAAATGGCTGCCATCACATGGTACTATAGCCAATCGGATTGGGGACAATCCGATTGGTTGAAGTACTATGTGACATTCCATTTTTTTAAAAGGATGTGACATCATCTTTAAGGGTGATGTCACGTCCTTTAAAAAAAAGGCTGCCATCACATGGTACAGCAACCAATATGATTGTTAGTGTACACATGTTATAGTATATAATGTAATAAGGTAAAAGACCTTACAGACGCCTCAGGTGCTCCTCTGGCATTTAATTTAAATGCCTTTGGGAAGAGTGCCGGACCTCTGTAAGCACCGCACCCCTATCCCCGAGAATCTTGCGCACCCCTGCCATAGAATATAAAAATGAAAAACGTGCATGGTATAATATATCAAACTGTAATAAAAGAAATGGAAAAACACACAGTTGCACTCACACAAATTTTAAAAAGCTCGGTAGTAATTTCCTGGAGGCAATGCGGAGTAGATACACAGGAATCACTCTCCTTCCCACGATGTTCCGGATGTTTGGAACATTGCTGGAATGAATAGCAATAGTTTAAAAAGCAGGAGAGGGAAGTGTTTCTGTCTCTCCCCTGGTCTGCGTACAGACCACATGTATGTGTCCTTGCTACATACTGGGACATCAGGGCGTGCAGACCGCATGTATGTGTGCTTGATTCAGAGGGACATCAGGATGTCCCGTCTGTACCTTCATACAGAGGGACTTTGGTCACTGAAAACTCTGGACTTTATGCTGTGGAACTCTGGCCTCAGGAACCCTGGACTTTGGGCAAGGATAGCTGAGCCGTGCAGACCACAGGTGCATGTCCTTGATACATACTGGGATACCAGGTACCTGTACAGATGCATATAGACTTTAATCCGCTATTGAAACAGTTCTTTTTTTTTTTGCTAGGAGAAGCCTCTATAGTTTTTGTTAAAGCTGTGGAGCGAAATTAACCTTATATTTATTTTCAAAAAGCAGTCTCCTGGTTTAAATCTCTGCACACATCTCCTACAGTGACTATTTCCCTCTCCCCTCATTTTATTTCCCCTTCCTTCTCTCTTCTCTTTAATCATATGTATACGTCAGATATACTGTGTGATGTATCTTTGGTATCATTGCTTTGTATTCAGTGTCAGATTTCCCATTAGGCCCCTAAGGCGGCAACATTTTGTGGCGGCAAAAATGTCCGCCCCCATTCGTATTTGCCATGCTCTCGGCCTATCGGACCTAATGGGAAGGCACTTACTTACCTGTGCCGGCGGCCTCCATTCTGCCGCCCTGCTTCTCCTTCAAAATCGAGCATCAAATAATGCAGCGGACGTCACAAACAAAGCCACACGGCAATGACAACCATGACATCATGATGTCGCGTTACCATGGTAACGCAATGCCGTGTGACGTCATGTTGATGACGTCCGAAGCATCATTTGATGCTGGATTCTGAAGGGGAAGCAGGGCGGCAGACACAGGTAAGTGCCTAAGGGCGGCGGAATTGTAAATCCGCCGCTGATTGTATTATATTGTTTTACCTCATGTTTCCTCCCTTTATTCTGCATCCCCAAAAAAATGCAAACAAATAAACAGTTCTGAAAAAAAAACAAAAACCCTTGATTGTTACTTTAGTGGGTTTTTTTTTTGTTGCTGGAAAGAAAGAGAATTTCATGTAAATACTGGTTTCCCTTTCATCTTCTTTTGCTGCTCACATACAGTGGCGAGAAACAGTATGTGAACCCCTTAGTATTTTCCCATATTTCCCATATTTCAAACCTAAAATTTTATTACATCTTAATCTATGTCCTAATAATAGATCAAACAAATTACACAAAAACATGATACTTTTTCAATATTTATTCATTCGACTGAAACAGCCCTCACTAAAATAATTAATGACCTCCATGCTACCAAAGACTGAGGTCATTACACTCTGTTCATATTACTTGAACTCTCTGCAGCATTTGACACAGTGGAATCTCTAGAATCTTCTGATACTGTATAATGCATAATTCATGTTTGTGTCAATGATGGCAAGCTGTCCAGGTCGTCGGGCAGCAAAATAGCCCCAAACCATCACACTCTCACCACCATGCTTGTCGGTTGGGATGTGGTTCTTCTGTTCGAACGCAGTGTTTGGTTTTGCCAACCATAACGTTTCTCATTGAGGCCAAAAAGTTCTACCTTTGACTCGTCTGTCCAGAGAACATTGTTCAAGAAGTCTTGTGGATCATCTATATGCTCTTTGGAGAATTTCAGATGAGCAGCAATGTTCTTTTTAGAGAACAGTGGTTTCATCCTGGCTATCCTTCCATGAACACTATTCTTTAGCAGGCTTTTTCTGATAGTTGAGATCTTGGATGTTACTCTGGGGTTCTTTGTATTGCCGGATTGTTCTTGGAGAGATTGTAGTACTGTAGGATGACTGCCCCTGGGTAGAGTGACTGGGTCTTTAACTTTCTCCTTTTGTAGACTGACAGTGTATTGGGGGAGCCACAAATCCTTATAAATAGTTGTGTAACCCTTTTAAGACTGATTAGCATCAATAACTGCTTTTCTGAGGTCCTCAGAGGTTTCTTTTGATTGTGGCATGGCATGTTTCTACACACCTTTATGGCAAAGACCAAACTCACAAAGTTTCTGATCTTTATATAGGTAAGGGCCTCCCAAACTCACACCTGAAGATCTACCTAATTATTTAAACACCCAATTTGAAATTATCCTCTTTAATTTAGCTTATAAAACCAGGGTTTCACTTTCTTAATTACTCATTGTTTGTCTAATTTATACATAATTGTGTTTCAAGAGACATGGAATTGGTTAATATAAACCCTATTTGATAGGGTTTGGTTTTGATTCAAGAAGGTTATCATGGAAAAACTATTGAATTTCCGTAATTATCATTAACAAGCTTTTTCTAGCCACTGTCAAACTTTTTAAGGCTTCACTATGGCTACTCTGTTTTCAGACAACCAGTAATTTGGTCATAATTTATGCAATATATATTCTCTTCTATTATTGTAACCAACGCTTCTCTTGATCTATGGTAAAACAAACCTTCATGAATAAGGTAGATGTGTGGTGAGAATCCAAAAAGACCATGAAAAGTTTGCTGGCCTCTGATTTCCTACTCGCATAATAACTAAGCTGAAATATGTTAATACCTGGCCACACCATTAAACTGCACTGTTAACCACTGTGGTGCCGCCTCACACCGAAAAGGTTAACAGTGCGTCACATGAGAACATCTTTCCAAGAGCGTTTCCTACCCCTGACTCGCGCACATCAACAAATCTGTGCTCATAACTACACATTGAAAAAAGTAATTGAGTGTGACACCAAAACACATATTACAGATCTAAAAATGAAAGTGGTGAATGATTTACAAGAGCGTTGTGGGTGGTACCTTTTATATACAGTAATATTGCCATAATATCTTATTTCTCCATTTGTTGCTATACCATTTCCTGCCCATTTGCTATTATAATTGAATAATTAACTTGCTGTAAAACATTTCTCCCTTCCTTTAACAAAGCTATATGATGCTATCATAGCATAGGCAAATGGAAATGCTGTTTCTATAAATTAATGTGCACCATACATTACAAACATATTTTACATTATTTAACCATGAGATTGGCATCATAGCATACCATTGTAGTCTAATAAGTTTCTATTTTAAAAATTGCGTACGCCAGTACGCCGATCATATATTTGTGCAATATATGAGAAAGGTGATTTATGGGAAAAAAAGTTAGCAATTCGAACTGCTGTATCTGATTTATTTCATATTCAAATGTTAGGTAAACATATTATGTGCTCTTACTAGCAAAACCTGTCCCAAACATGTATAAGGGAAGTTCCTAAACAGCGGTAAATGACTAAATTAATTATTGTAACCACATATCAAGAGCTGCCCTGGGAAATATGTAGTAAATACACAAAAATGGCACTTTGTATCTTGTATTTGAGGAGGTTTTTTTCTTTAAAAGTAGTGGTTGGTTTGTGAGACTACCAATGCAACAGGGTTTCAAGTCTTACATAAAAATGAACTGACTATCTAACCATTGATTGTATTCAATGTGGAAGTAGGCAAACTATATTAAAAATACAACTTCAAATAGATGGGTAGCTGAAATAAGGAAGTTTGAACATCAAAAAAACATTTAAATGGTGCAGCTATATTTATCAGCAAACAGAAATTATAGCTGTCATATGTATTATCATATAATATACTAGATCAAGGGCTGTTTAACAGTAACTGCGTAATTACAGATGTAACCAGACTTACTGTTCCTGTGACAGCTGCGCCATCACTTTGTTGGACGCAGCTCATCTACGGTCAGCTGGCATAATTATTTGTGCGGGTATTTATGCTATTGCAGTTCAGTATGTGTCGCTGACAGGTGGGGCACTGAATATTCTCACCTACAGTCTGATACTCTGTAGCCATAGGAGAGCCGCAAAGGAGCTGCAGATTGCAAATAAATGTAGCGGAGTTACACTTGGGGCCTCATGCTATAAACAACGATAAGTCGTTTTTAAGGCCTTGGCGTCTCATTTGAGCCCAAGAATCCGATGGGTCATCATCATCGTGGATTTAACATGGGGTTATTGGATTAACAGATGAAGACAGAAGATAAAGAAAATAAAGAAATAATCACAGATTAAGAAAGAAGATGAGAGAAGATTAAAGATTTAAGAATTTGGTAACCGGCTCTGGATTTTCACAGTGGATGGCGTTGGATTAAGTTTCATGTATGTATGTATGTATGTATGTATGTATGTATGTCTTTATTTGTATAGCGCCATAAAATGTACATAGCGCTTCACAGTAGTAATACATGTCATATAAATAACAAATATAAATAACAGATCATGGGAATAAGTGCTTCAGACATACTGTAAAAGTAACATTAAGGAAGGAGTCCCTGCTCCGAGGAGCTTACAATCTAATTGGTAGGTAGGGAGAACGTACAGAGACAGTAGGAGGGAATATTAGTAAGTGCATCTGCAGGGGGCCAAGCTTTGTGTCATGTGTCCATGATTATCCAGTGCTACTCATATGCTTCTTTAAGCAGATGTGTCTTAAGGTGGGTCTTAAAGGTGGATAGCGAGGGGGCTAGTCGGGTATTGAGGGGAAGGGCATTCCAGAGGTGTGGGGCAGAAAGTGAGAAAGGTTTAAGGCGGGAGAGAGCTTTAGATACAAAGGGGGTAGAAAGAAGACATCCTTGAGAAGAACGCAAGAGTCGTGATGGTGCATAGCGAGAAATTAGGGCTGAGATGTAATGAGGGGCAGAAGAATGTAAAGCTTTAAAAGTGAGCAGTAGAATTGAGTGTGAGATACGCGATTTAATCGGAAGCCAGGAGAGGGATTTCAGCAGGGGAGACACTGAGACAGATTTAGGAAAGAGTAGAGTGATTCTGGCAGCAGTGTTTAGGATAGATTGTAGTGGAGACAGGTGAGAGGCAGGAAGGCCGGACAGCAGGAGGTTGCAGTAATCGAGACGTGAGAGAATGAGGGCCTGAGTCAGAGTTTTAGCAGTCGAGTAACAGAGGAAAGGGCGTATCTTTGTGATATTGCGGAGGAAAAAGCGACAAGTTTTAGAAACGTTTTGAATATGAGAGGAGAATGAGAGAGAGGAATCAAGTGTGACCCCTAGGCAGCGTGCTTGGGCTACTGGGTGAATGATCGTATTTCCAATAGCAATGTGGAAGGATGTAGTAGGGCCATGACGTTACGGTACGAGCGCTTGCTGATTCCCCAGGATTCAGAGGGCCAACGCTTCTAAACTGCTTTTATGTATTAAATGTATTGTTTGGCTAGTGGTATGATTTATGTAATTGATTGCCTAGTGGTTTTAATTATTTTATTGAATGCCTAATTTTTTAAGGTATTCTTGCTGGCATCGGAGGACATGGCCCTGCAGTATGCTGATGAGGACGCCCTTCATGATGGCAGGGGTAAGTAGAAAGGTTTTCATTTACTTTATTTATGCTGCCTGGCTAAAGTTTTGTTTAATGATGGGCAAATGATCTATTATCCATATCTAGATAATAGTTAGTCTTGTTTTGTGTCCCTAATTACTATTTACCTTGGCTGTCCAATCAATGATGGCTCACCAGGCAGATCATGGTATCCTCCTGTCTGCCGGACACTCCTACTTTAGGATTGACGAATTTCACCAGCTTCTCCTTCATGAGGTAGTATATGAGGCATCCGGAGCACTCATATGTGACTCCTCCCCCCTGAAGAAGCACGCCAAGTAATGTGAAACTTGCGGCGGGGTTAAGTGACGTCACAATGGGGACGGTCACGTGAACGAGACGGAGAGCGAGCGTTGGTCATTGCAACATAAACAACAGAGACACATTTGTATGATTACCTCCACGGAGGGTCCTTTAGCCACCTAGCTATTTTCTAGCATATGCACAACTCAGTATATACTCTGCAGCTCATATATCTGTATACCCTTTCATCATGTGTTGCATGTCAACTGACATGATAATACACCAAGCATCAACACATGCATTGTTACTATGACTTCACTAACAGCCATACAAATTTATCAATAGATACTTAGAACAACATAGTTTCTGCTGTACTGACTTTGACTAAGCATTCATTGTGGCTTTTTGTTGCTAATGTGCATTTTATATGTTGCTGGTGACTATTATCATACACTGTGAACTGGATACTTACCAATTACCCCTCATTTATGTATGTACATATAATATTAATTAGTACATCTATATATATATTCAGTTCCTCAGTATTGGTTATACCTTTTTTATTGGACTAACAATTTATGTCATAGGACAAGCAACTGGACTAACACGGCTATTTTCTGCTTTATTCATAATATATATATATATAAAATAATACTGAGTTAAGTTATGGTGAGTAAAAAAAGTGACAAAAACCCTCCACAGGAAAGCAAATATGCAAATAAAACTGTATGCTCATCTGCATGTCTTAGGCAGGGTTGCAGACCTGCCTAAGACATGCAGATGAGCATACAGTTATATTTGCATATATATATATATATATATATATATATATATATATATATATATATATATATTGATTATGGGGTTCAACATTTGACCTAACCTTAAGGAATTATACCTGAGTAGGAAGAATATTATGCCTACTGTCTATCTATACATGCCTCCGTCTCTTCGCTGGGGATTTTAATTTGCACTGTATATATATATTGTCACGTCTTTCGTCAAGTTTTATTCATTAAAGTTTATTATTTTTATTTTAAGACTTATGTTTCCGTGTGGCCTCTCTGCTACTACACTGGCGAAACACTTTATTTGAGCTCGGCTAGTCCCGCGAATTCGGGTGTACTCGGGTGTATTCAGGTTTCTGATCGTTTTCTGCCAGAGTGCATTGCGTTATTTTCCGGCAGGGATTTAAGCTTTTTATTCCGGCTTGCTGAAATACTGCAATGCCGTAAAAATACACATGGTGGCGCTTGCGAGCTGTTCTCTGTGAAGCCGTCCCCTATAATGAATTGTAATGCAGTATATATACTGTATATATATATATACTGTATAACAACAACCCCTATAAGCCCTAACATACTGTACAGTACTGTACACATACAGTACAGTACTGTATATGCACATACATAAATGATACTACTGTATGGGCGACGGGGGCGAGATGTGTTTGCAGCAGAGAGAGATCCGCTGCTCTCTCTCTGCGCAAACATCGGCACAATAAAAATTATTTAAAATACATTTTTATTGATAGTTTACATGTGTAGGGGGTCTCCGGAGCTGAATCGTGTTGGTTTCAGGTCTGGGGACCCCCGGCCCCTCGAGATACAGCCCCCTTTAGGGGGTGCCGGTATCCCTCTGCTTGGTTTAAAGGGCCCGATCACGTGATCGCGGCCTGTAAACCAAGCAGAGCAGAGGGATACCGGCACCCCCTAAAGGGGCCTGTATCTCGGGGGGCAGAGGGTCCCCAGACCTGAAACCTGTGCGCTTCTGCTCTGGAGACCCTCTGCACATGTACAGTATCAATAAAACACATACAATATACAGTATAAATAAACACTCGTTCTTTACCTTAGCGGCTATGCGCTATGGTAAAGAAGCATCATTTCTGTATTTTAATAGTATTGTACAGTGAGCAGGGGGTTCCCTGAGCCAGAAATTAATGCTCAGGGACCCCCCCTGCTCCTGCTCAATATTATTAAAAATACAGAAATGCTGCGTCATTACCATAGCGGATAGCCGCTAAGGCAATGAAGGGGTTAACCCACCGTGCCCGCTTTATTGTGTGTAGTGGGGATGGGTGAGGGGGGGTATTTGGC
Source organism: Ascaphus truei (assembly GCF_040206685.1). NCBI lineage: Eukaryota > Metazoa > Chordata > Amphibia > Anura > Ascaphidae > Ascaphus > Ascaphus truei. The sequence goes on along the minus strand of NC_134484.1, from coordinate 192,800,852 downwards.
CCTTGGTGTGAGTTTAGGACTTGCGGGGGGGGTGGGGGGGGGGTTTGCGGGTGCACTTAACCCCTTCACGACCGTAGCAGTTAATACCGCTACGGTCATGAAGGGGTTAAGCCCTCCTGCTACCCCCCCCCCCCGCAAGCCCTAAACAACCATTGTTGGGGCTAATACCCCATTCACCCACCCTCCCGCTACCCACAATAAAAAAATACACACAGCACAGCAGCCGCCAAAAAATAAATAAATAAATCTAAATAAATAAATGACAATAAATACATTTGAAATACATTTTTATTGATAGTGTAGATGTGCAGGGGGTCTCCGGAGCTGAATCGCGTTGGTTTTAGGTCTGGGGACCCCCTGCTCCCCGAGATACAGGCCCCTTTAGGGGGTGCCGGTATCCCTCTGCTTGGTTTAAAGGGCCCGATCACGTGATCGCGGCCTGTAAACCAAGCAGAGCAGAGGGATACCGGCACCCCCTAAAGGGGCCTGTATCTCGGGGGGCAGTCCCCAGACCTGAAACCTGTGCGCTTCAGCTCCGGAGACCCTCTCACATCTACACTATCAATAAAAATGTATTTTAAATGTATTTATTTATATTCATTTATTTATTTATTTATTTAGATTTATTTATTAATTGTGCTGCTGCTGCAAGTCCTAAACTCACACCAAGGGCAAAACACCCCCTCACCCCCAATAAAAAAAATTCACGCACAACAGCCCCACAATTAATAAATAAATCTAAATAAATAAATAAATACATGAAGAGAAATAAATATATACTGTACAGTATATATATATACTGGATATATATACAGTATATATATATATATAATAACAATCCCTATACATATACAGTATATACTGTATATGTATAGGGATTGTTATTATATATATACTGTATATATATCCAGTATATATATATACAGTATAGTACTGTATACAGTATACAGTATATACACACAGATGATGAACCAATATACAAATACATGTAGAATGGTTATCAAAATCATACTGTCCTACAAATAACGCTTCTCTATACAGACAATAATAATAATAATCCATTTAATAATCCTAACTGATTTTACAATATAAAACATAACATTCCAATCCACACAGTACATTGCATTTACATTCTATAAATGATGCATAGCATAAAATCTATGCACCATATATTGTACATTCTGCAAATGAATGTTAACAATATAATTGCAAGCTACTCTACCAGTAAATACAAACACTTCCAAACAATTCAACTATTTTAACCAATCAAGTATACAAAAATCAATATATACTGTAAGTACCAACCAGAAAACACAATTTAAAACCAAAGCTAACCCTTACAATACCAAGGATTACATTTATCTAATTGTAAAAAACCTTATACATTATACACAGCATTGTTTAAAGCCCCCTTCCCCCTAATGTACTGTTAAACAGATTACACTGAAGGTGGAGAGATATAAAGGCCTAAAACCCCTTCCCCCCTAATGTTTCTGTTAAACAGATTATACTGAAGGGAGAGAGATATAAAGGCCTAAAGCCCCTTCCCCCCTAATGTTTCTGTTAAACAGATTACACTGAAGGGAGAGAGATATAAAGGCCTAAAGCCCCTTCCCCCCCTAATGTTTCTGTTAAACAGATTACACTGAAGAGAGAGAGATATAAAGGCCTAAAGCCCCTTCCCCCCTAATGTTTCTGTTAAACAGATTACACTGAAGGGAGAGAGATGTTTCTGTTACCAGTAAATCTCCCTCCCTGCATTCATGTCGTGCAGTGTACAGTACAATATGTAAATGTGGGGAGGGGGGGGACCCAATGTGCATACTGTGAGGTCTAACCACCCTCTCCCCCTACCCACATACCGTTACCCCCCCCGTCCTGGCCATGGCCCCTCCGCATCTGCAAAACAGACACAAAAATAAAAACATACAAAGTAATGTCCCCTAACCCCTAAATCACCATAGCGGTTATTAACCGCTACAGTCATGAAGGGGTTTACCCACCCTCACCCACCACTCGGGATGCCTACATGCCCTCCCACACAAACCCCCCCCCCGTGCAGCCTAACCACCCAGTCAGTACCCACAAGGGAGGCCTACCCACATACCGTTGGGGAAACACCCCACCCCCAGTACCCACAATAAAAACAGTACAATGACCCACAATAAACAGCATTATATTTATTAAATACATTACCCACCCCCTGTGCCCCCCCATAAATACAAGATTTATTCTTTTACATACAGGGTTCATAACGCAGCCCCACGCTAGTCCCCGGTGGGCTGGCAGGGCACCTGGACAGACCTACAGTTTACCAGCAGCCCTTTTTACACAGGTTCTGTACAGAGGTATATATATATATCTCTCTTTCTCTCTGTCTCTCTGTATATATATATACAGTATATATATATATATATATATAGTTGCATGATGAAGCCACAGTACAAATTCATGGGTGAGGGTGGGTATCGGGCCTGTGTGGCTTAACCCCTTAATCACCTTTGCGGTTATTATCTGATAAGGTGTTTAAGGGGTTAATTGATATCTGAATGTAATTGCAATGTATTGGCTTTGTATTTGCTATGTATGTTGTGGACAAGACAAGGATTTTGCTGGCAACGGACACTTCGTATTGATGAGGTCAGTAGTACTTTATTTATTTGTATATGCTAGTTAATGTTTTTAATAATGGGCAATTAATCTATTATCCATATCTGGATAATAGTTATTTTGCACATCATTGTACTGTAGGTGTTGGGGGGGAGGGTGTATGTATTGAATGTATAGGCGAGGTTTATTTTTTTTACATTCAGGGTTTGATTCCGTGGTTTTGCTTGGGGCCTATGGAGACCACCTGTGGGTATCCTCGGGTATCCCAAGGGTATCAGGCTGGTGGTTCCACGGGTGACATGATGTGTGGTCCCACTTCTGTGGGAGCACCGCGGACCCGTAGTGAGCACCCGTGTGTTCCCCAGACCCCCATGGGAACCACCCGAGGCCCCGCAGACACCTGTGGGTTTGACCCGGGGCTCCCAGACATCCTTGGGCCTACCGTGGGGACCCAATTGTGGCTCACGGTGACCCAAGGAGACCACCTGGGCGCCATGGTGCTGGCAGGATCCACCAGCAGGCCTCCAGAACCTGTGGAATGCTTCTGGTAAACTGTAGGTCTGTCCAGGTGCCCTGCCAGCCCACCGGGGACTAGCGTGGGGCTGCGTTATGGACCCTGAATATAAAAGAATAAATCTTGTATTTATAGGGGGGCACAGGGGGTGGGTAATGTATTTAATAAATAGAATGCTGTTTATTGTGGGGCTGTGCATTGTTTTGATTGCGGGGACTGGGGGTGGGGGGTGGGGGGGGTTTCCCAATGGTATGTGGGTAGGCCTCCCTTGTGGGTAGTTAGTGGGTGAGGGTTGAGGGTGGTTAGGCCTCACGGCGTGGGGGGTTAGAGTGGGAGGGTATGTACAGTAGGCGTCCCGAGTGGTGGGTGAGGGTGGGTTAACCCCTTCATGACTGTAGCGGTTAATAACCGCTATGGTGATTAAGTGGTTAGGGGACATTACTTTGAAAGTGTTAATTTTTTTATCTGTTTTACTGTACAGCAGCAGCAGCAGCAGCGGAGGTTGCCATGGGTAGTGGGTAGTTTATTGAATGTATTTATTGGTTATTATGCCTTTACCCCTTCATTACCTTAGCGGCTATACGCTATGTTAATGAAGCAGCATTTCTGAACTTTTAATAATATTAAAAATACAGAAATGCTGCTTCTTTACCATAGCGCATAGCCGCTCAGGTAAAGAATGATTCTTTAATGATGTGTGTGTTTTATTCACAGTGTAGATGTGCAGGGGGTCTCCGGAGCAGAATCGCACAGGTTTCAGGTCTGGGGACCCCCTGCTCCCTGAGATACAGGCCTCTTTAGGGGGTGCCGGTATCCCTCTGCTCTGCTTGGTTTAACAGGCCGCGGTCACGTGATCGGGGTCTTTAACGCAGAGGGATACCGGCACCTCATAAAGGGGGCTGTATCTCGGGGGGCAGGAGGTCCCCCGACCTGAAACCAGTGCGGTTCAGCTCCTGAGACCCCCTGCACATCTACACTAGGAATAAAAATGTATTTCAAATGTATTTATTTGTATTTATTTATTTATTGCGGGGATGCTATGTGTGATTATTTTTTATTGTGTGTAGCGGGGTGGGTGACGGGGTTTATAAATGTGAGATTATAAATAAAATAAAGAATATTATTTCTAGGGGCCTTAGAACAGAAGTTCCCACGCCAATTGCGCGCTCATTGCTCTTTTGTTACAATGTTGCTTGTCTTGCGGCTTTGCAGTCTGGCAGCAAAAAGCAGTTTGTAGTACTGAGTGTGAGATAAATTAACCAGTTCTTTTATTGCTGTAGTCGCCACCAAAAACTTTTATTTACAAATACAGTACAAAAACCGTGCAACACACAACAACATACAGTACAGTATCCTTTGATGCAGGTACTGTAGGGTAAAACATGTACTGTACAGTACAGCACAATATTACAGTATGGTCTCACTGAAAGTCCTCCCCATTTTCCATCCATGGCCGATGCCTTGCATGGCGCAAAACGCCATTAATGCAGTCTCTAACGCCTCTCATTACAGGATCTGTAACAGGATAATAGCGCTGCATTTCTTCCACAATCTTTTTCCTTAAATTAGCAGGAAGGGCCTTTTTATGGCGATTCCCATCGTAATTTACTTTGAACACCCACTCGCAGTACAATGTGTAGGGAACATGGTGTTTAAATATGATCAAGGCATACTTGTGTGGTATACCAGCACTCCTCACCCTATACTTCTCCCTCAGCGCCGGTGGCAGATCGCACGGTGGCAGATGTCAGGCACTGTTTCTATGCGAGCGGGTGTAGGAGGTCTTTTGGGAGCGGGTGTACTTGAGGCGACGGGCAATGGTAGGGTGTCTGGGAGGAAGCTTTCCTCCGGTAGTGGTCGCCGGGTTGTCTCCTGGCGTGGTCTTGACGGGGTTGTCATGTCCTCCTCAATAGCATAGTACACTGCATCTTCTGGTGGAGGGGGTGTGCTTGGTGATGGACGGGGGCCGAAGGTCCCATTCATCACATCCATGTCACCCCCCTGCTCCAGCGTCGGGGAAACAGGGGCATTAACACCGAGCAAATAATGTATGCCCGCTATGTCAGCCTCTATCTTGTCCATCCGTTGATTCATCCGTTGCTCCATATGTAGCATCCGTTGATCCATTCGTTGCTCCATATGTAGCATCCGTTGCTCCACATGTAGCACCGACTCCAGAAGCAGATCTAGCTTTGCCAGCACAATAGAATTCCTGGGGAGATCCACAGTTAGCCCATTCAGGATCCGGTCTAACGAGCTGCTTGTACATGGCATCTGGAGAACTGGGGGGTTGGGTGCAACGGAGGATGAGATGGGGGTTCCCTGGAGAGAAGCGGCATCAATGGAGAGTGGAGGAGGTGACCTGGGGATGCCCGGTACAGGAGAAGCTGCAGTGTCGTCGAAGAGGGATGGAGAAGGTGACCGCTGGATTTCCGGGAGAGAGGCAGAGTCGTCCAAGAGCAAAGGAGACAGTGACCCGTGGATTTCAGAGGCAGCAGCATCTTCAGATGGAACCGGAGAAGATGGGGGTGGAGAAGCCGGGCTGAAGATTTCCGGGACAGCTACAGCAGAGTCGTCGAAGCTTATGGGAGCAAGTGGTCTGCGGATTCGGTGAGTTGGCTGCCATTCGTCTTGCGTACCGAGCACAGTACCGTATTTCTTCTTCACATAATAAGGCTGATGTGTTTTAAAAACCTTAGCCTTTGGGGTCAGCAGAAGGTTTTCTTTATTGGCCTTAGCCTGTCGCTTTGCCTTTGGCTTGGAAACGGTAACTGCCTTTCTCTTTTTCAGTGTGGCAGGCACAGCAGAGGTGAGATGGTTCTTGCGTCCATAGAACCGGGGCTGCTCCATGTAAGCGGGAGGCACAATGCAGTATCTGGACAATGGCTCAGATAAAGATCAGCAAGTGGTGGGCTATGCAACGTGTACAACCTTTTATGCATGGCGGCCAGGTACAGGTGTTGAAAGTGGGTGGTCTGTAATGTGAGTCATTAACATATAAATATACCATCCATTTTGTGGATTCACTGCACATTGAATACACATCGACTAAACATCGAATATACATTCTTGTGTTTGTATTTCTTTCTACTCGCAGCAATGCCTGTTAAGAAGATTTCAAAGGATCTCAGCATGAGAATGAAGGAGATGTACACGAGCGGAAAACGAATTGCAGATATCCAGCGCTGGTTAACTGCTTCTGGCCTCGTTGTGCCATCAAACACCGTGTGCTATCATGCACAAGGAAAAAACAGAGACCGCAAAAAGGCACCAAAGGTAACAAATGCGTAAGTATATTTATAAAACTTAACAAAAAAAATATAGAAAACTGTAGTGTACATCTACAGTATACCGTATTTATATAGTATATTTATATTACAACAGTATATACTGTAGTGTACTGTATGTGTGGTCAATTTATATTTTTTGTGCAGCAGTATACACTTTTGTTATATTGCAATTCATCTTACAACGGAATATACAGTATATGATGTGTATTTATTATGATATAACAACAGTATACCGTATTTATATAGTATATTTATTATATTACAACAGTATATAGTGTATGTGTGGTCAATTTATATTTTTTGTACAGCAGTATACACTTTTGGTATATTGCAATTCATCTTACAACGGAATATACAGTATATGATGTGTATTTATTATGATATAACAACAGTATACCGTATTTATATAGTATATTTATTATATTACAACAGTATATAGTGTATGTGTGGTCAATTTATATTTTTTGTACAGCAGTATACACTTTTGGTATATTGCAATTCATCTTACAACGGAATATACAGTATATGATGTGTATTTATTATGATATAACAACAGTATACCGTATTTATATAGTATATTTATTATATTACAACAGTATATAGTGTATGTGTGGTCAATTTATATTTTTTGTACAGCAGTATACACTTTTGGTATATTGCAATTCATCTTACAACGGAATATACAGTATATGATGTGTATTTATTATGATATAACAACAGTATACCGTATTTATATAGTATATTTATTATATTACAACAGTATATAGTGTATGTGTGGTCAATTTATATTTTTTGTACAGCAGTATACACTTTTGGTATATTGCAATTCATCTTACAACGGAATATACAGTATATGATGTGTATTTATTATGATATAACAACAGTATATTTATATAGTATATTTATATTACAACAGTACTGTATACTGTATATTTTGTCTATTTATATTTATAGTACAGCAGTATACATTTTTTGTATATTTATATTTACTGTATATTACAACATTACATGTACAGTATACAGTATACATTTTATATTGCTGCATATTAATAACACAATATAATTTCTTTGCATTGTAGGGAGACTACTCTTCTGGTGGACAGAATAAGTGAGGAGAATGATGAGAGGAGCGGATTAAGGGTTAAAAACACTCTGCAGGAAAAGCACAATCTGACTGTATCCGAGAGCAGCATAAAGAAGATGAGACGCAGAATTGGATGGAAATATGGACGTGTGAGGTTAGTACTGGACAGTACAGGAGGTACTGAAAAGTAAAAGTGTTGTTTTGCAAACTGTACTGCGCTGTGACGCAAAAATGTTTTATTCATTGTCATTACAGAGCGTACCCCATGATACGGGACGCAAACAAAATCAAAAGAGTGCTACAGGCCCAAGCATGGATCGACAGCGGTGAGACTTTCCAGGATTGCATCTTCACTGATGACATACAAAAGAAAACTTATCAAAATATGGCGCTCCAAATAATCAGATGTTAACCAGTGATAATAGTGTAAAAAATAATACACAGTGATACTTATTAAACTAATTGTCCTTTCTTTCCAATCACAGATCGCCAGACTTCAATCCGATCGAAATGGTCTGGCATCAGCTGAAGGACCACATCCGTAAAGTGGCGAAACCCTCCAAGAAGGACGAGTTGTATAAAGCCATAATGAGTTTTTGGAACGATGTACTCACCGTGGAACGATGCAATAAATATATAGACCATATTGCCACTGTGTTGCCCATTGTCATCGCGCGCAATGGGCAAGCATCAGGAAAGTAGTACAGTGCTGTAGTATTGTACAGTAAGTACAGTATGATACAGGTAAGTATGGCACAGATTTTTTCTTTCCCAATAGTCTGAGTATACAGTAGTTCCAGTATACAGTTCAGTAGACTAGTTTGACAGTACTACAGTAACTGCCTACTAATTGCTCCATTTTTTTCTTTCCAGAGAAAGCTGCACCATCCACCTACTGTACAGTAGTTCTACCATAATACAGTACGCACATACAGTACAGTACAGTAACTGAACAAAGTTTTTGTTTTCTTGTCGTTCCAGGAAAAAGGGTGCCCAAGGGGGAGGTGGGGCCTTGTGTTCCGTCAAATCTGCTTGTGCAATCAAATGTACAGTATATAAACAGCAGTAATGATGTACACAAAACCTCTCCTCTCTCAATGAACTACTGTACCGCAGACACAATGAGGATACTGTTACAGTATGAAGGGAAAAAGAACAGGATGGGTTATTTAACATTATACTGTGCAATATTTATACTGTATATTTATATATACTGTATTTTTATTCTAAAGGTATTCGAGAATGTACTGTACTGTATGAGGACCTGGTGACTTTCAACCCTCTCAGACCCACAGAACGGATTATTTCACATTACTGTATATTTATCCTGTATATTTTCAGTAATTTAGAAGCAGTGGCTGTTCTGAACAGAACAGTTACTGTAAGCAAACGGATGCACATCAGATTTACATTTCCAATACGAGAGGGGATTTTTCCAAAGCAGGCAGGCCTCCCTCTAAGGGAGGGGGATGGTGGGATCATACGCTGGCTGGCCTCCTGCTGAATCTTGTTACCGTAGCCAGCCCAGGGCCAGATTAACAAAACAATGGCTTGGATTGGATTAGCCAGACGATTGATGCTTGGCCAGGGAGGGATTAAAAACTCTAAGGGAGGGGGTGGGGTGGCTGAAATACTATCTGGGACTGTACTGTGTCAATATTTCCAATGGCAGGTCACCCTAATAATTGCATGAATAAACCCCCAAAGACAAGGCCCAAATATAGTACAGTATACTGTATACTGCATATACAGTACAGAGCTGTATACTGTATTATAAATAAATAATCATATAGTACTGTACAGTATGTATTATTGTGTGTTGAGGTTTTGAATTGCTGTTAACTTGAAATGTTTCATCATTGTATTGTACTGTATTTGTAAATAAAAGTTTTTTGTGGCGACTTCAGCAATAAAAGAACTGGTTAATTTATCTCACATAAAGTACGTGAATACGACCGCAATCACCATTGTAAATGGGTGCATACTGTAGGATGGAACGACAGGTGCTAAAGGGGTATACAGTAAATATGATATTTATCAGTGTTGATCAAAGAGAGTTGATCAGAAGGATTCCCCTTATAAAGTATACAGCACTCTATTGTCATTCATACAGTATAGTAAAGGGTAGACAACAAATGGTCTTGCAGTATACTGTATTACTACAAATCTGTCAGGTTGACCAGAATCACTGCGGATATCGGAAAATAATACAATTTTATTCATTCTACATAGAATTAATAAAATTGTATTATTTTCCGATATCCGCAGTGATTCTGGTCAACCTGACAGATTTGTAGTTATATACTGCAAGATCATTTGTTGTCTACCCCTTACTATACTGTACTGTATGAATGACAATAGAGTGCTGTACTGTACTGTATATAAGGGGAATCCTTCTGATCAACTCTCTATGATCAACACTGATAAATAATTTATCTCACACTCAGTACTACAAACTGCTTTTTGCTTGCAGACTGCAAAGCCGCAAGACCAACAACATTGTAAAAAAAGAGCAATGAGCGCGAAATTGGCGTGGGGACTTCTGTTCTAGGGCCCCTAGAAATAATATTCTTTATTTTATTTACAGTATAAACACACATTTATAAACCCCGTCACCCACCCCCGCTACACACAATAAAGCGGGCACTTACAGTACAGTATATATTTATTTCTCTTCATGTACACTACCGACACACTTTATTGAAGTGTGGTCGGTACCGCAAGCCGGGAAATCTCCCGGCTTGCTAGTGGCCGCCCCTCGGCGTGCCGCGCGTCATAGACGCGCGGTCACGCGTCATCGGGAGCGTGCGCCCCCTGCACGCGTGTCCAGGGGCTCCCCGAGGGAGCCCTGGTGTCCCGCGATCGCGGGACAGCGGCAGGGGGTTCCGGGGGACCCGGCGGACCCGGCAGCGGTAGGGAGAGCGCCCCGATCGGAGGGCGCTCTTCCGCTGCTTCGGCGCGCGCCCGTCACACTCGGGCGCGCGCCAGGCTACTGCTGCGGCACAGAACGGGCAAATGCTCGAATAAACTGTGCCGCAGCAGTATTTATTTATTTATTTAGATTTATTTATTAATTGTGGGGCTGCTGTGCGTGAATTTTTTTTATTGGGGGTGAGGGGGGTGTTTGGCCCTTGGTGTGAGTTTAGGACTTGCAGCAGCAGCACAATTAATAAATAAATCTAAATAAATAAATGAATATAAATAAATACATTTAAAATACATTTTTATTGATAGTGTAGATGTGCAGAGGGTCTCCAGAGCAGAAGCGCACAGGTTTCAGGTCTGGGGACCGCCTGCCCCCCAAGATACAGGCCCCTTTAGGGGGTGCCGGTATCCCTCTGCTCTGCTTGGTTTACAGGCCGCGATCACGTGATCGGGCCCTTTAAACCAAGCAGAGGGATACCGGCACCCCCTAAAGGGGCCTGTATCTCGGGGAGCAGGGGGTCCCCAGACCTGAAACCAACGCGATTCAGCTCCGGAGACCCCCTGCACATCTACACTATCAATAAAAATGTATTTCAAATGTATTTATTGTCATTTATGTATTTATTTATTTAGATTTATTTATTTATTTTTTGGCGGCTGCTGTGCTGTGTGTGTGTATTTTTTTATTGTGGGTAGCGGGAGGGTGGGTGAATGGGGTATTAGCCCCAACGATGGTTGTTTAGGGCTTGGGGGGGGGGGGGTAGCGGGAGGGCTTAACCCCTTCATGACCGTAGCGGTATTAACTGCTACGGTCGTGAAGGGGTTAAGTGCACCCGCAAACCCCCCCCCGCAAGTCCTAAACTCACACCAAGGGCCAAATACCCCCCCTCACCCATCCCCACTACACACAATAAAGCGGGCACGGTGGGTTAACCCCTTCATTGCCTTAGCGGCTATCCGCTACGGTAATGACGCAGCATTTCTGTATTTTTAATAATATTGAGCAGGGGGAGTCCCTGAGCATTAATTTCTGGCTCAGGGAACCCCCTGCTCACTGTACAATATTATTAAAATACAGAAATTATGCTTCTTTACCATAGCGCAGGGTTTCCCAAACTTTTTTTTCCGTGACCCGGTTATTTTTGAACTTCTCCTTCGTGACCCACTAAAATTTTTATCGCCTATACTGGCCTATAGGGCCTGCACAGACACACACACAGCCACTGATACACACACACACACAGCCACTGACACACGCAGCCACTGACACACACACTGATACACACACAGCCACTGATACACACACACACACGCAGCCACACAGAGACACGGCTACACACACACACACAGAGACACTGCTACACACACACACAGACACTGATACACACACACACACAGACACTGCTACACACACACACACAGACACTGATACACACACAGACACTGACACACACACACACACAGACACTGATACACACACACACAGACACTGATACACACACACACACTGATACACACAGACACTGATACACAGACACTAATACTGATACACACACACACACACACACACACACACACACACACACACACACACACACACACACACACACACACACACACACACACACACACACAGATACAGATACACACACACACACACACACACACACACTCGCTCTACCCTATACGCACACAGACACAAACAGTGAATTACAGGCAATGACGGATGTGAGTGACTTGAGGGGGGGCCAGGGACTGGGTGGGTGTGAGGAGGGGGGGACTGGGTGGGTGGGAGGAGGGGGGGACTGGGTGGGTGGGAGGAGGGGGGGACTGGGATGGGTGGGAGGGGGGGGACTGGGTGGGTGGGGGAGGGGGACTGGGTGGGAGGGGGGACTGGGACTGGGGGGGAGAGGGGACTGGGACTGGAGGGGAGGACTGGGTGGGAGGGGTGACTGGGACTGGGGGGGAGGACTGGGTGGGTGGGGGTGGGAGGGGGGACTGGGTGGGTGGGAGGGGGGACTGGGTGGGGGGAGGAGGGACTGGGACTGGGTGGGTGGGAGTGGGGACTGGGACTGGGTGGGTGGGAGGGGGGACTGGGACACTTGGGTGGGAGGCAGTGACTCGGTGGGTGTGTGGGAGACGGTGGGTGAGTGACTGGGTGGGTGTAAAGGGGCCTGTATCTCGGGGAGCAGGGGGTCCCCAGACCTGAAACCAACGCGATTCAGCTCCGGAGACCCCCTGCACATCTACACTATCAATAAAAATGTATTTCAAATGTATTTATTGTCATTTATTTATTTAGATTTATTTATTTATTTTTTGGCGGCTGCTGTGCTGTGTGTGTGTATTTTTTTATTGTGGGTAGCGGGAGGGTGGGTGAATGGGGTATTAGCCCCAACGATGGTTGTTTAGGGCTTGGGGGGGGGTAGCGGGAGGGCTTAACCCCTTCATGACCGTAGCGGTATTAACTGCTACGGTCGTGAAGGGGTTAAGTGCACCCGCAAACCCCCCCACCTCCGCAAGTCCTAAACTCACACCAAGGGCCAAATACCCCCCCTCACCCATCCCCACTACACACAATAAAGCTGGCACGGTGGGTTAACCCCTTCATTGCCTTAGCGGCTATCCGCTACGGTAATGACGCAGCATTTCTGTATTTTTAATAATATTGAGCAGGGGGAGTCCCTGAGCATTAATTTCTGGCTCAGGGAACCCCCTGCTCACTGTACAATATTATTAAAATACAGAAATTATGCTTCTTTACCATAGCGCAGGGTTTCCCAAACTTTTTTTTCCGTGACCCGGTTATTTTTGAACTTCTCCTTCGTGACCCACTAAAATTTTTATCGCCTATACTGGCCTATAGGGCCTGCACAGACACACACACAGCCACTGATACACACACAGCCACTGATACACACACACACACAGCCACTGACACACGCAGCCACTGACACACACACTGATACACACACAGCCACTGATACACACACACACACACATGCAGCCACTGACACACACACACACGCAGCCACACAGAGACACGGCTACACACACACACACAGAGACACTGCTACACACACACACAGACACTGATACACACACACACACACACACAGACACTGCTACACACACACACACAGACACTGATACACACACACACACAGACACTGATACACACACACACACAGACACTGATACACACACACACACTGATACACACAGACACTGATACACAGACACTAATACTGATACACACACACACACACACACACACACACACACACACACACACACACACACACACACACACACACACTGATACAGATACACACACACACACACTCGCTCTCCCCTATACGCACACAGACACAAACAGTGAATTACAGGCAATGACGGATGTGAGTGACTTGAGGGGTGGCCAGGGACTGGGTGGGTGTGAGGAGGGGGGGACTGGGTGGGTGTGAGGATTGGGGGACTGGGTGGGTGGGAGGAGGGGGGGACTGGGATGGGTGGGAGGGGGGGGACTGGGTGGGTGGGGGAGGGGGACTGGGTGGGAGGGGGGACTGGGACTGGGGGGGAGAGGGGACTGGGACTGGGGGGGAGGACTGGGTGGGAGGGGTGACTGGGACTGGGGGGGAGGACTGGGTGTTTGGGGGTGGGAGGGGGGACTGGGTGGGTGGGAGGGGGGACTTTGTGGGGGGAGGGGGGACTGGGACTGGGTGGGTGGGAGTGGGGACTGGGACTGGGACTGGGTGGGTGGGAGGGGGGACTGGGACACTTGGGTGGGAGGCAGTGACAGGGTGGGTGTGTGGGAGACGGTGGGTGAGTGACTGGGTGGGTGTAAAGGGGCCTGTATCTCGGGGAGCAGGAGGTCCCCAGACCTAAAACCAACGCGATTCAGCTCCGGAGACCCCCTGCACATCTACACTATCAATAAAAATGTATTTCAAATGTATTTATTGTCATTTATTTATTTATTTAGATTTATTTATTTATTTTTTGGCGGCTGCTGTGCTGTGTGTGTGTATTTTTTTATTGTGGGTAGCGGGAGGGTGGGTGAATGGGGTATTAGCCCCAACGATGGTTGTTTAGGGCTTGCGGGGGGGGGTAGCGGGAGGGCTTAACCCCTTCATGACTGTAGCGGTATTAACTGCTACGGTCGTGAAGGGGTTAAGTGCACCCGCAACCCCCCCCCCCCGCAAGTCCTAAACTCACACCAAGGGCCAAATACCCCCCCTCACCCATCCCCACTACACACAATAAAGCGGGCACGGTGGGTTAACCCCTTCATTGCCTTAGCGGCTATCCGCTATGGTAATGACGCAGCATTTCTGTATTTTTAATAATATTGAGCAGGAGCAGGGGGGGTCCCTGAGCATTAATTTCTGGCTCAGGGAACCCCCTGCTCACTGTACAATATTATTAAAATACAGAAATGATGCTTCTTTACCATAGCGCATAGCCGCTGAGGTAAAGAACGAGTGTTTATTTATACTGTATATTGTATGTGTTTTATTGATACTGTACATGTGCAGAGGGTCTCCAAAGCAGAAGTGCACAGGTTTCAGGTCTGGGTACCCCCTGCCCCCCGAGATACAGGCCCCTTTAGGGGGTGCCGGTATCCCTCTGCTCTGCTTGGTTTACAGGCCGCGATCACGTGATCGGGCCCTTTAAACCAAGCAGAGGGATACCGGCACCCCCTAAAGAGGCCTGTATCTCGGGGAGCAGGGGGTCCCCAGACCTAAAACCAACGCGATTCAGCTCCGGAGACCCCCTGCACATCTACACTATCAATAAAAATGTATTTCAAATAATTTTTAATGTGCCGATGTTTGCGCAGATAGAGCAGCGGATCTCTCTCTGCTGCAAACACATCTCGCCCGCAGTATGTGCAGTAATTTACTGAACATGTACTGTAGAATAAATGCATAGTTTTATTTATTCGGGTTTATTACACAGGATACTGTTCGGCCGGAAAACATCAGCATACAGTACAGCACAATATTATCCATCGAAATCCCTCCATTAGCCGTTTTCTTTTCTGAGGAAAAACAAAATGAAAAGTTTTAATGTACAGTAATGGTCAGCCCCCTAAAGAAGTACCCAGCCAGCCCCACCAAAATAATACGGCAACAATACAGTACTCACTATACTATTTCCCATTCAGCTTGCGCCGGCGCCGGTCCACTGCCAGTACAGGTTTCTTCATCACCCACGTCGATAGTTAGCAGCGGGACTAGCCCACCTGTAGTCAGCAGGTGAGGCGGGAAATCGCTTAGGTACATGCAAGCTTCATCAAAACTGGCCGCGAAATCCGACTCTGTCTCAGGGTTTTCACTGACAGTGGGACCGTCATTGGAAGCCGGTGCTGGTGCTGGTGCATTGCTTGGCAGGGACTGTCGCTTCTTAGTTGGTTTTAACACGACCCTTCGCCTTTTGCCGCCTCCATGATCATAGATACGGGAAAAACCCTGTGACACACACCAATACCCTCCAACAATTTGGGGCTCAAAACGGTGAAAACATGGGTCACTACATAACCTTTTCCTTATTGCACGCTTCCACAAATGAGGAGTTGGCGAAAATTTGTAAAAGTCATAGTTTTCGATAAAATACTGATAAATTTGAACAACTGTTGCCATCTTATCCTCTGTTGCATTAATAGCGGCCCATATCAAATAAGCATAACTTCTGTCAGGTTTTTGGAACACGGACTGCTGCACTTGGACACTCATGGTGAGTCTCTGGAGAATAGTGTACTGTAACTGAAACAGGTCTTTGTCTTTATTTAATACAATATGTAAAGCCTAAATTGATACATTTTTGCAACTCTTCCTTCAGTCTCAAGGCCAAGGCCAAGTTACTGTACAATGGCACACTGTGGTACAGTATCTTTTTTAAACGAAACAACTGCAAGCCCACACATTACTGATTTGGCGCTTTACAAGTCATGAGTTTATGCCATCTGGTGGACACGCGAAGCATTGCAGCCTAGTAAATCCTTCTCATTATCATTTAACAGATCAGGCCCCCGTCAGCCAGGCATGAACTGTGGCTGGGAAGGCAAACACAACGAAGCATGCAAGAGGTGAGCAGCGGCGGATTCCAGGTATCTGCCAGGTACAAACTGGGCATTTGCTCGAATAAAGTGTGTCGGTGCAGTACCTCATTATGAACATATATTATAAATCTGTAAGAGGTGGATTTACACTCTGATCTATTAACTTACGTTCCACATATGTTATTTCCCATGTATATACACTGAGTGCAATTCTTCGGGGTTGGGCTACAGTGACCCCTTATGGTCACTATGCTAGTGTTTTTTTGGTATTGTTTTCCCCAAATGCACCAAGGATTCTTTTACCCTTGTAAAATTTATGGTGAGCGTTGTGATATCATGTTATTACTATGTCTCCCATGCCATTCCCAGATGTTACCCAATATCACAGATGATGCAGAAATTGTGGTTACGAGCCCCGGTGACACAGGGACAGACCTGCAGGAAAGTGGCATCCTGGAGCAGTTGGCTGTTAATGCTTTCCAAAGCACACCTGCGGCATCACGGAGGCAAAGACCAAAGATGATCCGTGTGGATGCAGTAGATGAGATCCAGCCTTTCGAAATCCAGGGCAACTTTGGAAAGATATTTTGCATGCAGCAAAGGACAGCCAAGTTGATTTTCCCAGCTAATCTTCCAACACCATGTGCCTTTTTAACTTTATGCCCAGTGGTACAAAAAAGTAAACTTTGATGGCTCCAGGGTTAAGAAGATAATTCCCGACAATTTAAGCAGAGTGGTTTTAGAAGAATTGAAGAAACAGTTTAAATACAGTTCTGCACAATTCAAGGCCGTAAAAGACACAATCAATGCACTTTTACGGCATCAAAGCACTGTGGGCTACCTGTGATCAGGTAACTAAGTGAGTTACTGAGACTGCTTCCATAGAAAGGACAACACAGAGGTACTTTACAGGTTTAAAGGACCATCTATATTTACAGTGATTACACACACACAATTTTACAATACAGAAGTTGGAAGTACCCAGGGAAGTTTATGCCATCTTAGATTTGGTCGTTTTTTTCACTCTGGTAAAAGGTGAACAAAATGATTGTAATGGGGATTTAGGCCCTTATTAGCGTCATATATTAGTCATCTGACTACTGCGCTCAAACCAGAATTTGTACTTTATTCACCTACTGTATTTGCATGGTCTCGTGTCTTTTTTAGAATCAGAATCGGTAGTAGAAACGTATTACACCGCTGAAATAGATATAGACCTGGGAAAACCACTGTTAGTTTGTTTAGTTGAGAAATAAACCCTTATAAAACCATATGTTTGTAGCTGGTATTACAATACATAGATACGTAGAAAGACCTTGGAAAATATTTCCTTGTGCAGTTCATTTAGAAATTAACCATTATTAAATCAATGCAATTGGGACCTGTAATATTAATCATAGGCATACGTAGTTGTAGTTAAAAGCCAGCTTGTAAGCTCATAAACATACTATAAGATTTTATTGAATAATACAGTTCTTAATACAGACATTTATTTTTTGTCATTGTTTATTCCTTGTTTTCATCCTTTATTTTGCAGATTTCAGCAGGCTGGTGAACACCATGTTCATGTTGGAAATACATTGTAACAGGGACTTATCACTGTGGAGAAAAACTGCCTCTAATCCAGCAGTGTGCTGGTTAATTGCACATGCAATCAACCAGATGCCACCAGGCTGAATAGGACTATTAGAAAAGGCCTGGTCTGAGTAGCAGGAAGGAGATTCCTTAGCTCACATGGGAGCTGGCAGAAGGAAAAGGAGGGCTGTGTTTTGAGAGAAAGACACAAGGGGACCAGACCTATTCCTGGATCCTCAAGCAGACACCACTGACCTGAAGGGCCACCTGCTTTTAGGTTCCGCTGAGACTTTGGGGTGATAAGTCAGTAAGGGGCTTTCCCCCCCAGCCTTGCAGAGAGAGACTCGGGAAGTAAGTTAGCCTTTACACAGGGATAGGTGTTTATTATTTTGTGTATCTTTTTGTTTACTGTATTGTTTAGAGGAACAGGCAATACAGCCTTATAAAAACAAACAAAACCCCAGCAAGCTCTTTTTGGGAAACCCTGAGCCCCACAAAATATATATGTATATGTGTCAAAAAGGAGAGCTATTGAGCGTGGCAAATGTATACAGCAAGATACAGAGAAGCCCAATGCTTGGAGGTTTTAAGCCCACCCCTCCCCACTTCCCAAATTAGTATGTCCTTTCATTCTACTAGATATAGATCCAATGTGGTCTTTCTCCCTCCTATAGAGGTAAATGAGAATTGTAATCCTAATAGAGGTATATTAGTATTTTATCTGGTAGTGTTGGATTTGCGAACGGATCTGCCTTGTCGTGGCTCGCAAGCTTAAAGTGCTTTGACCAAAGGGTTAAACTAAATGACCCTTTTTCAAGAGAATATCAGGATGCTCAGATACAAAGAAAGATTGTGGTGATAGGGAACTCCATTATTAGGAAGGTAGATAGGGCAATCTGTTGCCATGACCGCATGAACCGAACAGTTTGTTGTCTCCCGGGTGCTCGGGTTCGACACATTGCGGATCGGGTAGACAGATTGTTGGGGGGGGGGGGGGGCTGGAATTGACCCGGCGGTCTTGGTACACGTTGGCACCAATGACAAAGCTAGAGAAAGATGGAGGGTCCTAAAAAATGATTACAGGGATCTAGGCCAAAAGCTTAAGGCAAGGACCTCCAATGTAGTATTTTCTGAAATACTACCAGTGCCATGCGCTACCGCAGGGAGACAATCAGAGATCAGGGAGGTTAATGCATGGCTTAGAAAGTGGTGCAGGAAGGAGGGGTTTGGGTTTTTAGAGCACTGGGACTCCTTTTCTGAGAGGTGCCATCTATATTCTAGGGACTGATTGCACCTCAATGAAGAGGGATCTTCTGTGCTAGGGGGGAGAATGCTAAAAAGGTTGGAGGAGATTTTAAACTAGGATGGAGGGGGGAGGGGAATGAAACAGATAATGAACTAAATGGAATAGAGGAGGATACAAGGTGGTATGGAGGTAGAATGGGGGCGAGTTTGACAAGCAGTGAGACACCCATAGTAAATACAGATAATACTAGAAAACTTCTAAAGACTAAATCAAGTGGGCGCAGAAAGGAAGGAGCAGATAAGATAATAGTACAGGCTGAAAAAAAACTTAAATGCATGCTTGCTATTACAAGAAGCCTGACAGATAAAATGGGGGAGCTTGAATTAATAGCTGCAAGGGAGCAGTATGATATCATAGGCATTACTGAAACATGGTGGGAGGAAACTCACGACTGGACAGTTAATTTAGAGGGTTATTCCCTTTTTCGGAAGGATCGAACAAATAGAAGGGGAGGTGGAGTATGTTTATATGTTAAACCGGATCTAAAACCTATTATAAGGGATGATGTTTATGAAGGGAATTATGAAAATGTAGAGACCTTGTGGATAGAAATTAGCAGTGGAGGTAAAAGTATTAAGAACATGTTTGTGGGAATATGCTATAAACCACCAAATATCTGTGAGATTGAGGAAGCTAAAATACTTTTGCAAATGGAAAAGGCATCAAAACTGGGTCATGTTTGCATAATGGGGGATTTTAATTATCCAGACATACCTGTAGACTGGGGGCAATGAGATTAACGTTACAATAAAAGGAAACAGGTTTTTAGGGGTGCTTAAAGACAATTATATGACCCAAATTATTGATGAACCAACCAGGAGAGGGGCAATACTGAATTTGGTCATATCAAACAATGTAGAAGTAATAACAAATATTCAAGTCCTGGAACATTTGGATAACAGTGATCATAACATTGTCTCATTTGAAATAAATTATCAAAAAATAGATTTTTTTTGGTTCAACAAAGACCTTAAACTTTAGTAAGGCAGATTTTTTAATAAACTGGGGTCTAATCTAGTAGTAATACATGGGGATGATGTTTTTGCAGGGAAAAAATGTAGAAGATAAATGGGCAGTCTTTAATACATTGTTAGAAAAGCACACTTATCAGTGTATACCCTTGGGTAATAAGTATAAAATAAATAAGTCAAAACCAATGTGGCTAAATAAACAGGTAGGGGAGGAAAGGGACAAGAAGAGCAAGGCGTTTAGATTCTTTAAGTCAGAAGGGACGGAGACATCGTATCAGAATTATAAGGAATGTAACAAAAATTGCAAAAGTGCAATTAAATTAGCAAAAATGGATAAGGAAAAAAGGATTGCAATAGAAAGTAAGGTCAACCCTAAAAAGTTCTTTAAGTACCTTAATAACAAAAAAATGAGAAAAGAAAATATAGGACCCTTTCAGTGTGAGATGGGTAGGCAGATAATTGTAGAAAAGGAAAAAGCTGAGGTATTAAACCAATTATTTGCCTCTGTGTTTACCAGGGAAGAATCAAGTTCAATAGTAGTGCCGCAGGAGGAAGCCACAACCTCCATATTAATGAACAATTGGTTAACTGAGGAAGAAGTTCTTAAGCGCCTTGAATAAATTTAAGTAAATAAGGCACCTGGCCCTGATGGCATACATCCAAGAGTTCTCAAGGAGTTAAGCTCAGTAATAGCCAAACCATTATATTTAATATTCAAGGACTCCATTTCCACAGGCTCAGTACCACAAGATTGGCGTAAAGTAGATGTGGTGCCTATATTTAAAAAGGGAGCTAGATCACAACCGGAAAATTACAGACCTGTAAGCCTGACTTCAATAGTATGGAAACTACTTGAAGGTTTAATACGGGATAATATTCAGGGATACCTAATGGAAAACAAAATTATTAGTAATAGTCAGCATGGATTTATGAAGGATAGATCTTGCCAAACTAACCTTACTTGTTTCTTTGAGGAGGTAAGTAGGAATTTAGACCAGGGTAATGCAGTTGATGTGGTCTACTTAGATTTTGCAAAGGCTTTTGATACGGTTTCACACAAGTGGTTGGTGTACAAAATAAAGAAAATTGGACTCAGTAATAATATATGCACCTGGATTGAAAACTGGTTAAAGGACAGACAACAGAGGGTTGTCATAGATGGAACCTTTTCAGGTTGGGCTAAAGTCGTGAGTGGAGTACCTCAGGGATCGGTACTGGGACCCCTGCTTTTTAACTTGTATATTAATGACCTTGAGGTTGGCATCGAGAGCAAAGTCTCCATCTTTGCTGATGATACTAAATTGAGTAAGGTAATAGAATCAGAGCAGGATGTAATTTCTCTTCAGAAGGACTTGGAGAGACTGGAAACGTGGGCAGGTAAATGGCAAATGAGGTTTAATACAGATACATGTAAGGTTATGCATTTGGGATGCAAGAATAAAAAGGCGACTTACAAATTAAATGGAGATATATTGGGGGACTCCTTGATGGAGAAGGATTTAGGAGTGCTTGTAGACTGCAGGCTTAGCAATAGTGCCCAATGTCATGCAGTAGCTGCAAAGGCAAACAAGATCTTATCTTGCATCAAACGGGCAATGGATGGAAGGGAAGTAAACATAATTATGCCCCTTTACAAAGCATTAGTAAGACCACACCTTGAATATGGAGTACAATTTTGGGCACCAATCCTAAGAAAAGACATTATGGAACTAGAGAGAGAGCAGAGAAGAGCCACCAAATTAATAAAGGGGATGGACAATCTAACTTATGAGGAAAGGCTAGCTAAATTAGATTTATTTACATTAGAAAAGAGGCGTCTAAGAGGGGATATGATAACTATATACAAATATATTCGGGGACAATACAAGGAGCTTTCAAAAGAACTATTCATCCCACGGGCAATACTAAGGACTCGGGCCATCCTTTAAGGTTGGAGGAAAGGAAATTTCACCAGCAACAAAGGAAAGGGTTCTTTACAGTAAGGGCGTTAAAATGTGGAATTCATTACCCATGGAGACAGTGATGGCAGATACAATAGATTTGTTCAAAAAAAGGTTGGACATCTTTTTAGATGGGAAAGGTATACAGGGACATACCAAATAAGTAAGGGAAGGATGTTGATCCAGGGATTAATCAGATTGCCAATTCTTGGAGCCAGGAAGGAATTAATTTTTCCCCTTAATGGGGTTTTTTGTTTGCCTTCCTCTGGATCAATAAGTAAGTATAGATATAGGATAAAGTATCTGTTGTCTTAATTTAGCATAGGTTGAACTTGATGGACCTATGTCTTTTTTCAACCTCATCTACTACGTAACTATGTAACTATGTAACTATGTAATATAAGTATTTTACTGTGTATTTTTGTCATGTTGGATGTAGCATTGGGCTTCTCTGTCATCTGTTGTATACATATGCCACGCTCAATAGCTCTCCTTTTTGGCACTTATATACATACAGTCATGTGAAAAAGAAAGTACACCCTCTTTGAATTCCATGGTTTTACATATCAGGACATAATAACAATCATCTGTTCCTTAGCAGGGTTTAAAATTAGGTAAATACAACCTCAGATGAACAATAACACATGACATATTACACGGTGTCAGGATTTATTTAACAAAAATAAAGCCAAAATGGAGAAGCCATGTGTGAAAAACTAAGTACACCTTATGATTCAATAGCTTGTAGAACCACCTTTAGCAGCAATAACTTGAAGTAATCGTTTTCTGTATGACTATCAGTCTCTCACATCGTTGTGGAGCAATATTTGCCCACTCTTCTTTACAACGTTGCTTCAGTTCATTGAGGCTTGTGGGCATTTGTTTATGCACAGCTCTCTTAAGGTCCAGCCACAGCATTTCAATCGGGTTGAGGTCTGGACTTTGACTGGGCCATTGCAACACCTTGATTCTTTTCTTTTTCAGCCATTAGTTGTAGATTTGCTGGTGTGCTTTGGATCATTGTCCTGTTGCATGACCCAATTTCGGCCAAGCGTTAGCTGTCGGACAGATGGCCTCACATTTGACTCTAGAATACTTTGGTATACAGAGGAGTTCATGGTCGACTCAATGACTGCAAGGTTCCCAGGTCCTGTTGCTGCAAAACAAGCCCAAATCATCACCCCTCCACCACTGTGCTTGACAGTTGGTATGAGGTGTTTGTGCTGATATGGTGTGTTGGTTTTCGCCAAATGTGGCGCTGTGCATAATGGCCAAACATCTCCACTTTTGTCTCGTCTGTCCAAGGGACATTGTTCCAGAAGTCTTGTGGTTTGTTCAGATGCAATTTGCAAACCTAAGCCGTGCTGCCATGTTCTTTTTAGAGAGAAGAGGCATTCTCCTGGTAACCCTTCCAAACAAACCATACTTGTTCAGTTTTTTTCTAAGTGTACTGTCATGAACTTTAACATTTAACATGCTAACTGAGGCCTGTAGAGTATGAGATATAACTCTTGTTTTTTTTGCAATTTCTCTGAGGATTGCACGGTCTGACCTTGGGGTGAATTTGCTGGGATGTCCACTCCTGGGAAGATTGGCAACTGTCTTGAATGTTTTCTACATTTGAATAATCTTTCTCACTGTAGAATGATGGACTTTAAATTGTTTGGAAATTGCCTTATAAACCTTCTCAGATTGATGGGCAGCAACAATTGCTTCTCTAAGATCATTGCTGATGTCTTTCCTCCTTGTCATTGTGTTAACACACACCTGAATGCTCCACACTTGCTGATGATCAATTAATCAAGGGCATTTGATTAGCAGCACCTATCTGCTACTTAGCATCTTAATTCCTATGGAAGCAGTAAGGGTGTACTTAGTTTTTCACACAGCTTCTCCATTTTGGCTTTATTTTTGTTACATAAATCATGACACTGTGTAATATGTCATGTGTTGTTGTTCATCTGAGGTTATATTTACCTAATTTAGACCTGCTAATGAACAGATGATTGTTATGTCCTGATACTGATGTAGCGGTTGTTATTCGAACACATCTCGGCGCCAATTTTGAGTTCTCTGCTGTTCCCCACGCAGCATGAACGCGGCCAATCGCCCCAGGCACCCGCTCTTGTTGCTTATCGCCGATGTTTTGTTCGAATTTCATGGATTCTGTTTCTTTGTTTGCAATAAAATGGATGAATTGTAATGTGTACAGTACTGTGCTACTGTGCTACTGTGTCAATTTCATGTTTTTAAAAGCCAGAACACTAAACTTTGTTTTTCTGCTCTCGCCGCTCACATCTTAGTGCGGGGAGGCTGGAATTCATCCCGCGGTTTCAAATCGGGATTCTGATGTACATGAAGTGTGAAGTGTTCGAATAACGGCCGCTACATCAGTATGTAAAATCAAAGAGGGTGTACTTTCTTTTTCAAATGACTGTATATATTTTGTGGGGGCTCAGGCTTTCCCAAAGAGAGCTTGCTTGGGTTTTGTGTGTTTTGTTAACCTATTCTCAGCTGTTGGAGGTTAGTGGCTCCTCCTTTCCAGGTTTTAAGCCCGCCCCTCCCCACTTCCCAAGTTAGTAGGTCCTTTCATTCTACTGGATATAGATCCAATGTGGTCTTTCTCCCTCCTAATAGAGGTAAATGAGAATTTGAATCCTAATAGAGGTATATTAGTATTAAACCTGGTAGTGTTAGGACTTGCAAACAGGGTCTGCCTTGTCGTGGCTCGCAAGCTTACAGTGCTTTGGCCAAAGGGTTACACTAAATGACCCTTTTTCAAGAGAATATATAAGTATTTTACTGTTTATTTTTGTCATGTTGGATGTAGCATTGGGCTTCTCTGTCATCTGTTGTAATAAAGCCTTATATTAATTTCACCTTAAAAATGGTCTCCATTGCATACCTCTGCACACATCTCTTACACACATCTAGCGATACTGTAAGGTAATGTAATTCATGCATCTATTTCTTCTCTAAATAACAATCTCACAATTATTTAACACGTGAACCTGTAAAAAGAGACAGCAAAGAAGATGTCGGTTGGAGAATATCATATTAGTCCAAAAAGTCTTTGCACTATTGTGGTCATTATTTAATCCTTGTTTTCGTCCTTTTTTGTTGATTGTCAGGCTGATGAACATCAACACCATGTTCGTGTAGGAAACACAAATAGTGATAATGAAGATAATGTATGCGTTCCATTCAATTGTCAATACCTGTGCTGCGCATGTGTTCCATACAGTTCTTATATACAATTCAATGACACGCATATGCATAATGACACGCATATCTGTTTTAACCAGGTTTCATAGACCACACATGCGCAGAATTCAATGACACACATATGCGTTCCATCGAAGTTTATCGCTAGTATAACTCATGCATCTATTTCTTCTCGATTATTAATAAATAACATTCTCACAATTATTTTACAGGTGAAACTGCACAAGAGAAGGCTGAAGAAGATGTCGGTTGAAGTAGACTGTATTTTTGGAAGTAGATTGAAGAAGATTGTACTATTTCCCATAACCTTTGTTATTTATCTCTAATCTCTAATTTACTCTAATAAAAATGTCATACTTTAAAAAAAAGAAAAATTTGTCATCAGAATTTTTTAGGGGAACAAGTGGTGGGTTACATGGAAATAAATGGGATATCATATCATATATGACTGACGCTAAAACTCAATTTTTTTTCCATTGGCGTTAAGTCGCAGTCACCGCATCCATTCCGCAATGCAAATAATTGCTAGGGATTTAGACATCGTTTTTCACGGTCACTGTAATTGTAAGTCTGGCTACATCTGTACACACTAATGTTACTTCCCACTGCTAATTAGTCCATATGTAAAGTGTATGAATCATAAAAAAAATGTGTCATTTATATTATGTCTACAGTAGATGCTAAAGCTACCACATTTTTGTAAGACTTAACTGTGATATGTTTACAAAAGCCAATAATATATTTCAGATAAAGGTTTTTTTTTTTAATCTATGATAATTTATTTTCAAGAAAAGGTGATATTAGCAAGTCTTTCATACTTTGTCTTCTGCGAGTATGTGTACGTGTTAGTTAAGTGAATAGGCTGCAGCTTTGAGACCATGAGGAAGGAATAGAAATTATTGTGTTTATATGGTGCAGTATGCATTCTGTTGTCTAGGCTGTTTGGTCGTGGCCATTTCGCGGCGACCAAGACGCTGCCGGCGTTTAGCCCATGAGATGAGATAAAGATTTAAAACAAATGTAGGACCTTTGGTCTTTTGGGGTTTAACCTTGATGTGGTAGCTGGCTTTTGGTAGCATGTGAAACAGAATTTAGAAATTAAAAATTGTTTTTCATGTACACAAAAGAGATGAATGTTAAAAGTCTTCTGTGGCTTTTGTATGTAAGGTCAAAAACACTGCTGAAAAAAAGAATAAACTTTATAATGACTTTGAAAACTGGGCGATGTTATCAAATTGCGGATTCTAGTGGCAATAGTCATATTTCCAAAATGGAAGTATCAATTTCAAAACTTTAACTCCAAAAAATCCATGTGGGGTGATTTTTGTTTTTAGATTTCTTTTACGGGGGATGTCTTTAACACTTTACCCACTCTGCGTTTTTTGTAAAGTTTTATATGTAGCAAATAAAAATATCACTTGTGAGCACTTTCACGTCTCTTACTGTATATGTAAATAATATGATTTTGTTTCTAAAAATGACTATGTATTAAATAGTTTATTTTATAATGAATAATTATTTAATAACATCAAATTAATTTGTCTATTGCTTAGTAACATCAAATTCAGTTGTCCATTTTTCAGACATTAGATGTTTATGAATATACAATGGGGGAGACCAGGCGCTTACCTTTAGTATCAGATAGTGATGACACCAATAAATATGGTTTCTCTCTTTTGTTGCAGAGATATTCTTGCGGTCCCTTCTGCTTCCACCCCTAAAAGGGATAATCCGAAGCCCTTATGGAAACGTGGAAATGAATAGAGTAGGGGGAGCGAGGGATCAGTTGATATACATTAATACAATAGACGACGATATAACATGCATAAAGTAAACCCAATGCAGTGGGGTTGGGACAGGAACTATTAGATAATAATATACAGCGAAATATTAAAGATACTTACACGGCCGTGTGTAAGTACAATCCAAAGAAGGTATCTTTGTGGTAAAATGCTGACCCCTCCACAAGTGAGTGCAGGGGGATCTCAGAAGGTATCTATACACTAATGTAAATACTCACACGGCCCAGTGTGAGTAAGGATGCAGGGCAGATGTCTTTAAGATCGAGTCAGGCTGTCCAGGGTAGTTGCAGGCCAATCACATCAGGTTTTGCCCATGTAGGGCTGTGGCTGATCTATCCTTCTCTCTTGCTTATATTCAGCGGTGTGACTCTCCGATTCAGTGGTGTAGGGATAAGTGAGGCACAGTCTTAGAAATATTAACTCATAGTATAAATGCATGTTTTAACATTTTGCTAAATCCCCTTTCACTATAATATCTACAATTTATTTCTGTGCAAGCTCATTGTTACTGTGGTATGTGCCATGATACCTGAAGACTCATTTCCGAGCAGAAAAGCATCAATAGAAATGCCCACACAACGTAACTAATATTTTCTGTATTTAATGTGGGAGGAAAACATCTAATCTGTTGCAGATTTCTTCCTGTTTGAATAGCGTGACCGAGACCAATTACAAGTGAACTCACTGCTATTCTTTCACTTCCTGACTTCCCTAATGAAGACATTGTGGGCCACGGTTCCTTGGTAATGATATGTCTTGATGTCTTTGTGTCATCTATACTCAGAATCAAAACTCTTAAGAATGATTTGTTTCTAATACTACACGTAAGCAAAGGAAATGTAACAGCATACGATGACAGAGTTAACCTAATGCTATGTTAACTGTTATAAAATATATACATCTAAAACAATTTTCGGCAATAATAAAATAGAAATATTTTAATATTTTTAAATGCAATAATAATATTTATTTTCTGCGGGCCAATGCTATTAAACCTGGTATTGCTTGATCTGTCTCTTCCTCATTCTGTTATTTTGTTTGTTATGAGACAAAAAGCTGATTGATGAATAAAATTGTATTGTATGATTACTAAAAGGAAATATTTTTGAAGAGCATTTTAATTTTATTATAAGAGTACCTTGCTTTCCTATGTTTTTCGCAAGATATATTTTTGTAGAGGAATTACACCGTTGGCAAACAACATTATGCTACAAATTACGTTTCCCTGATTTTTTATATTTGATGTGATAGTTAAATTACAGTAGTGACCTCACTTACATTAGAGTGAGATTCTACATATCCTTTTTGTATGAAGGAGTAGACTGACTGAAAAAAATCTGTAGCACCTTTTCACCTACCCTCGTCTTTTCGCTCCCTGCAGTGGAGAAAGAAGGGATCCACAAAGGACCATTCACTCACCGGGGAGGTAGTAGCAGGTGGTGGTTCCATCCTGCTGGACAGCTTCACGGCCTTATCTGCAGCATTGCTCTGGGGCTGGTCGGCACTTCCCTGGGGAATTCTTCCACCAGTCCCAGAGTATCGTAGTGCCTCTCAGCGGCTTCCAAGTAGGCGGCTGCACGAGTGCGGGCTTCGCGCATCTACTTCTGCCGACACAGGTATTGATCCACAGTCTTCTGCGCTTGGTCCCAGCACGGATCACTGTCCCGGATCTTCATGGCGCCTCTGGCATCGATCTCAGGAACCAGCAGGGCTTCCTCCGACTTGGGAGCGTGGGAGGCCCAGACCGGTACCTCGGTGATGTCCGCAATCTCGTCGTCCATCTCGCCTGCAGCAGCGGTCACTTCTGCAGAATTCTTGCCCTTGGAGCAGATCATTGGAGTGGTAGCAGAAAGTACCTCACAGTACGCTGGTGGTGCTTCTCCGCGGGGCTCCGGCGGTTGACTGCTCGGCTCTGACATCACTCTGGACACGGCAGCATACAACTCCAGTGGAAGGGTGGCAGCAGGTAGGTTCTGGAAAGCATTCACCCACGCTGTAGGGCCAAGAAGGGAGCCTTCCTTTTGCCCCATGTGGTGCACCGAGCCCAGTCCCATATTAGGCTCTGCGTCAGTGTAGACAGATACCAGTTTTAGCTCGGGGTAAAATAACACATGTACACTATGCCGAGATAGTGTGTGTTGGTGTTGCCTGCAGAACCTTGAGCTAGCACCATTAGTTTACGCAATAGGGTATATAGGGTCCTTAGCTCTTCGGTGCTTATAGAAGTATTAGTCCAGTGGGTCCCCTCTGGCCTAGGCCGAAGGTAGGGAACTTGACAGGCCACGCAGTTTGCTATCTCCTGTAGCTCTCCCCCCGGATTGTCACACAAAGGGCAGACACCCAGCAGAGAGTCCCTTCACCATCACGGATCACAAGGACCCCACCAGTCACTTCGTAGCGTTGATTAATTTCTTCAGCTATGTCGAGTATTAACAGAGGAGAAGCTTTCCACAAACGTCTTGTAGCTGACACGTGCGTCTGGCTCCTCACATCCTGCACTCCTATGAGAGGAACGCCCAGCCTCTCTCCCTGGTGAATGCAAATGTCCAATCCAAGAGATAGAAGGGGGCACGGTTCAGCATTCCGTGCCGATCCTGTAGATGGTGCAAAAGCAAAAGCTTGCAACTGTTTCCAACCTTTGCAAATAGATATGCGGTTCCAAATTCCAGCGGGAACCACCATTTTGGTGATGATAAAGTCCATGCGGATCCCGTTTTGGCAGGAACCGCCATGTGTGGTACACATTGCCCTGAGTCCCTGTTTTCGGCCGGACCCCTTTTGGCCTCGCTGTAGGTGTTTTCCTTGTAGGAAAGAATGTCCCTAGGCAGGCAAAACCCCTGTACACGCTGATAGCCAGTCTCTGTATAAAGTGGTTCCCTGTACTTGAAGCTGCTACTAGCATGACGATAACTCCTCAAACGGAGGTTCTGGCAACCCTGCTCAAAGGTCCCCCTCCCTCGGACATTACCTATCCATGCTTTACCGTCACCTCGCTTAACCCTGTCACTATAGTCCCTTACCGGCTTTCTTGAGCCCCAGGCAATCAAGACACCCATTTCAGACGCCCCTAAATGCCAGTCTGCAGGATGACTAAGAACCAGGACATGTAGTTTGTTGCTCTAAAACAGGACACCCTTTGGGCGGAGCAGGCTGCAGCTCCCTGGCGGGGAAGTTGGGCCCCTGTTATGGCAGGTAGGTGTCCCCTAGAGCTACACCTGGCCCCCTCCGTCCTTAGTACTGAGACTGAGTGTGTGTTTGTTTCCTATGGTTTGCTTCTGCTATGAAAACCTGTCCTAATGAGACGAATCTCAGCAGCGCCTCCATTCGTAGCACCTTTTTCCCCCACCCTATGTGAGATTTGGGTCGCTACCTGTGTATTCCTTGTGCAGTGCATAACTTTGTAATCCAGGAGGCTCCAAGTTGCTCCGCGGTGGTGTGGGGAGAATCAGGACAGGCTTTCAGGGTGCTTCATTCTTAGTTGGCAGCGCCTTCAGTCAGCGAGAATATGAGGTACCCCAAAATGTATGCTGTAATAAAGTATATTTTATAGGGTGTTATACTGTATGTATAAAATTCCATGCAGTCAGGCTAAGCATTTGCATAGGAGCCAGGATATTTGCCTAGCCATCTGTCCTCAAATGATACCTGGTATGTCAGAGGTGTTGGTCCATTTGTTAGCAAGAAGGGACAGAGGAAAAGCCATTTTGTTTCTCTCAGACTCTGCAGAGCCTTCCCCACAAATAGCCATGCCCCTTTCTCTGAAATCATCAGCCAGATGAGCCCTGCTCTGATTGGCTGCTGAGAATGTTCTCACACTTCTGATAGGACGTGCAGGCTAAATCTCAGTCAGGGTAAAATCCCTAGGTAGTATTCCCTGCACCTAGGAGAGTAAGTTTTGTACTCCAGTTCCCAAGAAAGTGTCTTTTCTTATGTAGTTTGTGTAACATTATGTGTTTGTCTTTCCTGTGAATAAATGTACAATTTATTTCATTAACTTGTTTTGCTCTATGTATGGTCCAGATAAAATGGTGTAAATTGCCTGGTCTCCTGTGACAGTGGCCAACAGTATGCACCCAGTATCTGGGCAGAAATACCTGTTGCCACTTGCTCACATTACTGAGCATATGACCTTCTGGCAACGTGCAGAAGTCACAAGGCCTAGCATGTGCCTGAAGAGGAAACATTTTAGATACTAAATAGTAGCCACTTCTACTTCCTCAAATGTCTGGCCTTGTGAGGGCTGTTTAAACCCAGCACTGCCTGCAGCTACCAGGGCTGACATGCAGGGCAAATGGAAATAATTAAGGTTGCTTTATTGACAAAAAGAGCCACTGTTTCCCTGACAGACCCTGGTCATCCGTACTCCCAGCCTGCTGTTCCCCTGCTCATTCTGTGGGACTGCTGATCCTCTCACTCAGTGCTGCTAGGAAACATTTTCCCTGTCACTTCACTGTACATTTTCCTCTGTCTTATGTCCGTCCTATTTAAGCCCACTTTTTCTTCCCATCCTTGGAATTGTTTGTTTTTGACCCTTATTTGTCACTTTTGTATATCTTGCTCTTGCTTATGGTTTTGGTTTGCATGGGCTTGTATTGGTTTAAGTATTTTTAAAGCTCCTTTTTGTCCCTGTCCCTTTTCCTGCTTGCTGTTGCTTTTCCTGCACCTGTCTGCCCTGCCTGCCCTGGACCTCTTCTTGCCTCTCATCCCGATACAACGATGCTCCTTCGCTGCCTGCCCTGGACCTCTACTTGCCTCTCATCCCAATACAATGATGTTCCTTAGCTGCCTGCCCTGGATCCTGCTTTTTCTGGCCACTGGGATCCACTCCTGTACTAGACCAAAAAAAATGGCCATCTATGGATCCCACTGGAACAGACGCAGGCATAGCACAGCAAGTAGTCTCTTTAGATTTAGATTTAGAACTCTCACTTTAGATTTAAAGAACAAACATAAATAGAAGGAGGTAGAGGCACTGATTGAGAGCATTGAGACTCATCTGCAGGCTTTGCACTTGCTTAATTAAACCACAACCTTTCAGCCATCAACCTGCCCGACTCTTCCTGAGAAACTCTTTTTTTTACATAGTTACATAGTAGATGAGGTTGAAAAAAGACATAGGTCCATCAAGTTCAACCTATGCTAAATTTAGACAACAGATACTTTATCCTATATCTATACTTACTTATTGATCCAGAGGAAGGCAAACAAAAAACCCCATTAAGGGGAAAAATTCATTCCTTCCTGACTCCAAGAATTGGCAATCGGATTAATCCCTGGATGAACATCCTTCCCATGTATACTTATTTGGTATATCCCTGTATACCTTTCCCATCTAAAAAGATGTCCAACCTTTTTTTGAACAAATCTATTGTATCTGCCATCACAGTCTCCATGGGTAATGAATTCCACATTTTAACTGCCCTTACTGTAAAGAACCCTTTTCTTTGTTGCTGGTGAAATTTCCTTTCCTCCAACCTTAAAGGATGGCCCCGAGTCCTTAGTACTGCCCGTGGGATGAATAGTTCTTTTGAAAGCTCCTTGTATTGTCCCTGAATATATTTGTATATAGTTATCATATCCCCTCTTTTCTAATGTAAATAAATCTAATTTAGCTATCCTCTCCTCATAAGTGAGATTGTCCATCCCCTTTATTCATTTGGTGGCTCTTCTCTGCACTCTCTCTAGTTCTATAATGTCTTTTCTTAGGATTTGTGCCCAAAATTGTACTCCATATTCAAGGTGTGGTCTTACTAGTGCTTTGTAAAGGGGCATAATTATGTTTACTTCCCTTCCATCCATTGCTCGTTTGATGCAAGATAAGATCTTGTTTGCCTTTGCAGCTACTGCATGACATTGGGCACTATTGCTAAGCCTGCAGTCTACAAGCACTCCTAAATCCTTCTTCATCAAGGATTCCCCCAAATATCTCCATTTAATTTGTAAGTCGCTGTAACAGGGGACTTATCCCTGTTCAGTAATGTTCCTTTAATCTAGCAGTGTGGTAGTTAATTACTAAACACCACCTGCCTGATTAGATTGTTTACAAAAAGTCTGCCTTTGAGACAGGATGTGACTCTCTTTAGCTCTGACTGAGAGCTGACCTTTGGAGAGACAGAGCAGAGGTTCTTGAGTCCCAGGAGAGACTGACCAAAAGAAACCCAGATCTCTGGAGCTGACCAGTCTTGAGCTCTGCCAGCCACACAGCAGAGCTGATTGCAAGACACCAAATAAGACTTCTAAACATGGATGCTGATATTTTTCTGTGCACGCACGGGTGCGGTTCCAGGAGAGCAGAGAAGCTTACTCTACAGCAACTAAACAGATAAGACTTTCATTATTAAGAGACTGCTTATATCTGCTTATTTTCATGTTATGTGTTTGGGCTGGGAAAAGCTTAACTAATGGAGATGTGAACTAATTGCAAGGATTTCACTAGAAATACTCCCAAGTGAATGGAAGCTTTGTTCCCCCCCCCCTGTGTTTGTATCATTTCCTGATAAAAAGGAAAAGGCACAAAAAAGCCTATTATAATTTCACATTATAAACGTCTCCAAATTGTGTACCTCTGTGAACGTCCGTCTACAGTCGCCTTTTTATTCTTGCATCCCAAATGCATAACCTTACATTTATCTGTATTAAACCTCATTTGCCATTTACCTGCCCACGTTTCCAGTCTCTGCAAGTCCTTCTGAAGAGAAATTACATCCTGCTCTGATTCTATTACCTTACACAATTTAGTATCATCAGCAAAGATGGAGACTTTGCTCTCGATCCCAGCCTCAAGGTCATTAATAAACAAGTTAAAAAGCAGGGGTCCCAGTACCGATCCCTGAGGTACTCCACTCACGATTTAGCCCAACCTGAAAAAGTTCCATTTATGACAACCCTGTGTTGTCTGTCCTTTAACCAGTTTTCAATCCAGGTGCATATATTATTTTTATATGGTGCAATTTTCTTTATTTTGTACACCAAAACCCAGACGTACACTGACGTAACCCAAGCTGAAAATCTTTACTTGAAGTTTAAAAACAAATGTTGCATGGACCCTACTTCAACTGTGGCTCAAGAAACAACCCATTTAATACATGTGGTCACATCTCTACAAAAAAAACTGAGGGGTGTCAGGGTGTCAGGGTTGATAATGCTTAGACTCTGTTGCAGGCGTTACATCCTCGTCAGCCAGTCAAACACTCTGCAACTGCTGTCATACAGGCTGCCAACAGAGGGATGACAGCTATTCAGCTTTGTCACTGGAATAAAGCAGCCTGCATTATTCAGTCGATTTGGAGAATGCAACGACAAAGGAAGAAGTTTGAAGCAATGTGTTATTACACTCCAGTGAAATGTTAGAAAGTATCAGCAACAAAGACGCTGCAGGAATCTGAAGAAAGCTGCTTTTGTGATTCAGTCCAGATACAAATTCTGCGTCATAACCAAGCAAGCAGTGCATTCCTATAGGCACATCTGCAATGCTATCTTAGTGCTTGTAAGAGACGTGTTCAGAGGTACGCAATGGAGACCGTTTAAAGTGAAACTAAAATTAGGCTTTATTGTACCTGCTCCTTTAACACATGTAGTCCAGCCCCTCTAACTGGGTGGTTAGCTAAGTTTATTACCAGCACCATATATACACATTTATACAGATATACAACAGTCCCATAAGAAAGTCTTATCTGTTTCTTGTAGCTGTAGGGGAAGGCTTCTCTGTTCTCCTGGGTCAGCACCCTTGTGAGCTAAGGCAATGTCTGTCCAGGTATAGAGGTCTGCTCCCCTTTGTCTTGCTGTCAGCCTGCAGTCTCTTGGCAGCTCAAGACATCTGTCCTTCCTGGGTCAGCCCTAATTGTGAGACTAAGGAATCCTCTGGTCTGTCTTTCCTAGATCAGCTCCTATTGTGAGCTCAGGAATCCTCCCTTCCTGTATCAGAACAGGCTATTTCTGAGAGAGCTCTAATCAGCCAGGTGGAGTTTGTTAATTGCTGGTGTGCAATTAACCAGCACACTGCTGGATTAGAGGCAAGTTTGTTAACAGGGATAAGTCCCTGTTACATACCTCAATCGTCTGTGGGAAGCTCGGGCTTACCATGGCCAAAGCCCATCCTTCCACTCTTATTCGAGATATCTCTGTGACTCAAATGAGAGTGGATGGAGGAAGGGAACCCTCAGTCCCGCTGGGATTGGAGCCCTGTCTCCAGTTTATTCGTGTCTCCTCCTGAAGGTGCTTGAGATCAGCACTCCTCAGTCGCTTGAGGAGGACTTTTTCCAAGTATAGTCTTTTTACTGAGTGCGTGGTCATGAGATTTCCCTTGCGTTGGGTGCTCCTCTTTTTGTAGGCAGTCCGTATGGCGACCGTTGCAGAGCGTTTAAGAATAGCCCTTTGAGTTTTCTGCTCTTGAAGCTGTCTTGCTGCACTTTTTCCACTCAATGGAGTTGCCAGTTCAGCTTCTTTGGGATTGAGTTGCAATTCCACATCCACTTCCAGAGAATGTCCTAACTTTTCAACTTCATCAGCTAAGGATTCTTCTGGTTTTGATTCTGCACGCATACCTTTTTTTGTTGCCTGTTGGGCGGCTGAAGGTTTAGTTAGTGCTTGTTTAGGTGGTTCAAACTTTGCAACCTTGTTTTTCATATGAGCGGTGTTCCCAGCTTGCACTGTACCCATGTCTTCATGGGTTTTAGTTGCTGTGGGACACTGACGCTTGGGCAGGGTCAATACCTTTTCCTGTATTACTGTAATCTCATCCACGAGAGATCCCTGTTTCTTGAGTGCATCCTGCAATTCTCCTCTTAGGGTATTCATCTCCTCACTGTGCTTTCTCTGAGCTTGCTTCCACGTCTCCTTCATTATATTGTGAAGCACTGGGAATTTCTTTGCACTTGCTGCAGCTACTTGTCTCAGTTTCTGTACCTTCTTGTGTTCCCTCTTATACTGAGTCACCTGGCATCTAAGCTTGGCCTCTAGCAATGCTTTGGTGATGATCAGGGTAGCCTTCAGTTTCTCATGCTGCTTTGCGGGGACACACTGGGTAATCAAATGTTCCTGCAGCACTTGTACTTCTTTAGCAGCCTGCAGATTTTTTCCCTGCAGAGTTTGCTGCATCTCCTCAGCATTGTGGAGGTGCGTACGCAGAACTTGCAGTTGGTTCTGCAGTCGGTGCTCTGCTTCAAACTTTTAAATCTACCAAAAGTTTATTTATTTCTTCAAGCTCATGCAGTTTTTCATTATTTTCATTGACATGGTCTGTCAAATCAGAATTTTCCTCTTCCAGTCTTACATTTTCTCTTTTTGCAGTCTCTGTAATATTCAGGGCCTCCTTGCAGTCCTCCTTCCATTTACACATTTCTGCTTTGAGACTCCCGGTCTCCTGGTGTAAGACTTCCATCTCTCGGTTGAGGGTCTGAAGCTCCTTCTGAGAGACTTTGAGAGCCATATTAAGATTGAGAATAGTTTTTTGAGAGATGTCCACGTCCTCAGCGAGACAGTGAAGTTCCTTTCTAGAGACTTCCAGTTCTGTGTGGCAACTGCTGATCTCTTGGTGTGAGGCATCCAGTGCTATGCGGAGAATATGAACCTCCTGCTGGGATATGTCCACCTCTGCCCCGACACTGTTGACCTCCTGGTGTGAGGCATTCAGTACTCTGCGGAGTGTGTGAACCTCATTCTGAGAGACTTCATCTCTCTATGGCACTTGCGAACCTCTTGCTGAAAGACTGTAATCTCCTTCAGTGCCTCCTCATACTTCTGCTTCAGATTAGCAATCATTCTATCAGATTTGCTCTGTTTTTCATCCATGGCGTTAATAGTAGAGTTTGCTGTACCTTGATCTGTCCTTAGATCCACCAATTTGGTCAGAGATTCAGAGTACATTGCGAGAACAGTCTTCTGTAGCTCAGCATTATCTTCCCTCACAAGTTTCAATTCTTCACAGAGCAGATCACAGTTATGCCTATCAGCTTGCAGTGCATCTTCAGGGCTGGTCAAGGGATCGTCACTCTGTGAGACTAAGAAATCCTCTGGTCTTTATTTCCTAGATCAGCTCCGATTGTGAGCTCAGGAATCCTCCCTTCCTGTATCAGAATAGGCTATTTCTGCGAGAGCTCTAATCAGCCAGGTGGAGTTGGTTAATTGCTGGTGTGCAATTATCAGCACACTGCTGGATTAGAGGCAAGTTTGTCAACAGGGATAAGTCCCTGTTACAGTGCTAAAGTCTGCTTCCCGTGAAATGCAGAAAAGAAGAACCAAGATATGACTGAAAAGTGCAATCCAAATTCAGTCATGCTACTGTACCCACATGGTCCGAAACAGATCCCTTGATATGACAGCAGTCACTATAAAGATTCAGCTTGTGACCAGAATGAGACAGAGTTGGATCTACTATCGCACGATGAGAAAGGCAACACTGTTATTCACCGGTACTTTTGTCTGAATAAATTAATGCATTGAGAAAGTGAGGCTCAAGACTACAAGTCTGCCATCTGTGAAAGAGAGATGTCACGGGGTACAGTCAGAGCTGATGAGAACTCCGCCAAGATTGAGCTGCTGGAGACTAATGATGCAGAGTCAGATACAGACGCCAGCAACAAGGAAGAGTAAACAGCACGATGCCTAGAAAAATTTGCTTTCAAACCAGTGGAAGATGCGTTTGAGAAGTTCTCTGCTGGGT
Source organism: Ascaphus truei (assembly GCF_040206685.1). Classification (NCBI taxonomy): domain Eukaryota; kingdom Metazoa; phylum Chordata; class Amphibia; order Anura; family Ascaphidae; genus Ascaphus; species Ascaphus truei. Next base: position 192,762,886 of record NC_134484.1, on the reverse strand, counting down.
TAAGGAGGCTAATTTTCTAACAGATTTATTTAGAGAGCCTGATGTACCACCCACTTCTAATTCCCAGGCATCTGTATTAAAACATCCAACACCCAATTGCCCAAGAGTACAAGCCTCCTGCTGACGAACAATCCAACAATACAAAACTATCTCATTGATTTGATTGTCACAGTGGATAGAGCTTGCAAAGAGGATTGTATTTGTAAGGCCTCGGGGAACACCTCTCCCAAAGAGGGTTCCCCCTGCGACACTACTCACCCAGTGCTCTCCGGCTCCATTGGTTCACCGCCGCGAGCGGGACCCTCCTTCCTTCTCCCTGGTCCCCGCAGCTGCTACGGAACGCGCGCATGCGCGCGCACGCTCACAGACTTTTACGTCCTCCTGCAGGAGGAGCTCCCACCCCCAGCTCGGGCCGTGCATACCTCTCACGTGCGGTGCACACGCCTGATGCACGTGCACCGCCCACAAGCCTCGCGTCAAGCTATCAGCTGTGGCAATCTTCCCTCACCTATCCCTGCTCCCATGGGGCCGCTCCTCCGTCCCTCTCCCTCTTCCCATTGGGCTCTGTTCTCATTTATACCCTGCTCAGCCATTCCTTCTTTGGCTGAGCATAGCTTTGTGTGACCTGCGTTACCCACGGTCGTGCCTGCCTTAGTACCTTGTCTCTGTGTCTTCTAGTGATCTCCCATGTACCGAACCGGCTTGACTGCAGACCCGCTCTGGACTTCGACCTCTGGCTTGCCCTCTGACCTCCCGAACTCTCCTATCCTCCACCTCGGCTAACGGATTCCAACCTACCTCCCGGCTCCAAACCCCAAGGCTCTCGGCACCGACGATTCTACTGGAACTGCCCAAGTATCCAGCGAGTATCTGGACTAACACCTTATCTCCCGTGCAGTTCGGACGCCTACTTTCCACCTTCCAGGCGTGCCCCCGCAGCTGTGGGTGCAAGTATTACCCTTTTCACCTCAGTTCCGGGCTACCTCCTTGTCCGTGGTGAGCGCAGCATGACAGTATTGGAGATTTTCATTGGGCACCCTCAGTCACTGTCCATGCTGTCCTTTGACTGGATTCAACCTGTGGCAGAGCATTCTCATGATCTTCTGCAAGCTGATCTGAGTAATAAAAGTACTCCAATATAATTATTGCTTTATGATGCTCACCAACATTCTTGCTTCAGGTCTGCTACCAGTGGGCGACTGGCACACTTTAAGTCAGCCTTCCACAGAGGACAAATGTAAAGAAATGTAGCTGTCTTGCGCTCCGGAATGTGTAACTATTCAGCCGTCTGACTAAAGTGGATCGGGGGGAGAGACTCAATCTGTCTTAGAAAATAGCAACACTGCGACTGCATTCATAGAGAGATTGAAGTAGGAGACTGCCTATATAAGCAGCAATATAACTGGGACCCACGATAAGGAGAAGGAGGCAGATAGAATCTTCTTACCTCCTATGCATAAACTCGCTGTCCCGCTGCTGACAGTGTTTTCCCTCGCCGACCTCTGTGATCTCCGGAAGTCTTCTCCCTCCCCCTTCCTCCGGGTACCGCTGTCAGAAGATTGATATCAAGAGAGGATGACGAAAAGATAGGGCACTCACTAGTAATCCGTGTTCCACAGAGGACACCCTGCAAAACATGGAGGACATCCCTGTAGAGGGGGGAGTAATTTCAGGGGCTTCCCTGACAGACCCTGGTCATCCATATACCCAGCCAGCAGTTCCCCTGCTCATCCTCTGTGGCTGCTTATCCTTACTCAGTGCTGCTAAGAAACCTTCTCCCTGTCATGTCCCTGCACCTTTTCCTCTTTCTTCTGCATGTCCTTTTTAAGCCCTCTATTTCTGACTATCCTTGCTTTTGTTTACTGATTCTGACCCTCATCTGCCCATTTTGTACGTCTTGCTTTTGATATGGTTTTGGCTTGCATTGGTTGAAGTATTATTAAAGGTCCTTGCCTGTAATCTGGCTTGACCCTTTTTGTACCAGCCCCTGTGCCTGTTCCTGCGTTCATTTGCTGTTTCTGTCCCTGTCTTGATGCCAGCCCTTTTGCTTGTGACCTCAACTATGCCTCTTCACTGCCTGCTCTGGACCTGCTTGTGACCCAGATGGTGCCTCTTCGCTGCCTGCCCTGAGCCCTGCTTGTGACCTGTGTGTGTCTTCGCTTCTCGCCTCACTGTTTTGGCCACTGGTATCCACTCCTGCACCATAAATCCCCCCCTTGGCACACTGACACGATGGTGGCAGTTGTGGCAACCATTGTGGCCATGGCCATAATGACAGCAGTCAGAAAAAACTAATGAGGGGAACAATAGAGAAAAGAATAACTGCTGCTCTTAAAATAACAGCAGTTGTTCTTGAACCCCAGTAGTAGCCTTCCAGTATGAAAAGAAATTAGACAGAAAGGCAGGTTTTGCCAACATCATAATTTTCCTTATCATAAGGACAAATGTAGCCATCCATGCCCAACTTACTGTAGCACACATGGTGTGCTACAGTAATACTAATGTGAGTGAGAGGGAAAAAACTGAGGAGTATTTTTTGTGAATATGGAAATATCTCAACCTCTGGTTATGCAGTAGAACTACCTGCAAGGGAAGGGTAGAGTCTGATATGGAGTCAGAGTCTGATACATTCTCATATTCTTCAGCAAAATGTGCAGCTGCAGGTGCATGGACTGGTAGGAGGAATATGGATACTAAGCAGGCTCTAGTTCTTCTACTTAAACTTTCTGAGGAGGTGGATGGAGAAAGGATTGCTTAGTAGTAGCAGCAATGAAAAAGGTGATGATGATCATAATGATAGCAATCAATCACGTTGTGAGCAGCAGACAGCCATGGCATTGGCCACCACCATCACTAGAGCTCCTATTACTTTGAAAAGCAAAAATTACTGACACCTATAGTGTAAATCCTTGTAAGAGACGTGTTCAGAGGTACGCAATGGAGACTGTTTTTAAGGTGAAATTAAAATTAAGCTTTATTGCGCCTGTCCCTTTAACACAGCAAAACCTATGAAAATAAGCCAAACAAAAACCTATCTCCGCTTTGGAGACTATCTACACATGTAGCTCAGCCCTCTCTGACTGGGTTGGTTAGCTAAGCTATTTATCAGCCCCAAAATATAAACATATTTACAGATATATAACAGTTCCAAAAGAAAGTCTTCTGTCTCCTGAAGCTGTAGGGGAAGTGCTCTCTGCACTCTTGGGTAAGCACCTTTGTGTGTTACAGCAATGTCAGTCCAGGTTTTGAGGTCTGGTCCCCTTGTCTTGCTATCAGCATACAGTCCAGTCCTTCTGAAGCTCAAGACAGCCGTTCCTCTGGTCAGTCCCCCCAATTGTGAGACTCAGGAATCTCTCTTCCTGTCTCAAAGGCAGGCTTTTCTAAAAAAAATCTAATCAGCCAGGTGGTGTTGGTTAATTGACTACCAGCAGTTAACCACCACACTGCTGGATTAGAGGCACATTTTTGAACAAGGACAAGCCCCCTGTTACACACCTCCCCTGTTTGTGGGAAGCTCGAGCTTGCCACGGCCAAATCCCATCCTTCCACTCTCATTCGAGATATCTCAGTGACTTGAATGAGAGTGGATGGAGGAGAACCCTCAGTCCTGATGGGATTGGAGCCTTTCCTCCAGTTTAGTAGTGTCTCCTCCAGAAGGTGCTAGAGATCAGCAGTCCTCAGTCGCTCAAGGAGATCTTTTTCCAAGTACAGTCTTTCTACTGACCACGTGGTCATGAGCTTTCCCCTGTGTCAGGCGCTCCTCTTTTTGTAGGCAGACTGCATGGCGAAAGTAGCAGAGCGCTTTTGCCAATCGCTTTCTCTTGCCATCTTTCCCATGTGCTCCGCTTTAGCACCAAATGTCCACTTCATGGTATCACAAGAGCGCCCAAGAAAACCCACCGGAGCCCTCAGTTCTTGAAGCTATTTTCCTGCACTTTTCCCATTCAATGTAGTTGCGAGTTCAGCTTCTTTTGGATTGAGTTGCGATTTCAGCTCCATTTCCAGAGAACGTCCTATCTTTTCAGCTTACTCAGCTAAGGATTCTTCTGGCTTTGATTATGCACTCCTACCTCTGTTCGTTGCCTGTCGGGCGGCTGCAGGTTTGGCTAGTGCTTTCTTAGGTGGCTCAAACTTCTTAATCTTGTTTTGAAGGTGAGTGGTGTCCCCAGCTCTCACAGGCCTTAGTTACTGTGGGATACTAATGCTTGGGCAGAGCCAATACCTTTTTCCGTATTGGAGGCATCTGTAAGTTACTTGTTTGCAGAATCTCACTCTGTTTCTTGAGTGTATCCTGCCATTCTCCTTTCAGGGTCTTTATTTCTTCCCTGTGCTTTCTCTGAGCTTGCTTCCATGTATGGGTGAGTAAGGGGATTAACCCTAATTGGGTGCTCTAAAGAAAACCTTACTGGTAAATCTGAAAGTCCTAAGATATTTTTTTATATATATAACAAGCGGAGTACTCTGTCACTTGAGGTATACGGTAATGAATAATAGGGCAGTAGGCAGTAAGTCTGTCGCAATGGGTTAATAACCCACACACGGACGTGAAGCCGTCTAACCTGACCGGTGAGCGTGTCTCCAACCGGCGGTCCCTTCTCTGGTGGGCCTCTCTGTGTTCCGTGGTCTGCGATGTCCTGCAGCACTCCGTACAGCTGCGTCCTATCCGGGGATCCTGTCCTCCACTGGCGGTCTTCTCCTGGTAACCCTCGCGGTACACAGCGACCTGTGACCCCCGGATGTACTTGCTACTGCTTCCGTGTCCTGTATGGTGTCGGCGACAGAGAACAGCTACGCTCCTTTGCGTGCATCCGTCCCGGTTGAAAGGTAACAGGAAAAAAAAGGGGGGATACGAGCACTGCGAAAATGACACTCTGGCTAGGGCATGTGCAAAAAGTGAAAAAAAGCTTTATTGTGGCTTACACGCCATTAAAAATACATGTTCACCGTCCTCTGACGCGTTTCGTTCCCAACGGAACTTTATCAAAGAGTGTCACACTAAAGCCACAATAAAGCTTTTTTTCACTTTTTGCACATGCCCTAGCCAGAGTGTCATTTTCGCGGTGCTCGTATCCCCCCTTTTTTTTCCTTGCTTCCATGTATCATTCATTATTTGTGGAGCACTGTGAACTTCTTCGCTTGGGCTGCAGATACTCGTCTCAGTTTCTGGACCTTTATGCGCTCCCTCTTGTACCGAGTTACCTCGCCTCTAAGTTTAGCCTCCAGCGATGCTTTGGTGATGGTCAGGGTAGCCTTCAGTTTATCATGCTGCTTTGCAAGGACACACTGGGTAATCAGACATTCCTGCAGCACTAGTATTTCCTTAGCAGACTGCAGATTTTCTTCCTGCAGTGTTCGCTGCTTCTCCTTGGCATTCTGGAGGTGTGTATGCAGACCTTGCAGTTGTTCTGCAGTCGGTGCTCTGTTTCAAACTTTTCATCTTCCAACCGTTTCTTTATTTTCTCAAGCTCATGCAGCTTTTCATTCTTTCCATTGACGTGGTCTGTCAACTCCGAATTTTCTTTTTTTAATCTTAAATTTTCCCTATTTTCAGCCTCTGTAATATTCAGGGCCTCTGTAGGAGACGTGTTCAGAGGTACGCAATGGAGACTGTTTTTAAGGTGAAATTAAAATTAGGCTTTATTGCGCCTGTTCCTTTAACACAGCAAAACATATGAAAATAAGCCAAACAAAAACCTATCTCCGCTTTGGAGACTATCTACACATGTAGCTCAGCCCTCTCTGACTGGGTTGGTTAGCTAAGCTATTTACCAGCCCCAAAATATAAACATATGTAGCCCTTTTTGTGAACCGGCCTGACCCACCCAATCTCACATTAGCCCCTTGTGGTCTAACCGGTCCCTTTTCTTCCGACACACCTTTTCTAAGGGACTACTGGTAACTGTATCACACCTGTGGCTCCAGGAGATCTGAGCCTCCGCTAGCTGGGAGCCTGGGGAAACCCTTACCATTTACCTGGTGCAGCGCCTCCACTTACCCAGGATCCCCGTTATGAAAGATAGCCCTGGGTAAGAAATACAACAACAACACATATATGATACTAACACTTTACTTGAGAACATAGCAAACCATAACACGACATAACCTTATGCTCTATCCATATCACCTTAGCCCAATGTCTGGTGTTCCCACCCAGTGTCCGGTAATCCCCCACCCAATGTCCCGTACTCCTACGGAGGTCGTGGGTGACTGCGCAGTCACTAAATTATCTGTTAGGCCTGTTGGTGCACATGTGTAGAAATACCTTCCGAGCACTCCGATGCTCGGGCCTGCAACACTCTTCTCAAAGGGTCAGACGTGCGATGCATCCGTCTGATCCTATCCAGGTACTTCTCCAGGAACCCCAACGAGGGTCCCACCGCTTCACGGGAACACAACCGTCTCTCGGTAACACCACCGTCGCACGGGAACAGCAACCGCCGCTATCCCTATCTATCCCTAACTAACCCTAACGTGACAGGAACCCTAACCTAGGGCCTGTCCCTGATGAACCGTAACCTGGGGTGGCTTGGGGAAATCTCCTAGGGCCTGCGGAGTAATAACCTGCCCCACTCCCCTAGCTACCCAAGTCCCTAATCCTCCCTAACATCTAGCTACTCGCTACTCCTAGATACTAACAGCCTGCAGCAGACACACCGCTCTCACCGTCAGCCTGCAGACATCCACATACGCTGCACACACTGCGCCCAGCACATGCAGCGACACACACAGCTGGCAATCGTACACAGCCACCTGGATACCCCGCAGCAAATCCACTGCACACACTCTGTGCCTATTTGCCAGTGCGCACAGCACTACCCGCTGTGGCACTGCCAAACCTGCACCTTTCACACCTAAGGGTGACCTCCTTATCTAGGGCCGTCCCTCTTCAGTTAACCCCTGCCCTAACAGGGAATTGGGGCTTACCTGGGGACCTAAGGAGAACCCTTACCTGGTGCAGGAGCCACTCGCTCCCTACACCCTTCCTACTCCTTCCTGACTGCCTGTGCAAAGCCCGTGAAATGTATCTATATTCCCGGGCTGAGCTTCCTCCAGCCCTATTGGCGGCATTGGAGCACCTGACCTCTGTCTCCCTATGCCTCCTGGGAGTTGTAGTTCCCAGGAGGCTGTCTAAGCATTGGGGCCACGTGCGCACTTGCCCTGTGCATGCGCGAACCCCTAATGGCCGCCTCAATCCTTTTCTCTCCTGATCTGCCCTCGCGCGATCTCTCTGGGGCCTTCCCTGCGCTTTCTGCCTACTGCGCATGCGCGAACTAACGCGCAATGGTGGCACCCTCTGCACAAGCCGCCGAGCCGGTGGCAACGCGATCGCGGCCTTAGCGACGGCCCGATCGCGTCCCCGGCAACCGGCCTGCGCCTCAAAGCAACGCTCTGCTCCCTGCACTGGCCCCCACCCTCGCGAAGTGCCGGCTGGTCCGTCGCAGCCTCCGGCGGCACCCGCTACCGCACGGCACTCGCAGAGGGGGGCCAGAAAGCTTAAATTTACCTCGGGGCTACACATATATACAGATATATAACAGTTCCAAAAGAAAGTCTTATCTGTTCTCCTGAAGCTGTAGGGGAAGTCCTCTCTGCTTTCCTGGGTAAGCACCTGTGTGTGCTACAGCAATGTCTGTCCAGGTTTTGAGATCGTCCAATTCTGTTCCAGATTCAGAGTACATTGCAAGCACCGTATTCTGTAGCTCAGCATTATCTTCCCTCTCAAGTTTCAATTGTTCCCGGAGCAGATCACAGTCACGCCTGGCAATTTTGAGGGCATCTTCAGGGCTGGTCAAGGGATCGTCACTCACTGGTTCCGGCTCCGCTTCCCTGGGATGGTTGGTTGAGGGTTCCTCACTGTTGGCACCGGACAGACACTTCTTTGGGTTACCCGACTTCTGCCTTGGGCCCTCTGGATATTCAGTCATCCGTATGACGAATCCTCCATTTTCTCTAGGCTGCAGGGTATCTCGGTCCCCCTTTTTCTCAGCGGGATCTGCGGACGTGTCTGTTCCTTCCACGGTATGTGAAGAACCGCTTTTCTTTTTTTGCCTTTTTGTTTTGGATGACCCCGTCCCCTCAGGGATACTGGGGTCTCCATCTTCATTTGAAATTTTAGCAGCATCACTGGATCCACCATGCTTTTCTTGCAACTGTATTAGCTGACGAAAAATTCGGAGATCCACTGCTCCCGCTCTTTCTCCTGCCGATCATATTCGTCAACATAGGGAGCGGTCTTTTCGGTTCATACAGAGTTCAGGCACCCCCACCATTTTTAGGGTGTTTTGTGGGTGTGACTCGTTTGGGTTCCCCGTAAGAGATGTCTTCCTCCTCATCGGACTGGAAGGGCCACTCTTCCGTGGGGTAGGGTTCATTACAGGAACGCTGTATCTTGTCCTCCATTTTGGGGCTATCAGGTGTATTGTTCTTCCTGACCTCAGGAGGCGCTATTGCAGCTTCTGCCAGTATATTTTCTAGAACCCCAGCTTGTGATAGTCCTACCGGTGGGCATATTTTGCTTGTAGAGTTCATAGCTCTCACAGGCATCTCTGTAGACTTTTTCTTTCCTTTGGTATGTTTTACAACATCGGCAGTCCTGTGCACGCATTCTTTCTCGTCAGTGATACTGGCTGCGCAGTTGCTAAGTAAAACTTCTGTACCTTCCTTGGGTCCACAGCACATTGCTGGCTGCTGCAGTTCCTTGGCTCGTTGGAAAACATAGTCCTCTGGCTGCTGCCCTTTTTCTGGGGCCACGTAGGGGCCAATTTTATCATCTGAATAAGGCCTGAAGGGACACTGCTCCGTGTGGCTGGGCTCTTTACACCAGGAACATATTTTCTTCCCCATTCTTGCAGAGTCTGTATTTGACTTCAGCTGGGCGGCCATTTTAAATTCCCAGGGTTTTTTTTCTCTTTAGGTGTACTCTTCACCTTGACTGATTTTGCACTATTTCCTTGCTTCAGCAAAGGCATTTGCTTTACACCATTTTCTTGCTATGTGCAATCCCTCGGCTTCAGCAAAAGAATTTGGTTTTCTGCTTGAGATCAGTAATTTTTAGTCTCATCTTTGGGTATTATGGCATTCACTCTTCACACAGACTTTACTTGCAGAAAAATATATTCTTTTAAATTTTGCAGAAAAATATATTCAAAATTTAATTTTTTTTTCTTTCTTTCACTCCCGGCAGGGTGACTTAACACTCAGCAATTGGCTTTGGGTTACCCTTTACACAGTTCAGCAATCCCTTTTTACCCGGTAGGGCATTTTTACACTCAGTACTTGCTTGCTGAAAATTCCCTGCTTCAGCAATTTTTTTTTTTAAAGAAAATAATAAACAAAGCCTAGCTCCTTTCATTGGAGTGCTAACTCACTTCTTGCACCCTGACTACAGCTGGAAGGCAAAGCCCCTATTTCAACAACCATATTACATGTTATTGTGATAGGCAAGTAAGGTTTACCTGCTTCAGCACAGTCTCTCTCCTCTTGGAATCGGGGAAAGAGTCCATCCGTGTTTTGTGGCTTTTTCCAGTGCAGGGTAGCCCTTTAATTCTGATCTCTGCTGCAGGTGCTTTTTTGTTTTTGTTGTTCAGGCTGTTTTTAAGACTGTATGCAGGCAAAAAGCACAAAAAAATTTCACAGGCAATCTCCGGGGCCCCTTTTAACTTCAAGGGCCACCTCTTATCCCAACTTCTGACACCATATGTAAGAGACGTGTTCAGAGGTACGCAATGGAGACTGTTTTTAAGGTGAAATTAAAATTAGGCTTTATTGCGCCTGTCCCTTTAACACAGCAAAACATATGAAAATAAGCCAAACAAAAACCTATCTCCGCTTTGGAGACTATCTACACATGTAGCTCAGCCCTCTCTGACTGGGTTGGTTAGCTAAGCTACTGTATTTACCAGCCCCAAAATATAAACATATATCCAGATATAAAAGAAAAAACTTCCTTGTTTTTTTCTTTATAAAAGAAAAAACTTCTTTATCAAAGTCCCTTTGATAAAGTTGCAGTATTGTGACGAAACGCGTCAGGGACGTACACCACGACATTATGTCATCGCGTTACGTGCACGCTTTACGGCCGGAGCGTGCATGGTGTCTTACTAAGGCCCTACTCTAATGCCACATTGCGTGGAGGACTTTTATTGATCGAATAGAGGATGAACGCTATTTGGTGAATCGTTTGAAGATTTCCTGTTGGACTGCCGACGTGACACGGGACGGTGCTTGCCTCGGTGGTGATTTTTATCACAAATTGCTTGTTATTCACATGTACTTTGTGAGTGTTTTTAATCCCTCCTCCCCCCCCCCTTCAATTAAATGTACAATAATACACTATGGGGCGTGTGCTCTCTGTCTTCTTTTCGTTCCTATATATACAGATATATAACAGTTCCAAAAGAAAGTCTGTCACCTGAAGCTATAGGGGAAGTACTCTCTGCTCTCTTGGGTAAGCACCTTTGTGTGCTACAGCAATGTCTGTCCAGGTTTTGAGGTCTGGACCCCTTGTCTTGCTATCAGCATACAGTCCAGTCCTTCTGCAGCTTAAGACAGCCGTTCCTCTGGTCAGTCCCCCCCCAATTGGGAGACTCAGGAATCTCTGCTCTCTCTTCCTGTCTCAAAAGCAGGCTTTTCTAACAAACCTCTAATCAGCCAGGTGGTGTTGGTTAATTGACTACCAGCAGTTAACCACCACACTGCTGGATTAGAGGCACTTTTTGAACAGGGACAAGTCCCCTGTTAAAATCCTATATTTAAAAAAAAAAAAGCTGTGTGTGCTGTGCACGCGCATAGTAAGTGAAACTTCTTTGACTTTTGTCACAGAAATTGTATTTGTGATGTTTTAATTAAAAATCAAAATACAATTTCATTGACAAAACACAAATAAATTTGGACTTAGAACGTGCGTGCTTGGCATACATCCCCTGTATTTGCAATAAGTGTGAATTCCTCGTGTAACTGCGTGTGCGTGTGTCAGTCAGTATGTGTGTCAGTCAGTGTGTGTGTGTGTGTGTGTGTGTGTCAGTCAGTGTGTGTGTGTATGTGTGTCAGTCAGTGTGTGTGTATGTGTGTCAGTCAGTGTGTGTATATGTGTGTCAGTCAGTGTGTGTATGTGTGTTCATGCGTGTGTGTCAGTCAGTCAGTGTGTGTGTATGTGTGTGTGTCAGTCAGTGTGCGTGCGTGTGTGTGTGTCAGTCAGTGTGTGTGTGTGTCAGTCAGTGTGTGTGTATGTGTGTGTGTCAGTCAGTGTGTGTGTATGTATGTGTGTGTGTGTGTGTGTGTATGTCAGTCAGTGTGTCAGTGTGTGTGTATGTCAGTCAGTGTGTCAGTGTGTGTGTGTATGTGTGTCAGTGTGTGTGTATGTGTGTGTATGTGTGTCTGTGTGTCAGTGTGTCAGTCAGTGTGTGTGTGTGTGTGTCAGTCAGTGTGTGTGTGTGTATGTGTGTCAGTCAGCGTGTGTGTGTGTGTGTGTGTGTGTGTGTGTCAGTCAGTGTGTGTGTGTGTGTGTGTGTGTGTATGTGTGTCAGTCAGTGTATGTGTGTCAGTCAGTGTGTGTGTGTGTGTATTTCAGTCAGCCAGTGTGTGTGTGTCAGCCAGTGTGTGTGTGTCAGCCAGTTTGTGTGTGTCAGTCAGTGTGTGTGTGTGTCAGTCAGTGTGTGTGAGTGTGTGTGTGTGTTAGTCAGTGTGTGTGTGTGTGTGTGTGTGTGTGTGTGTCAGTCAGTGTATGTGTGTCAGTCAGTGTGTGTGTGTCAGTCAGTGTGTGTGTCAGTCAGTGTGTGTGTGTGTGTCAGTCAGTGTGTGTGTGTGTGTCAGTCAGTCAGTCAGTCAGTCAGTGTGTGTGTGTGTGTCAGTCAGTCAGTCAGTGTGTGTGTGGGTGTGTGTTTATGTGTGTGTGTGTGTGTGTGTGTGTGTTTATGTGTGTTTATGTGTGTCAGTCAGTGTGTGTTTATGTGTGTCAGTCAGTGTGTGTGTGTGTGTATGTGTGTCAGGCACTGTATGTGTCAGTCTATGTGTATGTGTGTCTCTATTTCTTTGTCCTTCCCCCTCTCTCCTGACTCCCCTCCCAAGACCCCCCCCCCCGAGCTGCGGAACCACGGGGGCTCTGGCAGAGTCTCCTGACTCTCTCTCCCCTCCCCCCCCCAAGCTGCGGACCCACGGGGGCTATGGCTGAGTCTCCTGACTCTCTCCCCCCCCCCCCCCCCCGAGCTGCAGACCCACGGGGGCTCTGGCTAAGTCTCCTGACTCTCTCTCCCCCCCCCCCCCTGAGCTGCGGACCCACGTGGGCTCTGGCTGAGTCTCCTGACTCTCTCTCCCCCCCCCCCCCGAGCTGCGGACCCACGGGGGCTCTGGCTGAGTCTCCTGACTCTCTCTCCCCCCCCCCCGAGCTGCGGACCGCAGGGGCTCTGGCAGAGTCTCCTGACTCTCTCTCACCCCCCCCCCCTGTGCTTAAGAGGCCCCCCCCCCCTCCGGCAGTGCTGCGTGGGAAGCGGCACGCTCAAACCCCCCCGCTTCCCGCGTTACTGGAGCAGGAGGCGAGAAGCACTCCTCTCTCACCCCGATACCCTCCATCAGGTGGTTGAGTCCTGAAACCAGGCTCCGGATGTGAAGCTGTAGCTCGGGGGGCAAGGAGGGCAGCTCCACGTCCTCAACCCCGGGATCCTCTTCTTGTCCGGCCAGCTGCAGTTGATAGCCTGCAGGTCTCCGCCAGGTAGCAGCGGGAAGAGAGAGGAGAAGGCCGGGGCCAGGAATATGTGTGGGGAGATCGGGACAAGCAGCAGCGGCGCCCACATCACCTCAGCCGTGAAGTACACCCCATCCACTCACCCCCGCAGCTCACCACGAACACAGCCTTCGACTGGTTGGCAGCGCCAGCCTCGAAGCTGGAGAACTCCTTAACTTGGTGGGCCCCCGCGGAGAGCAGCAGCAGTTCGGCGCAGCCGCACCAGTGCAGGATCTCGGCACTCGTTAGCTGTGACGGCGGTGAGTATGTTGAGCGGGGGAGGAGGAGGGGGGGAAAGCCGTCCTCATTCACCCGGCAGCGCAAGGAGGACTCCGAGCCGCCTGTGAGCATCGCCATGACTACCGCGCATGTCAGCGGGCGCGGGCAGCGGCGGCCGTTACGGCGGTGGAGGAATGGCATGCGCAGGGGGGCTCTGTCTGAGTCTCCAACCCGGCAGAGCGCTTGGCTTGGACAGAGAGCGGGCCTGGTCCCAGGAGCTGGTCAGTGTGTGTCTCTCTCTCTGTGTTGTGTGAATGCGGACACGGAGCTGCGGACTCCCAGCCCCCCCCCCCCGGCGACACGTGGTCCCGTTACCCCCCTCCTCCCGACTCCCACTACCCCCCTCCTCCCGACTCCCACTACCCCAGGCTGATCTTTGGACACGGAGCTGCGGACTCCCAGCCCCCCCGGCGACACGTGGTCCCGTTACCAAAGCAGGAGTGACAGGGCAGGGGGTGGAGCCTCAGCCTCAGCTATCCCACCACGGAGCAGCGTACTCCACGGCGGGCAGCACCACAGAGCCCGTGCCGGATGAGGGGAATTAAATACCCCTTAACACACCTTACGTGACAGCGAATCACCGGCTGCCAATTAAATTTTGAGGGCTGCCGCCGCTGCCGCATGTCAGCAGGAAAGCGGAGGTAGGGAGGAGAGAGGCTGCGCGGCATGGCAGCGGCAGTTAGGAGCGGCGGCTATCGCCGCCGCATATGTCACGGTGTGTGGGGGGTGTGGGGCTCGGGGGGGGGGGGGGGTGATTAGGAGCGGCGCCGGCGGCTATCGCCACCGCCGCCGCATCTGATTTGTGGAGCGGGTGTGATGTCAGTGTTGGGGTCGGGCTGAGCCAGAACACAGCCCGGCCTCAACTGCCAGCACTGACGTCACATCCGTTTCATTTCTGTCTCCACAATTCTTTTTTGCCCCATCACGAATGAGGTGCCACTAAGGAAGTTTCACTTCAAAAAAAAAGAAGTAAAAAACACAAGCTCACTATCAACACCCTCATTGTTGTCAGCTTCATGAACAGAACACAGTGTTGGGCAAGAGTAGCCAATGCCATATCATTTGTTATCATCATCAAGAGAGTGGCGCTGGTACTTGTAGTGGCATGAGGATGAGCGGCAAAAAAATCTTAGTCTCCAAAACAGCATCACACATGTTAAACAACAGAAAACTATTGAGGTGGAGGAATATGATGTTGATGATAATGATAAAGGGGACAGTAGATAGCTGAAACGGGGGGAGGAGCTTCTTCTAGAATAATATAAAGGCCTTTTTTTTCATGGGGGTAGAGGAATTAGCGTACAGTCACCTCTTGTGTGTGCCATGCCATTGTGAGTCAAAGGAAAGAGGATACTCATCTGGGTACCTCTACACTTCTTGGATACATGCCCCATCAGTGAGAAGGACATAAGCAGTAGCACAGTTCTGAGGAGGGATGACTTAATTCCTGGTAGTCAATCCTTGCTTTTGTGGTGGTGATGAAGATCATCATCAAGAAGATGTTCTTGATGGTAATAGTGATATGATGATGAGGCTGTGAGGGCTACACAAGCAGCTGCTACTAGCAGAGAGAGAGATGGCTAGAGATGACTGCGCAGCTCATCTAGAAGGGGAGTATCGGTATTTTCTAACTGCAGATGGCTCATTCAAGCTAAGGATTAAAGCTGTGGGTCCCTGTGACAGGGTGAAGTAAACCCCTATCAGTTATGCCTGGGAAACATATGTCTGAGTGCTGCATCCAGCACTCAGAAGGTTAACTCAGGAGGAAGCTAAGCAATCAGGAAGTAACCTGACACCTGATAGCCAGCAAGGTAAAAAGAATCTTGTTACTGGCAGTAGCTGCCTGCCTGAGACCAGAGAACACTGCTATGTGAGCTGTTAGCCAGAGGGATTCACCAAAGTCACTACTTCAACCCAAGTAAGGATTGTTCATTTGTTTTTCTGACTGCTGAAAGTACACTTATGGTTTGGTTATGGTCTAGCCAGCCAGCCTGCTAGAAAGGCCTGGTGTGTTAGTCGTTCTCACAATGGGGAGCAGGTTTTGTTTTGGTTTGAAGGGACAGTGTACCCGCATGTTATGTTATGTTGTGGAGAAATAAAGCCACTGAACGTTTTCATTATCCTGAAACTACACGTGTGGACTGTTCCCTGACCTCGGCTACAGGCCGTCCTGCCACAGGTGGTGTCAGAAGTGGGATGTCGGACGGCCCCTGTATCTGAAGGGCCACACCAAAAAAAAAAATGGGGAAATTTTTTTCTCAGTTCCTTGAGCAACAGCTCCAGCTAGCAGAGAAGCAAGCTGAGCAACAGGCCCAGCAAATAGAATGGCAGGCCAAGCAAGCAGAATATCAAGCTCAGCAAATTGAGCGACAAGCCCAGCAAGATGAGCAACAGGCCCGGCGAGAGGAAAAGCTACTCCAACTGCTGGTCGAAGGCCCAGCCCCAGGCAGACCAGAGATTCCAAATAACCCACCAGTGATGCTGCCCAAAATGAAGCCAAACGATGACCCAGAGGCATTTCTTCTCACTTTTGAAAGGGTAGCCACGGCCCACGGCTGGACAGTTGAACGCTGGGTAACGACTCTGGCTCCATTCCTCATAGGAGAAGCTCAGGCAGCCTATCAAGCTCTTTCAGCAGACGAGGCCATGGACTATCAGCAACTAAAGGCTGCTATTCTGGATCAAAAAAGAAGAAAGAAACACAGCGCACAACGCTCATAGTGCATTAAAAATTATATTATAACATTAAATCAATAGGGTAAGTATTGTGCGTACATCAATGTATTTTAAAATAGGCATGTGAGGGGTAAATTACCCATACACCAACTCAGTTGACCGGATCAGATGTCATCAGCAGGATGGGAAGCTGTTTCGTGACACCAGGTTCCAAACTGGTCGGATGGGAGGGTCTCCTTGGATAAGCAGTATATACAGTGGTTTAGATATTGTCCAGAGTCCGCAGCTCACAATGGAGAAAACCGGATCTGTCTCACTGTTACACACGATGCTTTCTCTGTTCTCCGTCGCGGCACTTCCGGGTTATGACGTCATCACTCTGATGCAGCGCTGCTCGTGTGATAGTCTCTCTCCGGTGGCACAGAACAACCGCATAAACGGGGTATACCAAGTCTTCTAAGTCTACCAAGTTCAGGTGGATACAACCGGAGAAGCATACCAAGGCAGAGATCCTTGAACAGTTTGTGCTCGAGCAGTTCCTACAGATACTGCCCCCCTCCTCCCGGCTACTGGGTAAACAGACACGCTGCATTTTCCCTGGATTCAGCGGTCCGCTTGGTGGAAAACTTCCTTGGCGACGACACCCAACAGGATAGCTGGGAACGGTCCGTGCAAACACCAGTTGCTCCCGGTGATACCAGAGGCAGGAGAGTAGACAATCGAGGGGTCTACAACCCGCCAGCTCGGGAGATCCAGTCAACTCGATCGGAAGACCCTTTCCCATCTCGGAGGGTTCCTGGTACAAACTCCCTCAGAGATGCCCGTCCCGGGTCCGAGGCTATTGGATCACTCAAGGGAGGCCACCACCCACAGTAGTCCAAACACCGAACCGCGTCGAGAGCTTCCGCTGACGACCAAGTTTGCGGACTCAGGAGATGATGAGATGGACTGTTCATATGGCAGAACCACTGCCACAGCTTCTCTCCGAGGGGACCACAACCCGTGGTTAGTCCCAGCATCTCTGGAGGGGAAAATAGTAAAAGCCATGCTGGACTCGGGATCTGGAAAAACCCTGATCCTAGAGGGCCTAATTCCAAGCAACAGACTATCCTATGACTCTCCGTGGAATATCGAGTGTATCCATGAGGATACAAAGAGATACCCGACGGCAAACATTCTACTGCGTATCAAGGATCAAGAGGCTAGCCTACTAGTGGGAGTTGCTCCCTGGCTACCTGCTCCTGTTCTACTTGGCCGAGACTGGCCCTACTTCGAAACATTGTTGGCCCCTACTCCTACGGAGCCTACTTCTCTGGTACCGGAGAAGCCCGGTGACTTGTTTCCTTTTTCCCCAGAGATTTTCCCCCGTAGACACCACGTCCCAAAGACACGTAAACAGAGACGTGCGGAAAAAGAGGACTGGTTAAGAAAGGCTGGGACTCTTGGTAACATTAGTCAGCCCAAAGGACTGCAGGTCATGGCCGGAGATGACCAGGGTGGGGAACAGATAGATACGGGAATTTTGCCAGACCTGGATCTTCCTGACTTCCATCAGAGGCAGAGGGAAGACCCAGCTCTGGCTAGACAATATGAGAAGGTGGTACAGGTCAACAACAAGATAATGGATGAACAAGGTGTGAGTGTTTCCACATTTTGAACTGTTGAATGACATCCTATATCGTGTGAATAAGGTTACACAAACATTCGACAGATGCTAGTCCCTAAAGGGTTGATTAAAACAGTGTTCACCCTAGCCCATACTCTCCCATGGGGTGGTCATTTGGGCAGAGATAAGACCACGGACCGCATCTCGTCCTGGTTTTACTGGCCAGGCATACATGATGACATCATGAAACTATGTGAGACATGTCCTGAATGCCAGTTAACTAGCCAAAAAGGACAGAAGCCGGCTCCCTTGGTCCCTCTGCCCTTGATAGCCGTCCCATTCGAGAGAATTGGGTTAGATCTGGTCGGACCTTTAGAACCCTCTGCGAAGGGACATAAATTTATACTCGTTGTTGTAGATTATGCCACCAGATATCCTGAAGCCTTCCCTCTGAGATCAGCCACTGCCAAACAGGTTGCTCACAGGCTGTTAGAACTGTTCTCTAGGGTAGGACTTCCCCAAGTAATGTTAACTGACCAGGGAACAAATTTCATGGCAAATTTAATGCAGGATGTCCTGAAGTTATTGGAGGTAAAATCCGTCCGGACCTCAGTCTACCATCCTCAGACTGATGGATTGGTAGAGAGGTTTAACCGTACTTTAAAAACCATGCTTAGGAAGTTTGTGGACACTGAAAAATGAGCTTGGGATGAACTTCTCCATTTCCTGTTTGCGGTATGAGAAGTTCCCCAATCATCCACAGGCTTCTCCCCGTTTGAGCTCCTACATGGACGCCAACCTCAGGGTATTCTCGACCTACTGAAGGAATCCTGGGAGGAGGAGCCCTCCCCCTCCAAGAATACCCTTCAGTATGTCATAGACCTTAGAAACCGCCTAGACATGATAGGTCGCTTTGCTAAGGAAAACCTCAAATCTGCTCAAGAACGTCAAGAGAGGCAGTACAACCAAAATGCTCGCTTGAGGGTTTTCCAACCTGGGGACCAAGTGATGCTACACCTACCGACATCAGAGAGTAAACTCCTGGCGAAGTGGCAGGGTCCTTTCCAAGTTCTCCACCGCACCGGGGAGGTGAACTATGAGATCTCTCAACCAGGGTCCAGGAAGGGTAAACAAATCTACCACGTAAACCTCCTGAAACCCTGGAAAACGATGAGATCGCTGTTCATCCACCCTCGGGAAGGGGAGACGGATTTGGGTCCACAGCTTCCAAAGGGTAGTACGTACAATGACCAGCAGGTTCCCATGGGAGGGCAGTTAACGACAGAACAAAGGTCAGACCTACTAGAATTATGTGACCAGTTCCCAGATGTTTTTTCTGAGCTGCCAGGGCAGACTGATTTAGTGTCCCATAGGATTGAGACAGAACCTGGTGTAAAAGTACGGTCCCATCCCTATAGATTGCCACAGGGCCGAAAAGACCTGGTAGAGAGGGAATTGGGCGTGATCGAGGAGTCCCAAAGCGAATGGTGTAGTCCTATAGTGTTGGTCCCTAAACCAGATGGGAAGGTGAGGTTTTGCTTGGATCTGCGAAAGGTAAATGCTGTATCCAGATTCGATGCATACCCAATGCCTAGGGTGGATGAATTGCTTGACTCTCTTGGTAAAGCAGAGTATATCTCCACCCTAGATCTCACGAAAGGATATTGGCAGATACCTCTAGCGGAAGAATCCAAATGCAAAACTGCCTTCGCCACCCCTCTTGGTTTATACCAATTCGTTACTATGCCATTTGGGTTACATGGAGCTCCAGCCACGTTCCAAAGGTTAATGGACAAGGCACTACGACCCCATAGGAAATATGCCGCGGCCTACATGAATGACATTGTCATCTATAGCAGACACTGGCAGTCTCATATAAAAAGGTTAAGGGCAGTCCTAACATCCTTAAGAGAAGCAGGGCTCACTTCAAATCCAAAAAAATGTGCCCTGGGTAAATCCACTACAAAATACTTGGGCTATGCCGTTGGGGGAGGGATAGTAAGGCCACTAGCTAGCAAGGTGGCCGCCATAAAGGAAGTCCCCACCCCACAGACAAAGACACAGGTCCGCTCCCTTTTGGGGCTAGCAGGGTATTGCAGGCGGTTTATCCCCAATTTTTCAGAAATATCTGCACCCCTAACAGATCTGACAAAAAAGAGTGCCCCGACCCAAGTTAAATGGTCTTGGGAGTGCCAAGACACGTTTGACATGCTAAAAAAGTGCCTGTCAGAGGGCCCCCGCTCTTCGGAGCCCAGATTTTAAAGTGTAATATCAATGTAATAATGGAGGGTATATAAAGATAGCCTTCTTAGGGTTAAAGCACTCCTGACGAAGCCGTCGACTTGCACGGCGAAACGCGTAGAGCGTAACCCTCAGCGTGAGATCCTAGAGGGAGACAAGCTACAGTCTGCAGCAGCAGCTCCGGTGACGCCAGCTACCAGCGTGCAAACCGGAAGTGACGTGTCGGCGTGGACTAGCAGCAAGGACGGAGCCAGTGAATGAGGCGGTTGTGTGAGGGGGTTTCCCGAGGTCGCGACTCGGCATCAAGATCACTCTAAAACCAACGCCTTATACCATCTGGTATCCTGTAAGCCTTGATTTTTTATCATTGTCGGATAAAGTGTTTTTTGGCATTTTAACATCGTGGCTGTGTGTCTCTCTACTGGGTCTTTTTTCTCCCAACCTCCTGGTTTATGACTGATGTTTGATTTATCATCCATAATCTAGCATATTCCTATGGAGTTCTACCTGCTCAATGTTTTATTGTAACGTTATGCACTATGGTAGTTTATTTATTTTATTTCAGATACTGACGCTCCCCTGATATTTCGTTTTTTGCTTTGAGTGTGGACGTGGGAACTAGTCCGTGAAGGGTTTGAGTGTCCTTTTTTTCATATTTTTGTGCACGAGTATTTTGTGTTATTTCACTGTATATTAGCACTGTTACTGCACTGTTGCACTTAGATAGAGTGTTTTGAGCGCCATTTAGTATTTTGTATTTGTATTTGTGTTTAGTTTCCAGCACTAATATGGCAGCACCACTAGATATAGAAGAGATAGAGATTGATAATAATGTCACTAATGTCTTTTCAAGAAGACACACAAGGGTTGTGGATTTCAGTAGTATATTAAAACTTAATTTAGATAATGATTTTGCACTTGAGGAGTCTCACACTTTAGAGTCAGAATTTGATAAATTAGAAACACTTTTTGTAAAAGACATTAAAAAGTTTTGGGATTACACTTTTTTAGAACAATATCTATTGAGTGGGAGAATCCCAAGAGGATTAAGAATCAAGAAACACCCATCCATGGACCTTGAGGATGAGGTGTTTATTGATAAATGGTATAATCTGCTAGAAGGATGCTCAAGGGATTTAATATCTCTAATTATTGAACAGCAGAAAAGCCATGTTCTGCAGATTGATGTTGAGATCAATGAGATCGAATTAAGGATTGGCAGTCTAAATCAGACCAATCAATTTAAAGAAAAAGATACCAATCTGCAGAACAAACTGGATAAAATAAGAAAAGAAACTATTACTAAAAAGGTCAAAAAATTCCTTAGGGATGAGGAGGATTATAAAAATGGACCTCCAAGAAAATCTGATCCAGATGAGAGAGACAGCTCAAAAGATATTTTAACTATTGAATCTAAATCTCCACAGAACTCCCAAAATAAACCTCAGGGTAAAAAACATATTACTAAGAGGGATAAATCTAGGGAGAAAGGTAAATCTTTTAAAAATAAGAGAGAAATACAAAATAAAAATAAATATAGGAAAAGTCCTGAAAGAGATAATTGGAGAAATAAACAACAAAAAACTCCAAATAACCAGGCGAAAGTACAGATCAGTGTAAAGAAAACACCTAAAAGGACTATTAGTATAGACTTTGACTCTGAGGTAGAGATAGTGACTAATAATAGACAAGAACAGCGAGAAATTCAGAAAGATAAACTGTTTACTAAAAATGGCCCTAAAAATGGTAATAAGAAGGATTTTTTAGGGGAGGGTGCGTCCACCTCCTTTCAAAAAACGAACAAATATGCCCCACTGTTAAAAAGGGATCCTTCATCAGAAAGGAAAAGAGTAAGAACAGAAGAAAAAGGGGAAGAGGAAGAGAAAAAGAAATATCTCAAAAAGAGCAAAAGATAGGAAATAACATCTTTAACCTTAGCTCAAAAATCCTTACAGACCCTGAAAAATCACTAATCTCTAAGGGCTTAAAGTTTGCTCCAACAGTGGGTCCGAGTAACTTCGGCCTTTTTGTAGACGCTCAGAGGTTCCTGAGAAAATTAACTATCAAAAGATTCTTCAGGTCAAAAGAAGTTGAGCAAAGAACAGCTGACAATCTTGAGAAAGATGCAGATGTAATTTGCACAACTAAAACCTCTGAAATGGGACAAACTTTGGTTCATTCAGGCCTTAAATTACCTTCAACTTTTTATCCAAAGCATGTAAAGGGCAATAATCTAGAAGTTTTCTCGCAACTAGTCCAAAATGACTTTGAAAAGTTAGTCAAATCTGAAAAAAGATTTGAGAATAATCTAAGTAACATTGAAAGAAAGGCCTTAAAAACTCTACAGGAAGACACTCAGGTAGTTATAAAACAAGCCGATAAAGGAGGTGGAGTGGCCATCTTAGATAGAAAGGATTATATTGTAGAATCTCAAAGAATTTTAGGTGATAGTCAAACATACCTACCTCTGAAAAAAGATCCTACAGTAGAATTTCAGAGAGAACTAAAAATCCTGTTAGATATGGGAAAAATGAATGAAGTAATAAATACAGAAGAATACAACTTCCTATACAGAGATAATCCTGTAAAGCCCATATTTTACTATCTTCCTAAGTTGCACAAAAATATAGCCAACCCCCCGGGAAGACCAATCATTGCAGGCATAGATTCCTTAACCTCCCATTTATCCGCCTATATAGATGTCTATTTGCAAAAATTTGTAAAAGAACTTCCATCTTACCTAAAAGATACCACTGATATCCTGCGTATTTTGGATAATCAAATTTGGGAAGATGGATGGTTTCTAGTTACCTGTGATATCACCTCGTTATACACATGTATCAATCATAGGGATGGACATGAAGCAGTTGACAGAGCATTAGCCAAAGATCCAAAGATGCCTAATGAACAGGCTAATTTCATTTTAGATGGCATAAAGTTCATTTTAGAACACAACTACTTCATGTTCGAGGGGATCTATTATCTACAAAAACAAGGTACTGCCATGGGCACAAAATTTGCACCTAGCTACGCAAACCTACTCATGGGAGCATGGGAAGAGGACCATATATGGTCTATTGCGGAGCTGGGTGTAAATTTGTGCCTATGGCGTAGATATATAGACGATATCATATTCATATGGAAGGGAGATGAAAAAAGTCTTGTTCAATTCATAGAATACCTCAATGATAATGTACTGAATCTACAATTTAATTGTGAATATAGTCACCAAAAGGTCAATTTTTTAGATTTGGAAATTTACATTGAGGAGGGACAGATAAAAACACAAACATTTTTCAAAGGCGTAGATATTAATAACTATATATCAACTACGAGCTGTCACCATCCGAACTGGTTACATAATATTCCATATGGACAAATAAGGCGGATTAGGAGAAACTGCTCAGATGATAATAATTTCCATCAACAGTCTGCCTTTCTTCAAAATAGGTTTAAAGAAAAAAACTATGATGACAGGATCATTAAGGATGCTCTTGTAAGAGCAGAGAATATAGACAGAAAAGATCTATTGTATAACACAAAACAAAAAGTACCTAATAAAAATTTTGAATTTTCATTTTGTACTAATTACAATAGACAGTCTGAAAAAATATCAAAAATAATCCACAAACATTGGCATATTGTCAAGAATGATCCTGTATTAAGAGACATTGTCCCAGAGAGGCCTACAGTTATTTTTAGGAGAGCTAAATCTCTAAAAGAGAAATTGGCACCTAGTGCATTACCAAAAGTACAATCAAATGGGAATAGGTGGCTTACACAATCGAAAGGTTTCTATGGCTGCACAACATGTTTGGCATGTAAATATAGATGTGATGATAAATTTAGTTTCTCATCAAATATCACTAATGAAAGGTTTCAGATTAAACAAATGTTAACATGCAAATCAGATCATGTAGTGTACCTTATATGTTGCCCATGTGGACTACAGTACGTAGGTCAAACCTCAAGACCAGTAAAAACACGCGTGCTGGAACATGTGGGTAACATAAGGAGAGGTGTAACAACACATAATCTGTCTAACCATTTCATTCAAAAACATAACAGTGATATATCAGGTCTCAGATTCACTGTGTTAGAGCAAGTGCTACCACACTGGAGAGGGGGAAATAGAATAACTACTTTGAAAAAAAGAGAGAGTTTTTGGATCTTTACTCTGAAATCACTGGTACCTTTGGGTTTAAATGTTGATTTCGAGTTAAATGCTTTCCTTTAAAATCTATGATCCCTTGAAAAGTATAAAGTTGGCTATATTATGTGACTGTGAAAAACTGATACTCTGTACTGATAATATTTTCCTTCTTTTGTCTTTGGAGATACAACAATCGCCGCATCCTCTAAGTTCAGTGGGGGTTGTGTATTCATACTATAGTTTTTTCTATAGTTTTATGTATTTTAGTATATGTTTTACTATCACAAATGTTTTGCAAATAATGAAGTCTTTTTAATTGATTATATTAAACATTGTATTTTAATTTCATTGTATAAACTTTGTGTACGATTTAAATTGTATGTAAGGGCAATTAGTGACTTAGTCAATTTAGATCGAATTACATTTAGACCAATGGGAGAAAAGGTCAATGTAATAATGGAGGGTATATAAAGATAGCCTTCTTAGGGTTAAAGCACTCCTGACGAAGCCGTCGACTTGCACGGCGAAACGCGTAGAGCGTAACCCTCAGCGTGAGATCCTAGAGGGAGACAAGCTACAGTCTGCAGCAGCAGCTCCGGTGACGCCAGCTACCAGCGTGCAAACCGGAAGTGACGTGTCGGCGTGGACTAGCAGCAAGGACGGAGCCAGTGAATGAGGCGGTTGTGTGAGGGGGTTTCCCGAGGTCGCGACTCGGCATCAAGATCACTCTAAAACCAACGCCTTATACCATC
This sequence comes from Ascaphus truei, assembly GCF_040206685.1. Taxonomy (NCBI): domain Eukaryota; kingdom Metazoa; phylum Chordata; class Amphibia; order Anura; family Ascaphidae; genus Ascaphus; species Ascaphus truei. The sequence goes on along the minus strand of NC_134484.1, from coordinate 192,738,461 downwards.
TGGTATCCTGTAAGCCTTGATTTTTTATCATTGTCGGATAAAGTGTTTTTTGGCATTTTAACATCTTGGCTGTGTGTCTCTCTACTGGGTCTTTTTTCTCCCAACCTCCTGGTTTATGACTGATGTTTGATTTATCATCCATAATCTAGCATATTCCTATGGAGTTCTACCTGCTCAATGTTTTATTGTAACGTTATGCACTATGGTAGTTTATTTATTTTATTTCAGATACTGACGCTCCCCTGATATTTCGTTTTTTGCTTTGAGTGTGGACGTGGGAACTAGTCCGTGAAGGGTTTGAGTGTCCTTTTTTTCATATTTTTGTGCACGAGTATTTTGTGTTATTTCACTGTATATTAGCACTGTTACTGCACTGTTGCACTTAGATAGAGTGTTTTGAGCGCCATTTAGTATTTTGTATTTGTAAAAAAGTGCCTGTCAGAGGGCCCCTGCTCTTCGGAGCCCAGATTTTAAAGAGCCCTTCATCATCCAGACGGATGCCTCAGAGGTAGGACTGGGAGCAGTGCTGTCCCAACAATTTGATGGTGTTGAACACCCCATACTGTTCATCAGCCGGAAGCTGTTCCCAAGGGAAGTGAGGTATTCCATCATTGAGAAGGAGTGCCTCGCTGTAAAATGGGCAATTGAGGTCTTGAGACATTATGTCGCCGGAGTACACTTCACCCTGGTCACTGACCATGCTCCCTTGAAATGGTTAAACACCATTAAGGACACAAACTCAAGGTTGACCAGGTGGTATATGGCCCTCCAACCCTTCTCTTTTGATATACAGCATAGACCTGGAAAGGACCATGGAAATGCTGATTTTTTGTCAAGAGAAGGAGTGGAGGGTCGGGCTTCAGCCGTGTGGGACCCTAGCCACACACAAACAGGGGAGGTATGTGATAGGGTGAAGTCAACCCCTATCAGTTATGCCTGGGAAACATATGTCTGAGTGCTGCATCCAGCACTCAGAAGGTTAACTCAGGAGGAAGCTAAGCAATCAGGAAGTTACCTGACACCTGATAGCCAGCAAGGTAAAAAGAATCTTGTTACTGGCAGTAGCTGCCTGCCTGAGACCAGAGAACACTGCTATGTGAGCTGTTAGTCAGTTCTCCCAATGGGGAGCAGGTTTTGTTTTGGTTTGAAGGGACAGTGTACCCGCATGTTATGTTATGTTGTGGAGAAATAAAGCCACTGAACATTTTCATTATCTGAAACTACACATGTGGACTGTTCCCTGACCTCAGCTACAGGCCGTCCTGCCACAGTCCCATTCAAAAGAATGGATCCCTGCAGTGTTTATTCTTCTGGCCCCAAAAAACTTAATGTGCTTATAGCAGTGGAGGGGCCGCGTTTGGGTCACAAGGACAGTAAGTCTTGCCACATCAGTATCAAGTCCATGGACGCTCAGGAGTGGAAATTAGTTGTAATAACCTATATGGCAATGCTGGAGGAATCTTGGTTTGAGTGCAGAGGGTCTCCTACCACCAGAATGAGTGAAGGAAGGGGTCCGAGGTTTTCCGCTAACGCGGATGTCCCATGACTTTATAGCCATTTCCTCAGAGTAGTATTTCCTCGTGAAATCACGGGGGAACAAACAACCTAGCAGTAGGTACAGAAAGACCTGCAGGGTTTTCTGGCTGGGCTATAATGATCTCCTGCATTTGTTCCTGCGTGATAGAAGAGATAATATGTGCCAAGGGATAATGGGTACTTTGTTAGACTCCTCTTCTCCATCTGTCTGAAGAGAGTGCCTGCCTTGATGTTTTTTTCATCCTTGATAATAGGAGAGGGTGAAGGTAAACTTTGTAAAGGACAAGGCCTATCTCAGCTGTCATGTTTCAAGTCTTCTTGTCCCCTGTATGTATTCCAGATTCTTATGGTCAGTGAGTATAGTGACATGCGCTGTTGTGCCCTCCAATAGATGTCGCCATTCCTCCAAGGCCATCTTGATGGCCAGAAGTTATCGGGAACAGAGCTCGTAATTCTGTTCTGCTTGGGAATTTTTTTTTTTTAAATAAAATACATGGGTGTAACCTGCCCTGGAGTTCACTACTTTGAGACAGAACTGCACAAGCCCCAATGTCAGAAGCGTCCAACTTGAGAACAAAAGCTTTGGAAGGATCTGGGTGAACCAGAATGGGGGCTGCAGAGAAGGTTGTTTTGGATGTTGAGAAGGCAGTCAGGGCTTCAGATGAGGGGTTCGTCCCCATCTTCGTGAAGGCCATGATAGGGGCCGTAATTTGGGAGAAGTTCTGGATGAACCAGCAATAGTAATTTGCGATGCCCAAGAATCTTTGGATGGGTTTTATGGCAGTGGGAATAGACCAGTCACAGACAGCAGAGACCTTTGCCAGATCCATTTCAAGGGGTCAGAGGAAATAATGTATCAAGAAAAAAATCTTCAGTTGCTCGAAGAGACAATTCTGTAATTTGGCAAAGAGATGATGTTGCCTAACCAAAGCCAGATTTTCATCTATAGATTTGGAGACAATTAGGATAGAGATCAATGAGATCCTTGAATATTTTGTTGTTGAAGGATTGCAATACCGCTGGGGTGTTACATATTCAGGACCCTGTAGTTGATGCAGGGTCTCAAGGATCCATCTTTCTTCTCAACTAAAAAGAACCCTTCCTCTGCAGCTGAAGAGGATTTGCGAATTAAGTCTTTGTTGAGGTTTTCAGGATATATTCCTTCATGGCCTTCGTTTCCGGTTCAGAGAGGGGGTACGTATGACCATAGGGAGGAATTGAGCCTGGGAGATGGTCTATGCCGCCGTAGTAGGGACAATACGGGGGAAGTTTCTCGGCTGGACTTTTGTCGAAGATGTCCTGGAACTCTAGGTAAATTTCAGACAGGCTAGGGGTAATGGCATATATAGAAATCCTACTGTCCCTAGTAGAATCAGGATTTTGAAGATACAACGTTTGACAGTCCAGACTCCACGCTGTTACTTATCCCATTAACAACCCAAACTGCAGATCGTGTTACTGGATCTTTGTGAACCCCAAGATTATCTTGGTGGAAGGAGAAGAGACGATATAGAAACAGAGTGTTTCAAGGTGGGAGGTGCCCATGGAGATACCCAAGAGTAATGTCTCTGTGACGGAGCGGCCTGTAGGCGAGGGCAGATTGATGCACAGACAGAGGGTTCTGCTTAACTATAGTGGTTTATTTACCACCAAACAGCAACCAAAACATTGGGGTTAATACCCTTTTAAGGCAAAACATAAAAATAATGAAATAAAATCCTATTTCCGTTAGGGAAACTAACTTCACCAGCACCCTAGCTAATGGCGCTGGCCAACTAACCTGGTTCCCAGCCCACAACATGCCCTGGTATATGAAACAACGTAACAGTCTCTGCACAGAACAAATAAATAGTTTCTGCTTATCTCTCAATCCTTGTGTTTATCCTAGGTATGATTCCCTTGGATCTCGCAGACCTGCTTCTCTCAGTCCTAGGATCCAATACAGCCAGACTCTCCCCGGCTGGGAGATCTCTCACATCCTCTCTCTCTCTGTGGAGGGAAGCAGTCCCAATGTCTCTGACAGCTTCCTGTCCTTTATCCCTGTTACTTCAGGAGTTGATTGTCCACACCTCCCTGTTCAGGTGTGAAATCCGACACCCGTGCAGTCTAGGAATGGAGTTAACCTCTTCACTCCCTTACAGTCTCCCACAAAGATGGTCCCCAAGCCCATAGGTCTTTTGTCGATGGCCTCTACCGCCAGCAGATCCTTCTTTTGTCAAAGCGGAATGGTGTGGGACTACGCAAAGGCATGATCCATGAAATTCCTGGCTGCTCTATAGTCAATGAATGCCCCGGAGGAAGAATCTCTGAAACTCCCAGGGAGTGTTCCTCTATCCTCACCACACGTTTTTAGTCTCTCGGATGGGTAGGACAAGTAGTGTAGTTGGGGTCATGGTCCAAGTTCATGGCAGATGGAAGGCAAAGCGAGATCCAATTCAAGGTGCGAGTCGGATCAGTCAGAGAGGCAAAGCAGAGTAGAGAATGGGGTCCAGGCACACAGGAATCAGACACGTTGCTCTGGCACTGGTTAGATTGGATTGGCTGCTATTTAAAGGTCTATCATAGGTATAGCCAATTGCAGACTCCATCTTGGCTCAGGGATGCGCCCATACCAAAGTGGGATGGCCGTGACAGTGGATCCCGATAGGGACCTGTGTTTGCATGCATCATGAGTGTGAGGTTAATGATAATGTTGATTTGGTGAGGCTGGTGGATGCTATGCGCAACTATCTGTGAAATGATCCCTATGTAGTATCAGTTCAACTAAGATTAAGGATGTTTCCACCAAAACGTCCAGTGGTAATCACCTAGTACCCACCGCCACCACCAACATGATAACCCACAACCACCCCCAACACGATAATCCCCAGTAGTACCACCTGAGACTTGGTAGCCTATATAACCTAGCATCCTGTTGACTTTCCCCATTGCTTTGTTGCTTTGTTTGTCTACATTTAAGTCAGATGAAATAATGAATCTCAGGTCCATTTCCTATAAACTAGCTGATATTATAGTGCTATTAATCTTGTATTCTGTCTTTGGATTTGTGTGACCCAGCTGCATTGGTACATTATTTCCCACTTCTTGGCATTAAGTTGTAGTTGCCACATTCTTGACCATTCATCTAGTCTACCTAAATCATTTTGTTTGCCTCCCCCCAACCAAGAGTGTCAACCTTGTTGCATATCTATGTGTCATCTGTAAAAACAGTATTCTTTCCCTAATCATTAAAAAAGATAATTTACTCAGATGTTACTATCGGGTAGAAATATACAATTATAACCCCGGAAGTGAGATTTTTGTGAGAGCTTTCAAATGCAGGAGAGAGACATACACTAGGTGGTCACAGAACAAAATCTTTAAATAAATGTTTTGCTGCCGTTTTTAAAATATTTCCCCCCCCCTTTAATATGTGCATCAATAGAATCCACACAACGATAAGTAATTAAATATGTTGCCGATCGATCCATTCTCCTGTGATCAATCAGTGAAGATTTGGCTTGGGGGTTCACTAAATGGCTGCCAGTGCAGAAGAAGAGGACCAAAGATGCAAAGTTCTGTGGGAAAGATCATGTGACCAGGCAGTCACTAGACACAATTGGTGCATTGCTAGAGAGAGGGCAGGGCTCAAAAATGGGTGTGCCAGAGCCTGTTTCAGAAGAGGAACGGGATGTGACTTTGTAAATGGTTGCTATTGAAACAAAAACTGCTTGTTACATTATAATACATTAAAATGTCATTCAGAGTTGTTTAGAAAAACCAATGCTACAAGTAGTTTCTCATAGTACTGATATATTAAATAAACACCCATGTAGGATATTGTTGGTCTGTCGTTTTAATAATTTTTAGTCAGTGTAAAATGATAGCGTCCAGAAGTTCCTTAATTACTTTCTTCCCTACAATATGTGTCGGAAGCCAAACACAATAATAAGGCTGAATAAAAAAAAGTAAAGTTATTACTATAAGCGGATTTGGTAAAAGTTGATACCCATGCAGATAGATTTGTGTATAGACGAAAGTGGCTAAATTAGACTACGGTGTAAAGCAGTGATTTTCAACCTTTTTTTTTCTTGAGGCAACAGCCCTACTTTTTCCTTGCTCTGGGAGAACAGGCAAATCCTGCGGCACCCTTTTGATCATCTCATGGAACCCCAGGGTTCCGCGGAACCCTGTTTGGAAAACACTGGTGTAAGGAAAGGTAAGAATACAAAAGAAAAAAAGGACAGCTGTCAGACAAAAGAGAGAAATAAGTCGAAATGACTGAATAAATAGAAAAGAATATAAGTACTGTAGAATAGAATAGATGAAAGCCACATAATAGGTTGTTAATGAAAATATTGTGCAGCGTTGCACAAAGGGATAAACCTTGAACGTTGTGTCGCCACCTTCCTGAAGCTCTATAGATTATTGCTCTGGTTTGCTTGCTTTGTTACGGAAGACAGTGCCAAAGGTCTAATGGCAATGTATAAATATAGTATAAATATAAACTTGTGTCTAGAGTGCAAGCGTTGATGGAGGAGAAAAGGCAGAGGGCGGAGGAGGAAAGTGAATGGCTATGGTCAGATGAATCAATAGACAGTCATCATAATATGACATCCTGACAAACAGTTGTTAGGTTATCAGATGACCTAATTACATTATTTTTGTGTGGTTTGTAGTATAATTAATCACACCCATGTCACTGAGGCTGTTGCAAATTCAATGAACAGTATTGTATTGTATTGTATTGTATGTCTTTATTTGTATAGCGCCTTTAATGTACATAGTGCTTCACAGTAGTAATACACGTGGTAATCATATAAATAACAAATAATATAATATAAATAACAGTATGGTTATTTGCTCCAGTGTGTTATCAGGAAGTTAAGAAAAACTGTATAATTCCCCTAGACTTCTTCCTTACCCTTCCTTTTAAAGCTGGGCACAGTGTTTGCCTTCCTCCAATCTACTGGAACCTCTCCAGTTAAACACCACATTTGAAGGTGATTGATAACTTTTCTGAGATCTTGTCAGACAGACCTTTCATTGATCTCATTTGAACTATATTTAGTCAAGGTGCTTTTAAAACATCTACCTTAACAAAACAATCCTTAGCTACTTGTTGAGCGGCACTAGCATAATTTATTAACCTCTTGTTACTAATGTTTTTTTGTGATAATAAAATAATTTTTCAGTCTGTTGATTTCTTGTGTGATGACTGCTGCACAAGTCAGAAAATGCTTAATTGTTTCCTTAATCAATAATCTCTAAGCTTTTGTTTTGCTATTCAGTATACAGTAGTAACCAGTTTATTGGTCTCACACTTGTTGATTAGTATAATTCTTAAATCATTTTTCTTAACTTTCGAAAAAATATATTTTATTGAAAATTTTTCAGTTACAGTACATGAAAATAACTTGGCAAAATGCTCCAGCCAGAATTGCCTAACAGCAAGGCCTGAATGAGGCACTGTTAAAATCCAGTATTTTCACATGTTGTACTGTAGGAGACATACAATATTAGTGATCTTCGTAGGATTGCATATAGCTGTTTAACAAGACATAACAAGCCATCCACTTCAATGCATCACGTATCTGTGCTTCTACTACAGCCTGGCTTTTGTGATTTGTCCAGTCTACTACATTGTGCATGATTTACTTTTTAATGTTGTTTGTGTTTTCACAATTATCCGAGATGGACATACATCCCATTACTGTTTTTTCTGTACATCCAATTATTTTGACTAAGTGCTTCTAATATTAACTGTAAAAAGAAGACAACAGTTTTTTAATGGTACAAATTGCCATTGCAAGTGTCTAATTAAGTGCATTCGTGTTTGTAAAAAATGCTTGATTTCCAAAAACTGGAAAGATATAATCTCCTTAGAATCTATTTCTCTATCTTTCTCTCTTTCTTCTCCTCTCTCTCAATGTTTTTACATGCACATCTATCCCTACGCTAAGATATTAAAGTGCGGGACCGATTTACTACTAAAATTAGTTATCGAACGTAAACTATGATGCCCTAATGAGAGGCAGTATAACTACAGTACAAATGCATACTGTGACCAGGTGTTACATACAGTATTCACAGATCAATATGGCTTTCCTAAAGGTTTAGTCCCCCTAACGTGAACATGGGCTTTTATAAAGTGTTCATTAAAGGTACATTGCCCCCTTCCTGTCTTGAAACCAAGCTCAGGGTGATATTTTTTTAAACTGAGCAACTTACTAACCCTATTTTGTTTATTATTCTATGATTTCCCAGCAAACAGGGAAGTGAAGTTATGACAATTCATACATTTAAATAAATCCACCAAAATTTTCTAAAACATGTGAATCTAATTTATGAAGTTTCTTTAATTCAACCCAATCACGTATATTTAACCTATAGGGAATATAACCGTTTGGTTATTTTATTTTGATACTATGTAGGACTGCAGCTCTGCATGGTTGTTTCAAGTCCATACCACCTAGCGAAAGCAAGGGGCATCAAGGTGATGTGAAAAAGTGTATGATTTTAAAAAAAAAACAATGACAAAAACACTTGCTTTACAAATAAAGTTCAAGTAAAATTTTAGCAAGGAGGAGCACACCAAACTGTGAGATACAACGCATGAAACATGTCACCTGAGATCATATTTATGAAGAAATGTAACATGACAATGTTTTTGGTCTAGCATAACCCTTCCTTAGGTCCCTAACTTCACTCGTTCGTGCTTAAAATAGGTACACATCTAGTGCTAGCTGCAATATACTTACTGTAATATTTTTACCCCTGTTTCACAGCTTTAAGACATTTAGGGGCCTATTCTATAAGCCTCAATAAGCAACTTATCGAGGCCTTTTCGGCCAAAATGCCTACTGCTATTCTGTAAGGCTCGATAAGTGGGCGATAAAGGTATGAACCGACAATTTTTTCAGACATCCAAAACAGATCGCTGTGTGAGCAGCGATAAGCCACGTAGCGGCAGGTTATGAAACTCGTGCAATTCTAGTAGTCTCGATTAGTTTATCGAGGCTAATTGTGGCTCTAGAATGGTGAGTTTCTCCCAAAATCCTCAAGTCTGAAAAAGTTGGTGTGAAGCTGGGGAGAACCTGCTGAGAAGGCGGCGAGAGAGGACGTAGGGAAAAAAATGTTTTTTTCCTGCATCGGACTGATGCCAGGAGTCTCCGGAGCTGATACCAATTAATATCAGCACTGGAGACCCCCGGCATGAATCCCAAGCAATAAAAATGCATTTACAGGCAACTTCATTACCTTAGCAGCTAACAGCTAAGGCAATGAAAGGGTTAACTACAAGTGCCATGTTTATTGTGGGTAGCGGGGTTGGGTGAAGGTGGTATTTGCCCTTGGTGGGTGTTTAGATCTTGCGGGGGGTTGCAGGTGGAGTTAACCCCTTCATTACCTTTGCGGCTAACCCCTCCCGCTATCAGCTGGTAGGCATAAACATCAATCCTTGGGGCTACTACCCCCTTCACCCAATCCTTCTATCCACAATTTAAAAAAAATACACACAACAAACCTACTACCCACTTCCTCAACCCCCAACTCCCCCACCCCCAACACATACAGTACAGTAATGGGCAAAATAACTATTATCCACATATGGATAATAGCTCATTTGCCCATTCAAAATGAAACATTAGCCTGCCAGCGTAAATAAAGTAAATAGAACTTTCTACTTACCCTTGCCAAAAATAAAGGGTGTCCTCATCAGCATATTCCAAGTCCATGTCCTCTGTTGCCAGCAAGAGTACATGAAAAAATACAATCTAATGGCCCCTAATCCCGTAATCACTTTAGAGATTAATAACCACTATAGTAATTAAGGGGTTAAACTCCCGTCCCCTGCTAACCACTCTGGAGGCCTAACCACCCACCCCGGCCCCACTATACCCACCCTGTACCCATTGAGTGGCACAGTGGTATATTATACCCATTTAATATGGGCATGATAAACCACTATAGCACTCAATGGTCAACCTAATAAAAATCATTAAGGCCAAAAATACACAATAATAAAAGAAATACACAAATACCTAAACACCTCAACAATAAAATAATTTAAAATCCTAATAGTACACATGAATAACATTTACCTAGTAGACCACATCAACTGCATTACCCTGGTCTAAATTTCTACTTACATCCTCAAAGAAACAAATAAGCTTAGTTTGGCATGATCTATCCTTCATAAATCCAAAGACAATCATATTGGTTCCTGTACCATGTGATATGTCCTATTAGTCAAAAAAGGACGTGACATCACTTTAAGGGATGTATTTATTTATTTTTATGTGTTTAGAAAGTAGAAAAAGCGTACAAAATGTAAATGGTATCATCTTCTTATAGTACAGTATATGCATTAAAAATAACAAAAGAGAAATGCTACTTGCTACTAATGTTCTTTTCAGAACACCTACAGTAGTGGTAAAAAGCCAAAGTGGCTATTTGGCCATTTCTGTCTGAAATCCCCCATTGAAGTCTGAGGATTTTCATCTGAAAATGACCAGAACGGCCACTTTGGACTCTACAGAAGTTACCTCTTATTAAACTTTCTGCTTTATTCAGGATAATCTTTACACTTTAAAAAATTAAGGAAATACAACTCATTGGTTTGTAATTTCCTTGACATTCTAAAGTAACTCATGTTCTTTGAATAACATTATGTGAACCATGCACACATATATCTATCCATGTCTGATGTGTTATCTTACATTTATGTTTAATTTCTTTTCACTTTTATTAATAGTACTTTAGAACAAATTAATTTTGTTTAATGAACCACTGATCAACTGTCAGTCACAGAGATATTCAATGTCAAAAGCAATAAAAAGTAAGACAATTGTCTATTTTTTGCGAAATAAAACTGAAAATGTATAAAAGACAGACACAATCACCACCAAGACTAGTTTTGGTGCATTTGTGCCTGTACTTTATCCTCAATGACACAGTAATCTACTAACATTCCTCACTCGATTTTTCTCTTTGCAATCTGGAAGAACAGATTCACCAGTGATTGTGCTCATTTATAAAAGCATCCAAAACAAAATTGAACCCCAAGGCTGATAAACTATAAAGATGCTGATCAGATCTGAGCCGAATTGACGATGCTTTGGGGCTTTCTCAGCTAAAGATGGCTCCAGAAGACTGATGGCTTTGTAAACACAATTACAAACACCAGAGCTCCATCGAATGAATAGAAAATCATAAAATATGATGCGTGTCTTATATTAAGTATAGAATAATATTTTGCTAAGATTTACTAAATTTCTTTAATATATTTTCTGTCACATTATTTTTTTTTCTTTAGGAAACTTAATTAGATGTTAGATTATAAAGAACAATATGACAGAATATTGTATGATGCTGTTACTGAAGAACTAGAGTTTATCAGCAAAATGTACCTACTAGTAGCTGTCAACCATAACACGACCATCGTGAGACAGGAAAGGTTAATTTGTTGCTTCTCTTCTGCTAATTAGATGTATAGGTTTATTCTTTACTAGTTAGTTATTTTGCTTACCATATAATATGCCTTGGACTAAGCAAGTGGTGTACTGTATAATAATTAAATTAATGTCCTTTAAAAGAAAATCTTGAAGCAGTGGTTCAGTAAGTAAAGACTCTGACTGATAATAAGTTACCACAATACTGAGTTTGAATGCAGGTGAACCTGGTTCAAATCCCGGTGTCAGCTACTCGTGACCTTGGTTAAGTCACTTTATCGTCCTATAGCCTCAAAAATATAAATTGTAACCTCATCTGGGAAGCGATGGTGCCTGTAAAAAAAATTCTATGTACAATGCTGCTTACCACTCACAATTTTGTAATTGTGATGCTTTGAGTCCCATTAGGAGAAAGTGCTATATGAAATAAAAGTTATTAAATTATTATTGAACAATGCATAATATACATTTGAACGTAAATGAATAGATTTTTTTTTATATAGCGCTGAAAATGTATACTGCTCCCTTGCTACATAGAACTGACCATGTCATTTTTGGTTCGTTAGAGAGATCAAGGAATTTGCTAAGGGTACAAGGAGAGCTGACCATGGGATTCAGACTGCTTACCGTACTTGCTTTAAAGGCAGTGACAAGGCAAGTGACATTACTATCGAGCTACTCCTTCAGACCATGGAAGCAAAATTATAATTTACACATTCAGTTTTACAACATGTAGTAATAGTAACCCAGGTATAACATAAACTATGGTGTGATAAATATATGAGACACCTGCTGTTGCAGCCATTAGATGGGCTTGTCATGTGGGGCCTGATTGATGCCAGCTACCCTCACCTATGGTATGTGGTGGTGGTGGCGCTATAGTTCAGAAAAAAATAACGGGAGTATCGGGACCGTTGACTGTGGTCGCGATGATATGTCCCAAGGTCTGAATTAAGGATGAAATGGGAGCTATAATAGGAACTAGTGCAAATATTGTCAGCCGACTAGCAAAATGGTATTCAATGATGGGGGAGATAACTATGGTAGGACACTGACGATTCACCCCTTGTGCTTTTAGGCATACCAGCAAGTGGATAAGAAAACAAGTAACCTGTCAAAAGATCTGATAGGTGCACCACGGGAACCCATCCTGTGAATGTGTCCCCCAACAGTGTCTGTTGAATAGAAAGAAGGGTGATGCTCCATCGAAGTACAAAGCCCCATTATGATGATAGATGACCCTCCCCATGGAGGATTCCCAGATGGGCTATTAGTGTAGAGTGGGGTTATGTCAGTATCTTCTAAAGAGCTAGATTGGGTAACAGTTCAAGTAAGAAACATAACTACCCACAACGTAGACGTGAGAGGAGGTACGTTGATGGCTTACCTGTACAGTACCAAAGTACTGGATCAAGCCCTGCAGAAGAAAACTAGCGTGGGAGATTTACTCCAGATATGTTTGAATTCAGGGACAGCTCCTCCCCTGAGGAAGGCAAGCAATGCCTAAGGGAAAAGATGTCCAGAAACCCTGAAGTTTTCTCCACCCATGGGAGGGATGTGGGATGTGCCAAGACAGTGGATCACCAAATATGACTACATGATAACTATCCATTTAGAAAGAGGTCAAGGAGGCTGGCACCAGCTGATGTTGAAGATGTGATGCGTCACCTGCAAGAGTTACTGGCAGCCAGTATAATATCGGAGTAAAGGAGCCCTCATGCTTCTCCAATTGTGGTGGCTCGAAAACAAAGTGGAGTAGTATGAATATATATAGATTAGCATACATTGCATGCACGTACCAGACTAGTATACTCTGCCCAGAATAGATAATGCATTAGATGTCCTCACTGGGAGCTAGTGGTTTTCAGTCCTTGACCTTATAAGTGGTTACAACCAGATCTCAATACCAGATAAGGAGTAGACAGCCTTCATCTGACCCCTGGGATTTTACCAATGCAATCGTATGCCCCAAGGCCTCGGGGGTTTTAGGTGGAGTGGAGGAACACCACTTTTCAGAGACTGATGGAATGAGTAGTGGGGAATATCAACCTGATGGAGGTGTACTAGTGTACCAGGGTGTACTTATATTCTTCGAGAGGACTTTAGAGGAATTTGAAACTCGTCTGGTGAAAGTGATGAACCGGTTGAGCGAATGTGGATTGAAGTTGTGTCTAGACAAATGCCAGTTTTGCAGAACATCAGTTACATATGTAGGGCATATCGTCTCTGAAAATGGAGTTGCCATCGAGCCATCGAAACTAGAGACCATTGCATCCTGCCAAAGCTGAGTCAATTACCTGAATTGTGATCTTTCTTGGGGTAGTCTGGATACTATTGGAGGTTTGTGGATACCTTCTCAGCCTTAGTACAGGTCTTGACACAGCTGATGAAAGACTATCCCCCATCTTGTGTATGTAGTTTGACGAAGGATGCCCATAGCCAGGATATTTCAAAGCTATAAAATTATTTCGAACTATATGGACTTCAAAATGTGAGGAAGCTTTCCAAGAAATCAAAACCCACCTCAAAAATTAGTTCTGGCTTTTGCTAACCCAGAGAAACCCTATGGACTGCATGTGGACTGTAGTCTGGAGGGATTGGGGTCAATGCTGTATCAAGAACACTCTGACAGATTGATGCCGGTTGCATTTGTAAGGTCGGGTCTTGCCCAGTCGGAAAAGAATTACGAGTCCAGAAATGTAAATTCCTGGCATTAAAATGGGTCGTTGTTGAAAAGCTGCATACACCCCCGAGGAAGGGACACAATCACGAAACGCATAGGGTAGAGGTGGTTACATCCACACAGCTGATCACCGGAGAGGTGCGCACAGCACCACAGGCATGAGCAAAGCAGCAAAGTGGCTTTGGTAAGATTTCTCACAAGTCTCTCGCCTGCATCTGAGCCCAGTGAATGGAGCATCCAGACGGCAACAGAGCACATATACAGATCATCTCTGCACAGGAGCATGCACAGGTGCCCTGGAGAAGCTGCCAGCAGCCATTTGCAATCCTGTGAGAATGTCCGACATGCCTTCTGAAATCCTACTTACTGTAAGTACGATTCTAATTTTTCCCAAATTGGAGGAACGACATCGCCACGAATCCTGTGTGATTTAGACAGCTGTTTGTAACGCTCAGCCTGCCCACAAGCCAGACGAGACCCCGGGACTGAGGTGGAAAGGGATAATACCACACACCTAACAGTAAACGGGGGCAAGGCCGGAGTGTGGAAGTAGCGTAGATGGTCCGGGTAACAACAATAGAAAGAGTACCGTACTTGCCAACTCCAGCTGTGGTAGGTATAGTCCGTAAGCCAATGGTCATGGAATGGAGAGAGCAGTGTAGTTGAGTGTCCGTAAGCCTGGGTCGTGGAGTGGAGAGAGCAGCGAAGTAGATTGTCCGTAAGCCGTGTCCAAGGGATATAGAAGTCTGCAAGGTAAAGAGTCCAACGCCAAGTCCAAGGGTACCAGAGAGCAGCATAAACGAAGTCCAAATCCAAAGGTCAATATCCAGGGAGGTCAGCAGAATATCCAGGGACAGGAACAGGGACTGAAAGACAAAAGGGGCCAGGCAACAGCAGACAGCACCAAGGTACAGAAGCTATGCAGAGCAAGGAGGTAATGGTGAGGGGAGACTAAATAGGGGGTTGGGACCAATCAGAGAATGGGGAGGAACGGAGGAGTGGTCAGAGGAAGGACCTGATAGGAGGAAGTTTTTGGGAAGCTGGGGCCTATTGGAGCAAGGGGAGGAACGGAGGAGTGGCTCGAGGGAGGACCTGATAGGGGAAAGGTGTCTGGGTAGCTGGGGCCTGTCACAGCAAGGGGAGGAGCAGAGGAGCGGCGCGGAGAAGAGCCTGATGGGAGAGAAGGGCCTGGGGGGCGGACCTGACGGGGAAGAGACAGGGACGCGCGTATAGTGTGTGCCGCATCATCGGGGGCGGAGTCAGGCGCCCAGCATCAGAAAATGGCAGCCTGGGTCCACGCGCGCCCGTAAGGGTGACGCGCACGACCCACAAGTGTGGGGGCAGCGGGAGAGGGAGCCGCAAGGAGCGAGGTATGCCGCCGGGGAGCCTGGGCGGCATGTAAGAGAGGTAAGGAGGCGCTGGCAGCGGGTATGCCCGCAGCGCGGATCCTTACACTGTTGTCTTTTTAGTATCATTTTAATAAATTAGTTATTTTATACAATTCTTAGTTGTCTCCATGTATGTATGTATGTATGTATGTATGTATGTATGTATGTATGTATGTATGTATGTCAGTTAGTCTATTAGTTTACATTCTAGTGTTTGGTTACTCCATGGTCTTTAGTGTTGTTTTGTTTGTTAGTATTAGTAATTGTTAGCAGTATACTCTATGATTTTTACTTTTAACGATTTACCCATGTCCTGTGGAATTCTCTGTGGCTATTACAAGCTTATCCTGTAAATTCCTACTAGACATTATTGCACGGTGTGATACCCATCACTCTTTTCCATCGCCGGTTCGTATTTGTCTACTATATGACAATCTGCATGATTACCTCTATGGAGCATTGTTTGTGGTCCATACTGATAATAACCTGCTTTCCTATATTGTTTCCTCTGTTATACTAGATGCAATTGGACACCGATGGATAGCTTCGTTGGCTACATATGATTTTAGCCTAAAGTACTGTTTATTTTGTACCCTTTTATTCTCCTACATCCCCGAATTTTTCTGGGATTTTTTCCGCATGTCACGCACTTTGCCGCGTTCATGCCGCATTCATGGCGAGACAGCGCCAATAGTGCTAATACAATGAAACCGCCTGCGGCGCCTAAAAATACCGGAACATGCCACATCAACACTGCATCTACCCGTGGTTTTAAAAGTCACGCTGAAACGGCTGCACGAGGCTGAAGGCGGCCGCCACTGTATTGGAAACCAAAGCATTACTGCAGATTCCGTAACCAGGATCCACCGGGATACCAGGGATTCCGACAGCCGGTGGGAGGAGATCACAGCAACAGCAGTGTTGGAAGATGGATTCCCCAGATGTGTGACCTGCCAACATTGACCGACTGGTGGACAGTCTGGGATACCCTACATTGCTATACCTACTGTGTATAATTATCCTGCTGACATGACTTAGAGACGCACAACAGCTTGATTTTCGAATAAGAGAAATATGGTCAGAGTAAGAGCAAACCTGTTTCGTCCATTAGAAAAATGCACCACAATGTTTCTCTCCTATTGAGACAATGACATAATCTGAATATGAAAAGTGGAGTATTGCTCCAGATTGTTAAGAAGTGCCAAAATGTGATCACAGTTGGTACTCCCACTCAAGTACCATCAAGTAGTATTGAAATCTCTTCATGATAATCATGGGCACCTAGGAGTCAACAAAACATTTGTACATCATCATTTCTATTGGTCTCATATGTCCAAAGATGTAGAAGAGTATTGTAGATATTGTGGCCGGTGCATGCCAAGAAAGATCTTTCCCAAGAAGGTCGCCCATCTTATAAATATAACCAGTAATGGGCCTTTGGACCTGATGTGCATAGATTTTCTGTCTTTGTAGCCCGACAGTAGAAATACTGGCAATATCCTGGTGGTCACTGACCATTTCAATTAGTATGCCCAAGCTTTTCTGACCAAGGATCAACGAGCAACAACTGTCACCAAAATACGATGGGATAGTATTTTGTACATTATGGGTTACCTGACAGACTTCATTCTGATCAAGGAAGGGATTTAGAGTCTCCTTATGAATGAACTATTTTCTTTATGTAGTATTAAGAAGTCAAGGATCACACCCTTCCACCCACAGGAGGACCATCAACCGCAGAGGTTAAACAGAATGTTTCTGAATATGTTGGGGACCCTAGATACCAGAGAAAAGGGCAAATTAAGTCAACATGTACAGCACTTAGTACATGCCTACGACTGTACCCGTTATGAAGCCGTTATAGTCAAACATTATTGACTATAGTAACACTGAGCCTCAACAAAGCACACCTCCAATACAGTGTGAGTTGCCGTTGCCACGGGGTCCCCCCCCACAGACTGCTAGAGCCAAGTTGGACCCTGAACCTGATTAATTTATTCCTCTAGACCCACCTTTAGTCGAGGAAGAGGATGAGAATGGCCAAACTCCTTAAGATGTTGGGAGAGACAACAGGGTAGAATAAACAGACCTATGGCCGTTTGCAGAGGTGAAGTCTGATGAAGGGCAGGTAGAGGTACCAGTAGAACCAGTTCTATAATCTCGCCACCCTAAAAGAGAGACTATGCTTCCCATGAGATTGACATATGATTCCCCTGGGGTATCAATGAAAGTCCTGGAGATTAGTGTAGCTAAATGGGTAGCCCCATAATGTGTGACCAAGTTGAAACCTTTAAATGTGGTACCTGGTGGTGTATGAATAACTCACTATGTGGAAATTGTCAGTATGTTTCATCACCTTCTTCTCTGCTTGTACTGTATGTGCTTAGATAGGTATCAGGTGTTAGATAGAAACGTTTATACATGCACCCATAGTGGAATTGATGCGAATATCAATGTTTTCAGTAGGGGGAGAGGGCAACACCCCTACACTATATTGTATGCGCCCAAGAGATACCAGGACTTAATCTGCTCTACAAATCACAGTATCAAGTGTAGTAATGGACATGCCCTCCGGCCAATTGCTTTTATGTTTAGTAGATACCAGTGTACAGTATACGTTTATGTTATGTTTTCTCTCTCTCCGCTTATACTGACCTGTGGAATATCCTGGTACTTTTTAAATAAAAAAGGATAAAATAATGTCTGCTAACAAATGCTCTTTTCTTTCCTTTTAACATTCCATTCATGAGCCACTGCATTTTGGTGTCAATGGGCATCTACATCCAGCATACTAAAAATGGGAGGCAGACTTTAGGGTGCAAGTGAATAAATATAAAGAAATAGCATACCTGTAGGCAGCGTTGGAATCCACTTCCAAAAAAATGCGAGCTTCCATTGTCATCCTCTTATACTGTAATTTCAACTGTGCTCTTTGTGCATGCAGAATTTGAGATTTCAGCTTGTGGAAATGTTGCTTGGTTTATTCTGAAATAGCACATCACATTCAATAGCAAACATGATATTTATGAACTAGTACCAGCAATTGCAATAAGGCACTGCAAACTTTGTTTGCCAAGACATCCTTCTAATCATGGGACCAAATCAAACTTTGGCAGTAAGAACAAACTACACTAATTTACCTGTAGGTAATAGTGAAATTAATTATTTTCGACAGGCATATTTTTCACATACATTTGCATTTCCGGGTGCAAGAAATATAACGCACACTTCCACTTTATACATACAAAATCATTATCATCAAGTCCACATTTCTGCAGCCTTAGTAGTAAATGCATACCAAATAAATAATGTAATATTTTCTGCTCATTTTTGTAACTGTTAATCACATGCAGATTTACACTATCTAAAAAAAATAAATGTAAAATGTGTAACGAAGGTGTAAACCAACTGTAAATTGAGTCCTTAATAACAATTCTTCTGCTATACCTGAAATACAGAGATATCTGAGAACATTCAAAAATATAACATTTTACACATTCACCAATTAGCTGAGAATGCCACATCTGTACATTTTTGCTCTTAGAAATAAATGGAAGGATATGTATATTAATTATATTATTTTCAGATGTAAGTTATTTAAAATCAAGCCAGGGTCTCCAAAGCACTGTGTTGCAGGATTCATCATAGTAGTGATAGTGTTCTATATTTATATGTGTTCCATTTCCTTTTCTTCCTATGAATGCATATTTGCTTTAAACCTCTTTTTATTCTAAGACTATTTTCCCAAAGAGGTTTAAATTCCACTGTTCTATTTCTGTCAAACTTAATGCAAGATAGTTCTCCGAAACTTATATCAAGCCCCATTTATAACTGCTTATGTTAAGATAGTTGACTATAGATCTCTTAATGCTCTTGTTGTGTTGATCATGCTCGTCCTTTTAATTTCCAGGTAGGAGGAAGGGAGCCAATATGAGTTATTGGGTTAAAGTCTTAAAGAACTAGAGGTAGGTTGTCATGTTGTGTTGCTCATGTGGTCAAGGGTCCTCTTCTAGGCTTAATATAATTTGAAGTAGGAAGCTAGCCTAAAAGGTCAAGCTATGAGTGCTCTAGTGCTGGGGTGCTCAACTCCAGTCCTCCACTCACCCCCACCTCCCACCGCATCAGGTTTTCAGGATAGCCCAGATTCAGCACAGGTGGCTCAATCAGGGGCTCAGTTGCAGACTGAGCCTCTGATTGAGCCACCTGTGCTGACGTAGGGACTGATTGAGCCACCTGTGCTGAAGCAGGGATATCCTGCAAACCTGACTTGTTGGGGAGCTTGAGGACTGGAGTTGAGCCCCCTGTTCTAGTGTGTTAAAGGGACCTAACTAAACCCAGCATTCTCAGATGTATTTTACATGGTGCGATGATAGAACACATTATTAAGTGCCTGAATGACTTAAAATAAGTAAAGTAATGGTTACCAAAACACTGAATCCCAAAGATCTCAAAGAATTACAACTAAACAGATTGACCACACTAACACGATCTTCTCCTTATATTAAGCTGAAACACTGACATATTTGTGAGGCAGTTAATCAGGAATTAATCAGGAATTGTAACATTACAAGTTCATGATTCTCAATTGATAAAATCATTGAACAAAATAATTTGAAATGCAGAAAAATGTCCTTTAAAGATGTTAAATTTCATAAACAAACACAAAAAACAGCATTCACTTGTAGCAAGTCGTTGGGAAATATAAATGTATAGAGTGGAAACATGGTATGAAGAGAATGCAGTTATTCAATCATTGTTACATGTACTGTACTTACAATTCTTTTTCTGTCTTTGGCTCCTAATTTATTTCGGCGTTTCATAAAGAAATAGTTAGTTTACTTTATTTAAAAAAAACATATTTATGAAGTCCTACTTTAAATGATGTGTGTTTGTGGCACTACCTATTAAAATCAGTGTATTGGGTAACATTCATAATAAGTTAAATTATGTAGAAATATGTCCGATCAGAAATTCTGATGCCTAATTTACCAATATCCATACACTATTCACTGCAGGTTAAAGGACAATTCCGTTGGTCATACAGGAGAATATATATACCATTATATATATATATATATATATAATCTCTGATTTGTTGCAATTAATTAATAAAAATGAATTACTAATCTTTTGGATATACACCTCTTTTACTGCCAGTTATGTTGCACTACAGATTTTGACAGAAGTACTGTAGTCAAAAACCTGCCATATACTTTACAGTTTTGATATTATACGCAACTGTGTTTAGGAAGGAGTTAAGTTAGTCCAATTGTTTCATCTGACATTTCTGTCAAGAGATACTGTGTAAGAGTGTAACATTGGAGAAATGATATGTAATTTCAAAGTCTTTCTTGGTATACTTTCCTATAGAGATGGAGAAAAAGGAAATAAGGGGCATGAGTATCATTAGAAAGAAACATGGAAATTGAAGAAAAGGGGCTAATTATTTAATTAGTGAATGTCTGCTTGGTTAATGACATATTAATGAGTTTTTGAAATGGTCATATCATTTAACATGAAAGACCCATGTGTGTAGCACAGCATTTACTGAATGATTTTGTAATGTGTCCCACGAGAATACAATACCTCACTTAAAATTCCTCTCAGCTATTATATACTCGATGTTACACCAACAATGCTCATATTGCAAAGTCGAAGGGGGTTATATTTTAAAGGCTCCTGGGTGAAAAAGTGGGGCAAAAAAATAGCACCAGATATGATGAAAGATTAGGTACTATGCATGACATATAAATACAACTGCATATGCTTTAACAGTGCAGTGTCAACCCAGTAGCGACTTCACTGTATTGTTTATGTTTCAAAGCAATTCAGTAAGACGGTCTCATCGATATAAGTCCTTAACGTTAAGGTTCCACCTGACTAATGCTAAATATCTGCATCATAATCTATGAAAGACACTCTTCAAGTCAAATGACTCGTTTAGTTTCTCTGAACCTCTATATGTTGCATACAGTATGTAATCAACTGGTGACTCCCCAGCATGGAGAGACACCAATGGGAAACTTAAAAAAGGTTTCCATGAGGTCAATACATGACACCACCATTATGGTCTGCTGATACATCATAGCTATGTGATCTGAACATGAAAATGTCATTTCAATTTCTCTCTATTTCTACACTGCATCAACACAGTTTAATGAACAAGTTCAGTTCCAACTAGTGGCACATTTGTGAGTCAGTGGCTCAAAGCCCATTATTGTATACATTTGAGATAAAAAGTGGGCACGAGAATCGCGGCTGAAGTAATTGTACATGTAATCATGTTGCAAAGGGGCAAAACGCTTACTATGAGCAGGGAAACCAACCAATGTGTTCCCTAGGAAATATAAAGCAATCTCAAATGTATGAACTTTAGGGTATTTACTAACAAATGTTAATTATTCTTTCCCAATTTTTCTTTCTTCTGCCCTCTGGCAGAGAAAGGGTTAAAACCAGTTAAAACCATTTGAATAAACTGCACAATCTTTCATGTTTCCATGAAAAAAGGTAACTTATGTGACCAATATAAAAATGTCCAATGTTTACAAAAACTAAGGAGGAGAGAGAAGAGTCGGTGCTACAGTACAGTATATGGGAACTGCCCACTTCAGTACGGGATCTTATGAAGTGCAGTAACCCAAAACGGACAAGGCCTATAGAAAATGCAGTAAGCACATTTCATTTAGAACTGCCACACCTTTACAAGGCTATATTTATGTCCTGACATTGTTGAACTAGGTTTGTTGCAATGCAATTAGTAATGCTTTGAAAAACAGCCCATGTTCATTGGCACTAATGTGTTTTCTATAGATTTTGGTGACAAAAAATAGTGATATAAATGTTGTCAACCTGTGCCGCTGCTTGAAGGCACAATGTACACCAAAAGGTTACAATTAAAATTATGAAAAACTGATTTTAACAAATGTTTCTCATTTTCTGATTCTCTTAATTTTTTTTTCCTTTCAAGTGGAAAACAGCAATGAGAGAGAATGCCAGCCCCTGCAGGCCTTATGGAAACGTCAGTTGATTCAGATACATTGCCTTGCTGCTATACTTTACAAATTAAGGTGTGGGTCTGCTTGACATTTTAATTACAGGGATTGTACAATTGGATTGTGTTTCTTATTTCCCAAATTCACATGAAAAATGATATAATGTAGGTTACTTACCTTCCAGGATTCAAAGTGTTCGATTACCATCCATTCGATTGTAAGCTCTATGGGGCATGGATTTCTTTTTCCTTGTGTTTACACTAATGTTTAATTAACTTATCCATGATTGTAATTTGTAACTACAGGTGTATTTAAATAACTAATATTCTGCCACTGTTAATAGGTTTGGCGCTGAAATGGGTCATTCTGCTTTGAATATAAAGTCCAAGTTCAAAAAATAGTGCTCAGCTAAAAGGTACCGTACTTTTAAGTATAAAATGCAGATAATTAAAGCTTATATATGCAATCTGGACGGCTTTAATTGGGTTGTGAGGCTTATGTAGGGAAACTTCCATGTGTAGACACAATAATAAAGATGTTAGCCTAGTGAGACAACCCCTGTAGTCACAATAATGGCTTTCATAAAGTAATTCAAGAATTGGCATAGAGCAGGACAATATCATGTTTTCAAATGCCCAAAGCCAGTATCTTTTTCTTTGTTGATTAAGCCTTGCATCCTCTGAGTCTCAGTCAGACCCAGTTGGGCTGATCTGTAGCAAAGAAGATCCAGAAAAAAATGGTAAAAAGAACAGAGCAATATCCAAGGTGACCCCAGACGTTTACCTTGACGTTGGTATGCAGGCATATGATGCTTTGGCCAAAGGGTTTAACTAAATAACCAAGTAAATATTATTATTATTGAAGTATTTAAACTTTATACTTATTCATTTATATGTTTTGTCAATTGGATGTAGCATTGGGCACCCCTGTCTTTTGTTTGAATACATTGGTCACGCTCAGTAGCTCTTTTTTTGGCAAAAATATATATTCATCATGTGGTGGGTGTGGGAGTTTGAGCTAGCTGGAAATGTGTGTTAATCAATTTCTGACTGGTAACAGTTGTAATGGAGGTAATAGCACCTCCCCCCAGAGCTCACTCCTCCTCACCTTTTTAAGTCTAATCACTTTGCTGCAAAGAACAGGATCTACTATGGTTGCTTCCCCTCATACAGAGGTAAAAGGAAGGGTTCACAGTGTAGTGTAGGACCTGCCTTAATTTTGGTTATACCTTGACGTTGGTATGCAGGCTTATGATGCTTTGGCCAAAGGGTTTAACTAAATAACCAAGTAAATATTATTATTATTATTATTATTATTATTAAAGTATTTAAACTTTATACTTATTTATTATATGTTTTGTCAATTGGATGCAGCATTGGGCATCCCTGTCTTGTTTGTATACATTGGCCATGCTCAGTAGCACTCTTATTGACATAAATATATATATATATATATATATATATATATATATATATATATATATATATATATAATGTGGTGGGAGTTGGAGTTAGAGCGTGCTGGGAATGTGTGTTACATTACTTACCCCCCTTAATTAACTTAGTGGCGAGTAATGCATTGCTAGGCAATGCTTTACTAACTGCTAATGTAATTAAGGGGTTAACCTCCCCCCCTGCCCCAGGATACATTACTTACCCCCCTTAATTAACTTAGTGGCGAGTAATGCAATGCTTTACTAACTGCTAATGTAATTAAGGGGTTAACCTCCTCCTCTGCCCCAGGAGACCCAACACTCACCCCATCACCAGCAAATACCCCATCACCCACACCACCTACAGTAATGGGGAATAAGTCTATTAGCCTAATAGGGCTTTTGTCAATTGGAAAGCATTACAAAAATAAATGTAATAAAATATACTTTAAAGCCATTGATTATCAGGGTGGTTACCTAGGCTAACAATGGGGGCCTTGATAGCCATATTGGCAATCACTATTGACCCTAAATAAATAAATGTAATACTTCCACAGCTACTGTAGGAAGTAGGTCGTCCTCATCTTCAAGGGTAACCGGAAAAAAATCCAATAATCAGTCTACATCTGCGTCGCCCCAAAGGCAGATGCCTTATGGAGTTCCACAAAAGCTGCTCCCCTCTGCACATAACCAGCGTGCTAAGGGTTACTCTCTGCATTTGCTTACTGCTGTGTATCGTCAGCCCCACCCTCTCAAATTCTAATGCCCTGGAGGACAAAAGGACTCTGAAATCACAGCTACATTCAATCTGAACCCCTTCAGTCTATATCTGTGGTGCCCCAAATGCGCGCAGCAGAAGGGCAGCCAAAGGGTGTGAGCCGTTTGCTGTCGTTCGCTGATGTTTGTTGGTGTTAAAATTGCTGTATTTCAATATGAAACTTTCCAACCCTTTCATCCCCGTACCCAATTTTCCAACTATACTGATGCAGCGGCCGTTATTCGAACACATATCGGCACCGATTTTGAGTTCTCTGCTGTTCCCCACGCAGCATGAACGCGGCCAATCGCCCCAGGCACCCGCGCTTATCGCGGACGTTTTGTTTGAATTTCATGGATTCTGGTTCTTTGTTTGCAATTAAATGGATGAATTGTAATGTGCACAGTATTGTGCTACTGTGTCAATTTCATGTTTTTAATAGCCAGAACACTAAAATTAGTTTTCTGCTCTCGCCGCGCTCGCATCTTAGTGCGGGAAGGCTGGAATTCATCCCGCGGTTTCAAATCGGGATTCTGATGTACATGGCGCACGAAGTGTTCGAATAACGGCCGCTGCATCAGTAACTGTCCATGAAATGTCTGTGAACTGACTGTATAGAAAAATGGGGGGATCCCTGCTCAGCCTTAAATGTATTACTTCTTACTTTCTAGAGTGGTGCTATCAGGGACAAAGCATGTGTGAAAAAAGAGAAAAGAACCCTAAATGATGCACACTACTCTACTAAATCAAAACAAATACATTTTATTAGAATAAATCTTGAACGACACAAAAATTACCTTTAAAACCTAAACTAAAGCACTCCTGGTGAAGTGACTCAGAAATGATGTCCTCTTAGAGAATTCAACCTGTTATTATCACGATTAAGAACCTGCAGAATAAAACAATCTGCTGGTTAATGAACTGTTGGTGTGTCTATATATGATATGTATGTGGTTTCATGGGCAATAAGCACCTAAAAGGTAGTTACCAAACTTTTCACATTCAGACCATCTAGGTCCTTCAGAGGTGATACACTTACAATGATATCACTTATATAGTAAGTGTTGCAATGCTAAACTTGTTATAAGTGTATGCTAGCACTCTATTGCCACATGAAACTATGGGGCCTATGCAGAGAGCAGCGAATTTTAAAATTGGCGAGTTTAATAAAAAGTAGATTTTTTGGAGAGTTTTATTCTCCATATGCAGAAATGTGCGAATTCTGCTATGTTTAACATGGATGCGTGTGGCGAGTTTAAATTGGCGAGATGCGCGCTACAGAAATGTGTTAAAAAAAATTTGCGCCTTTTTTTTCCTTTCCTATGGCCGCGAGCGGCAGCTTCTTGCCAACTTTTCCTGGCGAGGCAAAAAGGAGACAATCGCGCCATTTTATTGGCGCGAACAGCCGCTAGATGCCGTTCGCGCCTCTCTGCATTAGGATATTTTTAAAACTGGCGAGATGGAGGTTCTCGCCAGCCGCGAGGCGAGTTTTAGAAATAGAAAAAAAAAATTGGCGCGTTTTTCGTAACTCTCCATTTTCTGCTGTTTTCTGCGCGAATTTCTCCAAAAAATGGCGAGTTTTGAAATAGCGCTGCTCTCTGCATAGGCCCCTTTATCTGTAGCTAAAAGCTATTAGGTTATACTTGTTGTATGCATGTAATGACTAGCACAGTATATCAATTGACCAGTGGCTCGTGATAAATGCTCAAGGGTAATATGATATTAATACCTTTGTCACCACATAATATATATATGGTGCAATCCCACTGTCTATGTTAATGTTGTATAGCTATTCCTTAATGGTTTCACCAGGACTCTGAATATGATGTCCTGTGCTAACTACCAAATAAACCTTGTTCCACGGTTTAGGATTGAGCTCATACCAGGGAGACCCAGCTGTGTGTATATAACACTTATCAGTCCCCTGCTGAATTGCTACACATAAATCATGCTGTCTCAACTAGTGGTTGCCTGCATGGCGCACGACTTAATTAGCTATCTTAAAGAGTACCTGTAGAAGAAAATACAGACACTCATGATCCAAACAAGCGCCTTCAGGTAAGTAAACGCTTAACTTCTGCAATAAAGTTCTGGGGCAGAGAAGGGACATGTCCAGGTACAAGCAGGGGTCACAACAGAAGTCAGGGAAGGCACAAAACAGGCAAGATCAATTTTGCTGACCTTGGGCCATTTTCGTGCCTTTCTTATGTTCACGGGTTAATCATATTGAGTACACACCAGCAGATGACCATTGCAGTGACCGGAAGAAAAAAAATATCCTATGTTCAAGACAACGCTGGGGTTCTTGCACATACATGCCCGTGCGTGTACTTAGTCTTTTCCCTTCTCCCATTGCATTGCAAGTTGACACTTTGTATACAGTACACCCATTATACACTGTATTTTCTCTTGTTTTCTCTCTTTTTTTTTTTTTTTGTATGCGCTCATCCAACTTCACCTACCCTTCCTAATATGCCCACTGTAAACTAAAAAGACACAGAGGCCAACATACTGTTAACAGGCCTCTCTGTCTCACAACTTTCACCTTTGCAATCTGTCAAAAATTCTGCTGCTAGAATAATTTCACTTTCTTTCAAAACAGTCTCTGCTCATCTCATAGTTACATAGTAGATGAGGTTGAAAAAAGACGTACGTCCATCAAGTTCAACCTATGCTAAATATAGACAACAGATCCTTTATCCTATATCTATACTTATTGATCCAGTGGAAGGCAAACAAAACCCCAGAGTCACATCATCCAATGATATCTCATAAGGGGAAAAATAAATTCCTTCCTGTCTTCAAGAAATGGCAATCTGATTAATCCCTGGATCAACATCCTTCCCATGTATACTTATTTGGTATATCCCTGTATAGCTTTCTTTTCTAATAAGATGTCCAACCATTTTTTGAACAAATCTATTGTATCTGCCATCACAGTCTCCATGGGTAATGAATTCCACATTTTAACTTACTTACTGTAAATAACCCTTTCCTTTGTTGCTGGTGAAATCTCCTTTCCTCCAACCATAAGGGATGGCTCTGAGTCCTTTGTACTGCCTGTGGGATGAATAGTTCTTTTGCAAGCTCTTGTATTGTCCCTGAATATATTTGTATATAGTTATCATATCCCCTCTTAGACGCCTCTTTTCTAATGTAAATAAATCTAATTTAGCTAGCTTCTCCTCATAAGTTAGATTGCCCATCCCCTTGATTAATTTGGTGGCTCCAATTTTTTGGTTTTATCTGCACTCTCTCTAGTTCCATAATGTCTTTTCTTAGGATTGGTGCCCCAAATTGTACTCCAAATTCAAGGTGTGCTCTTATTAATGCTTTGTAAAGGGGCATAATTATGTTTACTTCCCTTCCATCAATTGCCCGTTTGATGAAAGATAAGATCTTGTTTGCCTTTGCAGCTACTGCATGACTTTGGGCACTATTGCTAAGCCTGCTGTCTACAAGCACTCCTAAATCCTTCTCCATCAAGGATTCCCCCCAATATATCTCCATTTTATTTGTAAGTCGCCTTTTTATTCTTGCATCCCAAATGCATAACCTTACATTTATCTGTATTAAACCTCATCTGCCATTTACCTGCCCACGTTTCCAGTCTCTCCAAGTCCTTCTGAAGAGAAATTAAATCCTGCTCTGATTCTATTACCTTACACAATTTAGTATCATCAGCAAAGATGGAGACTCGATTCCAACCTCAAGGTCATTAATAAACAAGGTAAAAAGCAGGGGTCCCAGTACCAATCCCTGAGGTACTCCACTCACGACTTTAGCCCTACCTGAAAAAGTTCAATTTATGACAACCCTCTGTTGTCTGTCCTTTAACCAGTTTTCAATCCAGGTGCATATATTATTACCGAGTTCAATTTTATTTATTTTGTACACCAACCTCTTGTGTGAAACCGTATTAAAAGCCTTTGCAAAATCTAAGTAGACCACATCAACTGCATTACCCTGGTCTAAATTCCTACTTACCTCCTCCAAGAAACAAGTAAGGTTAGTTTGGCAAGATCTATCCTTCATAAATCCATGCTGACTATTACTAATAATTTTGTTTTCCATTAGGTATTCCTGAATATTATCCCGTATTAAACATCCAAGTAGTTTCCCCACTATCTCCTCTTTAAATCCCTCTCCTGACTCCCAATCAAATTTCAAATCACCTTCAAAGTTCTCCTCCGTGCCTTCAAGACTCTCCCTTCATCTGCTCCTCCCTAACTTTCAGTTCTGATCTCTCGCTACGCTCCTGATCATCTCCTGTGCTCTACCCATAACTGTCTCCTTTCCACCCCTTTCACCTCTGTTGCCTTAAAACGTACCTATGAAACTCCCTGACACGTGGTGTACACCAAGCACTTTCTCTCACCACCTTTAAAAAGGTGAAATTAAATAAATAAAGCTGTAACCAATTTTACTTAAACCCTTGTTTATCTTTGTTTTTCCAAATGGTTTTTAAGATGAGGGGTTGGCACATTGAGAGGAGGAGCGGCTCAGTGAGTAAAGACACTGACTGGCACGGAGTTTGATGCAGGGGAGCCTGGTTCCAATTCCTGGTGTCGGCTCCTTGTGAACTTGGGCAAGTCACTTTATCTCCCTGTGCCTCAGGCACCAAAAACATAGATTGTAAGCTCTACGGGGCTGGGACCTGAGCCTGAAAAAATGTCTATAAAGCGCTATGTAAAAACTAGCAGTGCTTTACAAGAACATTTTATTATTATTATTATTATTATTATTATTATTAAGCTTTTACTGTATATGTGTCTAAGCTAGCAAAGAGGAAGTGAGTGTTTGCTGGGGCTTTTAATAGGCAGCTAATCAGGCAATGTGCCTTCTAATCAGACAATCTGATATTTAATCAGGCAATCAGACAACTAATCAGGCAACGTAGTATCTAATGAATGAAAATAGGGTTTTCTGTGTATTGAATTTATATAACACAATGTTAGCAGTAATGTGTATAATTAGATAAACAATACAGGGAAAAGTTAGACAAGTGAATAAAAAAGTAGGTAAATAAATGGAAATAGGAAGTTAAACAGATAGAATTAGGAAATCTCTGCCCAACAGAGCTTATTCCGCCAATCTCGCTTCTAATCAAACAATCATGCATCTATTTATACAGTCTCGCCAGTGAATTACCAACATTTGAGAGTATGACGTATTTTTTGCATAACGCACATATTTGCAGAACCGGTATGAAATTGGTTTTAAAAAAGCACTTATTGGGAGGTTTTACCATGCAAGAGGGGCTTTCAGAATACGGCAAGATACAAAGCCAGAAATGCACTTATCAGAGTTTGTAAAATAGGCCACAAAGTTTCTGTCTGTGATAAGTGTGTATCAAATTCCTACTGTATCTCACAAAACATGGTCTTGATATTGTAGTTTATAGTTGCCATAAGCAATTTTATTATAATAAATAGTTAGATTTTTTTTAAAATTAATTCTCTAATTGGAACTCTAAATTTATTTGACAAGTTAATTTAAATGTTTCAGATAGATCTTAATTTATTACTATTTAAAACATTTTAAAATATGATGCACATATTTCTACAATGTTTACTTATAATAATAAATGTATAATAAAGTTGGCACTCAAGTGGTCTTGTGAAAAAGTATCAAAATAATTTTTGGTAGTTCATTTATGTTTCGGTCTCTTTGCGGGCTTTTCTCAAGAAAAGGGGGGACCGAAACATAGATCAACTACCAAAAAAATCTTTTGATATTTTTTCACAAGACCACTTGAGTGCCAACTTTATTGTACATTTGGACTGACGGTGGGATTCACTTTGTTGCCGGACAACTTCTGCTGAGCACCGGTGGCAAGTATTATGGATATCGTGAGTGCACTCTGCTTTTTAATTATTTATAATTATATACAGATTCCTTGACAGATTTACACATTGGTTTTTCCACTGAACTAGATGTTCTATCTATCCATCCATCAACTTCTAAAACAATAAAACAAGTGGAATAACTCCTTGAGCGCTAATATGCACATAAATCGATTTTAGGATTCTCAAAGTACAGATTTTTCATACTGTGACTCAATAAAACGGATTTTTTTTCAGACCATAGCACAAGTGATTTTTTTTTTTTTACACAATGCTGACTCATATGGAGTACCTGTAACTCTGTGGTGAATATGCTGGAGTTACACGTACAGTATATGAATGGTTTCCCTAATCCTTCCTGCTTGCTAAAAACAGAATGGTGACTTTTTTTAATTAAGACTATTTCACCCAAAAGTTTGTGCTTTTGATTTCAGATTGCAGGATGTTCTACTTTTGAAGCAGCAGTACCCACAAATATTTTTTTTTCTAATCTGAACAGGGGGGCATTTTCGATCTGAACCGCACTATTCTCAGACCAGGATTATTAATCTGGCATGTGGATTGTCATATAGAAAAATAAAAACAGAAAAAAAGTGGATCGCACTTTTTGAGACTAAACCTTGGCAATCTGCGTTTCAAATGAACCGGTCGATTTAGGCAGATCCAAATCTGCAAAAAAAAATTGCCCATCTCTAGCTTCATTAACATTGCAGCTTTCTTTTGGCCCATGGCTGTCAGGTTGATCAGGCAGACTTATTGGGGCTTATTCTGTAAGCTCCATTAGCGCTGAACTGTGTGATCTGCATGGTAACCCCATTGACTTGAAGCTAATGAAGCTTACCGAAAATGCCCTATTGATTTCTGAGAAGGTAAAAAGTATGCCTCAAATACAAGGGTACATTTCTCTGAGACTGGGTTGCCAGAACTGGGAAAAGATACCTCTCCCCATTCAGGTTGTGAAGAAAAAAGTTCATACAAATAAATTTGGCAGGATATATTTTTTACGGAGTAGTTTAATCTACGGGAAAATCTTCAATTATCATGGAAAAACTTTTTATTTATCTGTGACTTTTCATCAAATGTGAACGCCAAAAAAAGCATACAATGTGAATGATATCAGGCCAATAAATCCCTAGGAGTTAAGAATCAAACAATCTCCCACCTTGGGATTCCAGGATCCTGATTTGAAGTAAAAATGGAAACAGGTTCTCAATGAATGCTGCTTTAAACGAATGGACTTAATTGTAGTCTTTAAAGCTAAAGAAAAGACGTCTATGGAAAAAGATCTAAAAATGTTAAAAACAAAACTATATGAATGTTTCAAGAGGGAGGGCTTTGATGACCTGGACCTGACGTTAGAACAAAACATTAACCGACTTAAAAAGGAAGTGATGGCGAAAAAGTAAGTGACATTTGAGAGGGATAGGTTTGACTTTGACAGAAACCAATCTTAGGCTAGGTCCCCAGTAGCCGCTGCTCGCTCACTATGGTGTGCGCGCCACAGACCAGAGCACAGACCTTTATGGGGCAGGACCAAGTCGGCATGTGTTTGTGCACGCACAAGGTGTTATGCGCGACTGCCTTGTCCAAAAGACAAGATGTTTGTCTTTTGACGCAGTGGGCGAGCATTGGCCACGAAACGGCGGTAGTTCGGCCAATGAGGTTGAACCATCCGTGTGACCTCATGGCGGTGCCCCCAATATGCCCCCCCCATCGAATCTCCTGCTCTCCACTGTAAGTGCAGCCGCAGGACACAGATCACAGCAGAAATGGGTACACACCCCGCCAGACACTCCAGCGCACCTATATACGTGACCACTGGGGCTGTAGCCTGATGCTTGGCATAAACCGACACCAACTAGAAGAGCCAGTGCCTATTCTCAGGTTAATAATTCCACACCAGTTAATAGGTCAGGCCAAAGACCATTTGTCCACAAATCAATCTTAAAGAAAAAAGCATTTAGTGATCATGCTAGTGGTGAATCTGACTTCTCAAATAATGAAATGTGTGGCCACAATGCCTTTCAAGGGGCTAATAAATGACCTTATCAATGTACCAGCTGGGGGAGGAGCCAAAGAGATAGTGGTGGAAAAACATCTTAAGGTTCCCATCAGCAGCAACCCCAACATCAGCAATCATCAAAAAAGCTTGAGGTCAAGAAGGAGTCAAAGGAGTCGAAGGAGACGCCCACAGGAGGTTCCCTCACAAATGCAAGAAGAACTTTTAAGGGGCCTATGCAGAGAGCAGCGCTATTTCAAAACTCGCCATTTTTTGGAGAAATTCGCGCAGAAAACAGCAGAAAATGGCGAGTTACGAAAAACGCGCCAATTTTTTTTTTCTATTTCTAAAACTCGCCTCGCGGCTGGCGAGAACCTCCATCTCGCCAGTTTTAAAAATATCCTAATGCAGAGAGGCGCGAACGGCATCTAGCGGCTGTTCGCGCCAATAAAATGGCGCGATTGT
This sequence comes from Ascaphus truei, assembly GCF_040206685.1. Taxonomy (NCBI): domain Eukaryota; kingdom Metazoa; phylum Chordata; class Amphibia; order Anura; family Ascaphidae; genus Ascaphus; species Ascaphus truei. The sequence goes on along the minus strand of NC_134484.1, from coordinate 192,705,932 downwards.
CTCCTTTTTGCCTCACCAGGAAAAGTTGGCAAGAAGCTGCCGCTCGCGGCCATAGGAAAGGAAAAAAAAAGGCGCAAATTTTTTTTAACACATTTCTGCAGCGCGCATCTCGCCAATTTAAACTCGCCAGACGCATTCTTGTTAAACATAGCAGAATTCGCACATTTCTGCATATGGAGAATAAAACTCTCCAAAAAAGCTACTTTTTATTAAACTCGCCAATTTTTAAATTCGCTGCTCTCTGCATAGGCCCCTAAGCGAGAATTCTGAAATTATTAATATCTCAAATGTGGCTCTCACAATTGATGAACTGCGCTTGCTGAACAAGAGACTCAAGTTTGCTCCAGATAGGGACTTTTTATTAACTTAACTTTTGAATCTAAAGAGTAGATGATCAATATCTTGCTTGTACTGTACCTATAGATAACAATATTCCCATTTTTTATTTAATATACTATGCATTTATTAACCCTTTATGATATTATGTAACAGCATTAATTAATATACCTATTCATGGACGGTTATTTATTTATTCAGTTACTTATTTTGGTAGTATGGATTTTTTGTTAATTAAGTTTTTTTTTATTGATACCTATATTACATCCATATACAAATTCGTTTTTGTGGTCTGTGCATATAATGTATATGCTCTCTTCATATTGATTGCAAAAAGTATTTTTTGATGGTTTGATTTCTTATTCATCATTTGGATTTCTGTTTTTGCTTTCATTATGGTTGGAATTTATACACTTGTGTGCATTCTTTTGTTTTTTTACGTTTGTCTGCCTTATGTTATATGTAATATTTAAGCATTCTTTAGCATGTTATTAAACTGTGTTAGTAGTTTTACTCCGTTTTATTGCTTTGTTTGTTTGAAAACGTTTTTTCAATTGAATAGTTCTGAACCAATGGGGTTGGACGCTGTACATGAGGACGACAGGTCGCTAGTGTGTGACATCACACTCATGGAGGGTTTAAAAATATTACATTTGATGCTGTTGTTACACCTTGATAAAGCACATTGTGTGCGAAACACATTGGTGCATTATTCACCTTGTTTTTGATCTTATGTAATCTAATAAATATAATTTTTTTTATTGGAGTCTCCTCTTGATCCCTTTTGTTTTTTTGTTCAATGGCACTGCTCTGCATTTCTACTCTCCTACTCTCTTAGACTTCACCATAGCAGATGTTGCACATCATAGTATGTCCAGACGGATTACAAGGACAGATCGTGGGCACTTTGGAAATTATGTGAGTTCAACACCTTTCTTTGTTCATGTTTTTTGGAGTTTATTACATGGATATGTTTAATTCACCATTTTTTGTGTGGGGATCTATCAAGCATTACTTTTCCTACAGAAACCTGTTTTTATATACTATATTCTTCACAAAGAGGTTCTGGACTTTATGACATTTATACAAGTCTTTATTGGGTCTGAGCACTATATCCTTATGAGAAATGTGAAACATTGTGGAAGAGAAGAACACCACCACCACATGTTGGAATGTAACTATTGAATGCATTCCATGTCGTGCCACATACAGTCCACACTCCCACTCTCATCTTCTATTTTGTATTCATTGCCAGAGATCCAAGAAAGATAATACAATGCTCCTAAATCAATAAAACAACCATTGTACTTCTAGTGTGTAACAAAATAAATATGGGTTATCCTGGGCCATTTTTGTTGTTTTCCTGTGTTCCAACTCTTCAATAAAATAAATAGATTGTGAGGAACCAGTCAAAGGTAATTTATTTTACTGGCCAAAGGCTATATAGTTTAGTGGTTTAATATGTAATCCTCTCACATCTGGAGACTTGTATGTATATCTGGTTTATGTTATAAGTGGGACTAAAATGAGACTACTAAGCTTAGCTGGCAGACATATCATGACAATATTTACTTTTATTTCTGTGTATAGACAATATTCTGAGCAAAAGTAATGTAGCACCAAATGGCTTATATATATTTATATACAAGTACCTACTGAGCTGAAATCATGCATTAAATCATTGAATCACATAGCAAATGATGCTTATTGGATGCTGAGAAAGATGTTTTGTGGATGTTCTCATTTTGTTCTGCTGATTGAAATGATCAATAAATTAAATCCTACATGTCCACATGGCAGAAAAATGCAGACTATAGGATGAAAGTAATGCTGCTTCCAACAGACCAGACATGTTTTCTACATGTGCTACTGTATTAAGTAATGCAGCTACGTATATACAGTAGTTCACTATGAAGAAGGCTACAAAAGGCAGCAGGCAAAAATATGCATACATTATTATTAGTTTTGAAAACGATGGATATTTGTGTAGTAGTATTCTTAATGAATTGACATATTATGAGGTACTTTGCTCTGGGAGGCTATTAAGGTAGAATTATTGGACAGTTGGTCATGGAAGGGAGCACATTTTTCACCAGTCGAATCTTCTATGCTATCCTCATTAGGGAGTCACACAAATCACTTAAAAAGAGCTGCTGCTTTGCTACTACTTGCAGTACATACATCTATAACAGATAATGCTATTGCTGAAATTATTCTAGCGCTATAAGTGTAAACTAACGGATGCTTCTGAAAGAATGTTAATACATTTCATGTGTTAACCTTTGTCTCCAAATATAGTGTATATTACTGGAAAAGGTTGTGGCCATCTTTATTAAACAGTGTTTTGCCATAGGGCTCCTGTGCCATGGGGTAAATATGCTATGAAGACATCTTCCCAGTTCTGGAAAAGAGTTTGCCTCTATTAAAATAAATCAGATCAAAATCCTTTCCTGGAAGGAGAAATGTCTTCACAGTATATTAAATAGGGACTAGATAGTTGCCCTGAGTATGACAACACACTTCCTACTATTTCAACTTTCATACTTACTCACTTAACGTAAGATACTGTAATTAATACAACTTCTAAGTACCGTGTCCACCACTAATTATTTTGGACTCCATTTAAATAACAACAGTAGCAAATTATGTAACTGTTACATCTCGTTCTTAGTCAAGGCTAGTGGGAGCAGGTACAACAATAAGGAGATATTTATCAAGAACGGGTCTGGAAACTGCCATGTACAGTAGTGTCTAAGGTATGACCACATAATTCAGCATGGCAGATGAGATTACACCCTGTTTTTACTACTGTTTCTTAGTGCAATCAAAATATGTCTTAGAAATGAATGCATTTGTTTTCTCCTATGCAATTTGATGAACAAGATCTGTGTTTTCAATTTTCTGTATCTCTGTTTGTGTTTAATGTTAAAGAGAGCCCTTGACCTATAGGAGTTATGGCAGTATGGGTGAAGGCCGAGGGGCCTGTTCTGTAAGGAGCTATGAGGTCAGGATTGGGGGTGAGGGGTCAGAGGGAGGAGGGGGGAGGGATCTTATCTCCCTCTTTCTACAAAGATCCATCTGCAGTGAAGTTCCCCGCCTGGAGTGTGCTGCTTCCTGGTTCCTGTTTTCTGTGGCTTAGGCATGGCAGTGAATTATGGAGGAAGAAGGACGAGGTTGGATGGCCCAGAAAAAAAGATGACATAAAGGTACGGCAGTCGGAGATGGCGGAGGGGAATCATGGATGAGAGAGCTGCAGGAAGAGGGAAGGCGTATAGTCTGGAGTGGCTGCGGGCCTAGTGTGTTCTGCTGTGAGCCTTGGGGTCATCTGGCAGTGTGGAAATAAGCCATTGTGGTCAGATGTTGGTCAGGTCTGGAGGTAGCAGGGCTGAGAGCGGGAAAGGCTGCAGCACATGGAGAGGGAGCAGAGGCATGTCTTCTGTCGGTGTCATGTGTAGTCATGGGGTGGAGCAAATGGCCACTTCAGAGGCTGCAGGCAGCAGGGAACGGTCAATGCTGAAGCACTCGCAGCCTCCTCTGAGGCTCAGCCTATTAGGTGAGAAGTGGAGAGAGAAAATAGTGGCAAGAGGCTCTGGGGCAGCCCAGAAAAGGATCAGGGCATCCTCAGAGCTGCGGGCGAAGAGGCAGGCTACAAAGTCATTTGGCGACTGGTTGCTGGCCCTCAAAATATTGACTAGTATTATTGGGGCAAAGAAGCCGAAGCATTGTTCAGCACTTTACAAGTATGTGGATTCTATATGGGAGGTCTGTAAGTTTTATGGTGGATCAAGTTGGTAGAAGTATGATTGGGATTTTATTAAGAAATTGGCAGACCGGAGACATTTGAGGTGGGATGTGAAGGATATGTACCTGTGGATCTAACAAATGATTCCACAGAAGCCTGCCCCCTTTCAGACAGGGGCCTTAAATTCACAGTACTCTGGACAGCCATCTGGGGCTAGAAAGGGTATATGTTGGCATTTTAATGAGACAATGTAAGCAGGGTGGGGAATGTCACTTTAGGCATGAGTGCAGTGGCTGCTATGGCAGCCACCCCATGTTGAGGTGCTTAAAAAAGGGCAAAGGAGGATTTAGGAAGGGAGCAGGTGGAGAGACAGGGGTGTAGAGCAAGGACACCAGTGAACGTTGATGAGGTGGCACCGTGGCTCCACCCCTACCCAAATAGGGTAGAAGTGAAGACACTGGCTGTAGGCCTCAAAAGTGGTTTCTGGATTCCCCTTAGGGAGGTCGAGGCCCCCCTGTGTCGGTTGAATCTGAAATCACTGGAGAAGCCCAGGGAGGCAGTGAGGGGAAGCAAGTGTTGATATAATTGTGGGCTCGTTTACTCATCCTACATTGCCTGGTTTAAAGGTATCTCCACTCGGGGTGGTTCCAAAGAAGGAGCTGGGCTCTTCATCACCTGTCATACCTGGATGGGTTGTCGGTGAAAGATGGGATTGATAAGGAGTTGTGTAGTGTCCAGTATGCATTTTTGACAGGGCAAGGGAGCTGCTAATGGAAGCAGGGCCAGGGTTATTGATGGCAAAAGCCAACAGTCAGCTTTCAGGTTACTGTCGCGAATCTGGCATGCTTGTATTCTAGGTGGGGGGAAGGTCTTTGTGGATCTATGCCTCTCAATGGAGTGTTCAATCTCTTGTTTTATTTTAAAAAATTCAGCGCATTTTTAGAGTGGGTGTTGATGTATGTGGCCAGGGGGGCATCCTTCACAATCTGGATAATTTTGAATTTGTGTGATGGGCCAATTCCATATCATACAGGAGATTGATGGGGGAGCTCCAGGAGTTGATGGGCTTTTTCGGGATGCCGGTAGCAAAGCAAAAGTCGGAGGGCATCAGCTTCTTGGAATTGGGATTGATAGAGTGAAAATTGAGTATTGTCTTCTGTTTAGGAAGCTGGCTGAGCTGAGGGCCCTGGTGAGGAAATTTATTGGATTAAAGAAGGCCACATTGAGGCAGTTCCAGTCTCTGCTGGTTCACCTGATTTTGCTACCTAGATCCTTCCTATGGGTAAGGTCTTTGGGAGGCACTAGGTGTTTGCAATGGCAGGAGTGAAATCGCAACACCATTCAATCTGGGTGTCAAGAAATGTTAGAGGGGACCTTAGGTTATGGGATGCTTTTTTGCGGCGATACTCTGGCATTGAAGGGGTTCGTGGAAAGCGGGCAGATTGAGCTCTTTACAGAAGCATCGAAGGTGATAGCTTTTTGCCATTTTTTCAGGGCCGCAGGTGTGCAGAGCTTTGACTAGCGGATTGGGCACAGCAAGGGTTTATGGAGAACCTGATTTTCCTGGAAAATTTATAATACAGAGTGCTTTTCCTGGTAATGTACAGGTTAATAGAGGCTTCAATCAGACTTAGAACTTTGCAACTAATATTGACAGATTTACTATAAATCATTCTTCCTGTTATTATACAGGTTACTAAGAATTTATATTAGCGTTAGGGACCCCTGAATTGTGGTCTGCCGTGCAGTTGGCTCAGGGGCTTACAACAATTTTGGCCAAAAATGTTAAACTAAAAGACCATTTTACTTAATAGATATTTATACATATATATTTAGGCACTGTACCGTGTATGAGTTTTACTGGATGTGCTAAAACTGAGCTCTGTCTGTGTTTTATGTTCTGTCTCTGGTTTTAAATATATATTGCCATGCTCAGTAGCACTCCTCTGTGACACTCATATGCTTATATATATGTTGTGGTTATTTTGGGGGTTCAATAGGAGCTTGTTAGGTGTCCAGTATATTTCACAGCCTGCAGCTAGCAGGACTTACATAACAGGGTGGGGAAAGACAGGTAGAATATACATATCCTGTTACACTTTCCCCTGTTGAAATTCCCAACGCCCTCGCTTGGGGACAAATTTGTTGCACCATCCGCCAGTCAAGAACCTGCAATATAAATAACAGGTCATACATCAAGATAGTACATAACCGTATGTTTCCAGAGACCCAAATCACCCACTGGTGACAGTGATAATTACTCTACTAACTCTTCCAGCATGGAGAGTATGGGCACTACTTATAATACTTGGGGTCAGGCTTCTTTATAGGCTGTCCCTCAAAGTCTTTGACCCAAACAGATTATACTCTGGGTCTGCCAGTATCATAGCAAATCTCAACCCGATCTTTAAAGATGCAGGTCCCAGTAAGCCATTCTCTCATGATCTCACATATTTTAGATTCAGTTATGTGTTCTTTATAACTGGTCCGGGAATGTAGTTACTCTTAAACGGCTAACCTTAACCAATCATGCCGTTCATCTTCAATTTCCTGCATTATTGGCTCTGGAACTGTGACAGGGTGAATGAACGTCACCAGCCATATACCTTGCAAACCTATGTTTAGGCTTGCAGTGCAGCAGTGACGAGGTTAAGTTTCAGTTGAGAAGGGCCGCTTAATTAGTCTGACTCCAGCTGCATAATCAAGATGTTTTAAAACCCCCAGGCTGTACACACATGCAGTCTAGCTGGTCAGGAGACAGGACTGATATACTGAAGAGATTACTGCTATAAGGTCTGTTTTTCAAAGTACATGTGTGATAACTGTCTGTGTCCTGCATGCTGAAGAGAAGCTGCCTTGTTTTCTATGCTGAAGAGAAGCTATTTTGTTTTTGTGTGCTGTATGTTTTTAATTCTCAATAAATAAGCCTTATCAAGAGAACCCACGTGTGTGGTTGCATGTACCCTGCAATAGGAACATAGTGGAAATTTAACCCATGGGACAACTGGTACCTATTTCGTATGGCTCTGTCTGCACTGCTTAGCCTCACAATTTTCTGATCAGCTCCTTTGCCAGGTAATACCCAAAACCCACTATCATTAGGGTCCGCCTCCTGATATAATATAGGGGGGCCCTTCGGTACTCTTACTCCCATATTTATCTCGCTCAGTCGGTTGCGAAATACCTCTGTCATTTCTTCTGGAGCAAATTGGCTCTTTTCCCACCAATAATCAACTATGGATCCTTCAACAAACACAAATTTTGTTCTTTTTAGCATAGGGACATACCCACAGAACATAGGAATCCACCACCTAAGGGGGTCCCGAGGTAAGAATTCAGATCCTACACTGACAGGTCTGGTACATACAGGGGAAATTGCACTGGAGGGAGTAGATAGCTGGGATGACCCAGATGCACTGGATACTTGAGACTGAGACCCCGAGGATCTCCTGAAGGAATGATAAGATCCTCTAACCCCAGATCTTTTATTACAACTGGATTCAGGGACTTCTCCCTCAGATTCCTCAGAACTCCCACCCGCACCCGACCAATTCCCACATTTGCATCTGGAAACTTAGTTAACACAAATGGTGTGACAGTGACTTTCTGGGAACTACTGGTCGAGGATGGGGCTGTTACAGTGGCAGAATGGGCCTGGGAAAAGTCCACAATGTCCTGCACAGGGGTAGCATGGGATAGAACATGGGATGATGGGGTGGTGGGGGCACAGCAAGGTCCATGGACTGTCCTTTGGCCCAGGATGGTGACAAAGACAGGTAGTAAGAGGCTCGAGAACCATCACCCAAACAATTAGCCACTTAACATGAAGCACGGATTGGAATCTGACACACACTCACCGCTGTTGACATTAGCGGTGGTGCAGCAGGCTCCGTGGATTCTTCGGACGCCATCTTGTGGACGTCATCAGCCATGGACTGACCACCAGACAGGCTCATGTCTGGCGGCAGCGATGACGTCACATCCGGTAAACCGGAAGTTCGTCACCCCGCGGTACACCGGAGAAGGCCGCACCTGGCACCTCCTCCAGGTAGGCCGCAACTGAATCTGCAATGATGTAGGAAAGGGGCGGCTTCACCCATCACCAGGTAGGAGACGTCCCTCGGTTCCTCAGGTGGACTGGAAGCACCGAAGTCATCTGGAGTCGCGGAGCTCCTCGGACTTTCCGGAACCTCCGCAGCCTCGGGAATGGATGCAATCGGGCTGGAACCTCGGGTGGGGACACCTCAGCCAGGACACGATGCCGGGGCGAGCCAGTCACCCAGGCAACCATGCATATGGAGCTACCTTGTTCCGTGGTCACCTGGGGACTCACACCCAACACCCCTGGGGCAGTCAACTCACCCTCTCGGACGTCAGTAGGCATGGATCCCAAGCCTGGGACCATTGCTACCATGATTGTAGATTGGAACGGCAGTTGTAGGGCACACGGGCCCACAGCAGGGTCCACGGCATTATGTGTAAATGTAGGTGTCACCGGACCACTTGGGCATCCAGCCATGTTAATTAGGGTGCACGGGCCCACAGCTTCCGTGGCAGCAGGGAAGACAAATGAGACCGCACCAGTCAGGGTGACGTCTCTTGAAGGAAGCACACATACCTCCGGTGGCACTGGGCTGGCAGACCGCAGATAGTGTAGGCAACGCACCTCTAGGCCGACAGCTCCTCTGGGCAATCGACAATGCGGGGAGATACAACGATGGTGAATTTGATTGTGCGTGTGAATAATCAGGTAGCCACCTGAAGTGTGTAGCTGATGACTTCTAGATCATCTTTAGCAGCTGAGTGGGATGCCATGAGGTAGTCTGGAACAGTTGTTCTTCGGCTCCTCTCTCTTGCTCCGCTCAAAGATGAATGAACACTTGGGGCAGTACGGCAACTCCTCCCAGCACTAGGCACTCTCTGATAGGCTGGTAGGAGATAACTCCTCCCATGGGTGAAATCAGAGGCAGAGCTGACACACCAGGAGCCAATCAGCGTATGGGGTGGCCCTTCCCTTTGGCGCCAAAAGGATGCAACTCTCTGCAGATTTTTGCAACTTTGGCTTTTGCAAACTCATGCGGTCTGCTTTTTCTTGGCGGCAGCGCCATTTTGGACACCATGCATCTGGCACCACATGGTGGCTGCCATTTTAGAATTCCTCCAGCAATTCATGTAAATGTACACAGGGGTTCCCGGTTGTACCATCAGGACCCGTTTCTTATGCTTCTCATTTTGTACCCTTTTTAAAGGTCCAGAGTTTGCCAGGTGCACAATCCCCACATACACTGCACATATTGCCCCTTACAGCAGATTTTCAATTGAGGTAACCACTCTCCCATGATAAGTTTCCCACTGGGAGCCCCCAACATAGAACATACTTTTCATATGGTACCCAGGATTTTCTACAGTATTGTGTAGACCTTGGCCCACTGGAGGAGGGTGAGCACACTCCCTGTTATCATACCATAAGGTACGCCCCAACTAGCACCGCAGGTATGCCTTGTTTCAGATATGGGTCCACGTTCCCCGGTATCAGGCCCTTTGTGTACGACCCATCCTCACAATCGATGTGCTAGGTACCCAGGAGCTCCCCACAGTGCATGGTGAGGTTTACCCCTGGCCCTTCTCTTCATCCACCTTCCTGTTACTTTATGCCACCCTGCTGCTGCCACAGACAGATCTTGGCAGAATCAATTGATTCTCTTTCTATACGAATCTCAGTGGAGGTGATGCACAAGAGACCTGGGTATCTTGGCAGTATCCCATGGGAGTATCCACAGTCTCCCCGATTGATTTGGTTACAACCATGTACACCATGGGCAAGGACCTCCCTATGGGAATCTCTCTCTAATCACAATCAATAGAGGTGGTGCACAAGTTACATGCCAGTAAGACAGATGGTCACAGCAAAGTTCTACAGTCCTGAAGGCCTTTCCTGATCTCAGCAGTGCCTCCAAATGAAGCCCTATTCCCCCCCCCCCTTCTGGGAAATCAACTCTATTGCTACCGTGTGGTGCTGAGGCAAACCTGTAGGTTCAGGAGAGCTGAGCTTATCTGCGGTGTAGTGGAGATCAGGACATGTTTATATTCTTCTCTGAGATCTTCTGATGGTGCGTAGCGCCTCCAGCAGTAGTGGACTCCAAGGAGTTTGGAGGTCAGCCCCCACTATTGCACTCTTTGTCCCCCTGCCCAAGGACTGATACCTCTGGATAGTGCTTTGCCCCTGGTAGTATAGGGCATCTATGGCTTAATCTAATGTTCCTCCAACCCACAGGTTGAAGGTGAGCATGCTCATCCTGCCATGGGAGAGTCTGACATCTCTACTGCTTCCTCTCTCTTCCAGAGCAGGAACAGGACTCTCTCTAAATTTGCCATTCCTCTAATTAGGACAGAAGGGGCAGGCTCATGGTCTTTACCTATTCCTGATAGGCTTACACAGGCCATAAGTCACCACCTTACTCTTGTCCACCATAGAGGAACATGGGTAGGGACGCAAAAATATATAATTAACCCCATACAGCCTGTAGCTAGCAGGACTTATATAACAGGCTGGGGAAAAACAGGTAGAATATACATACCCAGTTACATTAGTAATAGCTGTAATGGTTGCAACCACCTTGGAGAAATTCCTGATAAATCATCGGTAGTAATTGGCGAGCCAAAGAAATCATTGCGTCGGTTTGAGGCCTAATGGTAAGGGCCAATCCAGCACTGGTGATACTTTCACACGGTCCACCTTGAACCCAAGGGAAGAGATGAAATATCCAAGGAAAGAAATCTTCTATTAGAATTGACAATTCTCGAGCTTGGCAAAGAGGGGGTCGTCCTGAAGTCTTTGAAGGACCAGTCTAATCTGTGCCCAATGTTCGGAGAAATAACTGGAAAAGATAAGGATATCGTCCAGATATACTGTACCATGAGAAATTGGTTAAATAGATCCCGGAAAATCTCATTAATAACATTTTGAAATACGGCTGGTGCGTTGCATAACCCCCATGGCATGACCAGGTATTTGTAGTGACCGTCATGGGTATTAAAGGCTGTTTTCCACTCATCAGCCTCTCTGATCTGAATTTAATTTTAAGCTCCACGAAGATCCAGTTTGGTGAAGATCTTAGCCTTGCATAAGCGGTAGAAAAGTACAGGTCTGAGGGGTAGAGGATACAGATTTTTTTACGGTGATTTTATTTAGGCCTCTGTAATCGATACATGGCCTGAGAGAACTGTCTTTTTTGGAAACAAAGAAGAAACCCGCACAAGTGGGGGGGACTTGATTTGCGAATAAACAGGAGGTTCTTCGAAATGTATTCCCGCATTGCCTTTTTTTCTGGTTCCGAAAAGGGGTTAGGTGCAGCCTCGAGGAGTGATGGCCCCTTGGAGCAAATCAGATTAGTCTTGAGTGTGATGGTCCCAGGTATTAGGGGTCTTCCATCAATGGCCACAACTGCTAACGGAATCTCCCAAGTACGGCAAGGAATGGAGTGAAGTTCCTCAAATGCGTGATCAATTAAATTCCCTGCGGCTCCTGAATCCACAAACGCCTGATTGAAGATGGAGGCTTGTCCTCAGGAGAGTGAAACCGGCAGGAGGAGCAGTGAAGGTTGTGATGGAGAAGGAATAGAAGAAATGCAGAGAGAATATTCCTCTATCTTCACTGGGCACTGGGTTTTCCCGATTTTTAGACAATTTCGGAGAAGATGACCTTTGAGCCCACAGTTCAAACACAGCCCCCTGACACGTCTCTTAGGCCGAATCCCCGCTGGCGCTGACCGCACTCATGCTTGAGAGCGGGGACGTCACCAACTCTCTAAGCATGAGCGCTGGGTGTCCTGCCTGTTTCACAAGCGCGGACGGGGGGTGGGGGCGGGGGGAATTGCGGACAGGTCGAGTGCGCTTGAAAGTTAATTTTTTTAGTTTACTCAAGCACCAAGCTTGATTGAGCGTGTATGCCTGTGCACAAGCGTGCGCGCATCGTGTGTGTGGGAACTTACACATATAAATTTATGTAAGTAAAAGCGGCAAGCACCGCACACTCAGCGCCAGCGGGGATGCAGCCTAAGTTCTCTCTTGCTCAGATAATTTGGTATCACCTAATTGCATTGGTTCTTTCACAGAGAGAGGTATAGAAAGAGGGGTCTGCAAGTGGGAGGCAAGCCGGATTATTGGGGTTTTTGAGGGCCGGTCCTGCTCGGTCTGGCGTTCTCATATCTAGAGATACATTCAGATACAGAGAGCAATTAATTCCTCCAGATCCTTGGGGGTGTCCCAGCATGTCAGTTTGTCCTTTAAACCCTCAGAAATCCCCTGCCAAAATGCTGTCAGCAGAGCTTTATTGTTCCAACCCGAATCCACAGGAAGAGTTTGGAATTCAATGGCATACTGGCCCCCAGTATGGGTTCATTGCTGGTTTCGAAGGAGCTAAGCAGAAAACCTGCGACTGGGAGCATCAAAAATGTTTTTGAATGCTTAGAGAAAGGCAGCGGCGTAGTTAACCAGTGGGGATTCCTTTTCCCAGAGAGGGGAGGCACAAGCCAAAGTCTCAACTGTCAGTAGGGAAATGATGTAGGCTACCCTGGATCGATTTGTGCAGAAAATGGAAGGCTGGAGTTCGAACTAAATCGAACATTGGTTCAAAAGTCATAGGGTCCCATCCATAATGTAGAGGCGCCGGGATCCATGGTTCCCTGGGTGTAGGGGATGATGGAGCTGGTGATGGAGATGCTGCCAGCAATGGTAGTGCCGGGATAGAACCCCCTGGAATTTATCCAGTCGGATAATAATGTCCTGAAGTCGGCTAGAAATGAGTGCCATCTGTTGGGTTTGCTAGACGAGACGTGTCTCATGATCTCCAAGTAGTTCCCCTTGGAGAGATATGGCTCGCACTTCCTAAGTGGGGTCCATGTTTGGCCAAGCAAAATGGGACGGCGCTCGTCTTAAATCAGGAAGTCTACCTCAGCAGGCACTTCCTGCAGAGAATGGAGAAAAAAACTGAATATGAGCTCCAGGGGGACAAATAACCATGAAAGGGTAAAGTATATATGTATATTGCACAGAGCATGATCCGGGTTCAGAGGTAGATAGTGCAGCTGAATGAACTATAATAGTATAGGAGAGCAGGAGGAGACGTAAAAATGGCTAATTAGCAAGTAAAAGTAACAGTTTGCCCCCCCCCCCCCAATCGCAGATAGGGACCCTGTGTGGAAATACACCTGTGTTACCATGTGTGGTGCGTTACCTGATAGGCCCACAGAAGGCCTGAACCTCTGCCGCTGGGAGCCTGGGGTTACCTGATTCTTCGGATACAGCGCCTCCACCTGTATGGGTTCCCAACAGGGTGGGATGGTCCTCTAATAAGAACAATAATAATAATGCACGCACACAATATATGCTAGCAACCATTTTACTATAACTAATAACCTTGGTACTCTGTACCACACAGTAATAGGCATATAACTATACATATAGAAATTCACCACCCACATATCAACATAGGTGTCCCCAAAGTACCTGGGTGCTGGGCACCAATTCCCTGATGTCCCTTATGTTCAAGCCCACCCAAAGTGTTCGAGATAGCGCTATCCCGTGGAGTGTTAGTGCACTACTATAAGTACCTGCCTGGGGTTCCGGCACCCGGGTACCTCAGTATAACAGAATGGGATCCGACGTGCCGCCTGCCTACGCGTGGGGTAAATTCCTGCGTGGATAATATCACCGTACACGTACCGTCTATACCTTGGGGCTGGTCTGTCTCTAGTCCGCAGGCCGCAGACACTGCGTGGCAGAGTCCTCCGTGAAGATAGAGACTTTCTAGAGGGGGTCTGCTACAAGACCCAGTGATCAGGCAGCGCAGCAGATGAGCGGTTCCTTGGCCTAATCAAACAGCTAAAGGGGCAGATTCCTTACTTAAGGCCTGACCCTAAAGTACTACAATCTGGGGGCAAGGATAATAGTTATCTGGGACTTAGGGGGTAACTAGGCCTAGTGCCAGGGGCTACTGCTCCCTGCACACACACCCTAACTCACCCAGCTCCCAGCTCCAACTTTCACTCTTCAAACACTGTCTTAACTGTCATCATCTCACAGTTTCACTGATTGCCTAGCAACATGTTAACTGCAGCCTCTGACGCTGCTATACTCCTATCTAATTGCAGCCGCCCTATTGGCTAAGCTGCAGCATGTGACAATCCCCTAAGGGATATTGGGGCTACACACTCCCCCTGTTAAAATCCCAACGCCTTGCTTGGGACAGCATAACTTCTAACTATATACACAAGAGTTATATAATAAATATGCGGTACAAGTATATAACTTAAAATCTTGCAATGCTCTACATGAGATTATACATTTGAGTGAACATTAGAATAACAGAATGCATCTTGGCCCGAGACCACTGCTGAGCCTCATAGTGGGGTGCCCCAAACGAATCGTAGGCTACCCGGTTGGGAGGGTACCTCATTCGTTGACTTCTGCGAAGCTCAGGCTCTACTCCTTCTGGAGAGTAATGCGCATAATCCTGCGGTTCAGCCTCTCCCATGGAGGGTATAAATGTCTCTGAAAAGTCTCTTTGAGGCATGAAGCATGGGCTTCTAGGGTCCAGGGGAGGACTCAATGGAATCCCCCTATTAGAGGTTGTTTGTTGTGGCCCTTTACCCGTAGCTCCTGCGGGAGGTGACTCAGAGTGTTGAGGTCCCCTTTGAGAGGGGCCCTCCCTTCGGGACGGACTAGTTCTCTCTTTATCTTCCACTTGTTCTGACTCTCCATCCAATGGTTTAGTCGGGATTCCTGGATCGCCTTCCTCCAGTTGCGGAATAGGAAGGAGGAGATTACGGTGCCAGCTTTTTACCCTGCCCTCACTGGTCTCTTATGCGATAGACTGGGAGACCCAGCATCTGTGATTCGACTTCATAGACTCCGTCACGCCAGCGGTCAGCCAATTTGTGTTTGCCGGGGACTCCTAGATTGCGGAGTAGAATGGCATCGCCAGGACGAATCTCCCGATGACGGACCTTATGATCATGACGTCTTTTATTATCAGCGTTCAAACGGGCAGAAGCTTTCTCGGCTAACTGGTAAGCGTTTTGCAGACTGTCTTGTAGCCGTTGGACATATCTGAAGTGCGTCATGTTGGGCACCCCATCGGTAGATACCCTCAGACGTATATCCACCGGAAGTCTCGCTTCTCGCCAGAACATCAAGAAATAAGGAGTGAACCCTGTGGACTCATGGCGGGTGCAATTGTAGGCATGCACCAAAGATTCTACATGCTTACTCCATTCGCTCTTCTGAGATCCTTTTAACGTGCCGAGCATGTCCAGCAGGATCCTGTTGAATCTCTCCGGTAAGGCGTCTCCCTCCGGGTGGTATGGGATTGTTCGAAACTTAGTAATATTCAGTAGTTTGAGCAGCTCCATAATGAGATTACTTACGATGTCCCGACCTTGGTCCGAATGCAGACGGTTTGGCAGTCCGTAATGGATAAAGTATTGTTCCCACAGTACTTTATCTACTGTGATGGCTTTCTGGTCCTTGGTGGGGAAGGCCTGAGCGTAGCGAGTATAATGATCCGTGATGACCAACACATTACCGATGCCTCTGGTATCCGGTTCAATACACAGAAAATCCATACACACCAAGTCCATGGGACCCGAGCTTTTCAGATGAGCCGTGGTGGCGGCTCTGGTAGGGAGGGTCTTGCGTTTGAAGCATCAGGAGCACCGACAACAGTGTCGCTCCACTGATTCACGCATCCGATGCCAGAAGAACCGATCTCGCACCAACCCAAAAGTCTTGTCTATGCCCAGATGGCCATGTTCATCGTGTAAGGCTTTCAGGACCAGATATTGTAAGTTTCGAGGTAGGACCAATTGTTTCCTCTCTGGATGGTCATGGTATTGTACCACCCGGTAGAGTAGACCGTTGTCCAGCTGGAATTTGTCAGCTTCCCTAATGAGTATCGCCACAAGGTCGCTGGGAACACGCTTCAGCATTTCAAGTTTGTTTTTTCTGCACCGCCTTGCGGATAAGGCCCTCTACAGGTTCCTTTACATGATATTGTATCATATCTTTCCACAAGATAATTTTATCAGGGGTGATGTTCATCCCATCGGGGTCACAGTAGGCAGCAGATAGAGCCTTGGATTGACATCACAAGGAATCCACGACATGTATTTCAGAGAAGGCTACTTTATTCCCAAATTTCATCATCCGGTGTGGCTTCTAGTCTTGGTCTTCTGGATAGGGCATTAGCTCCGATGTTTAGAGGCCCAGGCTTGTACTTCAAGGTGAACATGTAGTTTGAGAGGGCCGCTAGCCATCGATGGCCGGTAGCGTCCAGTTTGGTGGTCGTCGTTATGTATGTCAACGGTTTATTGTCTGTATGGACTTCAAAGGTGACCCCATACAGGTAGTCGTGGGGTTTATCCACAATTGCCCACTTAAGGGCGAGGAATTCCAACTTATGGACGGGATAGTTCTGTTCACTGGGGGTTAAGCTGCGGCTGACATAGGCCACTGGTAGGAGACCGACCGGATATTTCTGGTGGGGTACTGCTCCTAGCCCGTTGAGGCTTGCATCCACATGAAGGACGTAGGGTTGTTCGGGATCAACGTAAGCGAGAACGGTTGTTTCTGTTAAACAGTTCTTCAGATCAAGGAATGCTTGTTCACAGGAGTTTGTCCACTTGTCGTCGAACGGCAATCGCGCAAAGGTGGCAGGTCGCCCCGTGTCTTCTGGGTATATCTTGAGAAGATTGTTAAGAACTTTGGTTCTGCTGGAATACCCTTCTACAAAACGGTGGTAGTATCCGCAGAATCCTAGGAATGAGCGTAGCTCCATGACATTTCCAGGTCTTGGCCATTCCATCACCGATTCAATTTTGGCGGGATCCTTGGCTATCCCCTCGACGGATACTATATGTCCCACGTAGGTCACTGAGGTATGGCAGAATCGACATTTATCCAAGGATAACTTTAGACCTTCTTGCCCCAGTCAATCCAATACCTTCATTAGCCGTGCCTCATGTTCTTCCAAAATCTTGCCAAAGACAATGATATCATCCAGATAAACGAGACATTCCCAGGGGTTCATGTCTCCGAATGTCTTTTCCATCAACCGCTGGAAAGTTGCTGGAGCTCAACAAATGCCTTGGGGCATGCGAGTGAATTGGTAGAAGGCAAGGGGGCATACGAAAGCCGTCTTCTCCTGGTCTTCTGCACTCATAGGCACCTGGTAGTATCCAGACCTCAAGTCCAATACACTGAACCACTGACTTCCCGACAGCGCATTGAGAATTTCTTCAATTTGTGGCAGGGTATACTGATCAGGTATGGTACGGTTGTTCAGGGTCCGGTAATCGACACACAATCGCACCGATCCGTTCTTCTTCCGCACCACCACAATCGGCGATGCGTAGGGGCTACGGGATTCGGTCACGATGCCCGCCGCTTCCATCTCTCGTAACACGTCTCTCACATCCTCCACATCTCGAGGGGTGATACGACGGGATCGTTCCCGAAACGGGGTGGTGTCACTTAGCCAGATAGTGTGTTGGGCGTTTCGGCTACAGCCCACATCCATTTCACTAGTGGAGAATACGTCCTTTCGTTCTTCCAACTTGGCAGTCAAACGAGCCCTCCATGCAGTGGACAAGGTGGATTCCCCGAAGTCAAAGGTCATCCCCGTGGGCTGCTCCGGCGGAGCTGCATAGTCTCCTTGGGTGGACATCATATCAGCAGAGGTAACAGGGTATATCTGACCCAATCGTTGTCCCTGGTCTAAGGGCATGGGATAGGGAGAGATGTTGTGAACATGTACCTTGACGTTCATAGGCATTCCGCCCTTCCACTCTCGGATTTCAGGCACAAGTCGGTAGCCGCGATAGGCATCCTGTTCGGGCGCACTTTCTAAGGAGAAGAGCTGATAGGCTTCGTCTCGCTCTGGGTAACAGCATTCCGCGTACATGACTTCTACTCCCCCTGGTGGAATCACTGTCACTCCTTCGTGAGTATTGAATAAGTCCCCGTATTCTACTTCATCCATGTTCAGACAGTCTTCATCCGTCACACTGGGTTGGATGGGTAGAGCCGATAGGGGTAGTTCACAGGCCTCTTTCATGTATGCTCTGAATACTGCACATACCATGTCGGTATTTGTTCCCAGGATCATCGGAGTGCTGGGATGTTCTTGAGGCTCGGGGCATAGCAACACCTCCACGTCCATTGGGTGGGACTTGCCAGTATTCAATTGTTGTATGGCCAGCCGAAGCTTCACCACGCCGTCGATGGGGTAGTCCTCATGAGTCCCACAGTCTCATGGTGTCCGCAGTTTGCAATGGCAGGTGACTCAGATGTTGATCATAGAACGAGAAATACACAATAGTCACTTGAGACCCAGTGTCTAATAACGCGGTTGCGTATATGCTTCTACGAGGATGCGAATGATTGCAGCTGGCCCCACACGGACGTAAGCGTCCGTGGTTACGGCTTCTCCAGTGCTTGGTGGAGTGTAGCCCTCGGAAGCAGGAGGGGATTTCTTCAGTCTGCACCGGTCATGACTTTAGGTGGGTCGGATCTGACCTTTCTGGTCCCCTGGCAAACGTTAGCGAAGTGCCCTTTTTGGCCGCACTTGAAGCAGACTGGACCACTCTGAGGGGTCCCAGTCCTGGAGGCCGCTGACACCCTCTTGGGGAAGTGGGGTGTAGCAGTAGGATTTTTGTGAGCAGAGGACTCCTCGTCGCCTTCGATTTCCTTGGCTTTTGCGGTTGCTGCTCTTTTTAGTTCCTCTTGATGATATCCCTTGGCAGAAGTAGCAGTTTTCTCTCGTTTCGTAGAGCCACTCGGGGTTTTGGACCGGTGCAACCATAGATTACTCTCTTGAGCTAGTACTTTATCCATTAAATCTTCGAACTCTAGAGGCTGGTCTGGAGAGAGCGTACAACTGACTTGTATCGCTACTGGGTGCATAGGCAAGGTGCCCTGCAGAAGTTGCTGGACTCGCATGCCATCAGCTTGGGCCGCAGGAATAACCCCCTTCTTTACCATAGGCCATAGAGCCAACTGGATCCGACGAAGGAACTCCGACACTTCTTCTCCTTCGACTTGGGTGAGAGAGTAGAATTTAGCCAGTAATGACACGGCGTCTTTAGGAACACCGTATGTCCGGGTTAGTGCCTGGATCAGAGCTGTCGCATTGGTTTTAGGGTATTTATTGTAATAAAACTGCACCATATGCATAGCAGGTGGTCGTAAGCACGCAATATTTTGTTGCTGTTTTACTTCGTCAGAGCAAGTCTACTCTGGGAGCACATGTTCCGCGTGGTCTTTCCACTCTTCAAATTCGGCCTCACCCGCCGGCGTGGGTCTATCCCTGAGAATATCTTGAGTTTACGGTATTGATGGGATTGGGAGGACTGGCTCAGGGCTTCTACTAGCTGAGGTAAAATTCCTCCCGCCACTGGGTCCACCTGGTGCAAGAGCTGCGTGGCCAGGGACTGTATACCGGATTGGAGTCTCGTATGGGTCTGTCGTTCAATGGAGAGGTACACGGATGGTGGGGGCCCAGTCTGGAGCGGGGTCTCCACTGGGGACCCGGGACTGAAAATTACTCTGGGTATCAGGGGCTCTGAATATAGTAGTGAATTTCCTCAGGAGTTAAGCGTCATATTTCCCAGAAGCACGGATAGGTCCTGGCGTGGCCTCTGAGTGGGGTACTTGGGCCGGAAATGACCCAGGCAGTTCAGAAAAAATGACTGGACATCTCGGAGGCAAGGCTCCTGGAAAGTGTAGAGCGGCAGGGGTGATATAGCAACCCGTTATGAAGTAAGGGAGAATAAGGAGTATGTACCAGCAGTATGTGGGGTTCCATTTCCGCCCTATTTGACGGGCTTGAGCAAACCCAGGAAGGGATCTGACCCGATTAATGACCTCCTGGGAGGAAATTCCTGCAGGCACATCCCCCACCGCGAGCACATGGTGGGGGCACTCATCTAGTTCCAGCGCCCAGTCACGCACTTGTTGCTTAGACAGGGAGAACATGTTGGTGAATGCAACAGCTAAATTTGGACGGTAATAGAACACCCCAGGTCTGAGATCTCAGCAGCGCCTCCAAATTGTAACACAGTTTGCCCTCCCCAATTGCAGATAGGGACCCTGTGTGGAAATACACCTGTGTTACCGTGTGTGGTGCATTACCTGATAGGCTCACAGAAAGCCTGAACATCCGCCACTGGGAGCCTGGGGTTACCTGATTCTTCGAATACAGCGCCTCCACCTGTAAGGGTTCCCAACAGGGTGGGATGGTTCCCTTACAGGAATAATAAAAATGCACGCACAATATATGCTAGCAACCGTTTTACTATAACTAATAACCTTGGTACTCTGTACCACACAGTAATAGACATATAACTATACATATAGAAATTCACCACCCACATATCAACATAGGTGTCCCCAAAGTACCTGGGTGCTGGGCACCAATTCCCTGATGTCCCTTATGTTCAAGCCCACCCAAAGTGTTCGAGATAGCGCTATCCCGTGGTGTGTTAGTGCACTACTATAGGTACCTGCCCGGGGCTCCGGCACCCGGGTACCGCAGTATAACAGAATGGGATCCGACGTGCCGTCTGCCTACGCATGGGTTGAATTCCAGCGTGAATAATATCACCCTACACCGTACCGTCTATACCTTGGGGCTGGTCTGTCTCCAGTCCGCAGGCCACAGTCACTGCAGGGCGAGTCCTCCATGAAGATAGTCTCTATCTAGAGGGGGTCTGCTACCAGACCC
Organism: Ascaphus truei; assembly: GCF_040206685.1. Lineage (NCBI taxonomy): Eukaryota > Metazoa > Chordata > Amphibia > Anura > Ascaphidae > Ascaphus > Ascaphus truei. The sequence goes on along the minus strand of NC_134484.1, from coordinate 192,685,074 downwards.
AGTGATCAGGCAGCGCAGAAGATGAGCGGTTCCTTGGTCTAATCAAACAGCTAAAGGGGCAGATTCCTTACTTAAGGCCTGTCCCTAAAGTACCACAATCTGGGGCAAGGATAATAGTTATCTGGGACTTAGGGGGTAACTAGGCCTACTGCTCCCTGAACACACACACCCTAACTCACCCAGCTCCCAGCTCCAACTGTCACTCTTCAAAACTGTCTTAACTATCATCATCTCACAGCTTCACTGGTTGCCTAGCAACATGTAAACTGCAGCCTCTGAAGTTGCTATACTCCTATCTAATTGCAGCCACCCTATTGGCTAAGCTGCAGCATGTGACAAGCCCCTGAGGGATACCGGTGCTACATGTATAAATAAAATGCGGTATGGAACAGCGAAAGTGGGGATTAACCTTTGAGTGCTACAGCTATTTGTTTCCTTCCACCATACCCCCAACCATCCCCTTAATCCCAGTGCCATTAATGGTCAGTCCTAATTTGACCCCCTCCTCCAGTAACACAAGCTAGGGCAATGCATCAGGTGTGCCACTCTTAGGTGGCACAACCAGAGGGGACCCTGACTAACCCCCTAGTGTGATGCTTGTGCTCCCACGCACAAGCCAAGACAAGGAGGGGACCCAATAGCGATGGGGGGGGATGCCGCAGGAGACACGAGAAGTTGACGCGCAGCTGGGGAGCGATGCACATAGTCACGTGAACATGCCACGTGCAGGAGAATGCGCGCGCTCCCAGACACCACCACGGGGATGTGAGGTATGCCACTAGTGAGGAGCAAGGGGGAGGTAGAGTCCAGAGAACATGATCACAATATAAATACTTCCTGGAGGACGTCCAGCCTCCTTAAAGGCATAGTGCCAGTACCAGAAGAGTGGAGCAATACTAAATACAAAGTAAGGGTTCTTTAGTTGAATGTTTTGGCCAAAGTATTGTAAGCCTGCTACCACGTCAAGGTAAACCCTATTCAGCAGGCCCTACACAACCCACCACGAAAAACAAACCTCAGTAAAGAAAGGAGGAATGTCCCAGTCTTCTGGTAATCCAAAGGAGGTGAGTAAAGGTCCCAGAGGAAGTCCAGGCAGGGACAGCATGTGATGGCAGGCACAAGACGCATAGTGTAATGGGATAGTACTTTGCAGGACCTAGAGCAGGTAGCAACTGACTGTTATTTAAAGGGCAGCGGCAGCGTTTAGCAATGAGTCAGAGTGAGGCTTACTTCCTGTCAGGAGGAAGAGGGCAGGATTTGCCAGAATGCAAGATGGCGTCGCTTGCTTCAGAATGCATGAAGTCACTTCCTGTAGAGGAGACAAGGCAGGAGCAGAGGCGCGGCCTCTGCGGAAGCAGGGAAGGTTCAGAACACAGACAGGCATCAGATAATCTTGACTCGCAGCTAGAGGGCGGCGATAAAAAAATCAACAGTTAAGGAGGGAACACGCCGCAGGGGGCGTATTCCAAGTTTCGTCCCACCTAGTCTCCAAAGACCGTTGTGCCTGGTGTGGCACATGCACCAAAACACACGTCTCTGTGGACTGTTTTGCAATCGAGAGGGGTAGTGGTGGGCAATCAAACATCCATGTCCAGGGATGTTGCTCTTGGGGTACCCCCCTATCTCCTTCCATCACTTTCAGACTCCCTGACTTATTGGTCTCACCCCCATGGGGATCTGGAGTGGGGTCCGGCTCCAATACACAAGTGTGGGATTTTGTGCTGGGTTTTATATTCAACACTTCACTCCCAGGCTGGCTGATCCTAATTACTAGAACGGACCAGGCCACGCTGTGCGGAAGAGATACTGTACCAGCTTCTGCTTAGGAGACTAAAGAGGATAAAAGTAATATAATTTGCCTGAAAAGATCGCAAAAAAATTGTGGCTCAAATTTTTACACATTCACCCCCATCTCTACTGTATCAGATAGAGTACACACTCACACTCTCAACTTCTATTTTACTATACTGCCAGAGATCAACGAAAGATAATACAATGTTCCAATCAATAAAACAACAGTTGTAGTTCTAGTGTTGAACAAAATAATTATGGCTTACCCAGGGCCATTTTTGTTGTTTTCCTATGTTTCAACCCTAATAGAACGTTTTCACATATGAAACAGTCTTGTCTCTTGGAGTATGCAATGTGACAATTTGCAAGGAAATCCAAAAATGTTATGCAGCAGTTTTAAAATCCTAGTAAAGTCATCTGTTTAAATAGACCCTTTCACAGTTGTTTCTTTTCTTGTCCACAATTTTTTGTGTTAAATGTTTTAGATACATGTACCTGTATAGTATTAATGCACCTTAGACGGTCTACTTTTTATACTCTATCTCAACCTGAAATGATTCAGATACATAAGAGATTACATGTAATTTCATCTGCCAAAAACATCAACATTAAAATTATTACATGCTGCACGGAGACTGAAGAGCCACAGATGATGCCTAGAAATGGTAACGCTAAATCATTTGTACAGGCTGGTTCCAATAATCTGTTCAACATGATAAAGGGGTCCCATTACATATCATAGCCCAGAAGGCTCCGGCACTTCTGATATCATGATCTGAATCAGTTAAAAGTATTCAATTGGATTGACTTGCTTTTTAGAGTGGAAACACAAGGCTACAGGCAGAGAATATCCCTTTATTAATGAATTGCTAACCACTACAAATCAGGCCTAAATGAGGTGGAAGCAATCCAGGTTGTTATCTTTTTCGCAGGATTTTTTAAAAGCTTCCATAAATCGAGTCTGTATGTTTAGAAATAATGTTTATGTTGAACCAAATGAGTATTATGTTTTAATAATGAATTGTTTAGTAACAGCACTGGTAAAATAAAATGGGTTTTATGGAAAGGAATCAAAGCTTTAAAGTAAGTCAGATATCGTTTTTATTCTAAGTGTCACTGAGCCGTCTGGTTTTATTTAGCTACCTTCAAATATAAAGTGAAGAGAAGTGGTTTCATAAATGGTACCTTTTCTCACACGCTATTCATTTGTTTTATCAGTGAACATTAAGGAGTTATTGTCTATTGAATACATTAGATTAAACAGGCTACTGCATCTCATGATGAAGCAAGCTGTTTTCTTAGTACCGTTAATATTTACAGCTAGAAGAACTCCAAACAGTACTGAATTTAGTGAAAATATAAAAAATAGTTACAGTGCAAAAGAAGTATATTGCAGAATAGGGGTAATGGTACAGTATGTATAAATGTATAGGTGTAGCGCCCATTATTCTAAACCTGCACATGCAAATTCATGAATGCGAGTTTCAGCTGAAATCGCACGACACAAACAAGTACAGCTACCGGTTAACAAAATCTCACAATTTGTGCACTCATAATACGATAGCATTAAGAATAGTGAACTCTCTACAATATGTGTGCATTATGCATATTTAAATTTTTATAGTGCCATCCATGTATATAGCTCTGCCCAGCAGTAATAAACACAACAAAGTAGCATGAGACATAATGGAATGAACACTTGAAACGTAAATGTTAGCAAAAGGAGTCCCTGCTCCAAAGAGCTTACAATCTATATAGAATTCATGTAATAAATACAGCTGTGGGAGAACTGTTTTTTTTTGTTATTGCAGGAAACACATTTGCATGTTGCCTTTCAAAACATACATTGGAGGTACAATAAGAAGAAAACCATCTAGCACAAAATACATTTCTCTGTCATTTGTAAAACATTGTTTTTCAAATATATAAAATAGTCCAATATAAATAGGAGAATCCCCTTTAAAGGAAAAACAATATTAGTGCTGCTGAAATTAAACAGTTGGGTGAAAAGTACCGTAGCTAGAAACGAGATAGCAGTAGACAAGGGTTACATCAGAAAACACCTTATTGTGCAGGGAAATATCTGACCAGCATTTCAGTAGCCAAACTAAGCCCTCTACAGAATTGAACAGTAGAGTTGTTTTTTGTTGCTAACCATTTGCCTGCTGTTTTCTCACTTGTAACGAAGGCATGGATTCCTTAGCCTCTGATAAGGGTAACAACATGCATGAAAAAAAACAACTTTATTATTCCTCGTCATTCATTAAAGTGTGATCACATTTAATAATGTATATTTTACAAATGAGACATTACGATAACATCTAAAATCCAAAATCCACAACAGTGTATTAAAATAAAGGGACAAAGGGACTTAACTTTATGTTATTTAGCTTATACCTACAATTGGTGTTGCCCACCTTCCGGGCCCTGAAATAGGGCTTTTTCGGGCAGGGCCGCCAACAGAAATCTTGGGGCTCAGGTCAATAGAAAGGAGCAGGGCTTGGGGGGGAAGAAAGAGAAGGTGATAAAGGCCTGGAGGGAATAGTTATGGGGGTAATTATGGCGCTTCGGGGAGAGAATGAGATCTGGTGGGGGAGAAAGATATGGGACTGTGGGAAGAGGGGGTGGACAAGGAAATAGAGGCCTGGAATAAGGAGCTATGGAACTAGGGTGACCAGATGACACAGTTTAGCAGGACAGTCCCAGGTTTTAAGGAAACTGTCCTGGTGTCACGATAATCTTTCAAATGTCCAAGGTTTTGCGGGAGGATGAGAGAAGCAGGGCCCATTAGGTGGTGGTGCACAGATTACGCAGCTCCTCTCCCTGACTAAAAAACCTCTAATATAATCAGTGATACAATGTGTATTAACATATACCCTTCTAATTTTTACTCAACTGGTAAAAACACAAAAAAACCACAGTGAGAAAAAATAAAGTAAAATAAAGTGCCCAGATGTCAACATCTTCATTTAACCCTTTAGGGGACATCGTATCTAATTTATGTATCCAGTACGTTTCTTTTGAAGATAATATTTTAACCCTATCTCCACCTCTCCTATTGATAGGAATCTGTTGAATCCCCTTAAAGGTCAAACTTGAGGGATCCTTATTATGGTGAGTAAGGAAGTGCCTAGACACACTATGCTTGTCAAAGCCATTCCTAATATTTCTGACATGTTCTTGTATTCGACCTTTAAGGCTGCGCTTAGTCCTTCAAAAGAAACGTACTGGATACATAAATTAGATACGATGTCCCCTAAAGGGTTAAATGAAGATGTTGACATCTGGGCACTTTATTAATTACTATAGTCCTTTTATTCTAGTACGTGCATCTCCTTTCTTTTTTACTCATGCTGATAATGTTTTGTCAATTTTTTAATATACTAATCATGTATTTCTTTTATTACAGAATGCTTTTTAATTTATTTATGATGTTTTTATATGCTAGGATGTATTTTAAGTTTCATTGTTAAATAAAGGTGTTGTTTAACTGGTGTCTGCATTTCCCAAGTCTCTCTGACTAGCACAGTACCCAGGTGACTGATTGGCTATTTTTTCAATTGACTAACCAATGGGATGTGTTTGTGAGGTATATAGTACCTCTGGGAAATGCTAAATGTATTCCCTGATGAAGTAGTTGTGACTACGAAACATGTAGGATGTAATTGGTCCAAGTATTTTATTGCTACTCTATCCTATGTGTGCAATTTGGGCACTTTAGAGACTTTTTTCCGCTTTTGCTGTGTACTTTTGAAATCGCCACTGTGACGTCCCTTCGCAGCCAGTTCACCCCTGCTTGTGGCTGCACTAAACGGAGAGCTCTGCGAACCACCCAGGTCCTCACTGACCAATCCGGGGACCCTCCCAGTGCGCCTGCAGGCTGCAGATTGCTCGATCCGTCTGGAGCCCAGCTGACCAGAGGGGAGTTTCCCACAGAGACGGTGACCGAATTCAGAGGTGTTCCTAGGAAGGAAAAGCATCGCAGCTGCTGTCCCAGACGCCTGCCAAGGGAAACATACTCCTGACTCCTGTATGAGCGGCCGCCGAGTGGTAACTTGTGTGTTTAACACACTCAATGTTTATATCCTAATACCTTGATTTACGCAGAATATTTATCCCCTATTTTAATATACACTTGTTACTTTCATACTTCACTATTTGCGTTGTGCGCTGTTTTTTTGTCTCCCTCTCCCTGACTGTAGTGTGCTGATAATGATGAGGTAATGTGTGTCAGCATATGAGTTTTGCATGAGGTGTGTGTATTGTATGATGTGATGGTGTATATATATGTAGCTAGGTTCCCCCTGGATCCTCTTCCTACCCATTACCACCGCTGTAGTGGCCAGCGAGTCCAGTGGGTGCCGGGAGTGTTGCGGGGATGGCTAGTGAGGTGAGCCCGTCATCGGGAGCTTCATGGTGCACCCAGCTAGAGGGGGCCACCATCTTGGATTCTGCACGCATGCGCAGTGTTATCCCCAGTCTGGTGGCCAATACAGACTTGCACATGCGCAGTATAGCAGCGGGAGTGGCAGACATGTTAGGCATAGGGCTCCGCATGGGACTACAGCCCCCAGAAACCTCTAGAGCTTGGATCACGTGACGCCTGGAAGCCAATCGGGTTACAGAGATCACGGTGCACCAGATTGATACATTTGGTGCATTTAGGACCACGCCAGTCGGAGCTTGGACGCCAGTAGGGTAGGGTTTGTGAGTGCAGATGTCAGTGGCACCTGCACTAAGCCAGAGACCCCATTAGGCCCCGACTCACCCCTTGAGCTTGTGGTTGCTGCAGGGACAGGCCCAGTAGATAGGGACACTGCCCCTGTAGCACTAGCAATTCGGACAAAGGCAATAGTCACTACATCAGACTTCAGGTGCTCTGGGACAGACACCTGCTACAGAGAGACTCTCTCTTTTTATGGTGGCACCGTCCCCGTGGGACACCACCCAACATGGAGGCGGCGGCTTCGCAGGTATCCCTTGAATCTGTGGATCATATCAGCGCCACATCGACGCCCCCGGGTGTTGGAGCCCCCCACAGGTACCCATCTCACCAGTGCACCAACTCAACACTTTAGTGGGGCAGTGCTGTCTCCCACATTTGTGTGGGTTGCTCTTGGGGGGACACTGGGATGGTTCGATGGTTCGATGGTTTGTTGGGGGGGCTAGGATTGATCCGGCGGTCTTGGTACATGTTGGCACGAATGACAAACTTAGAGAAAGATGGAGGATCCTAAAAAATGATTACAGGGATCTAGGCCAAAAGCTTAAGGCAAGGACCTCCAAGGTAGTATTTTCTGAAATACTACCAGTGCCATGCGCTACCGCACGGAGACAGTAAGAGATCAGGGAGGTTAATACATGGCTAAGAAAGTGGTGCAGGAAGGAGGGGTTTGTTTTTTTTTAGAGCACTTGGACTCCTTTTCTGAGAGGTGCCATCTATATTCTAGGGACGGATTGCACCTCAATGAAGAGGGATCTTCTGTGCTAGGGGGGAGAATATAAAAAGGTTGGAGGAGATTTTAATCTAGGATGGAGGGGGAAGGGGAATGAAACACATGATGAACTAAATGGAATAGAGGAGGATACAAGGTGGTATGGAGGTAGAATGGGGGCAAGTGCGAGTTTGACAAGCAGCGAGAAACCCATAGTAAATACAGATAATACTAGAAAACTTCTAAAGACTAAACCAAGTGGGCGCAGAAAGGAAGGAGCAGATAAGATAATAGTACAGGCTGAAAAAAAACTTAAATGCATGCTTGCTAATGCAAGAAGCCTAACAGATAAAATGGGGGAGCTTTAATTAATAGCTGCAAGGGAGCTTTATGACATCATACTGTCGCGGCCGAGTTTATTCGAGCATTTGCCCGGTCTCGGCCGCGACAGTAACCTGGCGCGCGCCGGGATGTCCCGGGCGCGCGCCGAAGCCTCGGAGGAGAGGCCCGCCGATCGGGGCTTCCCCCTCTCCTCTCCGGATCCGCCGGGTCCCCCGGAACCCCTTGCCGCCGTCCCCCATATCGCGGGACACCAGGGCTCCCTCGGGGAGCCCTGGACGCGCGTGCAGGGGGCGCAGGCACCCGATGACGCGTGACCGCGCATCGGTGACGCGCGGCACGCCGAGGGGATGCCACTAGCAAGCCGGGAAATCTCCCGGCTTGCGGAACTGGCCGCACTCTAATAAAGTGTGCCGCCAGTGTAGGCATTACTGAAACATGGTGGGATGAAACTCATGATTGGAGTGTAATTTAGAGGGTTATTCCCTTTTTCGGAAGGATCGAACAAATAGAAGGGGAGGTGGAGTATGTTTATATGTTAAACCGGATCTAAAACCTATTATAAGGGATGATGTTTATGAAGGGAATGATGAAAATATAGAGACTTTGTGGATAGAAATTAGCAGTGGAGGTAAAAGTATAAAGAAAATGTTTGTGGGAATTGTCACGGTAACTTATGACAAGATATAATAAACACCAAATATCTGGGTTGAACTGAACGAGGCTTAGATATGATACAATATAATTTATTCCTTGAAGAAGGTGAACACAACAGATTATACATATAACAGACAAAATATAGCACTTACTTAAAGGTTAGGACAAGAAAGCCATCAGGATATAGGATGGGCCATTTCTTCCATAATTCAGGTTCAGATGTGGACATCACGACAATGCATGAAGAACATGAAGACCATGCATGAAGACAATTGAGTAAAGAGTGACTCTGACTTATATACCATTTCAACCCTTTACTCTTAACCCTAGGCGCCGAGTTGGCTAGAACAATCTCTTTGAAGTAGATTTTGGCTTCCCCTGTAAGTGTGAAGTACCACACTTAAAAACACTCAGCTCCTTTTGTTCCCGGCCCTAGTATAAACAATCAGAGCAGTTAACTTTTGATCACTTTGGATCACAGGGCTATGCTAATTCTTTCAGGATGCTCTTCCTGCCCTATTAACATAGCAGATGGGGTCTGCATTTTCAGAGCAGATCCAAAATCCCATATACACTTTAATATTTTCACTTATTAATAAGTTCCGTTCTGGTGGGTCCAGTGGGTCGAAATCTGCCAGTTATTAAAGCCTACAGTGACCCTACATATTGGCCAAATTACAACTCTCTGCGACCTCCAGAACCGGAGATATAGAAATGCACTTTAATACATTTTTTAAAATACAGGATTCGTCCCTTTAAAAATGAATCTCTGCTTTTCACTCTTTCCCCATTGAAATCAATGGGGTCCGCCACCATAGCATTGAATGGCGGGCTCCGCAGTTGCCGTCAATGGATTTCCCGCCATAGGCTTTCAATGGGGAAACGCCGCCATTGGTGCCTATGGAAAAAACACAAATCTTTACATTTGTCCACACTCCGTCTGGTTGGTCAGAGGCGGCTGGGAAGGATCATGCATTAAAGCCGGAACCTGGACTACATGCCACCCAAATCCCATCCCCCTGGTCATTCCAGAACCGGAGATATGGACTTACATTTTTCATCATTTTACACGTTTTTTCGTCACGCGGCTTTTCCCCATTGGAATCAATGGCCGGTGCCGCCATAGACAATGCATTGTGCACACCACCATTAGAACTTAAGATTCCCACGCCAATTGTCTTTGAACTTGACCGAAGTGATTAAACTCTTTTCAAAGACATTGTATCCGCTTTTGCGGTCTGCGGTTTGGATGGCTGCCAACCTGTTCCTCGAGGCCGGCGTTGAGGAATCTCTTTGAAGTCAATGAGCCCATTGACTTACAATGAGAAACCGCCGCTCCTCCTCTCAGACGCCACCTGCTGGTCGTCGCTGGAAAACAGGTCCAAAACCGCCACTTCTGCCATTAGAACGCATGGAGGCTCAATGGCGACCTATGGTCGGCTGCAAAATGGAGCCTGAAAAGGCGGGAAAAGGGAAAAAAGGGCTATAATCACTAAATTAACATTAACCACTTCCTCCCGCATCAACCCTAGTGTATGTGTGAGTGCAAACACCAGGATAGCACAATACAGGGGGATAAACATTTGGATAATGCAGCAAGGCAAAAACACATTACTGGACCTCAGTCCAGTTAACCCCTTGCTTCCCAGGTGAGAGTAGAAGGGGGCCAAATGGGGTGTAACCCCTTTGATCCCGGGCCAAATCCTCTCTCTCATGACAGGAATATGCTATAAACCACCAAATATCTGCGAGATCGAGGAAGCTAAAATACTTTTGCAAATGGAGAAGGCATCAAAACTGAGTCATGTTTGCATAATGGGGGATTTTAATTATCCAGTCATAGACTGGGGCAATGAGATTAGCATTACAACAAAAGGAAATAGGTTTTTGGGGGTGCTTAAAGACAATTATTTGACTCAAATTATTGAGGAACCAACCAGGACAGGGGCAGTACTGGATTTGGTCATATCAAACAATGTAGAAGTAATAACAAATATTCAAGTCCTGGAACATTTGGGTAACAGTGATCATAACATGGTCTCATTTGAAATAAATGATCAAAAAACAGATTACTTGGGTTCAACAAAGACCTTAAACTTTAGAAAGGCAGATTTTAATAAACTGAGGACTAATCTACAAGTAATACACTGGGATGATGTTTTTGCAGGGTAAAATGTAGAAGATAAATGGGCAGTCTTTAAAACATTGCTTGAAAAGCACACTTATCATTGTATACCCATGGGTAATAAGTATAAAAGAATTAAGTCAAAACCAATGTGGCTAAATAAACAGGTAGGGGAGGAAATGGACAAGAAGAGGAAGGCGTTTAGATTATTTAAGTCAGAAGGGACGGAGACATCGTATCAGAATTATAAGGAATGTACCAAAAATTGCAAAAGGGCAATCAAATTAGTGAAAATGGATAAGGAAAAAAGGATTGCAATAGAAAGTAAGGTCAACCCTAAAATGTTCTTTAAGTACCTTAATAACAAAAAAATGAGAAAAGAAAATATAGGACCCTTTCAGTGTGAGATGGGTAGACAGATTATTGGAGATAAGGAAAAAGCAGAGGTATTAAACAAATTCTTTGCCTCTGTGTTTACCAGGGAAGAATCAAGTTCAATAGTAGTGCCACAGGAGGAAGTCACAACCTCCATATTAAAGAACAATTCGTTAACTTAGAAAAAAATTCATAAGCGACTTAAAAAAATTAAAGTAAATAAGGCACCTGGCCCCGATAGCATACATCCAAGAGTTCTCAAGGAGTTGAGCTCAGTAATAGCCAAACCATTATATTTAATATTCAAGGACTCCATTTCCCCAGGCTCAGTAACACAAGATTGGCGTAAAGCAGATGTGGTGCCTATATTTAAAAATGGAGCTAGATCACAACCGGGGAATTACAGACCTTTAAGCCTGACTTCAATAGTGGGGAAACTTCTTGAAGGTTTAATACAGGATAATATTCAGGAATACCTAATGGAAAATACAATTATTAGTTATAGTCAGCATGGATTTATGAAGGATAGATCATGCCAAACTAACCTTATTTGTTTCTTTGAAGAGGTGAGTAGGAATTTAGACCAGGGTAATGCAGTTGATGTGGTCTACTTAGATTTTGCAAAGGCTTTTGATACTGTTTCACACAAGAGGTTAGTGTACAAAATAACGCAAAATGGACTCAGTAATAATATACTGTATGCACCTGGATTGAAAACTGGTTAAAGGACTGACAACAGAGGGTTGTGATAAATGGAACTTTTTCAGGTTGGGCTAAAGTCGTGAGTGGAGAACCTCAGGGATCGGTACTGGGACCCCTGCTTTTTTTTTTTTTTTTATAACTTGTATTTTATTAGTGGGTAAATACATGGTATACATGAAAAAAAAATCCAATACATAGTGAACAGAGTAGCATAAATTATACAATGACATAAGCATAACATACCTATCTAGCCCACGCGGTATTTCGAGCCCTACTCAACCGCGTGGGTAAAGATTGTAATTCATGTTATGTGTATCAGAGGTAAAATAATAATTGTTATAAACAAGGGAAAAGAGAAATAATAAAAAAAAATAAAAAAAGGGGCGAGGGAGGGGGGGGGGGGTAGGGGGGGACGGAGAGAGGGAAGCATATAGGATGAGGATGCGATGGTTTCTGGAGTCTACTGAGATGGCTCATGAACTGTGGGACATCGTAGTAGATCATGTGAAAGTATAAGTAGTTAATCAAAATAGGAAGTGATGATCCGAATGGAAACTTGGTTTTCACTCTACCCAAGGAGAACGCATCTATTACTATTATAGCCAAATTGTGTCACGCTCTACCCCGGCGATGTCTGTCTGAGCTAGCCAAGGGGCCCAAACTTTTAGATAATTGTCACCAGTATCATTAACTAAGCTTGTTAGCTTTTCCATCTGGCAGATATACCAAATACGATTCCGAATCTTTGGGATAATTGGAATATCGGGGCGTTTCCATAATGCTGCGATCTCGCACCACGTGGCTATTGCAAAATGTGCAATTAGTTTGTTGTTTGACTTTGATAGGCCCTTTAGGGGTCTGTTCAGGAGAAACAGCCACGGGTCTGGGGGAATAGTGAGATCAAATATTCTCTGGATCCAATTTCTGATCTTTTCCCATATCGGGGATATCCGCGGGCAGGACCACAGCATATGTAACAGGTCAGCTGTTCCTCCACATTGTTTAGGGCACAGTGGAGAGGACTTTGGTATAAACTTAGATAATTTGAGTGGGGCGAGGTACCATCTCTTAAGAACTTTATATGCGTTCTCCTTCAGTGTGGTGCACATCGAGCTTTTTGCGGCTCCTAAAAATATAGTATTCCATTCTTCGTCCTCCAAGGTCTCCCAAGGTCCCTTTCCCATTGGGTACGGAATGATGGCATTTGTTGCCTTGAAGTTGCAGGTTCGATTACCTCTCCGTATATCATAGATATGAGTCCCTTTGTGTCGGTTTCTGCCCGACAGAGCTTTTCGAAATTCGGCAATGGGGGGTATGGGGCGAATTTATTATAAAATGCTCTGATCTGAAGGTATTTGTAGAATTCAGCATGGGGGATATCTTTTTCTAATCTGAGATGGTCAAATGATTTAATTTTTAGATCATAGCCCTCCAGATCTTTGAGTCTATTATATCCTTTGTATCTCCAAATTGAGTGATTGTGACCAATAAGACCCGGCGCAAAGTTAGGATTTAGAGTTTTTCAGTCTTGATACTTCCCAAGCAGATAAAGAGTTAGCCATTGAGGTAAGTGGAAACATAACGTCTTTCCTTGATGACTTAGGTAGCCAAATCAGATTATTAAGCTCTAATGGGGAGCAAGCAGCACTTTCTAGCTCCACCCATCTGTTTAATTTAGGGTCGGAATGCCATTGTATGATCTGGCTTAATTGAGCCGCTTTAAAATATGACAATAGGCAGGGTACCGCTAAGCCCCCTGCTTTTTAACTTGTTTATTAATGACCTTGAGGTTGGCATCGAGAGCAAAGTCTCCATCTTTGCTGATGATACTAAATTGTGTAAGGTAATAGAATCAGAGCAGGATGTAATTTCTCTTCAGAAGGACCTGGAGAGACTGGAAACGTGGGCAGGTAAATGGCAAATGAGGTTTAATACAGATAAATGTAAGGTTATGCATTTGGGATGCAAGAATAAAAAGGCGAATTACAAATAAAATGGGGATACATTGGGGGGGATTTAGGAGTGCTTGTAGACAGCAGGCTTAGCAATAGTGCCCAAAGTCACGCAGTAGCTGCAAAGGCAAACAAGATCTTATCTTGCATCAAACGGGCAATGGCTGGAAGGGAATTAAACATTATTCTGCCCCTTTACAAAGCATTAGTAAGACCTCACCTTGAATATAAATTACAATTTTGGGCACCAATCCTAAGAAAAGACATTATAGAACTAGAGAGAGTCCTGAGAAAAGCCACCAAATTAATAAAGGGGATGGACAATCTAACTTATGAGGAGAGGCTAGCTAAATTAGATTTATTTACATTAGAAAAGAGGCGTCTAAGAGGGGATATGATAACTATATACAAATATATTCGGGGACAATACAAGGAGCTTTCAAAATAACTATTCATCCCACGGGCAGTACAAAGGACTCGGGGCCGTCCCTTAAGGCTGGAGGAAAGGAGATTTCACCAGCAAAAAAGGAAAGGGTTCTTTACAGTAAGGGCAGTTAAAATGTGAATCAGACAAAAAGGGGGGGGGGAAGGGGAACACAAAATGGATGTGCCCCCTAAAAGAATTCACTAAACTGCACTCCTACATAGTATAAAATTTAACTTTAAATGTTAAATTTTATACTATGTAGGAGTGCAGTTTAGTGAATTCTTTTAGGGGGCACATCCATTTTGTGTTCCCCTTCCCCCCCCTTTTTGTCTGATTCACTTTTCAGTTCACAGTTTTCACCCACATCTTTAATTACCACAATCATACACTTGGTCACTTCACTCAATTAGTGTGGTTCTGTGATCACTCCCGAACCCTCTTGTTGTTTTCTAACAGTTAAAATGTGGAATTCATTACCCATGGAGACTGTGATGGCAGATACAATAGATTTGTTCAAAAAAAGGTTGGACATCTTTTTAGATAGGAAAGGTATACAGGGATATACCAAATAAGTATACATGGGAAATATGTTGATCAGGGATTAATCCGATTGCCAATTCTTGGAGTCAGGAAGGAATTTATTTTTCTCCTTATGAGACATCATTGGATGATATGACTCTGGGGGGTTTTGTTTGCCTTCCTCTGGATCAATAAGTAAGTATAGATAAAGGATAAAATATCTGTTGTCTAAATTTAGCATAGGTTGAACTTGATGGACGTACGCCTTTTTTCAACCTCATGTACTATGTAACTATGTAACTATGATGCTAGGAGCACCTTAGTATATTGGGAATACCCCGTAGGGGTATGGACATGGTGTTGGGGAGGCACAGTGAGGGATTACGGCCCTGCGAAGCCTAGTGTTACGGTTGTGGCACTATTATATGTGGTTTATAATTATTCTTATGTCATTAGTAAACTTGTTCTACTTTTACCATTGTGTATTGTTTATATGTGTCCTGTAACGGGGTCATCCTACACTATAGAATCCCTTACCAGTGGAGGCTCTACCGAGCATCACTCCGGTGCACTCCAGGTTCCCAGCAGCGGAGGCTCAGGTCTCCTGGGCACCATCAGGAATTGCACCACATCCACACATCGTAGCCACACATCTCCCATATATATATAATGCATGGATGGTGTGTACAGTATGTATCATGATTTATGGAAATCTGGGAGGTAGCATGGAAACCCATAAAAGACAGGAGTCGGAAATACGTAAAAACTAACAGGGTTTATTGGTACACTAAAGGAAAACAATAACTGGGAAAACATTGCATTGGCATTGGCATTATATAGTGAGACATTTTAAAGTGAGCTTTTAAGTGAGAATATATAGTTAGACTATAGTTAATATACTTACTTTCTTCATGCAAGACAAATAACCTCAGCTGATATGAAATGGATCTAATTGCATTCTCTTCACAGGTATGTCCCTGATGTGCAAGTCCTGTTTTAAAAGATTTACCCAGCGGCCTTTAGCATTGATAAGTTGGTATGTCCCTGATGTGCAAGTCCTCTCTTAAAAGATTTACCCAGCGGCCTTTAGCATTGATAAGTTGGTATGTCCCTGATGTGCAAGTCCTGTTTTAAAAGATTTACCCAGCGGCCTTTAGCATTGATAAGTTGGTATGTTTGAATATCAAAAGGTGTTTTTTTCCCCCCTCTTAACTCTGTGCTGTTAATTGACCAACTGGAGCAAGCTGATTTATTGGGGAGGGGGGTAGTCATGTGACTGCTTTAGCTGTAGAAAACCAATACCCCCCCTGCATTTGCAGGGACTGCATTGGCATTATATAGTGAGGCATCTTAAAGTGAGCTTTTAAGTGAGAATATATAGTTACACTATAGTTTGACTAGAGGTGACTTGGGACTGCTTCCTTCTGCAAACTCTTCTACACATGGCAACAAACGGTGAGCTATTCTGATCACACTACGATCCCTGCTGTTTAGTCTGCGCACATACACACTTGGCTCACAACAGCTCCATGCAGCATTACCTACCTCTGGCATAATGAACCTGCTTTTTACCTCCACTTTGTTCTTTCTCATGGCCTCATTGAAATGTTATTCTCGCTATCCACTACAAACGCCTCCCTCCTTGCCCACGCCCGACATCACCATACACCCTGGATTACTCAAAAGCCTTGCACTATCTACTGAATGTTGGTGGAGAACTCTGAAAACCAGCACACCAACCACTGCACACTCAAATGGCAAACATCATAAAGTAACAACTTGCAAACAACTACTCAAATTTCTACTCATACTATTACCTCTTTAGCAGGTGATATTGAACCTAACCCAGGTCCTCCCACTTCAACCCCTGAGAATACCCCCTTCAAATTCCAAAAAGGGCTATCTGTTGCCCATATAAATATCCGGAGTCTGCTGCTCAAACTGGATGAACTAAGAGCATGGTGCCTTATGCATAAACCAAAAGCCATCGTTCTTACAGAAACATGGCTAACCCCTAAAACCCATGATGCACATATTGCCATTCAAGGATACTCCATTTCTAGGAGAGATAGGTCAAAGAGAGGAGGAGGGGTGTTATTTTATATTGCAGACACCTTACAATTTACACTGTTAAATTGCCCCCAAGACCAACCTCTTTTGAAATCCTAGTTGGCAGAATATGCCTCCACTTTTCTAAGCCCATCTTGCTAGCTGGCATCTACCGCCCCCCTAAAGCCCCTCTACAATCTCTGACTGATATCACCCAGTTTCTTGTCTCCATTTCCTCTCTGAATGAGAAGAGTGAGCTGCTAGTTCTTGGGGATTTCAACTTCAATTGGCTTGACCCTAAAAACAACAAAATCCACACACAAATCAAGTCGCTTAACCTATCGCAACTCATTTCCCAACCCACACGAACAAACCTGAAATCATCAGGACGAAGCCGACAACAGCTCTTGCTAGCTGGGCGAAACGCGTTGAGTGGACCTATTTTGGACTTGGAGGCGATCTGTAGCACACCAGCCCTGCAGCCCTTGACGTCATCCTTCAGGACGGGCGCAAAAAGGGGAGTTCTGATTTCAGTCACCGAGCAGTAGGAGCCAGCCGAATACCCAAGGGAGGCGGTGAGCAGTTCGGCAAACCTCCATTTTTCACCATTTGTGTGATACAGGCATGATTTTAATTGATATATTGTAAGTGCGCATTTTTTAAACCTTCGTTTTATAAAGACTTATTTACCATATTGATCGCACTATGTCTCTCTCATCTTGCATATAACACTTGTATTGATGACGGAGCGTTTAAAAGAGGGGTCCTGACTACCACGATCTATATGGGTGGCAACCCAATTTGCCAACTGCCTTTGATTTGCTGACGTCCTGTGAGTAGATTAACCATATGAGCCAAGACACATTCTGAAATTTCATTGAATTCATTACGTCTGCACTTATTTGTGTACCATTTGTTTTCTTTTCCCCATATGCTCCCCCTGGATTGTTTGAGATACTGTGTGCTCATTTGCATGTCATTTCCCACAATCCCTTGCTGCAGTGGAAGATCTGTGTGCTGGGTGATAATGGTGAAAAGCGGGGTTGCAGACCTGTCTAAGACATGCAAATGAGCATACAGTAATATTTCCATTTGGGTTTTTGTCACTTTTTGTACCCACCAAAACTTAACTATGTATATATGATGCATATATATTTTTTCCACAGGACAATTACATATATTCAGTGTAGGTACCTGCTAAACGGAGTCTATCTTGACGAGGTTGGCAGGCTTGAATCATGTTTTGATCAAAAGATGCAAACAAATGACTCCTTTATTACACAGACATAGGGGGCTATGCACTAAGCTCTGTGCTTTCGTGCAGGCCTGAAAAAAATTATCACGTCCGATAAAAAATGAAGCCGGCGGCGTGATTCACTAAGGCCCTCAGCCCATTTTCTATCGGACGTGCCCAAAACTGGCTTATCATGCGTGCAAGGTTTTTTCCCTCTGCTTGCGCACTTAAACTTCACGTACGATAACTGATAGAAAAAATAAGCCGCCTGTGACATTTGCATGGAGATTTGGCATCTCCATGTAAGGCTGTTAAAGGCGATCGTACACAAAATAAATACATTTTCATATTAGTGTACATGAGCAGGGGGTCTCCGGAGCTGAACCGCATTGGTTTCAGGTCCGGGACCCACTACTTCAGGTATAAAATATAATAATACAAGACAACTCACTCAATAATCACCAACAAATCACCAACTCTCTCCTACTACTACTACCACCAACTCCACTCTCTCTCCTCTCCTCACAACTGCACCCACACACGCTGAAGAAAATGGGCGCTTTATATAGGGTGTCCCTCAAAAATCGTTGGGCGAAAGTGTGATTAGAATTGGTGTCATGTGCTTGGCTAATTTCCTGACTTCATCTTGTCACCACTTAACCCCTACAGTACCATGTCCATACAAATATATATATATATATATATATATATATATATATATATATATATATATATATCTATAGATGACACCCACAGTAATTTACTACGATATTATAGTGAATGGATTCACTCGTTACATGGACTCTCCCACAGATACCCCCAGGAAAGTCAGGGGACATACACGAACCTCTCAGGAGCATAATTGCATTTGCGTGTAGATGAGTAAATTATTTATACTTGTATACAGTAATTTTTATAATACTGTAAATGAGCAGGGTGTCTCCGGAGCTGAATCGCATTGGTTTCAGGTCTGGGACCCACTACTTCAGGAGATACAGGCCCCGTTATGGGCTGCCGGTATCCCCTGTACTTTTTAAACTTCCGCGTCACGTGACCGGGACATTTCAATTCTGCAGGGGATACCGGCACCACATATCAGGGCATGTTTCTCCTGAAGTAGGGGGTCCCCGCGGCAGAAATCAATGCGGTTCAGCTCAGGGTACCCCCTGCTCCTGCACACTATTATTAAAATGTACATTAATGCAGCTTCATTACTATATCAGATAGCCGCTACGGAAAGGAATTATTGTTTATTGATATGTGTGTTTTGACCGTAGTGTACATGAGCAGGGGGTCTCTGGACATGCACCGCATTGGTTTCATCCACGGGGACCCCTACTTCAGGAGATACAGGCCCCGATATGGGGTGCCGGTATCCCCTGCAGAATTGAAATGTTCTGGTCACGTGACGCGGGGCCTGTATCTCCTGAAGTAGTGGGCGAATCGAAACCAATGCGATTCAGCTCCGGAGACACCCTGCTCATTTACAGTATTATAAAAATTAATGTATACAAGTATAAATAATTTACTCATCTACACGCAAATGCAATTATGCTCCTGAGAGGTTCGTGTATGTCCCCTGACTTTCCTGGGGGTATCTGTGGGAGAGTCCATGTAACGAGTGAATCCATTCACTATAATATCGTAGTAAATTACTGTGGGTGTCATCTATATATATATATATATATATATATATAGATATAGATATAGATATAGATATAGATATAGATATATTTGTATGGACATGGTACTGTAGGGGTTAAGTGGTGACAAGATGAAGTCAGGAAATTAGCCAAGCACATGACACCAATTCTAATCACACTTTCGCCCAACGATTTTTGAGGGACACCCTATATAAAGAGCCCATTTTCTTCAGCGTGTGTGGGTGCAATTGTGAGGAGAGGAGAGGAGAGAGAGTGGAGTTGGTGGTAGTAGTAGTAGGAGAGAGTTGGTGATTTGTTGGTGATTATTGAGTGAGTTGTCTTGTATTATTATATTTTTTTTCACTACATTTTTGTATTATTGTTATGAAAGAACTTTGTGAGTGTGTCCTTTTTGTTTATATTTGTTTTTTGTGACTGAGTGAAATAGAGAGTGGACGTGTGAGTGGATGTGGGAGTGGTGCAGTGGCTGGTGGAGTGGTGGAGCATGGGAGTGGAGGTGGTGCAGTGGCTGGTGGAGTGGTGGAGCGTGGGAGTGGAGGTGGTGCAGTGGCTGGTGGAGTGGTGGAGCGTGGGAGTGGAGGTGGTGCGGTGGCTGGTGGGAGTGGGGGAGTGGTGGAACGTGGGAGAGGAGTGGAACGTACAGGTATGGTCCGTCCTGCCAGGGCAGGTACGTCCCGTGCCGGGACGTCCCGCGATGATACTCCAGGTGGGGGAGTGCAGGTGGGTGAGGGTAGTGGGAGTAGTGGACAGGGAGAGAGGGACACTGTCCACCATACAAACAGTGATGAGGATGGAAGTGATGAGGGGCCAGCATCAAGCCAGGCGTGTACGGAGGGCCTAAGAAACCCACGATTTACCCCTCGGGAAAATGACATCCTTGTTGATGGTGTCATGTCTTCCTATGATCAACTATATGGATCATTATCATGAAAGTATTTTTTATCAAATAATCTATTATAATATACAAAGTATGTTGTATAGACCGCACTACCTAATGTATGAACTATATTTGACATATTTAATTATTGTTTGATGGGGAACAATGAGGAGACCTCTAATCTCATAAGGACATATACAGTAGAACATAAAAAGTGTTCCACACACTCATAATTAATACTAAACAATCAATGATCCTTGAAATGCTGATATCTGAATGAGCTAAACTGAAGAACATTAATTGACAATTTTCCCCAAAACTGTAATCACATACAATTAACAGGAGGGGGAGGGATGATGAGGGAAGGGGGATATGTGACATCACTAAAGTGAGGGATATGATAACCAAATCCCTAACAGGGAAGGAAGTGGTTGCGGTGAGACGCAGGGGAAACGTAACGTTTCGTGCTCACTTACCCCTTCTATAGGCCCATTCTCAGTCACCACAAAGTGGGACTATGGTACTTTCCGACTCCCTCACACTAAATTCATCCCATTGTTAAAACAAATGCAACAAAGATGGCATCCATGTTTAATCAAGACATGAGTAACGTAACATTGAGCATGTAAAGCATGTAAACAAGTATGCTATTACAGATTTGTGCTGATGATTGGGCACATGTAATGTGTCACTAATACGCCTAATAGGTGTCGTTAATTATATGTACATGTTGTCAAACAGTTTCAGATATTACCATACAGAATAAAATCACACAACTTAAATTTATATTAACTTGTAGGCATGTCTAAAAACATTTTTATATATATACACACAGGTAAAACGAAGACAAGTCAGAAGTACAAACTGTGGGCTAAGATATGCCGATCTGTCTCAGCATCAGGCGTGTTTAAAAGGACACCTGAGACGTGTAAGAAATGCTTTGGTGATATTAAACTCAGACTGAAGAGGAAGATGGCAGATGCCGGCAGACATGCATGTGGGACAGGAGGCGGCCCTCTAGCATCGTTGCATTTACATTCCTCTGAGGAAAAAATGTATTCAATAATGAATCCCCGACTAATTTTTGGCATTGGAGGGAACCGAGATATTGGGCCATCTACCTCTCATTCGACACCTAGTGAGTCGTATGCAATTACATCAATATTTAAGTCATCAATAGTGTTCCATGCAAGAACTTATACATACATTAAACTACAATCATCTGTTTAGATTATGTGATCATGTAATGTCAAAATTACACATGTCACTGTTGATTTTAGGAAAAGCATGCTTGTTATTTAACTGATGCACGGATTATTGAAATAGAATCACAATCTGTGCTTTCACGATGGATGTACAGGCAAATAAAGAGGAGCACATAATAACTTAGGCATTATGTTGATTGTAACGTGTTGTTATTTATTATATAGTTATTGCTGAAGACACGGAATCAGATGTGTCAGCAACACAACAGCATGAAGATGTTAGAAATGATGATGAGATGGTAGTGGATACACCACATATTCTTGTCACAGACCCTGAAGATTCCGCACCTGATTTTCTTGCACTACAGGATGCACAACATCCTGAAACAGATGAAGACAATGGTCAGATCCAAGTGGGACAGGGAGACCAGGTTTGTGCGGATGCATTGTCTAATTTAACCAGCCTAGAGGGCAGGTTTTTCAAACACCAACAAAATCAAGCAGACAGACAGTCTAAAATAAATGAAAACATGTATAAGGAAATGAAAAACATGACTGTCGTCATAATGACACAACAACAGGAGACTCTCCAAAACATGGCAAATAGCCTCACTATCATTGCGAAATGTATGGCACAGGTTGTGGCACATGTCCAGGCACAGCCCCTGCCAGACTCACTGGCACAATCCGAGACACAATCCCAGACCCAAACAGACCCACAGGCAGAATCCCATCCAGAGCCACTATCCGAGCCAGAGCCAGAAAGAGAGCCAGAGCCAGAAAGAGAGCCAGAGCCACAGGCGATGGCACAGCAGGATCCAATTGCACAGGCTATTCCCCTGGCCCAAATCCTGGCACTGGCACTGGCACAGCCGCAGCACTATCAGCTGTCAGTGGCATTGGCACTGGCCCAACCTCATGCACTGGCCCAAGCTTTGGCACTGGCTCAACCATTGCCACTGGCCCAACCCCAGGCACTGGCTCAACCATTTTCACTGGCCCAACCCCAGGCACTGGCCCAACCATTGCCACTGGCCCAACCCCAGGCACTGGCCCAACCATTGCCACTGGCCCAACTACCAACTGCAAGAACAAGGCTACGTTCAAATCACCGGGCACCTGATCCCACAGCAAGGCCTACCACACGGTCATCCCAAAGAAATATCAAAAAAAGTAGGCCATTTCTTCTTAAATGCTTTCCCTTCACTAATGTTCAAGAAACATGCTGAACAATGTGCAATAATCAAGTGTGTATAAGAACAGATTTCATGTGTATACATGTGAACTAAACTGCATAGGATTTCTCATGTGTGAATAATCTATCTGATGCTAACATCACAAATATATATAGTTATTTTGTATTAACAGGGAAAAATAGTCACTCATTGTTGAACACTTTCACGTGTTCTTTTCAAACAATATTCGTTCCAATTTATGGTTGTTTCTGAGTTTTGCTACAGAATCATGTTAAATACGCAAGGCACACCAAAAAAATTATACTGACCACTTGCATGTGGGAGAATAATACATGGACACTTCTTCCTTTGTATAATGACCTTGTACAGTGTTGTGCACATCATGAAAGTTTGGATACTTTGTAAGAAGATGAATGTAAGGGATAGTTTTTGTTACTGTACTCCTATCCCTGAAAAAACATGCCGTTTGAGATGTGTTCTTACAAAAAGCCTCCGTTCTCTTACGCCAATCTAATATATAGCGCTATTGAAAACAGGATCTAGAAAAAAGCTACTGTCTCACAGATATATGAATATATTACGGATAACTACCATTATTATCAAAATCATCCAAAACCTAAGGTATGGAGGAATTCGATCCACCGCACTTTATCAACCAATCCTTCTTTTATTCGAAACCCACCGTCTCTCGGAAATAGGGGTGGCTGTTGGTCAGTTTATGAATCCGGTATGCATATGTGTGTGAATGGAAATATCAAAGACAGACAATTGTCGGCCACAACTGCCAGGATATAGGTGCCCACTGCGGTGCCTTAAATGTTCAGCAGAATTGCTATTCTTTTCAACTGGAGTTACCCAACCAATACCAGAACCATAACAGAGCTAGTTATTACAATAAAATGCATAATACCGAGTTTGCTGGCCCAGCTAAAATGGCACAAAGTTACTATCTGTATCCGCCTCAGTACATTACACAAGATTCAAACTGTTATGGAGTCAGCTACAACCCTACCCAACTGAACACAACGAACAACAAATTGATTGACTACAGCGGCTACCTCGCAAACACCCCTTCCATGACTGCACCGAATATGAATGCAATATAATGCAGGTAACTATAAGTGTAGTACTTTATACAATGTGTGAATCGCTTATTCCCGAATGACAGGCATATGCGTTCGATTCATGACGCATGCGCGTACCATATGGGAAAAGTTTTTATTTTTCAACATTAACGTGTGTCTTTTACCTTTTTCGCTTTCTTCTGATAATATAACAGATAGCGGTGTGAAGATCACAATATGCCGGAACACAGTTCTGAAACAAGGTAAGATCTAGTTAACGATATACGTGCCAAACTTTTACAAAGTGCTGTGCAATGGCGGATGAAATCACAGAGATTCCTGCGCAGCCCTTAAATGTCAGTCCACTATGTGTACGCCCCTCTGTGAACAAATAATCCATTAGCAAAATTACATTGATATGTTATGTGCAGAATTGCAGTACATAGATTCCTAATATGTGTACTTTGCATATGGCAAAATTATAATGTTATGTGTCTGTTGATTCAGGTTTGTCACTTATATAAATGGCAGGAAAGGCAGCACTTTAACAGCAAATCGGTCACATTATGCAGAATAGTTAATGTTGTTTTGCATTCTGTATATAACATGTTTGTAGTGATAGCATGTGGACAAACAAAACCTTGTGTAGTATAAGCATTTTTAGCATGTTACGTGGATGAATCAGAATATACATATATATACAGTGTTCAACAAACCTATACATTTGCACGCCCCGGGCGATTGGATTTAACATCGTGGCGAGCTCCTATTGGCCCAAGCAGCACACGTGTGGTACTAGGTGGCGAGTAGATTTTTTTGTTTGGCGAGTAGATTTTTTGGTGTTTTGTCGACCACTGTATATATATATAACCTAAAAACATTTGTTTGATACAGTATGTTAGTAAGTAGTTTTTTTGAAGATGTAGTGTAATATAGAACGGTATGGTTCACGTGTAGTACAGTTACAGTAGAAAAACACGTGTTTAGATGCATCATACATATTGTATTTAACCTGTACATTGCTGTAATTAATATTACATATCTACTTCTTTAACAAATGTTAACTTCTCCGTTCCAGACAGAAGATAATGTGAATGGATGTATCCAAACACCGACCAACTGTGACCTTTTACTGCACCGACACACTTTATTCGAGCAAATACCCAGTATGTACCTGGCAGATACCTGGAATGCGCCGCTCCTCACCTCTGACAAGCCCCGTTGCGTTTGCCTTCCCAGCCTGGGTACATGCTTGGCTGACGGGCGGCTGATCTGTTAAATGATAATGATTAGGATTTAATAGGTTGCAATGCTTCGCGTATCTACCAGATGGCATAAATTCATGAATTGTAATGCAGTATATATATATATATACTGTGCAGTATTGCAGCCAGTGGGAATAAAATGCTTCAATCCCTGCCTGGAAAATACCTCAATGCACTCGGGCAGAAAACAGTCACAAACCTCAATACACCCGGGTATACCCGAATTCGTGGGACTAGCCGAGCTCGAATAAAGTGTGTCGCCAGTGTACATACTGGCCAAATACATCACATGGGCACTCTTGCTATGACACACATGAAAGTGAACATGAAAAGTTATCTAGATCATATATAATCTTAGATGATATTAGATTAGGTGAAATAATATAGATTTGTGGGAATTTTCCATTATTTTGAAATGTGTGTAAACATTACAATAACATTTTCAATTACATCTTGTCTTATTGCTACATTTTTGTCAATGTCATGCTGATGACACTTTGACATGACTCTAAGGCCTGGGACATAGTGCCTCTCAAACGTGCTGAGGCACGCTGAGGCTCAGGGAAAGCGGTGCTTTCCCTGGCCTTACACAGCGCGCCATCAGGGGGCGGGACGGGGGCGGGACGGGGGCAGGCCAGTGACATCACGGAGCTGGTTCGCCCTCATTGGGCGAACCACTCACGTGACCGGCCCAGCGCTCCGGCAAGCGAGGAAATTTCAAAACGCCGTCAGACACACGCTTCCCCAAGCGTGCTGACGAGTGCGCGATCCCCTGCTAAAGCCGCTCTCATTGCGGCTGCAGGGGCTCAGTGCCGAGCAGCAGCATGGCTCAGCACGGTGCGCTGACCATGTCCCAGGCCTAATACAATTTTTTTTATGTTGTGTGAAGAAATATACATTTATTGATACTGGAACTGTAATGTATAGCTTAAATTTCTACCTGAATAATAGCACCACGCATTGATATGAAAAAATAATTTAGAAATGTGTGTTGTAAACATACAATTATTAATTATGTTAGGGATACATGCCAGGTTAGTGATCGAAGATATCACCATGTCATCTGCTCATACTCCTGCAGACATTCTGTAAGGAATCCACTCCTGGCTTTTACTATAGCCTTGCAGACATCTGCAGTTGCAAGCTTCCTCTGGCAATTAATGGCACATGTGCTGTCTCTCATTGCAGCTTCTGCTCTGTGCCCTATCATTGGAGGAATGCTCACACACCCTCCTCCTGTGATTGGATCTCCGCCCTTTATACCCTGGGCGTTAGCACTGAAACAGTGCCGAGCATAATTCCTACCCTGGACGTTACAGTTTTTGCCACAAGCCGCTCTGGCTTATATCCTGGTGTACTAACTTCTCTAGTTCTTATCCCTAGTTCCTAGTTCCTGAGGCCGCCTGCTAGTTCCATGCGGGGGCCCGTTCCTGAGTTCTCTGCTGAAGCGTTGTTTCCTGTGGCCGCCTGCTAGTTCCATGCGGGGGCCCGTTCCTGACTTCTCTGCTGAAGCGTTGTTTTCTGAGGCCGCCTGCAAGTCCCATGCGGGGGCCCGTTCCTGACTTCTGTGCTAAAGCGTTGGTTTCCCGACGCTGCCCTGCGGTGTACTTCGGCCAGCCTGCTGTCTCCTCCTGCTGAGACCGGCATCATGGGCCGAGGCCGCTCCTCACGAAGAGGCCACTCCCGCGCTCACGCTCCTAAGCTGAAGCAGGGAACTCCTGACTACCTGTTGCAGAACTCCTGCTTGAATAACGACGAAGCTGCCTTCTCTAATCCTGACCCTGCAACGTACGACTACGATCTGCGCACTCCGGATCAGTCTGCGCGGACTAAGGTCGGTGATTATATAACCCCACCTCAGCCCCGCGGTCCGATCCCGGTTTGTGGCGAGCACAATCGTAACAGTATGCTCGGCCCCACAAAACCGGACGGCGCCGTGGCGGGGGTTGGTAAATTTTTTACTGTACCTATGTCCCAGGCTGTGGACCAGTCCCTGTTTGGAAGATCATACCTGTTTGAGAGACTGCCTCCGCCTGAGAGTGAGTTCTTATGTAAAGGTTTAACCCCTCTGGAAAGACTGATTCGTAAAGAACTCCTTACTAGATCTCAGCAATTTAAAGAGGAAAGAAAGACTCAACAGGCCCTGTCCTCCCAGATGCACCTTGCTATTTCCACCCCTGATCGAAAGACTCTAGATCAGATTCTAGATGCCGCCCGTGTGTTATACCAAGATTTTGACCTGATCTTAAGTGAGCGGGACCCTCTTCTCGCTGCCTACGCACTTTCTAATCACAATTTCTATGCTGCCAGTCCTGTTACTAAACCTGTGGGGTTACCACCCTCTCCTAAGAAAGGCCAAACCATCTCCCTGTCACTCCCCGCTAAGGAAGAAGCTGCCACGGTCCCTAGTCCTGAGTTAACCTCCCTGGGTCCTGTCACCGAGGTTATTCCTGTCTTAACCCCTGTTAGTCAGGCCTATGAGTCCCCCACTGTAAATCCCTGCATCCCCCAGGTCAGTGTGTCTTCCCTAGCACCAGAAAATGAATCCTGTTTGCTCTCTCGTTCTAAACCAGAATTTCTAAGCTCTGTTCCCGAGGTTATTTCTGTTTTAACCCCTGCTTGTCTGCTATTTGAGGTCCCCATTGTTAACCCTTGTATCCCGCAGACTAAGCTGAGGTCTCTAGGGCAAGAAGCTGAAAACCCTATGTCCCCACTCTCGGATACTAGCGTATCTTCTCCTGATTCTCAGGTACAGCCTAACTTAACCCTTGAGGTTTTTCCTATGTTAACCCCTGCAGGTCAGCCCTGTGAACGTCCCTTGGTAAATCCCTGTAGTCCGCCAGTCAAGGGCACCTCCTTAGTTTCAGAGGATGAACCCCTTATGTCCCCTGACTCAGCTAAAATTCTCGGGGCTATGCCCCCTGAACTTTTGGCAATAATACTGGCTCCAGTTAAAAGTATTCTGGAACCGTTTGTTTCCCTAAGCCTGTTAGCAGAATCCCCACTCCTAGGTATGTCGCTTACCCCGTCTGTCACTCAGAGAGCTGAAATCCCTGCTTCTGAGCATAGACCCCTTTTCGTGGAATCTATAGTCGTTTCTGATGTCCCAGACACTTTTTCCCAAATACCCACTTCAGAGACCAGCACAGTTGTGGTTGCCCCCCTTGTACTGTCTGTGTTCTCCTCTTCTCAAATCCTAGGGTTAAAAGTGAACAGTACATATTATGCCCCTTTCCAAATGACCCCTTCTGAGATCAGCGTATCTGCTGTGACTCCCTTAGTACAATTACAGTTAGGGCCCTCCTTTTTGAAGGATCAGGTTTTCAAATTTCATACTCCCTTTTCCCCTGATTTTGTGAACCTGCAGTCCCTTCTCACTGTAGATAAAGGTTATCCAGCAGCCGCTGAGTTAAGCTCTGCCACTGCTAAAACTTCTGTTATAGAAGCAACCTTCCCTAGTTCACTTCCTGTCCTTGACTCTAAGTCTGTCTCCTTGGGACTGGTGACAGCTATTAGCGTCCCTTCTACGGTCCCTCAGGCTTTCACTTCAGAGATCAGCTTATCTGCCCCTGATCCCTTACTATGCTCTGAGTCTCCCCTTATGGCTTCTAGGGTCTCCCCAGCACTCCCTGTGTTAACCCTTGGCTTCTCTCTGACTCCTGAGGTAGAGCCTGACTGCCTGCTCTCCACCTCTGCGGTAGTCTGTGAGATACCTATCACCTTTACTAAGATTCCTGTTTTGCAAGGTATTTCTTTTATTAAGTCTGTGATACCTGCAATTCCTTTAATTGGTTCTAAGACCCCTGTCACTGAGTCTCCTATGGAGTCTGATGCTCTCACTAGGGATTCTCAGGGACCCAATTCAGAAACAAGCACAATGTTCTCTGATCTTATTACAGCAGCTAGTTCAGTTCCTGCTGGTTTTCAAACACCCACTTCAGTGACAAGCAAAATGTCCCTTGTTTCTATTGGAAAGTCTACCCCAGTTTCTTTCATGGATCATGCCACAGCCTCCGGGATGATTAAAGATGACTTTAAGTCTGGGATACCCACTCCTTTAATAATACTGTTTTACGCTGATTCGCCCACAGTATTCGGGGTATCCACTACTGACTGTATGTCTACTACCACGAACTCAGGGGTATCGCATTTGGAACTTTCAGTAATAAACGCTGTGTCTCTTTTTTCAAAAGACCCCGTCTTTAAAATGGACGTATATTTCCCTTTGTCTCCCACAATACTTGGGGTACTTACTATTGACTGTCCTGTTACAAAACTTGGGTTACCTCTCAGGAAGGTGGCTGGAACTACCGATGTTAAGAACCCTATGTGTAAAACAGTAATATCTCGCATTTCTTCTCCACAGTATCAGGCGAGACCTGGGTATCTGGGACCTCCACTCCTAAGCAAAGCTCTAGTTCTCTGTTTTCCTTCTCTGTGTTTGAGGTACCCAGTGTTAACCCCAAGACTTCTATTCCTAAGCTGGTTGCACCGCTTACCTGGATTCCTGCTTTCTCGAATAAGATCTGTTTTCTCACCTTTCAAACAGAGTCTTTACTTGCAGGTTTCTGTGTGGTGTCTGAAGTGTCCTTTCTGGATTGCATGTCTTCATTCTCTAGGACAAAGATACTCATGCTGGACCTGTTTGCTTTGCCTGAGGCGTCCATCCCTGTTCTTGATAGCCCCACTATGGGTTTGGACGTTCTATCCCCTACTGTCTCCATGATGCTTACTATGCCCTTCGCCAAGGCCATAACTTCGGATTTGATTCCCCCAAAATTTCAGAGGCCAAAGGAGGCGGATCCTGCAACTGCATGTACCACAACCAACAATTACGTAAACACTACTACCAGCTCTCTCGAATTGCTTGGGATTACAAGCCTGGTTCGTATCAAGACTACTGCTCCAATATCTTGCAGTGAACCCGCCCACCCAATACCCTCGCTAACCACCGCCCTGAATTCCTTGGGAGGTACAGACTCTCGCAACTTCTTACATGCCGATTCCACCAAAGCCATTGTCTGCACTGAATTCCCCAATGTCATTTTTGTCCGACAATCAGTGTCCTGTGTTCCGTATTCTTGGACTATTACTATGCACCGGACACCTGGCTGCTGCCCTTCTGATGTCCCTATTCCGGAGTTCCCTGGTCCCATTGCCCGTGTGGAACACAAGAAGAGATGGGGGAGCACAGTGTGAGGGGAATATGCTTTCTTTCGCTGACGGTCAATGTGGTGTTTATACCTCCATTGATCCCTCAGAGAAAGATCAAAAAACTCCTTGGATGGGGAGCTTGCGTATATGTGTATGATCACAGGGATTAGATGGATAAATAAATAAAAAACTTACACGGCCTTGTGTAAGTTGTATCCCATCAAGGTTTCTTTTACTTTCTTTCGAGTCTTGCTTCTGGATGGTGGTGCTTCTTTCTTTCTGGTCCTTTTTCCTTTCTTTACTTCTCACTACGTCCTTGGTGTTTCTCGTTTAGATAGGTGGATTCTTCACTGTAGTTCGCCTCTCATGTGGATGTAAGTATAAACAATAGAAGAAGGCAATTAGGCACATGCATACACAGATCAGCTGTGGTAAGGGGATGACGCAATATAATATTGCATGTATCAAATACTGATGGATAATATTCCACTCACACGGCCTAATGTGAGTGTTCTCCTATATCCGTATCTTGTCAACACCCGTATGGATAACAGGTCTTCAGGTAAATAAACATATAACCACTGACCAGAGGTCAAATGTTCAAACCTGGTAAAAGGGGAATAGAGGGATATATCAAAATACTCACACGGGCTAGCACATGTGCTATCTCTCATTGCAGCTTCTGCTCTGTGCCCTATCATTGGAGGAATGCTCACACACCCTCCTTCTGTGATTGGATCTCCGCCCTTTATACCCTGGGCGTTGGCACTTAAACAGTGCCGAGCATAATTCCTACCCTGGACGTTACAGTCTCTGCCACAAGCCGCTCTGGCTTGTATCCTGGTGTACTAACTTCTCTAGTTCTTATCCCTAGTTCCTAGTTCCTGAGGCCGCCTGCTAGTTCCATGCGGGGGCCCGTTCCTGAGTTCTCTGCTGAAGCGTTGTTTCCTGTGGCCGCCTGCTAGTTCCATGCGGGGGCCCGTTCCTGACTTCTCTGCTGAAGCATTGTTTTCTGAGGCCGCCTGCTAGTCCCATGCGGGGGCCCGTTCCTGACTTCTGTGCTGAAGTGTTGGTTTCCCGACGCTGCCCTGCGGTGTACTTCGGCCAGCCTGGTGTCTCCTCCTGCTGAGACCGGCATCATGGGCCGAGGCCGCTCCTCACAAAGAGGCCACTCCCGCGCTCACGCTCCTAAGCTGAAGCGGGGAACTCCTGACTACCTGTTGCCGAACTCCTGCTTGAATAACGACGATGCTGCCTTCTCAAATCCTGACCCTGCTACGTACGACTAAGAACTGCGCACTCCGGATCAGTCTGCGCGGACTAAGGTCGGTGATTATATAACCCCACCTCAGCCCCGCGGTCCGGTCCCGGTTTGTGGCGAGCACAATCGTAACACATTCCAATTATGTATGTAGTAATAGTTACATAAGTGGCAATAATAATATTTAAGGAAAGTGAACCAATACTATTGTCAAAGTATTTAAGAAGACAATTTAATAATGGATTATAAGTAAATACTAATTAGTAAAGTTGTTAGAAAAATTATATAGAATCATGTAGAGTAGTTAAGTTATAATATAACACTATGCATATTCAGAAATACAGCACTATCTCTTCACTTCATGCACAACATTCTGCATTTAAGGATGCACACATTGTACAGGTGGGGAGAAACATGATTTATACAAGAACAAATGTATTAAAGATTGACATACCGTTGGCAGACGAACTTAGGATCATTCACTACAAAATGTGCAGTTCATTAGAGAGAGACGGATCCTATGATTAGATACACAATGCAATGTGACACACATCACAAGATGATTATAGATTATATTATATGTCAAATGAAATCTTACATGTGAAAAAATTAGCTATTAACGTCCGTCGAATCTCCACCCCACTGGCTGTATGCTCCCTAACCCCTGCAGGAGGCATGGGAGGATCCTCCTCTAAATCCTCACGAATGTTGCCTTGAAGATTGTTACGAATGGCAATGTTGTGCAGAATGCAACAAGCAATCACTATGTCGCCAACCTTCGCTGGCAAATACTGTAGCGCCCCACCATATCTATCAGGACATCTAATATGACTTTTCAACACTCCAAATGTCCTCTCAATCAAAGAGCGTGTGGATATGTGTGTGGCATTATATCATTCCTCTGCAGGGGTTTGCGTATTACCCAGTGGGGTCAGAAGCCAAGGCCGGCTTCAATATCCTGAGTCGCCTATAAGACAGTTTTAGAGCGCAAAGTGCCTGTTTGCGCGGCTTAGTGAATAGCGCTCGGCGGAACTTCACGTTCTAAGAGCACTTTGCGCTCTTAAAACGACTTATCACTGCATAGTGCATAGCCCCCTTAGGTTCTAAATGTAAACATATCACTAGTATATTTTAGCCCAATTGGAAGGAGTACAGGATCTGTTCTTTTGTTTTCTATACATGTAAAGCTAATCCTTTACCAGCAGCACACACCTAAAGGGAGGAGCGCAGTAATATGTACAGTCTTCCATTAATTAATACCACGACACATCCTGGTGCATATTTTTCAGCTGCAAAAAAATGACTTTCAATAAATTTTGTCTATATATATATATATATAATCAAAAAATAAATAGATGATACCGTTCTGTGGCTAACGAAATGCTTTTTAATAAAAGCATTTCGTTAGCCACAGAACGGTATCATCTATTTATTTTTTGATTATTGAAGCTCG
This sequence comes from Ascaphus truei, assembly GCF_040206685.1. NCBI lineage: Eukaryota > Metazoa > Chordata > Amphibia > Anura > Ascaphidae > Ascaphus > Ascaphus truei. The sequence goes on along the minus strand of NC_134484.1, from coordinate 192,652,330 downwards.
GCTAACACGGTACTGATACCTCTACATATATATATATATATATATATATATATATATATATATATATATATATATATATATATATATATATATTGACAAAGATGAGATATTAGGGGGTCTGGCATAACAACATAACAGCATTTAGGATGAAGCCATTTTGTGTGAATATTTCAATCCGCCATCTTGTCTTGTCTTTGTGAGTCTAATTTCTGTGTTTCATTTCTGTATAAACAAATGTGTGAAGCACAGGAATGGAATTTTTGCTCCTAGCTAAATTTATTGACTCTTCCTCATCCAATCAGCTTCAAATTGAAAGTGTAAACAGGCTAAAAGTTATGAGAACCCATGAGATAAGTTTAGATTCTTGCAGTAGAATTTATTCTCATAACATATTGCTAGGCGACAGAATAGGCACATCCCATTTAACCCCAGAATGGTTTCTAGCTGACAGGTAGTTATACAATATTGTTATGTATTACAAAATGACATCAACTTTAATATTGTTATGTATTACAAAATGACATCAACTTTAATATTGTTATGTATTACAAAATGAGGTAATGTTTAGTGACGTGCAAGCCCCCCCATAAAGGGGTGGAGCTTTAGGATTTAGGGTATAAATATATGGCATATCGTGTTATTATTTAGAGAGCTTTTGTTTTGAAGCTGTCTCCGTTGTGCACTTGACTTGAATAAATTCACGTGTTATTCTGTTTCAAAATAACCTCAGACTGTGTTTTTATTTATGCTTTCCACAGATGGCGCCCGAATAGGGACTCAATATCATCGGAATCGAGCACCCGGATGAATCACTCCTCCATCACTCAAACCTGAGCTCACATATGAATCAAGGTAAGGCTACCTGCATTTTTTAGACAAACAGCCTGATTAAATAGTTTTGAGTGGTGCGGGGAGCTGATTTTTGAACGGTGTCTTATCTGATGTGACGAGTAAGAATCCCTAGCAGTTTCACGTGAATTTATTATTCTCTGTTCCTGTATTCATTTTAAAGTGTAAGAGTTGTTAAGAGTTGTTAGGGGCTAAGGTAAGAGTCCCGTTAAAGGTTTTGGTGTTTTGGTGATGAAAGTGAGTGTTTTTGTGCTTAGAGGGATTTTTTTCAGACCGTCCTGGGTTGTGATAAATATTTTTGTTGTCGGAGCAGGACGGGTCCCTGATTGTACATTTGCTCTGTTTTGTCATTTACATACCAAGTGAGTTCATGGATATCTGGTTAGAAGGTCTTATCTGTATCCATGTTATAAAAGTATAAGGTTTATCAGGACTGGGTTGGACCCGCTGAAATGATTCAAGTTTTTCTTTGGTATAGTTATAATGAGAAAATGTGATTGGGGAACAGTCTCGTGACAGGTCCTTATCTGCATATTTACACTATTCAGAACAATAACATGCCAAAAGAGTTGTACGTAATCAGCTTGCGTTGATTATTGTAACGCTAAATTGTACAGGTCAATTAACAGTTGATTGCTGTAGCCGAAGTATTGTACAGGTCAATTAAATTTGATTTCTGTAACAGGGGAATAATGGGAAAGGATTGTGTGTCTGCAGACGAAAATAATAAAGAATGAATACAGAGAACGAAAAGAGACAATATAAATATTTTGTTGGCCAGTGAATGGCACTGTTTTTGTTTGTACTATTATCAACTAATTGCGCAGATGTTTAAATGAAAGAGGGGTCTTTTTCTGTGGGATTGATAAGCTCAGGGAGCGCCGTCTCGTGTGTTTTTGAATCCCACAGGGAAACATACCTTACATTAATATGGGTCAAAAGAATTATGTTGAGGGACAGAAGGGTCCCGCTGTATTAATTTTTACTATTGCCAGGACAGAAGTTAATATAATAACAAGTGAAAAAGAAAGTGAATAGGAAAGAAATAGCAAGTGAATTTGCCGATAGATAATTAAGGCATATGTGGTGTTGAGGAAGTAGAGGGTTATTTTTATGAAAGGTTTATATGCAAAAAAATTGGGATAAAATTAGAGACTGTGTGTATATTGTTTGGAAGGGACATAAAGTGTTATAAGTGTAAAAAGGTAGGACATGTTGCCAGTAATTGCAGAGCAGCCCTAAGAGAGAGAGTAGAAGAAAAAGAATGGAATTGAAAAGATTTGTTCGTACTGGCCACACGAATAGGTCTTTTGAACCAGAAAATATTCTTTTTCCTTCTGTTCTAATGGCAACTAGAAAGAGAATAAAAGCAGGTTATTTATATGAGAAGCTGATTCGCTGTGTAGGAGAGAAGTTTGTGTCTATGTTCTTTGGGTGTCTGTATTGTGTGTGTTCTGTATTGTGTGTAACCAGTAAAAACACATGGAATATTTTGTGTTTAAAAATATGGGTAAAAGCTCATAAGCATTGTTTGAAGTATATATTGTATTGTATGTTTTCATGTATAGAACGCCATTAATAGGCTCAGCGCTTCACAGGAGTGGTGCATGTCGTAATCATATAGTTATCAAATGGTAAAGGTAAGAGGTCATAGAATAAGTGATCCAGACATAAAAGTAAAAGTTGAGCAAAGAGAAGTCACTGCTCTGAGGAGCTTATAATCTAATTGGTAGGTAGGGAGAGCATACAGAAACAGTAGGACTTGATTAGAAGCCAGGAGAGGAATTTCAGGAGGGGAAACGCAGAATCAGAGTTTAAAGAGTAGAGTGATTCTCGCAGCAGCGTTTGGGATAGATAGTAGGGAAGACAGGTGAAAGTCAGGAAGCTGGGATAGCAGGGGATTACAGTAATCAAGAGGGGAGAGAATGAGGGTCTGAATCAGAGTTTTTAATAGTTGAGCAACAGAGGAACAGGTGTATCTTTGTGATATTGTGGAGGAAAAAGCGACAGTTCTAGAAATGTTTTGAATGAAAGAGGAGAATATGAGAGAGGAGTTGGGAGTGACCCCTAAGCAGCGTGCTTGAGCTACTGGATGGAAGATTCAAGAGTAATGTGGAAGGAGATAATAGGGTCAGGTTTGGGAGGAAGTATGAGGAACTCTGTTTTTGCCATGTTAAATTTAAGGCGAAAGAGGGTCTTCCAGGATGAGATAACAGAGAGACATTCAGAAACGTAGGTTTGTATGGCAGGTGTAAGGTCAGGGATTGAAAAGTAAATGGTGGTGTTGTCAGCATAGAGGTGATATTTAAACCTAAGAGATGTTATTAGGTCATCTAGAGAGAGTGTGTACAGAGAAAAGAGAAGAGTGTGGTCCACAGAGGCAAATGCTTCAGAGAGGTGGAGTAATAGGAACAGAGTGTGATGACCTCTGTCTTGGGCAGCATGTAGTTCATGAGTTATTTTAGTGAGAATTGTCTCCGTGGAGGGAGCAGTGCAGAAGTCAGATTGTAGAGGGTTAAGGAGAGAATGGGTGTGAGAAAATGGAGCAAGCAGGAGAATGCAAGACAAGTTCAGTAGTTAGAAAGAGAGGTAGGGTCAAGCTTGCTATTTTTGAGTCATGGTATAACTATTACATGTTTGAAGGAGAATGGAAATGTAGCAGATTAGAGGGAGAAGAGGAGATCAACAGTGATGGTGACACTCTTTTGAGACAGTGGAAAAAGAGTCAAGGAAAGCAGGTAGAGAGTTGGAAGCAAAGTAGGATAGGAGGAAGAAGAGGGAATGTTCTGGTGTATGGATTCAACCTCTTTCTTAAAAATAGTCAGCAAAAGTCCTGAGGTGAGATGAAGGAAGAATTTGTGTGGGGTAGACTTATGAGTGTTGATTAATGGAAAGAAATAGGTTTGTGTAGCTTGAGAAAGGACAGAATTGCAACAGGATAGCATAAATTTGTAGTGAATTAAATCAGTGAAACTATGAAAGTTCATACAGAAGGCATTAAAGAGAACTGAGTGGAGGGAGATAGCATGAGCGTGTGGCGTTATTTGTGTGTTAAGAAGTTATATGAACCTCAGCTATATAAAAGCCCGTTGGTTAATTTTTGAAAGGTCATAAAAAATGTAGTTCTTAGGGCTCTGGATAAAGCTCCATGTATTTAAACTTTAAGCAAAAGTTCCAATCCAATAATAATTATTTTTCAGGAAGAAGCCGTGGTGTGTCATTATCTTATCTTTTCAGGGTCAATTGGCGAAACGCCCAGAAACAAAATGGCTCTTTGCCCGGAAACAAGTCTTATAGAAAATATTTTTTCTTTAGTCAGATGAATATGCAGAGTGTCTTTAAAATGATAAAGCTGACCGTGTGCTCAGCACTGTGCAAAGAGATTATATAAAGCAAGACATTAGTGTGAAGTCTTATACAAAATCATTTGTCTATTAACTGAATATGTGATATATTTTATAACTTTTAACCATTTATTTTTCCATAGGTGTACAATTTTATTATAAGCAGTAGTTATTGTTAAAATATTTGTAGAATGTTTTGCCAAAGTGGTGCATTAGGAGTCACCTCTCATTTTTGGATATGTTCTAGGTATAGAGTTAAAGGACAGGTGATATATAGTGGCAAATACAGTTACAGAAGTGAGCAGGGTATACATTATTTGCAAGGCATTTCACATTTTTAGCAGAATAGTTACAATGGAGTGTTTGGGGTGGAGGCCTGACTGGAATTGGCTAGGGGTATTTGTCTTAGTATAGTAATTGTTTAATTGGGAGTGAACACATTTTTGTCCATGACTTTGGATAGTAGTGTATTGCAATGTATGACTTTATATATATAGCGTCAAAAATGTTCTTAGCACTTCATAAAGAATACAGTAGAGGGAATTATGATAGAATAGTAAGTGCAGCAAAATCAGACAATAGGAAAGGAAATCCCTGCCCTTAAGAGCTTACAATCTAAGGTTTGAGGGGAATTTACAGAGATAGCAGCTGAGGGAATAAGTGCTGTAGATGGCAGTGCTTGGCCACAATGGGTGTGGTTGGAGTGACTGTGTGTGAAATAATAGCCATGAGTGCAGGCTATTGGGATGTTTAATTTGTGGGGCAAGTTTTAAGGTTAGTTAGTATTTTATGAAAAGGTTGATACCATTTGCATCGGAGGAGATGATAGTGAGGCATGAATGAGAGCAAGTGTGTATTGGGAGAAGAGATATTGGTCTGTAGTTTGAGACAGTGTTTTTGTCCCCACTTTTGAAGATTGGGACAGCTCTGGTAGTTTTCCAGGTCGTAGGGATATGGCCTGTAGACAGGATAGACTTGATTATGGAAGCAATTGGTTTGACAATGACTGAGGCCCAAAGCCTTAGGAACTTAGATTGTAGTACAGTAAAGTCCACATTAGCTGCTTAGTTTTAAATATGAGGAGCATTAATAGGAGATACCTCTGTCTATATGCGGATGTTAAGACAGTAGTCAGTAGTTCAAAAGAACAAATTAAGGACCATCTATTGGTAATAAAACAATTAATAAGTATTGTATGCCACTAATATATTTTTTGAGTCTCTCTAGGCATAAGGTATGATAAAAGTGCACCTACACGAGACGGAGTTAAAGGTCAAGTAGTTCCTAAACAAGCATGCTCTTCATCCCAGATGAAAGGGCCCATACTAACCACCAATACAGCAATTAAAGTGGCAGAGTTCTTTCCCTGGACCCAAAGTACAGTAAAGCTCGTTCCAGCTCCACCAAAGACCAAAGTCACCTAAAGCACAGCCGCATCAAGTTAACGTTTTGACGAGACAAACTTTGACCGTTAACCAACGAGGAAAATAAGATACCAGGCAGAGGCCTGGTCTTATCAGGAACATTTCATTTTTTCAAAGACTCAAAACATTCTATTTTTTAGAGACTCAATATTCCTGATTTCTATCAGAACATTTCATTTTTCAGAGACTCAATATTTTTATTCTTTAGAGTGTGTTTAAGTTAGAAATTTAAGGTGTATGTAGAATTGAGCCTTGATGGGAGGATTGGTTTCCTGGAAGCGTGGCTTGTGAAAGCTCTTGTATGTGTTTTGGCAGTACTCATCACTCTCTATGTATGTGTCATATGCAGCAAAACTTTGATCCAGAAGTGTGTTGCACCTCCTCCGAGAGGAGGGGGTCACCCAGGGGGTGTGTCAGCCACAAGGAAAGGATCATAAGTCAGCCATGTTGACCATCGCAGACATTGTCTGTTCTGATATTCTGAGTGAATGATGTATACAATGCGTGCAGGGGTGAGGATCATGCATTTCGCTTCCACAGATACCAAACCCCTTCAATTCTCAGTAATAGCTGAAAGTATATGATGATAGAGATAGATGCAATTTCCTTTATCTAGCAACTGCATATCCAAAGAAAGGTTGCTTGCATAAAATAAGGTTTTTAGTATTATGTGTATAATTTCTGTATTTTCCCATTTTTTAAGGGAACTTCTTTAAAGGGTGTATCACACACTAGGAACAAGAATCAATTTATGGGTCAAGTGTCTCCACCAACCAATGAAACCTGTGTAAAAATGTATGTTCAGTCAGATAACAATTTACAGGAAGGATGTGGCCTTAATTTTGCAGTTTTTAATTTCATCATTAAACCAAGAACAGGTTCAGATCAGGCTTATGGCCTTACAAAATAGAATGGTGTTAGATTATATTTTAGCATCAAAAGGAGGTGTATATGCCCTAATTAAAGAACAATGTTGTGTTTTCATCCAAGATCAGAGTGGCAAGGTACAACATTAGTTAGATAAGATAGGAGAAATTCAAGAAAGACTTAGGAAGGAAGGTGACACAGACTGGGACCCTTTGGGGCTGACTGGATTGGTAGGATCACTAGGAGCGAAATTTTTGAATGTGTATGATTGTGATACTCGTTGTCTTCTATGTTTGTGTTACGTTTGTCAAAGGCATGATCCACAAATATGCAACCCCCTCTGCAGACATGATGCCATTGTTTGCAGAACCAATCTACAGCAGTCCCTTGAAGACAGAAGATGCCAAGTACAATGTTCTACTGCACCGACACACTTTATTCGAGCAAATACCCAGTATGTACCTGGCAGATACCTGGAATGCGCCGCTCCTCACCTCTGACAAGCCCCGTTGTGTTTGCCTTCCCAGCCTGGGTTCATGCCTGGCTGATGGGCGGCTGATCTGTTAAATGATAATGATTAGGATTTAATAGGCTGCAATGCTTCGCGTGTCTACCAGATGGCATAAATTCATGAATTGTAATGCAGTATATATATATATACTGTGCAGTATTGCAGCCAGCGGGAATAAAATGCTTCAATCCCTGCTTGGAAAATAACTCAATGCACTCGGGCAGAAAACAGTCACAAACCTCAATACACCCGGGTATACCCGAATTCGTGGGACTAGCCGAGCTCGTGTGTCGCCAGTGTAACTCCGGAAAAGAATTTGGCTATAACGCCATACTACGAGACTATGACTACATTTGGCAGGCACCCTCGTGCACTGTCCTACACCCTCAAGCAACATTATGAAATGATGGAGCACCCTTGTGCCTCCCAACGTGTTTCTGGACTAACATCATACCAATAATTCTAAAAAAACAATGTTTTAAAGAATCAGAGGAGGGACTGACAAAGATGAGATATTAGGGGGTCTGGCATAACAACATAACAGCATTTAGGATGAAGCCATTTTGTGTGAATATTTCAATCCGCCATCTTGTCTTTGTGAGTCTAATTTCTGTGTTTCATTTCTGTATAAACAAATGTGTGAAGCACAGGAATGGAATTTTTGCTCCTAGCTAAATTTATTGACTCTTCCTCATCCAATCAGCTTCAAATTGAAAGTGTAAACAGGCTAAAAGTTATGAGAACCCATGAGATAAGTTTAGATTCTTGCAGTAGAATTTATTCTCATAACATATTGCTAGGCGACAGAATAGGCACATCCCATTTAACCCCAGAATGGTTTCTAGCTGACAGGTAGTTATACAATATTGTTATGTATTACAAAATGACATCAACTTTAATATTGTTATGTATTACAAAATGACATCAACTTTAATATTGTTATGTATTACAAAATGAGGTAATGTTTAGTGACGTGCAAGCCCCCCCATAAAGGTTTGGAGCTTTAGGATTTAGGGTATAAATATATGGCATATCGTGTTATTATTTAGAGAGCTTTTGTTTTGAAGCTGTCTCCGTTGTGCACTTGACTTGAATAAATTCACGTGTTATTCTGTTTCAAAATAACCTCAGACTGTGTTTTTATTTATGCTTTCCACAATATATATATATATATATATATATATATATATATATATATATATATATATATATATATATATATATATATATATAGCAACTGTAAATATTCCTGTATATTCATTTGCATGTCTTAGACAGGTCTGCAACCCTGTCTTTCACCATTATCACCCAGCACACAGCACTTCCACTGCAGCAAGGGATTCTCGGAAATGACATGCAAATGACCCATAGTGCCACCTTTTATCTCATGCTCACATTACATGAGCAACCCTTAGCCAATGCATGCTGCTTTAAACACAGCTTTTAAGCAAGGGCTTTGGAGATGCAAAGCCAGTAAACCCACTCACAGGATGTGAGCATGAAATAAAAGGTGGCACTGTGTGCTCATTTGCATGTCATTTCCCAGAATCCCTTGCTGCAGTGGAAGTGCTGTGTGCTGGGTGATAATGGTGAAAGACAGGGTTGCAGACCTGTCTAAGACATGCAAATGAATATACAGGAATATTTACAGTTGCTTTATGCTTTACTGTGGAGGGTTTTAGTCACTTTTTTTACCCACCATAACCTTTATATATTTATATATATATATATATATATATATATATATATATATATATATATATATATATATATATATATAATCTCCAAAAAAGAAGTAAATAAAGTAGCGCCACTCATAAACCAGTGAAAAAAATAATATACCCTTTCAAAGTGCTAAATTCAAATTACAAAACAATCATATAATGAGTGTTAAATATAAAGTTAATACTGACAAACTAAAATATACACTCTATTATATATACATTAAAATAAATGATAAAATAATAAACAATCCAAGTGTAAAGGTCCAAACCCCAAAATGAGTCCTGATAGGTAATACAGGAAATAGTACAGATTCCAAGGGTCCATGGCAGTTCTCAAATGGAAGAACCACTTCCAAGGCAGAATCTATAAATACAAAAAGAAAACAGAGAGCGCACGCCCCATAGTGTGATCCTGTACATTTAATGATGGGAGGGGGTTGGTGGGGGGATTAAAAACACTTACAAAGTATAAGTGAATAACAAGCAATTTGTGACATAATTATCAGCACCGATGCAGGAACCGTCCCATGACGTGTTGTCAGTCCAACTAGTACCCTTGGGCAGTGCACCCGACAGCGTCCGTCCTTAGCGCGATCAAATGAAGTCCTCCACGCAGTGTGGCATCGGAGTTGGCCTCAATAAAGCTTCTACACGCTCCGTCCGTAAAGCATGTAGGCAACGTGATGACGTAATGTCGTAAAGTACGTCCCTGACGCGTTTCGTCACAATAATGCAACTTTATCAAAGGGATTGTTCATGAACAGTGATGGCTAGATATATATACTGGAGTGTCTACAATCCAATTGGTGCATCAATTTGTAATAGTTACGCCCCTAAAACGAGCCTGGATGTGATTGGAATATATATAAAAAAAACTTCAATTCTATATAATAATGAATTAGCAAGGTACCCCAGTAATATACTAGTGACATAATATTAACCATAATAAAATCAAAAACAACATAATATAATTGAAAACATATACCACTAAAAATAATATAATATTATAAAAAAATATATTACAATAATCCTATAACATGTAAAAACTTGTATAAAATAAATTAAACATCAACAAATTTCCTAAATGTACATCCAATGATATTAAAATCTAACGTTATCAATCCAAAAATTCAAACAGTCTCTGTGTGCACAGTCACTTATAATTGCACATAAGTTGCATGATAGCTAATAATGCATCTGCACATAATATATACAAAAAATCGTGCATGAGCACACAGAATACAAGGTGTGGAAGGCATAATCCAGACAGGATAATGATAGGATATATGGGGAATTAGGAGGAGGAATGAGGGAAGGGGGGGGGGGAGTGGAAATAAATAAAAAAAGAGGGGGGGGGGAGAAAAGGGGAGGGTGAAGGGAATAAGGGGTGGGAGAAAATACGAAAGAATATAAGACAATAGGGACAAAGAATAAGGGAGGGGAAAAATGAGAATGAAACTGTGAAAAAGTAGACAGGGTTGCCAGTAACAATCATGGAGGTTTGACCTCAAACCCTGGTGAAGTGTCATATGTAACAAAGGAAGTGACAACATGCTTTGTGTCCACTGTTAGTGACACAAAGGTGGGTCTGTTTCTGGAGGTTATATAAGACACAGCACTGCCTAAAGTTAGTGCAAGAGATCGAAGATAATAGGGACACGTGGTTGAGAGAGACAGTGGAGTATTATATAATGTCCAAATCAGCTGGGCATGCTTCATTCAAGACTGAGGAGAGGATAACTTATCTTATGAGGATATGGAGTGTTTGGCGCAACATCTTCATGAATAAGATGGAGTATAGGCCAGAAAATGGGCCGCCTAGATCGTACAGCATTACTGTTAAGGATGCCAATGGGAGGGAAGTGCAGAAACCCTAGGCACTATTATTAATTCAGGTTCTCCTTAGGAGCAGTGCAGTCTTGCAGGTCAGGATGTACTGTTATGCAATTATGTTGATATAGAAACAATGCGTGTGTTGAAATAATGTATTTCTATGATAATATATTGTTATGATGTTATGTGTTGCAGTGCTACTTGAAGGAAGGTTCCACAAATTTAGATCCTAGCCGGGGTCGTTGGGTTCCACCAGGGGTAGATTGTAGCCAAGTGTAAAAATGGTGTACATCTCTTTCTCATGCTGGCAGTAATCCTGGTAAGTAGACAGGGTTGCCAGTAACAATCATGGAGGTTTGCCCTCAAACCCTGGTGAAGTGTCATATGTAACAAAGGAAGTGACAACATGCTTTGTGTCCACTGTTAGTGACACAAAGGTGGGTCTGTTTCTGGAAGTAATATAAGACATAGCACTGCCTAAAGTTAGTGGTTCTAGTTCTGGTTATGTTCCTGAGTGGAGTGTCTGCAGCAGTTCAAGTCTGTCTGTCAGATACTTCCGTGCAAGCTGATTGCAAGGGACCTGGCACAGTTGGTGGATCTCCCTTAGGGGAGAGGTGGAGACAAATCATTAGGAGAAGGAACCTTCTGCACAGAGTACTCCAACAGAATGAGCGGCTAAGTACGACCGCTATGAGGGGCAGTCTGCCTATCGAGATGACATTAAAGATGCCCTGGTTCAAAAGATCCCTTCTGTGTGAGTGAAGTTATTCCACAGAAGGATGCACCAAGAAGGAGTTCCCCATCAGATACTTCCCCTTGCTGCCGCAGAGATCCTGATGGGGTGGAGGTGCTGCATCAAATGTGTGTAGGACTCTAAACACACTACCTCAGATGCCTGTCATGGTGATAGTCCCAATACCAACCAAGCGGGAGACTCAGGAGTCCTTTTACCAGCAGGTGCACCACATCACACATCCATGTAATTGGGGGGATTTTCTTACATATGGGTCAGGACCAGAAGGGCCCAGGGAAAACACTGTTACACAGGTATTACTGCCAGGATGAGGGCAGACCTATAGCCCAAACCACGCAGGGCTACATTTATATGAATCGTGTAGTAAAATTTTCCAAATTAACTTGGCTGCATTTGATCTTTGCATAGATGAAGCAACTGCATAACAAACTATTTTTCATACAGCACTAGTTGTGTGTTGTACATACTGTAGCACTGCTCATGGAATGTGGCAGGCACAATAAATCCCTACCATGAAGAGCCTAAAATCTAATTTCTCTAGCCTGGTCACAAATTAAAACAATTGTGCCGCAAATGCTAATACAATGCATCGTATCAGCTACTTTATTTTCCTCTTGCCAGTTTCCATTTTATTTAAATATTTACTGCTTCTCTGTACATGTACATCCAGGGAGGTTATGAAGAAAAACCGAGACTGTATATTTCCTCTGTATTCATGGAATAGTTACAGACACAAATTGGCAAAAAAGAATTTACTTAGCATGAAATGCATTATCTCATTCCTTAATATTAACTTACTAGTCTCAAGTGGCTTGGGAGGTATTATAGCAGTGATTCATAGATGTATGTACTTTATATCTTTATATAACGCCATTCATGTACATAGCGATTTACAACAGTAACATACATGACATAATATGAGTAAGTGCATCTTACATAAAAGTCCCTGCTCCAAAGAGCTTACAATCGATGTGGTAAGTATGGAAACTTAGAGAGACAGTAGGGTGGTGTTATGGTAAGTGTGCCTGCAAGGGGTCATGGTAAATGCATATACTGTAAGATGTTGAGTCATACCCCACATTAACATACGCAATGGGACCGGAGCATGTACAGTATGTAAAGCGAAAATATACTTAAAGTGAAGCACAACCTTTTTTCCACTTATCGATGCATGAACTGTACTGCAATCGTCATATACGCGCATAACTGATGTAAATAATGCATTTTTAACAGGCTCTATAGTCTCCCCGCTTGCGCACAGCTTCTGTACAGGTAGGGAGCCGGTATTGCTGTTCAGGACGTGCTGACAGGCACATGCGCGAGCTGCCATTTGCCTATTGGGCGATATGGCCATACTCGCGAGTGTATTTAAAGTTATATAATACAGTCACAGAATTGTGTTATTGTTATCAGAAATGTTTTTCAGTGTTAAATAATTTCTCCATTAGTAAATACCATAAAGATCAAATATGGTGTGAGTGTTTTACAACTAATGGGCAGCATCGGTGTGCAAAGTGGTTCTTATCTGACATCAAATTCTTTGTATCTATAATATTAAGCATATAAAACGCATCCGTATAACCTACGTTTTGCATCTATGCATATCTGAAGCATATTTATCTTTGCTTTCATAACCCTGCTCCCTGTATTGACTGAACGTACAATTTAATAAGCAATCTGATCTCTGCAAAATGGTAGCCCAGAGGGGGTTGATTAACCTCCTCAGGCCCTGTTCCCTACGTTGGTAAGCCTGTGATTGGCTGATGCTGTATTTGGGCAGAGGACCTGCACCTGGGGAGTTTGAGCAGTTAGGGAAAGCAGCTGATTGGCTCCTGTTTTAGCTGGTGGTTTAAATGCAAGTGACTCTGAGGGGCCACTCACCTTTTTAAATGGATAGCAGCCACACTGCCGCCCACCCCTTTTGAAGATAAAATTTTGGAGCAGGGGCTGTTTGTTATTCTGTATGTATGGGTGTTATCCTTAAATATATAGAAAAATAAATAAAAAAGAGTTGAGTTGTGCATTGGCACTGCGAACGTGGGAACTTTGCCAGAGTTTGGGTTATGTGACAAAAGGTGGATTGTTCCCCAATTTGGGAGGTAGTATGGGAGAATAGCCTTGAGGCAGCCTTGTGCTAGTCACCTCCTGAGCTTGGCTATGGTTCAAGGTAACCTTAAATCCCTTTTTGATTGTAAGGTAAGAGGGACAGGGGGGATTGATGGTTTTAGGGCTGGCAAGGTTCCGATTTTTGGTTTTGTATTTTTTATTTTGTATGTTTGTATGTTTGTATGTTTGTATGTTTGTATGTATGTATGTATGTATGTATGTATGTATGTATGTATGTATGTATGTATGTATGTATGTATGTGTGTATATATATATATATTATACACATTTTAAGTTCTGGTGGGTAAAAAGGGAAACAAAAAACCTCCACCGTTAGCATATAGCCAATAAGGAATATCACTTGTGAGCACATTCACATGTCTTAGACAGGTCTGCAACCCTGCCTTTTACCATTTTCACCTATCATACAGTGCTACCACTGCATCAAGGGATTCTGGGTGATGACATGCAAATGAGCACACATGTCACCTTTTGCCTGAAATCCATTTTTACATGGAACCCTTATACGCAAATGTCGCTGGGATTAGATGCAAAGCCAGACAAACCACTCACACACAGCCGTTTCGACCTTTTGGGTCTCATCAGTGTGAGGTTGGTTGTACTGGCTTTGCAATTTTTCTGGGTGAACAGATAATGGTGAAAGGCAGGGTTACAGACCTGTCCAAGACATGTGAATATGCTCACAAATTATATTTTTTATTGGATATATATATATATATATATATATATATATATATATATATATATATATATATATATATATATATATATATGTAGAGGTATCAGTACCGTGTTAGCCGAGCTTCAATAATCAAACAATAAATAGATGATACCGTTCTGTGGCTAACGAAATGCTTTTATTTGTGCGAGCTTTCGAGATACACTGATCTCTTCTTCCGGCGATGTTACAATGAATGAAGCAAGGATAACTTAAAAACAGTGACACTGACACTGTTTTTAAGTTATCCTTGCTTCATTCATTGTAACATCGCCGGAAGAAGAGATCAGTGTATCTCGAAAGCTCGCACAAATAAAAGCATTTAGTTAGCCACAGAACGGTATCATCTATTTATTTTTTGATTTTATATATATATATATATATATATATATATATATATATATATATCCAGCAATGCACACACCATCCGTGTCATATAGACAGATTCTTATCCCATAGATATCCAAAAGAACAATTTTACCAGGTATCACGCTGGCAAGAAGAGACAGCACACCACACTTTGTAATCCAAAATGATGTATTAAAACATACCGGCACCGCAACCGTCATTTCGGTCCACTGTGAGGGACCTTCTTCGAGGTAATGCAGTGAACAAATTACCATAACATTGTTATAATGTTATGGTCATTTGTTCACTGCATTACCTGGAAGAAGTACCCCTCTCAGTGGACCGAAACGTCGGTTGCGGTGCCGGTATGTTTTAATACATCATTTTGATTACAAAGTGCGGTGTGCTGAGTGACTCAGCAGATCTTAATCTTTTTAGCTCTCTCATATGCATTGTTCATTGAATAAATCTTTTTTTTATTTGTCTACTTTTGGATCCGCCTCCAGTTCTTCCGTTGCAGTGCTCCTTGTTTTTCTCTCTACCTCTACACCCTTTCTTCTGGAAGGTGCTGAGTTGGTCACCTGGTCCAGAGTGACTCAGCAGATCTTAAGCTCCACCCCTTTTCTGCTTGGAGACAGGGAAGGAGATGAGAGGCTATAAATTAGAGGGGTAAAGTGATAGACCATCAGATCCCTGGAGGAAAGACAGCGGAGGGATCTCCTCTCTATATAGAAATATAAATAAGTAGTACATGTTAGGCATTCCTTTCTTTGTTTTATAGGTAGGGAAGTGCCCTTTGAAGTTAGACTCAATAGTATAGCTTGGGTTCCCCTTGGTCCCCCTTTTGATCCCCTTCCCTCCCAAGCAGCTGTAGAGGGGAGCAGATGCACCCGGTGAGTGCTGGTAGCTGCGGGAGTACTGCAGGCAGTAGGCGAGCTGGCGACCCAGTCACCGGAGCTGCGCTATGGGCGCCGCCATATTGCAATGGTCGCGCATGCACAATTGGTCAGTCATGCATGTGCATTGGGATGAACAGAGTGGCGGCCATTATGGTTATGAGTGCACATGCGCAGCAGCGATAGCTAGCAGTGGCCATGTTAGATATTGCTCCACAGGGCACTACAAGCCCCATAATGCACAGGGGCTGCGGAGCACGTGCAGCCACACAGCCAATAGAGCTGCCAGGATTCCCCTGCAACAATTAGATACTTTTGGCGCGCTTGAGACAGCCAAGCTAGTCGGAGGTGGGACCCGGAAGGGTAAGGGTGTAGGTGCAGGGCGTCAGTAGGCCACTGCACTAGGCGACAGACCCCCTTATAGACCCTGACTCTCCTGTAAGTTTGTGGCTGCTACAGGGACAGGCCCTTAGCTAGGGAGACTGCCTCAATTAGCCTATATAGTGTCAGGGACCCAGCAGGATGCCGCGCAGCAGATCCAGCCTGTAGTCTGGGACCTGACCACCACCGCAAGGCTAGAGACTCATCAAGGTGGGACCCTCCAGCTGGATACCACCCCACATGGATTAGATTGTAATTAGATTATAAAATCTTCGGAGCAGGGACTCCTCTTCCACAATGTTACTTTTATGTCTGAGGCACTTATTCCCATGATCTGTTATTTGTATTATTTGTTATTTATGATTGTCAAGTGTATTACTGCTGTGTATTAGCGTGTCAAGTGTATTAGCGCAATGTAAATTAATGGTGCTATATAAATAAAGACATACATACATACATATATATGTAACGGTTCTAGGGCCCCCACCCAATCTCATATTGGCCCCTGTGGTCTAATCGACCCCCATTACGTCTGTGTGATGTGGTGCACCTGCCGGTAACAGGACTCCTGAGTCTCCCGCTGGGTTGGTATGGGGAATATCACCATGACAGGCATCTGAGGTAGTGTTCTGAGTCCTACTCAAATATGGTACAGCGCCTCCACCCCATCAGGATCTCTGCGGCAGCAGGGGGAAGTATCTGATGGGGAACTCCTTCTTGGTGCATCATCCTGGTAAATGACTCCACACTCACACAGAAGGGATCTTTTGAACCAGGGCATCTTTAATGTCATCTCCTCTGACAGACTGCCCTTTATCGTGGTCGTACTTAGCCGCACATTGTCAGGCTGACCATCTTGAGGAAGGTTCCTTCTGCTCCTCCACTCTAATCAGCTTGGTTATTCCACCTCTCCCCTAAGGGAGAGCACAGCTGTGCCAGATCCCTGGACAGAGTGTGTAAGCAGCTTGTCTCTCTGCCACTTCAGCTGCACAGCCTGTCAGCTCTTGCATCAGACATCTGCACTCTCTGGATCTCATCTCTCACACTGCAACACTGTTGCAGACACTTGAACAACTAACTTCAGGAAGTGCTGTGTCATATATCAGCTTCCAGAAAAGACCCACCTCTGTGTCACTAATAGTGGACACAGAGCATGCTGTCACTTCCTTTGCTACTATCTTACACATCACAGGGGTTGAGGGCAAACCTCCATGATTGTTACTGGCAACCCTGCCCTTTTTTTTTTTTTTTTTTTATAACTTGTATTTTATTAGTGGGTAAATACATGGTATACATGAAAAACAAATCCAATACATAGTGAACAGAGTAGCATAAATTATACAATGACATAAGCATAACATACCTATTGAGCCCACGCGGTATTTCGAGCCCCTACTCAGCCGCGTGGGTAAAGATCGTAATTCATGTTATGTGTATCAGAGGTAAAATAATAATTGTTACAAACAAGGGAAAATAGAAATAATAAATAATAAAAAATTAAAAAAAAAAGGGGGGAGGGAGGGGGGTAGATGGGGACGGAGAGAGGGAAGGGGGGCATATAGGATGAGGATGCAATGGTTTCTGGAGTCTACTGAGACGGCTCATGAGCTGTGGGACATCGTAGTGGATCGTGTGAAAGTATAAGTAGTTAATCAAAAGGGGAAGTGATGATCCAAATGGAAACTTGGTTTTCACTCTACCCAAGGAGAATGCATCTATTACTATTATAGCCAAATTGTGTCACGCTCTACCCCGGGAATGTCTGTCTGAGCTAGCCAAGGGGCCCAAACTTTTAGATAATTGTCGCCAGTATCATTAACTAAGCTTGTTAGCTTTTCCATCTGGCAGATATACCAACTACGATTCCGAATCTTTGGGATAATTGGAATATCGGGGCGTTTCCATAATGCTGCGATCTCGCACCGCGTGGCTATTGCAAAATGTGCAATTAGTTTGTTGTTGGTTTTTGATAGGCCCTTTAGGGGTCTGTTTAGGAGAAACAGCCACGGGTCTGGGGGAATAGTGAGATCAAATATTCTCTGGATCCAATTTCTGATCTTTTCCCATATTGGGGATATCCGCGGGCAGGACCACAGCATATGTAACAGGTCAGCTGTTCCTCTGCATTGTTTAGGGCACAATGGAGAGGACCCTGGTATAAACTTAGATAATTTGAGTGGGGTAAGGTACCATCTCATAAGAACTTTATATGCGTTCTCCTTCAGTGTGGTGCACATCGAGCTTTTTGCGGCTCCTAAAAATATAGTATTCCATTCTTCGTCCTCCAAGGTCTCCCCAAGGTCTTTCTCCCATTGGGTACGGAATGATGGCATTTGTTGCCTTGAAGTTGCAGGCTCGATTACCTCTCCGTATATCGTAGATATGAGTCCCTTTGTGCCCGACAGAGCTTTTCGAAATTCGGCAATGGGGGGTATGGGGCGAATTTATTATAAAATGTTCTGATCTGAAGGTATTTGTAGAATTCAGCATGGGGGATATCTTTTTCTAATCTAGATGGTCAAATGATTTAATTTTTAGATCATAGCCCTCCAGATCTTTGAGTCTATTATATCCTTTGTATCTCCAAATTGAGTGATTGTGACCAATAAGACCCGGCGCAAAGTTAGGATTATTCCAAATGGGTGACATCAGCGAACTTGCTGAAGTGAGTGAGTTTTTCAGTCTTGATACTTCCCAAACAGATAAAGAGTTAGCCATTGAGGTAAGTGGAAACATAACGTCTTTCCTTGATGACTTAGGTAGCCAAATCAGATTATTAAGCTCTAATGGGGAGCAAGCAGCACTTTCTAGCTCCACCCATCTATTTAATTTAGGGTCGGAATGCCATTGTATGATCTGGCTTAGTTGAGCCGCTTTAAAATATGACAACAGGCAGGGTACGGCTAAGCCCCCTGCTAAGGTAGGTCTCTTCATATTTAATTTATTTACTCTCGGTTTTTTACCTCCCCAGATAAAGTTGGATATTTCAGACTGAAGTGAGAGTATATCCTTCAGTTTGAGTGGCACAGGTATTGTCTGGAAGAGGTATAGGATACGGGGAAGTAGATTCATCTTCACGCTATGTATCCTTCCTATCCAAGAAATCTTCTTGGAAGACCATTTGATTAGATCTTGTTTTAGAGTCCGGATTAGTTTGGGATAATTTGCCTTATAGATGTTTTTTGCATCTTTGGTGATATGGATCCCCAAATATTTGATTGAATTCTTTTGCCAGTTAAAATTGAAATTCAATTTCAGTAGTTTCTCTATATTTCCAGGGAGATTGATATTCAGAGCCTCAGATTTGAATTGGTTTATCTTAAAACCCAGAGACCTTAGAGAATTTGTCAAAAAGGTCATACAGATTAGGTAATGATGTGAGGGGTTTTAAGATGATTAATAGGATATCATCTGCATACAGAGCCGCTTTGTGTGATTGGGAGTATGCGTTTAACCCTGAGATATCCGGATTTTCTCGAATACGTGCCGCCATGGGTTCAATACATATGGCAAACAGGAGGGGGGATAATGGGCACCCCTGTCTCGTGCTACTTTGGATATGGAAAGGGTCCGAGGGAAAGCCCTGATGTATGACTCTGGCAGATGGACCTGAGTACAGCGACATGATCGCTCCACTCACCCGATTTCCGAAGCCGAATGCCGCGAGCGTCTCCTGTAAGTATGGCCAGTCTATCCTATCAAAAGCTTTTTCCGCATCCAGACTTAATAACATGCTTTTTGTGTTATTTTTGTTTGCCAATTCCAACAGATCAATAAATCGTCGGGTGTTATCCGCTGCCTGCCTCCCCTTAACAAAACCAACTTGATCTGGATGTATTAGTCTGGGTAGGATTAGACTCAATCTATTAGCCAGTAGTTTGGCATAAATTTTTAAATCAGTATTAATTAGAGAAATTGGTCTATAGCTTTTACAATTGAGCGGATCCTTGCCAGGTTTATGTATTAGTGATATAGACGCCCGTAGCATATCCTCGGGAATAGGGGCTCCCGCTAAAATAGCGTTAAACATATGGAGCAACCGTGGGGCGAGTGATTCGGAAAACTTCTTGTAATACAACCCTGAGAAGCCATCAGGACCCGGTGCTTTTGATGGTTTCAGTTCCTTGATAGCTTGCGACACTTCTTCCAATGTGAAGTCAGCGCCCATAGCTTCTCTGTCTAGCTCTGTCAATCTCTCTAGATTTGAGCTGGCTAAGAAATCTCTCAGTGCTCTGCTCGTATTATTATTGTGTGCCACTTTTTTCCCATCGTATAGGGAACCATAGAATGAGCCGAATTCTTCTACTATTTTTTTAGGGTTGGCCGTGGGTACACCAGATTTTAAGCGTATAGCTTGGATATTAAACTTAGATTGCCTATCCCTTAGTGCTCGAGATAGCATCATATCCGGCCTGTTAGCTTTTTCATAAAATTTCCTCTTTAACCAACATAAGGAATTATCTGCCCGGGAAGTCAATAACATGTTTAATTCAATTTTTGTGTCTTTCAGTTCCTGTGCCGTAATTGGGTCTGGGTTGGTTTTGTGGTGTGATAGCAGGGAATGTAATTTGGATTGGAGCGTCCGAATTTTGGAGTCTCTGACTCGTTTTCTTTTGGCCGTAATATTGATTATTATGCCCCGTAAAGTTGCTTTATGAGCCTCCCATAAGACCGTATGGGATTCCACAGAGCCTGTATTTATCTCAAAGAATTGAGTTATTTCCTGATCTATTGCAGTACAGATTTCGGGTATTTTAAGAATAGATTCGTTTAGTTTCCAATTTGCGCCTGGTCGATTGGTCCGAATATTGTTGCACCTGAGCTCGATTGGTGCATGGTCAGACCACGAAATATCATGGATCATTGTATGAGTGACCTTCGGAACCATGTGGCACGAAACAAAGAGATAATCGATTCTGCTTTATGAGGTATGTGGGTGGAAATAGAAAGTGTAGTCCCTTGACGTTGGGTGGAGCTCCCGCCATATATCTACTAATTGAATGTCTTTCAAGGCACTGCGTAGGGTGCCTAAGAATGAGAATGGACAGGGTGTGGAGGTGAGATGGAATGAAGTGAGGTGCCAAGGTGGGGGGAGTTGGGGGGGGGGAGGAAAGTGGGGGTGGAAAGTGGGGGAGTGGTTGGAGGGATACAGTAATACTGGAGGAGAGGAATAGCAGAGTCGATGGACCAGGACTGGGGATTACACCAAAGTACTAGTGTCTAAACAATCATTGAGTCCACCAGGGGTTAGAGTTCCCAACTGGTATACACCTACAGTATACATACACATATACATACACAAATATACATAGTCCCAAGAGTACGTAAAACCACCTATATAACATATATGATAACATATATAACATATAAATCAGCAATATGCCCTTATTTATATATACTGCATTTTATATCTACAACTATTATACATCGTACTTATAATATGACGTCTGTGTTTAATACCTGTATCCCATCCCAGGAATGTATATATTATAATTAATTATATTATAGCCATATCATTTTATATTCATGCTATAACCATATATTGCTGAATATAGTAATATTTATTATATTTTTTTTGGGGGGGGTTATTAAGTAGGAGGCATAGTTTGATTAGTGTTTGGAAAAAGGAGCGGGCAGGGGGAACTCTTTATTTGATGTGGCATCGTGTAAATAACTATGCATATAACTATGTGACCTAAGCAAAGCATTTTGGACTATTGTGTGGGTTTGTGCTGAGCTTCTAGATTGTCTAGGACGGTCGGAGGGGGATTCCCCACTTTCAGCACTTCTCCAACCCCCTCGCGACCATCCCGGACAACCCCCGACCTCCATCTTGGATCCTGACGTTTTCATAGTCTACGTCATCCGGGGCGTCAGAGATACCGCGAGAAGAGAGCGCCCGACGATGACGTCATCTCCCGAAGCGCGCGAAAACCATTCTGCTTCCCGCGCGAGACCAGGAAGGAGCTTGGCAAGATGTCTGCTATGCTAAAGTTGGGTGCGTGTCAGCTCCATGCGGAAAATGATTTCCTTCATCCAGGGGACATCCAGGTAAGTCTGGTCTTGGTCTGGGGGTCATCATCGCGGCATTCCGGCTCCTCTAGTATAGGTCGGGGGTGTGAGAGTGCGGGACCTTATGTGGTAGTGCAGGCAGATCTGGTTACTCTTTATCAGATCCAGGTGTCGTCGCAGCTGCGCCATCTTTGGTGGGTTTTCTGGTGCCAGAAGTGCCAGCTCGACTCCAGCTGGGTGTTGGAATGCTGGAGCGGGACGGAGAGATGTGGGGCGGGTTATGGGATGCCCCGGTGAGTCCAAGTTTGGCTAGGAATCCCTCTCCTTCTCCAGGGCTCCGCAGAGTGTGTGCTACACCATTTTTAATGGATAGGAGAGTGCAGGGGAACAACCATCTATACCTTGTGTTGTTATCCCTGAGGAGCTTGGTGATGTGTGCTAAGGCTTTCCGTTTGACCAAGGTGGCCGGTGCCAGGTCTTGAAATATTTTTAGTTTAACTCCGTCGAAAGCTAGGGAGTTATCCTCTCTGGCAAGCCTGCAGACCTCCTCCTTAGTGCGGAAATGCTGGAAGCGGGCCACAATGTCTCTGGGGGATCACCTTTCTGGGGCTTGCTACGGAGAGCCCTATGGCACCGGTCCAGTTTGATTTCAGACTCTGGTTTATCAGGGAAGATATGTTCCAGCCAGCTGTTTGTAAAATCTTCAGGGTCGAGGACACTTTCTGGGACACCCCTCAGCCTTATATTGCACCTTCTGTCACGATTCTCGGCGTCCTCTACTTTATCTTCCAGAAATTTGATTCTGTCATTCATTGCGGAGACCTGATCCTGCGTCTGTGCAATGGTGGCTGTAGTTTCATCAGCGTTTCTCTCCAGGGTGTCAGTTCTCTCCCTGAGTGCATCGACCTCCTTCCTAAGAGCCCACAATTCAGTCTTAAAGAACTTTTGCATCTGGGCGCAAAATTCTTTCAGATCCTTGCATCGGACCATCTCCTCGTCCCTGTCGTCCTCCTGAGAGGGATCACTGCCGGGGTCCATGTTAGCAAGTTGAGCGGGAAGCTTCGGTTTCTCCGCTGGTATCTCCGCTTTCTTTCGAAAATATGTAGTGACCGGCTGACTTTTAGCTCGGGCCACTCTGCCTGCTGGCATCCTCGGGTGTTTATAGGTTTTTCTCTGTGGTTTATATAGCTAGATCGTGGCATTTGTTGCTGTAAATAGCTTTATTAATGCCGTTGTAGCGGAGCTCAAAGATCAAGGCTCCATCTTCCTCACCATCGCGCATGCGCCTCAACCCTGCCTTTTTAACAGGAGTTACTGCACAGCACGAGGGAGATATGTACACCAATTTTACACATACATACGTACATACATACATGGAGGCAGACGGCATCGCTGCCGCCGACGGTGTGGAACCAGACGGTTTCTCTTCAGTCGGTGGTACCAAATTTTGGTGCACTCGGCAGGTATCACACCCCATCTACAAGTGCACCAACTGTAACACTGATTGTGGGCAGCGCTGTCACACATATATTGGGTGGGTTGGCTTCTGAGGACACCGGGTGGTTGGGTGCCCAAGGCACCTCAGTACTTTGGGGAAAAAACCACCAGGGTGTAAACAGTGTAGTTGGACAGAGGGCACGGTGTCGGAGTACGGCCCTGTAAGGCCTGTGTTATTCTGTATACTGTTATTTGCATGTTCAGTAAACCTGTTATCAAATACGCTGTGTGTACTTATTGCATTGTTTCCTTTAAAGGGGTTATCCGGCGCTGTCAGGATCCCTCACAGGTGGAGGCGCTGTCACCAGACGATCCACGTACACCCCAGACTCCCAGCAGCGGAGGTTCAGGCCTCCTGTGAACCGCAGGTAACACACCACACACACTTAGTAGCCGCACATCTCCCATAGGGTGGGGGAAACAGTGCTACACTACTATGAAGGAAGCTGAGAAGTACAGGCTTCCCGATGGTAAGACTGTGTCCCCTATGGGCTACACAAATAGTAGCGCTGGGACTTGCCTGGAGAAGCATTAACTTGGAGCCCTTGACTCATTCATTTTGTGAGCTCCCTCAGGGAATAATGAGTGTTGCAGACTCCACCCCAGCACTGAATCACTGTATATGGGATGGTAAGGGCAGAACAGAAAAGTTGGAAAAAACATTTTAGAAAGTAGACCTGAATCAGCAAGAAGAGGTGGACATAATTTTGGTCGTTGTGGTGCTGATGGTGGTGATGAATCGGACATAGTTAAATCAGTGAAAGGTGGTGGTGCCCCTACTACTCAGGATCCTCTTTCCCACTGCTGCTGTGGAATCAGCCAGCAATCAGATTCAGCCTTCTGTACATGCTAATGAGAGAATAGTACTTAATATACTTGTGTTCCATACAGTGTACTTCCACACCCTTTATCTTGATGTTATTGGTATGATTACATTGGGAATAACTGATGGCCAGCAATTACAAGCAACAGCTTCCTTCAAACAGTTTGTATTAGGACAATAGACTTGAATGTGCTAAAGTGCTGTTATTTTTTTTAGCACGCTTGCTTCAGTGAGAAACTTCAGCAGTTATTGCATGGAGCAACAAGAAAAGTTGGTGTAGTAGTTAATTTATGATCTACTACAGGGGTGCTCAACTCCAGTCCTCAAGCCTCCCTAACAGGTGAGGTTCTCGGGATATCCCTGCTTCAGCACTGGTGGCTCAATCAGAGGCTCCAGTCGAAAATTGAGCCACTTGTGCTGAAGCAGGGGCTGATTGAGGTACCTGCACTGAAGCTTAGATATCCTGAAAATCAGACCTGGAGGGGGGGGCTTGAGGACTGGAGTTTAGCACCCCTGGTCTACTACACCAACCATATATTAAGTTCTGCGTCTTCAGTTGAGTTTTTTGTCCTTGTCACTGTGTCAAATAATCCACCAATTTTGAGGAAGTGTAAACCTTTCTGCCTAACATATTTACCTGCATCAAATTAAAAAAATGTGGTTAACAACCTTTTTACATTTGATGCGGCTACAGGCAGGAAAGAAAAGTACATTTTGCAATTGGACCCCATGGATTGTTAAAATGAGTAAACAGTAAAAATAATGTTGCAGCCAGCAGATGGCAGTACATGAGTGAGAAATAAACAACCTGAAGCACTCAGGATCAAACTTTTTCGGCACAAGGGAATTTTAGACACATTCGCTTTAGTCAACTCAGGACGCACTGGCTTTAGTCAGTTTGTTGTTAGTCAACTAGGCTGCTACTCCGGAAAAAAAACATCCAGTAAACCAGGGGTGCGCAACTGCAGTCCTCGAGCCTCCCTCAACAGGTCAGGTTTTCAGGATATCTCAGCTTCAGCACAGGTGGCTCAATCTTTGACTGGGCTTCTGTTTGAGCCACCATTGCTGAAACAGGGACTAATTGAGCCACCTGTGCTGAAGCTGGAAGTGATTGAGCCACCTATGCTGAAGCTGGGATATCCTGAAAACCTAACCTGTTTTGGGGGAGGGTGGAGGAGCTTCAGGACTGGAGTTGAGCACTCCTGCTGTAAACCACAGGTGCTGCTCAGCAAGTGCTTTATCTAAAACAGGGCTGCTGCCACTCTTAGAGCAAGGAAGTGGAACGTATGTTTGCTCTTCATTTATTCAAAGCTATACTTCCTGTCAATCATCCTTTAAATCACTGCATGCCACAGGAAAGGCTCATCATAAGAAAACAATCCTTCGTACATGGGAGAACCTAATATGTACTGCCTCGGTGTCATACTGACATAGCATGAAACATTTTTGCTGGAAATCTCAGAATGAGTAAATCAGTCGAGACTTCCTCTTTTCTAGAGACATTTTTTGGGGGGGAAAAAAGGGAAGAGGTCAAAAGTGTCAAACACAGCCGTAGAACTTGATGCCTTTTTATAACTTTTATTGATGTACATTATTGCAGGTTAAGAAAATCAGTGGCAGCGAAGATCTACTGTATTAAACACATACATACATTCTGGTATGATATTAGGCAGTCAGCAATAGTTAACTTAATGCATCTGTGAGCTATTTCAGCATCTTTTGGTCTATCATTTTTTGCAATCGAATTTGTCAAAGTTAGATAACCAAACTTGTATTGTCCATTTGACATTGTTCTCTATCTATATGTAGGTTGTGCTTGTTCTGAAGAGGTGACGCGGCACAGTATCAGATATGTACATTATGTATACAGTATGTTATGTACACATGATGTTACAGAAATAGTATACAAAACAGGGTACTTTGAGTCATAATACAAAATAGGCATAAGTCTATCAAATATAGAAGTAAACATTGGTCGCAACTAGAGATAGGCGAATTTGCTCAAATTCTCGCATTCCCCCCCCCCCCCAAAATCCGTTTTGCGGTGTAAAATCCGCGGACGGTTTTAATCTGCGTGGATTCATCAAAATTCGTCATTGGATACAATCCGTTGACAAAATTGTAGAATCCAATCCACGGAATTAGCAACCCGCTGGCGGATTCCTTAGAGTGGGTTCTACAAATCCGTCCAAGGGTTGCAGAATCCGCAGTGTATTAGTAATAATAATTTTAAAAAAATGTGTGTGTGCCGAGCATGCGCATGTTAAGTGAAACTTCTTTGACTTTTGTCACAGAAGTTGTATTTGTGTTGGTGATGTTTTTAGTTAAAAATGAAAATACAATTTCAAAAAGCAAATAAATTTGACATAGAACGCGCCTGCTCGGCACGCATCCCCTGTGTTAGCTTTTTGCACTAACTGTAAATTCCTTGTGTGATAGTGTGTGTCTGTCTGTGTGTGTGTGTGACAGTGTGTGTGACACAGGGTGTGTGTGGGTGGTCTGCGCTCCGTGTCCTCTTCTCCTCTGGTGCTGCTGCTGCCCATGTGCGACGCGCTGTCGAGCTCCAGAGACCTCTGCGCATGCGCACAGGAGACAACTGCTTTTGCTTGAGCGATGCCAGCCGCTTCTGTGCATGCGTGGCATCTGTCAGCGGCACAACATATGCGCGGCATATGCGAACGGCGCCAGACAGTTATGCGGCCGTGGACGAATGTTGGCATGGAGGTAAGTGTTGGCCTCGAGCCAGCACTGACATCACTTGTGCCTTCCAACGGTGCACGCACCTCACATCCGTTCCCCCTTTGCGTCTCCACGATGCAGGTTTATCCCATCAAAATGTAGTACATGCGCCAGTGACTGTGACATTATCCGGAGGAGTCACTCGTGAATGCACCCAACGTCATTTCCGTTTCACATTTGTACTAGGTGCCACTAAAGAAGTTTCACTTAAAAAATCTGCAAAGCGTCAATTGCCCTTTTGGAGATTGATCTGCGGACCAAAGGAACCGGCCAATCCGCTGTGGATCTAAATCCACAAAAACAAGTCGCCCATCTCTGGTCCCAACAAGTCCCTGCCCTAAAAGGCATACAATCTGCGTGATGTGTTGGGAAACTGAAAAAGGCAATACGAATGCATGAAACTGCTGATTTTAAAGAGCATAAAAGATAGAGTTCACTGTGCAAAATACGCAAAAGGTATCTTATTTGATAGATAGGGAAAACCTCTTGCAGCTCGTCTTGATACAAATTTGAACAGAGAGGAGAGCAGGAAATGATACCATGCCTGCCAAATACCCTCGGACCGAATTCGACAGCAGTAAGAAGAAGACAAATGATCGCACCAAGGTAAGCTAACAAGGATTTATAGGCAATAAAAAGCACAAATTTTAAAATTCACAATTTAAAAGAAAACTTTAGACTCTGCATGATCTAGGTTGAGTCCCGACTGATGAGGCATTCACTGCGAAGAACGCGTCTCCCACAAACTGTGAAGCATGGGGAGTAATCGAGTTCCGAAAATGAGGTGGTCCTCCACTGAAAACAAGGTCTCAGAAACAAAAATGTTTCTCAAATGACCCTATGCGTTTCACACAAAGTGCTTCATCAGGTCCAAAAAAAGCGCTTTATGTGGGAAACACATAGGGTCTTTAGATTAGTCCCCATGCTTCACTGTTTGAAGATGGCGCAGTCAGCGCAGTGAATGCCTCCATCAGTCAGGACTCCGGGGCTTTTAATTGCCTATAACGCCTTAGAAAGTTACCGTGTGTGCGCTCTGTTTTCTTCCAGTTTAAAGCGCATGGTTGAAGAGGGTAATGTTAGTGTAGTCATTTTAAACTGCTATTAAATTCTTCATCCAATAATTTTTAGGTAGACCTCAAAGATAGAGAATAATCTTGGTGGATAGTAAATGGAAGGGTTATAGAGGAAGAAGCAAAATGCAAGAAAAGTTTAATGCATAAGAGAACAGTAGAGATGTGAGGCAAAGAAGAGGCCGCTTACAGTAAGTGCCTAACAGGTTAGTGCTGAATTACGGTGTACAAACAGAGGCAAAGGTATTTAAAGCATTGAAGGATGCAAGATCGTAATAATTAATATGGAATTTAATGGAAAGCCAGTAGGAGAATTTGATTAGGGTAGAAGCGGAGACATGTTGAAAGGAGCAGGGTTTAGAATATATTCTGAGGCAGAGAGCTGTGTTGCTGGAAAGCCAATTAAAGTGTAAATGAAGGTTGCAGTAGTTAAAAAGGGAAGCAATGCGGGTTATTAATTAAACTGTGATAGCAGTGACCAGGGAACTGTTGCATAAGAAACTCCCATTGATTGGGTGACTGACAGGAACAGGCTGATTCTAGCAATGTTGAGAATGAAAAAAAAAAAAAGTAAGAACTAGCAACATTTAGAATGTAAGGAGAGTCATGCTGACATGTTTCCTATTTCATTTAGTTTATTCACAGCATCAGGTTGTACCGTACTTGTCACCTCCAAGAAAGAGACAGGAAAAGATTAATAAAAAATATTTGTAATATATATAAAATATTTTGTCCGTTGGATAAATTGATCTTCTGCTGTATTGCATTCTGTTCTAAAGCTCCGGTATCCAGGAACCAGCTCCAACATTGTTCTTATTTGCTGTCATTGATTTCTCTGATATTATCATTTTTGTTATGTTATTGTACAACTTTTTTGTATTCATTTTATTAGCAAATGTATGATGTTGCTTGAAATGTTTTGCAACATTACCAACTGAGATGTAATTACACATGTTTTTTTAAAATGTGAATATGGGTGAAATTAGGCAATGCTCAAAAACTTTTTCTCAAAATGTTTGCCAAAATTGAGATCAAAAGTAAGAGTTTTTTTATGTTTTTGGCCATTTTTTCATGCCATTAAATAATTATGTTTGTAAAGGTGAAACACATTATCTTGGAATATGCATTCACCATAGTTTTTAAGCATGCAGCAATACTGTGACATCATACAGTATATCATCATTTGCATATTGTACGTCATATACTGCAGTTGCTAAGTTAAAAAAAATCAGTATAGAAATGGTTGATAATAAATTGAACATTTTTTAAAAGCTAATACAAAAAATATGTAGAGCAAAAGCCCAAATAAACTTGCTTTACTTCCAGTACATCTGACCACAAAACAAAGCCACTCCATAATATTAAAAATCAACCTTAAAATACCTTGTTCCTATTCATTTAGTCAAAATACCAACTCATGCATTAATTAAACTTTTAATGAATAACTGTTAAAGGTGTTCTGTTTGTGTTCCAAAGGTATGTGTTCAGCTATTTTCACATAGTATTGTTCTGAACAATAATTACTGATGCGGAATTTGTTTCAGAAAGGAGTTATGTTGCCATATATGCTAGTAAACCCTAGGGCATTGCAGCAGCCACAAGAATCAAGAAATTCAGCTTTTTCAGAGCATACTTTTGTGACTGGTAGTGGAGTTAAAGGAGCAATCCAAGACGGCAAATTTGTTTTCAATATTTCTTTTTTTTTAAATATATATATATATATATATATATATATATATACAATTGAAGCAGGGGGTCTCCGGAGCGCAACCCCGTTAATTTCAGCTCCGGGAACCACTGGAGATACTTATCCGAAGTAAGGGCCTCATGCAGTAAGCGACGATTATGTGAAATCGGCAAGCTTATCGATTAGTCATGTTATTGGCGTTTTTCCCTCTCCGTATGCAGTAAGTGCCGAATACATTCAAAATCAACCAGAAAACAAATCCGCCCACTCTCACGATGATGAGCCGATCACACACAGGTGTATCGGCGTGCGTGGCGGGGTGCTGTTAGGTTGCACAATCACAAATCTTGCTGAATCAGGCGAAACAAGCATGTTTTTGATTGCGCGCCATATTTAAAGGCAACGTGTACTGCTAATCATTCTCTGTGTTGTTGGGAGTGAGAGAGAGAGAGAGACGCACAGAGCTGGACGATTGAAGATTTGCATATTGACTGAGAGACTTGTTGTGTATTGGGTGAGCTTTGTCCTTTGTTGTTTTGTTTACATCTTTGTCTTGTTTTATATGTGGAAGTGGGTCGTGTGATTGCCTGTACATTTCTTGTCTGTTTTTTGTGAGTGCTGGAAGTATGCCCGCAAAGCGTGGGAAGAGTGATGCTGGTGGGAGTGGGAGTGCTACTCGTGCGAGTACGCGTCGGAGTGAACGTTCTGTTCAGGGGAGTGATGTTGCTGGTGCACCGAGTGGTGTTGCTGGGAGTGGGAGTGCTGTTGTTGGGAGTGGGAGTGCTGGTGCTGCGAGTGGTGTTGCTGGGAGTGGGAGTGCTGTTGTTGGGAGTGGGAGTGCTGTTGTTGGGAGTGGGAGTGCTGTTGCTGTGAGTGGGAGTGCTGGTGCTGGGAGTGGGAGTGCTGGTGCTGTGAGTGGGAGTGCTGGTGCTGGGAGTGCTGGTGCTAGGAGTGTGAGTGCTGGTGCTAGGAGTGTGAGTGCTGGTGCTAGGAGTGTGAGTGCTGGTGCTAGGAGTGGGAGTGCTGGTGCTGGGAGTGCTGCTGGTGGCGCAGTTGCTGATGGGGTGTCTGGTGGTGGCGTGCTTGCTGGTGGCCAGCTTTTGGAGGCTCTTCCATTGGAAGAAGGAGAGTCCAGTCAGCACCAGCCAAGCTCTGACCCTAAACCTGCTCGGAAAAAACGTGTGGAGAAGCCACGTAATCCTCGCTTCAATGACCAGGAAAATAGGGCTCTTGTCACTGGCATTCTGGAGCACTATGACAGTCTCTATGGACATTTAGTAGGTAAGTGTAACTTTACATTTATTATTCAAATACATGTGATCCTAGGTCATCTGAGTTTTGTTCATATGCAAATATGGGTACACAATATCTTTCTATGTTCATTAGTGTGGAAACACAGCTTTTTATCATGCCTTACAAGGACAAATAAACACAGGCGGTCAATTTGCCAGAACTGCATACAATATGAATGCAACCTTGCTTACATGTATAGGTTTAGTAGTGAATGCTCATGTGCTGCACATATTACACATAAAACAGCATGTTTGCTATCTCTTGGAACAGCTAGCAGTGTAGGAAACTGGTGCTTATATTATTATTAATTTACCTCATATCTTTTATATGTTTTTCAAGGGCGGACAAGTGCAGCAAGCAAAAAAGAAATGTGGGACACAATAGTCATTGGTGTCAATGCCTGTGGGAATAGTGTCAGGGACAAGTATCATTGTCGGAAAAGATTTGATGATATTAGGTCCAAATTGAAAAAGAAAATACAAGACCAACGCGTGCATGCTACTGGCACTGGAGGTGGGCCCACACCACAACGTCTCATATTGACTCCATTGGAGGAGCTGCTTCGGCCAAAATTACTTACCGTCGTCGTGGAAGGCTTGGCTGGTGACCGTGACATTGGAATTTATCCGTCACAATTTCCAGCAGGTGATAAATATTACTGTACTAGGCGTGTCGTTGCTTACAGTTATTTTGCATAGTTACACTGCTTTTTATACTGTCTTCACAATATAAGCATACCTGCATCTATATATGTATATGTCTGATTCTGTATATATATATCTCAAAATAGACATATATGTAGTAGTCCTACTAAAAGCAGTAACTAATATAGCACGTGCCATTGCGTGCTCATTTACATGTGAATTCCCAAAATGCATAGCTGCAGTGGAAGCAATTGATGGTGGGCGAAGATGGGGAACAACAGGGTAGTACACATGTGTAACACATGTTCATGAGAAATTATTAGTAGCTACAGGTACAGAACAGAAATATGTATCATATTATTGTGTATTTTATTGATTTTACTCCGACAAACATGACATTACTGCCTATTTTAAGCATGCATCAAAGAAATTGCATGTAACGGCCTACAAACATCACTGGCACTAACACATCTATAGTTGCTTATGAAAAGGTCCATTTTTGCTTTATGTCATATACAGACAGCATAATGAGGCACACGTATCATATGTTATGTCATTGTTTTCATAACTTAAACACTGCAGATGACTACTTAGCTCATCTACCATTGTGTTAAAGCAGCTGCAATTAATATCTCATCACAGCATACACTTCAACAGAGGGGGTGGGGTTCAGCACACACACTAATTACAGCCTCATTTCACGGTCAACTTAGTTCACACCATTTGCACCTGTTTCAAGTCATTGAAAGGTGTGGCTGATTAGGCTTTTTGGGGAAGGGAATACCTTTCTTACAACCTGAATAGCACAACTGAAGTTAATCACACTCATTTGAAAGCTTAACTCTAGCTACTAAATGCCCCAACAACTCATTACTTATCAAAGCGTACGTCACACATTAGTTCACTCATATCTATAGTTGAACTACTATGAAAGACACATTATCACACACTGCATGTGTTGTCTTGTTGAGTCACAGCCACATTCAGGTGTGCCACATCTTCGATTAATGTACCACACATATCCTCTACCAAAAACAACACTTTTTGCAATATGACCACCTTCATGATAACCATTGTGAATGGTCATCTCATGATAGTTATGTACATTATGATACTGATATCACTACACAACATATGATTTTTATGTACTCATTTAATCTATTTATCCTCACGCATTACTGCAGAAACATAGTATGTTGTATGTTAGGGAACTCAAAAATTCTAAGTACACAGGCATGTACAGTGTTATTACAACTATTTATGTTCACTTTCACACACATTTTCGGTTAAGGAACTGATGTTGTTAGTTAATCATAAATACAGAACATACAATAAGTGTTTGTTCAATATTTACACATGTAAATGTAAAACTTATGTTATTGTTATATATAGTTGCCCCTGGAGGACATGTGTCACCTGAGATGGAACAAGTGTCTTCACCTGGGTCAGCCAGCTCAACACTACTAGAAGGTGAGTGTATCATTTGCTAGCCATATAATATGTGCTCTTCTATATGTTATGTTGTCATGTGCATTATTTGTTTTGCACATCTTCTTTAAATAGGATTACTTAGTGTCAGTGAAAATTAAGTGTAAGGCAACATGTATTGTGTTAGTGATGTTAATTATCATGTAGGACTTCTGAGTTTAGAGCAACTTTTCATTCATTCATATTTCATACTGAGTCCAAACATTATTCGTAAGTCAAGGTAGTTTTTAATGAGGTTATAAAACGTATGCTAACATGTTAGGTGTTACTTAGGACACAGTACAATTACATAGTAACACAGCATACATTAACATGCCATTTAATAATGTGTACATTTCTTTTTAGAACATCATGGTGATGAGGATGATGAGTATGATGAGGATGACGCCACAGAAGAGACTGAAATACAATCATGTGACCATGAAGAGGTGCCAATAGAAACTGTTGTACCGCCAAATCGTCCATCAACTTCCACATACGATGCAATTGTAGCTTCAGAGGGAAAAATAGTGGACGCAGAAAATCGTCGCCATTCAGACATGATGACAGTGCTGGAAAGGATGATTGGACTGCAGGAAGAAACAGTATCACAATTGGCACATCTCCACAGAGTCTTCATTGAAGTGCCTAAACAGTTGCAAAAAATCAACACCTCATTCGAAGCATTAGTTGTTCAGCAAACACAAGCTAATTACTGGAGAATGACTAATGTACCACAATTCAACACCTCCCAGCCAGGATCTGTTCATGCAGGTCAGTTTTCACCACATTCATCTGATATTCATTCACCAGGCCCAAATGTTACCGGTCAAGTAGCAGACATTGCTGTGCAGGTTCCTGATGACATCCTACCGCTGCCATCTGTACAAATTCAGCAGCAGACACCTACAAAGGAGGCGACAAAAACAAAACAAGACACACATGAAACAGACCAACCATCACTTGTGCAGTGTCTACCAACTTGCTCACATGTGTCACTGGGCACAAGCCCTGTCCGTGAACAGTCACTACCCAAAAGCCCTGTAGGTGAGTCGCTGCCCAAAAGCCCTGTAGGTGAATCGCTGCCCAAAAGCCCTGTAGGTGAGTCGCTGCCCAAAAGCCCTGTAGGTGAATCGCTGCCCAAAAGCCCTGTAGGTGAATCGCTGCCCAAAAGCCCTGTAGGTGAATCACTGCCCAAAAGCCCTGTAGGTGAGTCACTGGCCACAAGCCCTGTAGGTGAGTCACTGGCCACAAGCCCCGTAGGTGAACAGTCACTGGCCACAAGCCCTGCCCGTGAAGTGCCAGAGGCCACTCAAAGTGGCTCTGTTGTGCCTAAAGTTGGTGGCAAAAGAAAAAGGAAAATTCAAGAGACAACAAGCAGGCCTGTTACTCGCTCGCAAAAGGAACAAAAAAAATAAATGTTATAATTCAGAAAATATGTCTTTGGCCTTGTTTTGTTGACTTCAGATTATCTAATTACTATTGTATGTATGCTGAAGACTGTGTTGTTTCCAAACTTTCAACTATGTTCTTGTACACGTGAAGTTTTGGAAATGTTAACACTCATAATTAATTGTGTTATAAATATTTATGTTGTAATCGTCTGTTCAGTAATGGTCCACCAGGAGCCAGTTGCTAAGTTTAGAGAAGCTGCCATTGACTTTGCAGCAAAACATTGCATTTGGGTGTGTTAATTGATGTAAGAATTGCATATGCATATTAGTCACATGCAATTATTAAAACACCTAAGTAAGTGCAAACATCTTTCTTGTACGTGTACAGCAGGATTATGTGTAAATTATTACTTACCTTTGCCTTGCTTGGCCATTGTAATTTTGTCCTTTAATCAGTTGTGTGTTCGTTTCTATAACATCTCAGAATGTATAATAATATATATATACACACACACACACACACACACACACACTGAGTGAGTGTGAGTGTGAGTGTGTGAGTGTGTATATATATATGTATATGTGTGTGTGTATATATATATATATATATATATATATATATATATATATATATATATATATATATATATATATATATATATATATATATAGTACTATATAAACTGGTATACACAAACTAATACACTTCATGCTTCCTTGTGAAAACACTATTTTAATAATACAGGCCTAATGTTTGAGAAATATCCTAAGTATGAGACTCTAACAGTATTGTGCTTAAACAAATGTTTATTACTTAATTCAATCATGTTTCTCACCATTTAAATAGGTTTCATACAAGGTATACTTAATGCCATCAATGTTGTGTGTACTCCTGCAATATAAAAAAAAATAAAATATTATATATAAATATATATATATTTTTATAAGAGATATATTTATATATATATATATATATATATATATATATATATATATATATATATATATATATATATACACACGTATTTAAACTCATGCAGACAGGGAGTTAACCAGACTTTCACATACACACAGAAATGTAAGCGGGGAAAAAACATTTCTTTTTGCAGGTGTGTTTTTACTGATATGCCTGGCTAAGAAATATTTTCACACACTGGTCTTTGTTAGTTTTCAAAAAAACACTATGTGAACGCATTCACAGTCTAGGGATGTTTTTCACAAACGAGATAAAAGAAGGAGAAATGTTTCTCCCACAGTCCCATATCACGAACCACAACTGTTAACCCAATTAGACAAACAAATCCAATTGGCGTTTGAAATAAGGAGTCAAAGTAGTTACTTTTGTTGACCTTGACAAGGAAAAACAGGAGTTTGTTAGCCATTCAGCACTTTCATTTTGATGAGCAAATAACACAGACCTGCACACAGCTTTTGTGCTACTCAGACATGGCTGATGAATTCGTTAACAATATTAATCCCCTTTTAGGGTATAAGTACATGATCTGTGAAGCCATCTTGAACAGTCGCGGACAGAAAGCAAGCACACGCCAAATCGATGATTTCATTCGAGCAAAATATCCTTATTACCAAGACCGTAAGCATGCACGGAATTTTAATTCCTCAATAAGATTCACTTTATCAAGTAATGACTTTTTTGAACGTGACCAGGATAAGCTACAACACACCTATGGTTTCTGGAAGATTGCCCCGGAAAAACAATTTATCCTGAAAGACGGCACTTATATTGTCGTGAAAGGCATATTTATTCCTAATGGCAATAGCAATGTATCCGCTACTACTGATCCGTTTGAATCGATACGTGCTGCAATATCTGCAGCCTCCATTCCTGAAACCCACATTGTACAAGAACAAAAGTACTATGATTATGTACCAAGCCTTTCAGCTGAAAATGCATTGGAATGGGAACCGGAAGAAATGAACCTACCTCCCGACCAATTATTTGAAGAAAGCAGTGGCGATTCCTATGAGCGCATCCTGGAGGAGATATGTGCCATACTGGATTCAGCGGTTGGGTTAAGCGTGGATGAAAATGGCTTGCATTTCTGGAGCGACCAGTTGCAGCCAGGCGAAGAGTTAATTCTAGAAGAATGGTAAATATAACAATCGTTATGCGTTGACTCTGCGTTTAAATTTTTTTTTTTTTTGTAACCACCATTTTCACTTTCAATGCGTGGATACAGCGTAACATTGCAGACTGCATAACATGTAGCGATCACAAACAAATTGTTTCCTAATACAATATAGTAGGACCTGAAAGAGTAGTACACATTGCTGACGGAATAAATATACGTACTTTCCTATCCCTTTAAACATATTAGCAACATTTTACCATTACTCTAACACATACCTGTTTTGTTATCATGCAACATCTACAACATTGAAAACCGGGTCCACCACGTATGACGTGGGACCCTTGTCATGGGCCAAGGCGTCCTTAAAAAGGATTAGTGATGTAAGTCCCGCCCCCAAGCGACGTGCGCGCCTCAAAGCCTATTGGCTGTCATGTTTTGTTATAGTAACGGTAACTGCAGTGTGTGATGCGTGCGGCTCAGTGTTTGTAGGCGTACCCTGGGCGTTAGCCGAATGTTAATTGAGTGGGAGGAGTGTTAGCGTGCGTTTCACGCTGGCTTAACATGACGTCACACGTATTGCATTTGCGCATTGTGTTATCGGCCGTGCTTTCTGTTCAAACACGTCTGTTTAAAAAGAATACAGATGTACTCGTTTAGAACGAATGTAGTTTCGTCTTCATTGTATTTGAAATAAAGATGTTATGTTTACTGGTATTTTCAACATGTATTGAACGCACAACGTACGCTTTGTTTTGCGCATGCGCTAACAGTTAGTGGAGCCAACCGTGAAGTGCGTGCGCACACAAAGATGTGCGCGCACATCTTTCAGTATACAGGCAACGTTCACTTCTTATACATAGTTATGCCTGCTACAAATTTAAAGAAA
The DNA here is from genome assembly GCF_040206685.1 of Ascaphus truei. Classification (NCBI taxonomy): domain Eukaryota; kingdom Metazoa; phylum Chordata; class Amphibia; order Anura; family Ascaphidae; genus Ascaphus; species Ascaphus truei. Next base: position 192,614,949 of record NC_134484.1, on the reverse strand, counting down.
CATTACATACTGATGAACAGTTTTACTTCTAACATATAAGTGAGTGACGTGTGTATCTACACAATCATATAGAGCTGCGTAACGCGTTGTCACGGATGCATATCTAGTAAGGTGCCATCTTTGACCATCATGTGTTTGCTGTATTTCAGAGATGTCGGGGAAGATACAATCGGATCAATGTATGATTTCAGAAGAGTCTACCTTTATATGAGATGATTGTGAGGAGGAGCCACCGACTACTATACTACATATGGAACTAATTTTATATTGCTTGCAGCGCTTATTAACAAACAATTAAAAATGTGATACCCTTATGCCTATATTGCATAAGCACTTAATTAACATAATGATGTTGCAAAAGAGTGCCTCATGAATTTTTATTGAGTGTTCTTTAATGACTACTAACATTTTATGACATGGTGTGTTTTATATATAACAACCATTCCCACTCTGCTAACACATTTGTGTATTCTAATATGTAATGGAACGTATGACTGTCGAAACTATGTAACAATAATAATAATAATATGAGCATGTTCATGTATAGGGCTGCTAGTTGTACGCAGCGATTTACAGACACATGTTTCAGCCTGAGGTCCCTGGCCCGTGGAACGTACAAATGTTTTTTTGCCGCATGAGGCACAGGGAGATAAAGTGACTTGGCCAAGGTCACAAGGAGCCCACACCGGGAATTGAACCAGACTCCCCTGCTTCAAACTATCAGTGCCAGTGTGTGTCTTTACTCAGTGAGCCACTCCTTCTCCCAATGTAAAGGACACTTACAACCAAGTAGCCATTTATTTTTAAAATCTCTTGTTACATGGGTATGTAGATAAAATGGTTTGGGACTGTAGCAAATAATGTTACTGGCCAGATGTTATGGTCCCCTCCAATGCATGATGTTCTGAATATGACATCACCATCATGTTATGAAGTACGTTTCTGTGTATATTTCATTAACCTAACTAACTATAGTTTACTGTGTTTATTAATCGTTTAGAAATACATAGTATAGTAAATATGATGATATAAGCTACCATAATAAAGCTGGTGTTATCATTTGTCGGTGTTATACATGGATCCTACACCAATTGATAGAGACACAAACAGTTGTCTTAAAAAGTGTGTCTATGCTAGTGATGAATGTGCTCCCGTAAGTAAACAAATAAGTACAGTTATCCCCTTTTCTCCAACCACCTCTATATTACATTAATGGAAATTATAAGGAAACATACATAAAATGTGATGAAATGTGAGTAATCATTTTGTAATACAATGCACATGAAAGCTCAAGAGTAGCTAAATGCATATACATGATACAGAAAGTACATATATGTAACATTTGTGTTTAAACCAATATGTTGGGTTTTTAGTTCCAATAATTATAGGAAGATTGAGGTAGCCACATCTTATGAGAGATGTCAGCAAATATACATACCATGATCAGTCATACTGGAGATATACCTATAATGCAAAGGAACAATATATAAATTGCAAACATTGACATGCCATCTTCAGTACCGTAAACAACACAGCAAAGTGTGTATTTGGTGTTAAATGTACAACACCATGTATATTTCATGACATTCAAAATGTAAATCAGCCTGGTGTACACATCATCTGGATGTACATGTTACACTGCACCAATAACATTGTATGTAAGCATACTAGAAGCATGAATGATTATGGGCATAATATGTGTTTTGTCTTAGCATAAGGAATAACACAATGCTAAAATATTATTGCTTTGTTACCCAAGTTGTATTCACATACACACAACTAAAGTACAATTGAAGAGGGATTATATAACCTGTGCAACAATAACATACCGGTGCCACATCCCTTTGTGCACACAGCAGAGAAAAGAAAGGTGTGCAACCCATATTCATCTGTGTCCTAACAGAAGGTTATATAAAGAAACATTATTGTTAATATAACATAATTAAACTATAAAAGTAGTACTAGGAACATATGAGTTTGTACTTACAAGAAAAAAATTAATTGATGAGATTCTGTCGTGTCTGGCCACCACTGGCTGTTTGTTCATTTTCAGCAGCTACATGGGTGGGATGCTCGTCTACCAAAGCCTCAGCTAGGTCTGACTGTACATTGTGCCTGAGTGCAACATTGTGCAAAATGCAACAGGCAAGGATAATATCAGACACTTTTTGAGGCTTGTATAGAAGAGCCCCACCAGTTCTGTCCAGACACCTAAACCTGGTCTTGAGTAGGCCAAATGTCCTCTCTATAACAGATCTTGTAGATATATGGGCTGCATTGTACCTGTCCTCTGCTTCAGTTTGAGGGTTTAGCACCGGAGTCAAGAGCCACGGCCTAATTCCGTATCCTGAGTCACCTATAATGAATGGAGCACACATAAGCTGACATTAGTGATCAAATTGTACAATGCCAACATTCCTAAATCAACATGTGTTTTGTGTTAGAACATGTAAATATGTACTCACCCAGCAGCCAACCAGGTTCAAAATGTCCCTCTTCGAACGCATGGAAGACTGAAGAGTTCCTCAGGATAGAGGAATCGTGACTGGAACCAGGGAACTTGGGTACCACATGCATTATCCTCATCGTGGCATCACATACCACCTGTACATTGAGTGAATGGTAGTACTTCCGATTGCGGTACACATGCTCACTCTGACTAGGTGCAATCAAAGCAACATGTGTGCAATCGATTGCACCCAGCACAGATGGTATCCCTGCTATATTATAAAAGCCAGTCCTGACTTCCAGCCACTCTGTTGCCTCTGTAGGAAAATGAATATAATTCCTAGCGCGTCTATTGAGTGCATAGAGAAACTGGGTCAAGGCCCGCGAGAATGTAGATTGCGAGACCCCGCCCACTATGCCCACAGTTGTCTGGTATGACGCGGAAGCAAGATAATGTAATGAGCACAGCATTTTAACAAGCCCAGGGACTGCACGACCTCTGGCTGTGAAAAAATCTAAATCCCCCCTTATCTCCTCATAAAGAGCTAAGATTGCTGCTGAACTCAAACGATAGCGACTTACAATCTCCTCCTCACTCATCCCATCTAACAGGGTTCTCTCCCTGTACAGACGCGGACGAGGCACAAGTTGTCTCCTCTGTCTTCTCCTCTGATCTCCTGTCCCTCTACCTGTCCCTCGGCCTGTCCCTCTCCCTGTCCCTGTCGTATCCGCGTCACTGTCACTGTCCCTCGGTGTGTCCCTACCTTGCCCTATATCATTCTCTTGATCAGCAAGCATGTCATAGAAAAGAATGTTCCTGCGTCTCCTAAACATTCGCAACATTTTGAAATGAGTAGCTGTGAATGAGCAGGTAATGTGCGTCCTTTAAATAGGTATGTGATGATGTCAGGTGACATAGTAAAATGCAAGGTGTTACATTAACATAATAAAGTACTTCTGTGGCAAGCTGTGTGCACTTGTTGTTCTAAGTATTTGTTGTGTGTATTCTGCAGGGAATGATGATATTTGGCAATGATGTGACGTGAAGCTTTGTACAAAGATTGCTTGCAAATAAATAGTTGCATGTGCAATGCATGTAACACTTGTGAACGCAAGAGTCAGTCATGTAATGAGACAAAAAGGCTGAGATTGACGTGGGAAAAGTTTTGTGTAACATGTGTAATTATCCATGTTATTGTGACATGTTGGCAACAATGAATAGTCGTGTGCATATGCATGCATTTGTGTAAGGAGGATAGTTGGTATAGAATGAGTTTACAAGGTGTCCCAATGATGAATTACTGTACATGTGTGTATAAGTTAGGTTGAAGTGCTTGTAATGCAACGGTTACAATGTAAACATGCAATGTGATTGAGCGTCCAATAAGTGACGTCATGAAAATAGGGAGGACCCAAAAGTATATGTAAACATGAGAAGACAGATGTACATGAACGTTTAAAGATGCGTGTCACATTACAAGCATTGTGTAATGTAAAGGAAGATGAATATACTGTGTATGTGTGACATGTGTGAAATGTGTAACATCATGTAAATAATTGTCGCTGAGTTGAGTAAAATGTGTGATATGATGTGAGGTTCTCCTTTAAGAGTGTAGTATAGTATTTTCCCTTGCCACATCATCACATGATGAGTAATGTGACCCGCAAATGCTGAAAACATGTAAAAGTCGAATGTTATGCAAATAAGACACATCAGCTGTGACACAATGCAGGGAATGCCCCCACACTGTAATGCAAATCCCCCTTGTATTGTGAGCAATGAAACGTAAACAGTACTATACTGTTATACGTCCCCGCTCCATTGACTTCCATTGATGTACAGAAGATTTTTTTTTTCTAAGTGCCGTTCCGGCAGCCTTAGCGATCGTTCTCCCGTCCAAAATGCCAACTTTAGTTGGCGGGAGAAATCGGCCATAACATCTCAATTTCGTAGTGCCGATCAGCCCCGATAAGCTGTTTTTTTTTGTTGAATCCAGCCGATTTAAAAAAGTGGCGATCAGTGTCGAAAACAGGCTTATCGGCAGGCGACTGGCCATAACCAAATTATCGGCTCCGAAACCTGGCGATATGAAGCACTTATCGGCGCTTACTGAATCTCAAACCCAATTTTGGCTATAACATGGCCATATTTCCCTTATCAACGCTTACTGCATGAGGCCCTAAGTGTTGTTAGCTGCTCTGGCTCAGCAAGCAGGGCTTTAAGGTTTAAAGATGCTGCATCACGTGGGCCAATAGGTAGCCGAACCGATGACGTCATGGCTTCCTATTGGCCCGCAGGATGCAAAAACTTTCAACGGCGGATTTATTGTGAATCCTGTCAGCCAAGGAGAGCTGCTACCAGCAGCTAATTCAGAGGTAAGTATCTCCGGAAGCAGGGGGTTCCTGGATCTGAAATTAACAGGGCTTAGTTCCAGAGACCCCCTGTTTCAATGCGATATAAAAATTAATTCTCCAAAAAATCCAACAGCTTGGATTGGCTCTTTAAGGGAGAATGGTCTATTTAAAAAAAATCAACAGTTAATGTTTATGCTTTTAAATTTACATTTTTTTAGTCAAGAAGATATACACAACCTGAAAAATGTATGTAACCCTCTTTCACCCCACCCGACATGAGATTGGGGGGGTACACTCCTTCTAGTTACTGTACACGGTCTTGGCGCTGTGACCTGCTGGCAAACAGGAGGGCTGCCCTCTGCTCATAGCAACATGATTTCCCTCCCTCTCACCCAGGTGGGGTAAGAGGGAGAGACCGCTTCTCTATCAGCTCTACTCAATATCTCCTTTCTGACTAACTGATTTCTCTAACTGGTAACTTATTTTAGGAAACATGTCTCAATTTGAATATCCTCAGGGAGTGTCTCTAGCTTTGAATCATTACAACTCAAAGTTGGATACCGATTGGCTCACACACATCAGGGGGTGTTCCAACCCATATCCACCCTTTGGATTAACATGCTCAAAGGTTGCTTCGGCCCGCCCCAGAATATTGCTACAATACTCAGAGCTGAAATACAAACAGGCTAACTGAAGGAATTAACCTTTCCACTGCCTGTTCTAACAGGACTGGCAGAGGAAAGGCCCAGAATTAGCAATAGCTGTCGAAGGCCAGGCTATATGTAATTAGTGCCAAAACAAATAATAGCGATTTTGCTATGTTTCTCAAATGTATGAAGCTAATTAACCTGTGTGAAACATGTTTTTTTTAATGTCACTTTATAAAAGAGTGAACTGTAAAAACCCTTTGTACAGAGACAATGGAGATTCAAAAAATACTAAAGTAGTTATCCAAGATTATATCAATAAATGTTCCATAATTTCTAAATGTGACTCCACAAAATCAAGTATAAATAACTAAACCACAGAGTACCTGCTAGATTCTTTCTACTCATTCTTTCTTGTTCTTAATTCAGCATTAATTAGCACTTCCTCTTCTATCATAAATGTTATAGCTTTTCTATATGTGATAATGATCTACAGTATGTTGGAAATTAGAGGAGGGTGAGGGGGGTGGAGGGGAGAGTATCTCTTCATAAAAAAAGCATCCACATATACAATCTTTAAAATTAATATGTGTCAGCACGTTAGACATATTGAAATGGTCAGTAAGTATAGAATAAATATTAGGGATTTCAAATGATTTGACGGTGCTGTAGCTGTTAGCTCTTGTTTTTTCTCTTGAACAAGCCCCTACACAAACCAGACCATAAAGGGTAAGGTATTCTCTCCCTTATATTCTAGGTATTATTGGCTAGCGTCCACATAAGCATGACAGTGAACATTCCACCATGCCAGTTTTATGGAGGATGTGGTGAGAATGGGAAGGTGAGCAGCTTGGGACAACAATAAAACTATTTCATGGGCAAGAAGTTCAATGCCTGCAATCGTACGCATTAATAGTGTGACCACACACCATAGTGGCACAATTTGTGAGTTCCTACATTCGCCAAATAGGTATCATAGCTCCCCTTTGAGTGTGTGTAGTAATAATAAAAATAATAATAATAATAATCTGATTTATCAAGGCTATTATGTTTTGGCAGAGATGTATCAATGCAATTTTGAAAGAAACCTGGTACAAAAAGTGGCTTTTTTTTTCATGCATCAATATGTCTCAAGTTACAATATGAAATATTTTGCACCAATATTTCTCCATGTCAATAACAGGAGTCACATGTCATACATATTGTAATGGGATGTATCAAGATCTTTGTCCGTGTTGCAGTGTTTATTCCTTTCCAATGAGCCTAAAGATCCATTAGGTATGAGGTGGTGTAAAACATAATGGTAACTATATGCACCAGATGTATTTGACTAACCAGCTTCTTAAATTCAATGAAACCGAGAGAAGAAGTAGAAAGAGAGCATAGAGCTAAGGCACATTTTCTTGGCATTGATATAAAAACCCACTTTGAGTAAATTATGTTCTATCATAAAGGCTCAAAGGATCTTCATAAAACAGCATACTGTAGTTAAAATTAACAACATGGATCAGGCCTCTTAACTGTGTTATTAGACAAACAAGTTTACAGATACGATAAGCAAAGAGAAGGAATGCCGACCATATAAGAGGCAGAACTAGCATTGTACTAAACCATCTCAGAAAGGCACAGTCTTCTCTAAATTGGTGGTGTTCCCAAAATGTTAAACTCAAAACAAAGAAAAACCCCAAATCTCAAAATGTTTCTGTAAAATACTTGATTATGTATGGCAATTTTGCATGTTTTCATCAAAATTATTATGAAGAAATCAGAAGTGCAGCAGGAGTAGCGGTAACATGGACACAATCATAAGACTCACAATGGGTTTGATATAGGGATGTCCACCCAGAAAAAAAAGAACCTAACTAATGTTTCAAATATATAAAACAGTGAATAGATTTGCATACCACCCGGCAGTTAGTGTCACAGTGGTGGAACCGGAAGTGACGATTTTCTCCGATGCCTTGGAAAATTCTTTGGAGGACTGGGAGGTTTCGTCTCACGCTACCCACGATTGAAACAACTAAAACACAGCACCACTTATGTGTTTTGTGGTGTTATCCACTTCGTCAGGGAGTAGTGATGCTGCACTAATGTCTGCATTTTTTATGGCAGGACTTCTTGTCATTGGTTAATTTCAATTCATTATAAAAACACGTGAGCAAGCTTCAATTATCTTTGTTTTAATTTTACATTTCAAGAGTGTGTGGTGTCAAAAATATATTAAAAAAATGTGTTCAAACCAACTATGAAGTGGGAACACACAAAATACTTAAGGTATACTTTGCATATATCTATATCCAATCGTGGGTAGCAAGAGATGAGACCTCCCAGTCTTCCTAAGAGAATATATATATTTATATAAATATATATATATATATATATATATATATCTATATATATATATATATATATATATACACTTTAGAATAAAAATGCTTCATCTACCGTTTTCAGTATCTTTTATATAGTACCTTTTACCAATTGTAAATATTGAAAATACATACAGTATCTTTTTGTATTTATTTGGTTTAGAGGTTGTAGTTTACTGTACTACAACCTTCAGATGTTTAACCAATTTCTAACAAAATATAGTGATTTGGTGATAAATGCGACATTATTTTTATTATGCTCTGAGTTTTAATAGTCATATTTTTTAGTTAAAATTTCAATGTTTTCACTTCATACCCCATACCTACCTACATTTTGCTGAAAGGTTCCCTGTGTGAGCAGTAATGCCATTATTCATGTATTCCTGCGATAATACTAAATCTCAAGTCTTTTGACTACTAATGTTTCAGGAAAATCATATCACTCTACGAAGAGCATTTTGTGATTCTAACTCAAATTACATTTGGACTGCAATGCTAGAGTGTGAGTGCCAAGTATTTAATACAAGGGAACACTATATTTCACTTTTGGTTAGAAAAGAACAGATTATGAATCCACAAATCCAAGGTGAGGCAGGATGCCCAGCATTAATGTTAAACAGCAACCTTTTCATTCATCTATCATTTCTGTTACAGTGCATTAATCTAATAGGAAAAAAGTTGCAACGTGCTCCCAAAGAAAAGAAGTAGGTAAAACTTGTACATTCTTTATGGTTTCACATCTGCTTTTGTTGACTATGGATTCTTTCAAGGGGGAAAAAGAAGATGCTATTTGCTACAATAAAATGCTCACCTTTTCACATACAGATGTGGTGTGAAACACTTGAAGCTGGTGTACTACGGTCAAAGTGCGACTGTGATCTCGGCCAAGCATGATAATAGCCTAGCGCAGGGGGAATTTCCTAGAAGGATTAACACAACGGGGTCCTTGCTTTGAATGAGACTCCAAGAGTTGAGCAGAGAGAAGCGGCCCCTCTCTCTGTCTCCCCGCATAGTTCTTACAGCAGATCCCACTGTTTTAATTATTATTTTTAGTACATTGAATTGGAGCGGGGGTCTCCAGAGCTGAAACACATTAAGTTTAGGTTCAGGGACACCCTGCTTCCCGAGGTAACAGGCCTCCGTATCCGGTGCCGGTATTTCCTGCAAGTTTAAATGTCCCGCGTCATGGCCCACTTGTCCGTGATATTTAAACTTGCAGGAGTTAATGGCATTTCATACCAATGCCTGCACCCTGGGAATCAGGGGGTCCACGGACCTGAAATTAATGCTGTTCAGCTCCGGAGAAAACCTGCTTCAATCATATGTACTAATAAATCAAATAAAAGCAGAGCTTCATTACATTAGGTGATAATTGCTAAGATAATGAAGAGGTTAAATGCTTCCACATCCCCACTCTTCCCCTCCCCGGGTGGCCGAAGCACTTATCCTCCCTCTAGAATAATGCCCAATTATCCCTATTGGACTTTGACAACATTGCACGCTTCTGTTGAGGAAGACGATACCGCTTCTAAAATAATAATAATAATAAAACAGATTGTGGATTATGTGTGCCAAAGCTTTCCCGATATATGAAAGTTAAAATTGCATCAATCCCTAAAAGAGGAGAGGTACATTCAAAATGGCGACGTTCCACACCCAACGTTACTAACCTACTGCAAAGCCAAAATGAGAAAATTCTGAGTTTACACAGGACATAAGTGACTGTTGATTAAAACCAGGTGTATTTAGGGCTGACAGCCGAAGTACAGAAAAATTGTGGTGAACCCAACCCCTCGCTACCAGAAAAATATATTTTTTTGCTCAAGACGGATAGCGTTTCCCGCCCAGTCAAGAGGAACAGAGCCCCACAAGCTAAGAGGGACAGAGTTTCCAAACAAAGATTCAAGAATGCTGTAAGCTCACCACAAACCGGGACCGGACCGCGGGGCTGAGGTGGAGATGTGAATACACCGACCTTAGACCACGAAGCCGGTTCTGGATTGCGCAGTCCATAGTCAATCATAGCCGGTTCAGGGCAGGGTAATCCATGGACAAGCCGGGGTCAGAGTTGGAGACGTCAGAGTAATTAATATCCAGGCTGGGGTTCGGCAACAGGTAGGCTGGTGCGAAGCGCTTCAGCGTAGCAGCTGAAGCACAGTAATGGCCTCTGCACGAGCAGCGGGAGTGGCCCATGATAATGCAGGCTGGCCTAGGAACACTGCAGGGTAGAACTGGGAGACCAGCACTTCAGCACAGGAACCAGGACTCTGCCTGGGGTGAATTCAGCAGGTCTCAGGAACAAGGCAAGGCTAAGGCAGAAGTGTTTGTGGCAAACACAGTTACATCCAAGTGAATCTTGGTTTATGCTTAACAATGAGGGAAAGGGAGGACCCAGTATAAGAAGGACAGGTAGCCAATCCAAAGACAGGGGTGTGTGGGAATTCCTCCAATGCCAGAGCAGAGAGACAGAGTTGCAGTGATTGCACACACAGGTGATAGTGCTTGCAGATCCAAGGGGAGGTCAGTCTGAGAGCTCACCAAATCTGCAAGAGTGAGCTCCAGCCTAACCCAGGAACGATTCTATGTGTGGAGCCCATTGCCTAGTGGCACGATGTGTGCGGCCACGCCCTTCCCTCTACATATGCCGCCTGGGGATACAGATATGGGCCACACCCATATTGCCTGTTTGTTAGGAGAGGGACTGAGTGTTACAGAGACAGAAGGGCGTGTAACAGGAAGTGACCATATCACTAACTCTTTTGATTGTGTGAACTGGACTATTTATCTGTGGTTTTGGTGAGATGATGACTGCTAACAGTACACCACAGCTAGTGTTCTTTGACGTCCCCAGCAGGATTTTTGTCATTACAGTAGGAGACAGAATTCCTACAAGCTGCTAGTTTGCTGCTAGCTTTTGTTCTTGTATAGCGCTGCTAGTTTTATATAGCGCTTTACAGAGACATTTTGCACACACAGTCCCTGCCCCGTAGAGCTTACAATCTATGTTTTTGGCATCTGAGGCACAAGGAGATAAAGTGACTTGCCCAAAGTCACAAGGAGCCAGCACCAGGAATTGAACAAGGTTCCCCTGCTTTAATCTTAGTGCCAGAGTCCATGTCTTTACTCACTGAGCCACTCCTTCTCCCTGTAATGGGCCCTACCCTATTGTTCGTGGAGCGAAGTTCCAAGAGGACAAGAGGAGAGGAACCTTGGAGTAGAGATGGGGATCTTCACAAAACATTAGTACAGACCAGGCCCCACCCTACATTATTATGTTATAGCTAGGGACAGTACCATAGTTAGGATCCCAGACGAAGATTAAGGGAGACCAATATAAGCTTTGAAGTATGAAAACGGCATGCCACACAGAGTGCCTCAGTAACGAGGACTCCTGGGTGCCGGCGGAACGGCTCTAACCACAGATCTGTATTAACAGTCTTCTCTAGCTACATGTGGCAGTTCCCGCAAAGATCAACGCAGGAACTGATAGGATTCCCAATGGGCCTAGCCTTACCGGGATAATACAGAGGGGTATTCTGAACAGAAAAAAGAAGGGGCCCGGGTCTCAGAACAGTAAAGCAACTAAGATAAATACCTCCCTTTGAGTATTGAGTGGGCATTCATGGAAGCACATAAAGCCTCGATAACAATAAATAAAGAAACAGTACAACATTTTGTAGCACACTTTCCACCACCCCCTGAGAGATATGGCGGCTACTGTGTATGTTGTGTATTACCTGTGGCTCACAGGAGGCCTGGGCCTCTGCTGCTGGGAGCCTGGCATGTGCCTGATCCGTTGGGTGACAGCAGCTCCACCTGTACGGGATCCTACTATGTGGGATAACCCCGTTACAGGAACCAATGTAATAAATACCCAGTGTTTCTAATAACAAGTTTACTGACATACAATAATCAAAATCTTCTTTCTCTATTATTGTGCGGACTATATAAAGACTTTTTTCCCACTGAGGCCACTATAGCGGAGCTCGAACTATACAAAGACTTTTTGCCCACTGAGGCCACCGCAGCGGAAGAGTGTGGGTGCGTTCCAGCGGTGCGTTGCACTGCCTGCTGTCCAGAGGCAGAAGCAGGGAGCGACCGACGTGACAAGCCCCACAGACTCTGCTGCATCAAACGGGGAACTTTTTCTATATGTGAGTGCTATTTACATGTTTTATAATAAATTGTAAGTGGTTTATTTTCATCCCGGCCACCATTTTATTGAGAGATTTGCAAAGTAAGATCCACGATTGCAGTGAAACAAAGTGACCACAGAAGGAAGAAAAAGATACCTTTGAAGAGCCTTTACCCACACAAGGAAGTGTGAGTATATATATATTTATTGTATATTTGCACTTTCCCAGTCCATTTTAGAATACACAATTAGGTGTGCATTGACGGAGGTTTTTACTCTTGTGCATCTTTTTGGTGTGAGGTAATTCTGGAAACTACGTTACCCAGCCTGCCAATTTAATTCTATCTGGCATTTTCACATCCATTGATTTGTGCTCCCATGTACTTTATTATCTGTGGGGGAACACACTGAGAAATTTGGCATGTAGACATCCTAGGAGAGGTCAAAGCTCCCCATGGAAAAACTAAAGATACCCTTTGAAGCCTGTACCGAGTATGTGCATTTCCACTATTTGTATCCCCACATAGAATACATCCATAGGAGTGCATTGACTGTGGTTTTTCTACTCTTGTGCATTTTTGGGGTGTGAGGTAAGTCTGGCTACATCGTTAACCAGCCTGCCTACTTTGACTTGATTTTTCTATCTTTCAACCCCAAATGATCCACGCTCCCCTATATTCCATCGCTGTTGGGGGAGGATTCTAAGAACTCTGGCAAGAAGAAACCGCAGAAGGATCAAAGAAGAGAAAACCCTGAGAAGACTGTACTCACACAAGGCCGTGTGAGTATCTATATTATTAGATACCAATTATATTAACCCGTCTCTACGTAGAATACAGCAAAAGGAGTGTATTGACTGAGGACTTCTTGCACCCTTGTGCACCCTTGAGGTGTAAGGTAAGTTTGGCTATATTGCTAACAAGTCTGCCTTTTTGATCTCTTTCTATCATCACGATTTTTGATTCGCGCTCCCCTTGTGTCTTTTTGTCTACCATACAATAATCAAAACAATAACCATAGAACGTGACCTTGCACGGCCTTACCCACACACACCCTGCCCTAAGAGTGTCCCCCAATGTACAGAGATGCCCTGGGCAACCCCACAACCCAGTGTCCACAGAAGCCAACCCACCCAGACGTGTGAGACAGCGCTGTCCACAGTAACTGAAAGTGTTATAGTTGGTGCACATTGTGAGGTACCTGCCCAGGTGCTCCAGCACCCGGGAATAGCTGAAGAGCAAAAGGGATCCACTGATCCAGCGATGTCGATGTCAGTGAAGCCTCTGAGTGGGGTGAACTCTGGTAGGAGGGTCTTACCTTTGATAGTCTATGACTAATCTGACACCTAGACCCTACCTTCCCTTTCTCTATCCTGGCTCCAACTGACCAACTGCCCTAACAGTCCTTACTGTTATCACTGTTCTAACTGTTGTCTTGTATTGTATGCCTTTATTTATATAGTGCCAAAAGTGTACTTAGCGCTTCACAAAGAATACAGTACAGGGAATTATAATAATACAATAAGTGCAGAAAAATCAGACAATAGGAAAGGAAATCCCTGCCCGAAGAGCTTACAATATAAGAGGTTTGATGGGGAACTTACAGAGACAGCAGGTGAGGGAATAAGTGCTGTAGATGGCAGTGCTTGGTCACAATTGGGTTGTAGGAGTGACTGAGTGTGGGACAGTAACCATTAGTGCGAGCTATTTGGATGCTTGATTTGGGGGGCAAGTTTTAAGGTTTGTCAGTATTAAAATGAGAAGGTTAACACAATTTACAGGGGAAGAGATGGAAGGGAGGTATATCTGGCTTCAGGCTTAGGGGAGATCCCCAGCAGCAGGAAAGAGTCGATAGCTGTTATCACTGTTCTAACTGTTTTAAATGCAGCCTATTGGCTGCCTGGCAACATGTGTTCTGCAGCCCCTGAGGCTGCTGAGACTTATAGTTCCCAGCGGAGGTAATACCGAATGGCCGCCGAAGCTGTGCTCCTTTGCGCATCCCCCCACACTCTCCCCAGCCTCCGCTGCCTATGGAAAGGTAAGGGGACAAACAGGGGACAAAGGGAACCCAGGCTATTCTATGGAAGCGCATAAAGCATCGATAACAATAAAGAAACAGTATAACATTGTTTAAAGTGTGGTGTTGTGTCCCCGTGCCTGGGGACCTAAATAAAAGACTGTTGTATGACAAAAGTTCCTGGCGCCCATTATTCCACAACCTTGCTACCTCATTGACCAGCCACCTGATTCTGGCAACCTAAGTCAAGGTAACCTGTGCAGCAGTGGCGTAACTCTCCCCCTCCTCCTCCTCATCTCTCCTCGCACTCCTCCTCACCATCATCAGCTCTCCCCCTCCATCATCATCATCATCATCATCATCATCATCATCATCATCATCATCATCATCATCATCATCATCATCATCATCATCATCATCATCATCATCATCATCATCATCATCATCATCATCAGCTCTCCCCCTCATCATCATCACGATCTCTCCCCTGCATAATCATCACAATCAGCTTCCCCCCCATCATCATCAGGTCTCTTGCTCCTGCTCCTCAATGCCTACCTGTGTGTGGTAATAGAGACAGGCGAGGGGAGATGGTATGCGGCGGTGGCGGGCTGGCGACAATAAACAGAGGATAAGCCAGCAGAGAAATTAGTAGTTGTTACAGAGGCAGAGCAGGACGGCCGGGGAGGAGCGCGCTCTAGCGGTCTGACCCGGAAGTCTTTGTTAGTTTAGGTGTCTGCTGCTATAGCACGCTCCTCCCCTGCCGTCCTGCTCTGCCTCTTTAGAAACTGCTAATTCCTCTTCCGGCTTATCCTCTGTTTAACGCCGGGTGCCCGCCACTGCCGCCTACCATCTCCCCCCGCCTGTCTCTATCTGAAGAGAGTGATGGGCCACCACCAGGAGGGGGGAGCGCGGGCCCATGGGCTTCGCCCGGGATATAGCTACGCCCCTGCCATGGGGAGTAGCCATACAGATGCAGCGGCCGTTATTCAAACAAATCATGGAGCTGCTTTCGTGTGTGCTGCTGTACTCCACGTGGAATTAATGCGGCCAACCGCCCCAGGCACACGTGTTTATCGCGGTAGCTTTGTTTGAATTTCATGGATTGTGTGCAACTAAATGCAATGAAATGAATAAATTGTAATATGTACAGTACTGTGCTACTGTGCTACTGTGTCAATTTCAGGTGTTTAAAAACCAGAACACTAAAATGCCATTTTCTGCACTCTCCTGCACTCTCATCTAAAGGCGGTACGGTTGGAAGAAATCACGCGCCATGATGTGGGTATTCCGAGGTATACAACGCGTGAAGTGTTAGAATATCGGCCGCTGCATCTGTAAATAACACACCGATTTAACCTCCTTAGAAGCTGGGCAGGGAGGGTTACATGACCATTGTATACAAGGTGAAATAAGAATTTGACTAATACTGTATGTTCCCTATCTATTGTTATGATCTCAGGACATGTTGTGTAATACCTTTTAACTTAGTCCCAACCCCGCTCCCCAAAGTATTCAATAGTCTCCAATCCTTTCAGAGTGAATTCCAGTAATTTGGCTTCACCTTGCAAGGATTGTCAATATTTACTAATATTTAATACAGTTCAGTATCTCACCTTGTGATCTCATTAACACCTTTACTTTCAAATATCACCTGTATGCAGATGACTCCCTTAAAATGCTCTCCATCAAACTCAAGATTAACTATAAAATTAAACTTGTCTCCATTCTGCCACCCCATCTTACATCTCAGCTCTAAACTCCCACTACATTTACACCCATAAGTCAGACTGGGGATGGAGTGTTCGAAAAGACGTACAATCCGGACGTTTGACTGTTAAACCGCGCGGTTTGTCACTTTTTATACACACGGTTTAGAAGATGCAATTTGCAATACAGAAAAGGTTTTATTCTAACATTTAATTCCATGACTTCGGAACATGCAAAACCATGACGTTCAAAACTTGTGAGCTACTAGAATAGGCCCCTAAATGTCTTCGGTGTCACGGTTACGCGACTGCAGTAGTTGCTGTGTGTGTGGGAGATACTGTAGAGTGTGTGCATGTGCGTGTGTGTGTGTCAGTATGTACGATGAACTTCAACCCCCTGGTTCAGATAAAATAGAAAAACACAAAAAGAGCAGCCAGGATTGCTGCTTTAATACAGATAAATATAAGGGTAGGCATTTGGGCAGCAACAAAAAGCATTCTACCTACAAATTAAATGAGATACGATGAGGCCAAGCCTTGATGTAAGGATTTAGGAGTGCTTGTAGACAGGAGGCTTAGTAATGATGCTCAATAGCTACGGTATGTAACACCCCCTAACATCCCCACTCCCAAACCTTAATGGGATCAGCTGTCTGGCTGGACCATACTCCATTACAAAAAAAATTAGATAATTTGATGCACTCCAGAATCCCACTCTGATCATGTCATGTGACTTTTAAGTGCACAATAATATGATACTAATAAATTCCTAGTATTTGGCTGACCTCAGAAAATGGTTTCTTCTTCCGTTGGTGCAAGATTTTCTTTAAAGGGTCAGAGGTGCACAATGTCTCTCAGGTTCATAGAAGTGAAAAAAATAAATAATAACATTGTGTAACTCTGTTTACAAAATTGTGTACACACTTTTGTACACGTAGTTACACCATGTTATGATTTATTTTTTCACTTACCTGAACCTGGACCATTCTCCAACCTGAGGTACACTCCATCCCACAATGAGCAGTCAGTTTACCTTTTTGTTTCAACATTGTCCCTCATTCCCGCTAGATTGTAAGCTCTGAGCAGCAGGTTCCTCATTACCTTCTGTATCTGTTTGTGCATGTTTGTCCTTATTTGTATATAACTCTGTTTATGTCATTTAGATCTCTCTGTACCTCCATTGTACCGCACTGCGGAATATGTTGCAAGTCTCAGTCTGTGGGTTGTATTTACTAAGCAGTGCTACTCCATAAGATACAGTACCTTCCAGAATGACTTAATAAATATAGCCGTCTAGCTCGTTCAAGTTAAAGGGCTGTAAGGTGTCCGACGGTCCATAAGGTGTTTTATGGAGTAACACATCTTAGTAAATATGGCTCCTTATGGCTTAGTCACGTGAAGAGTGCCATAATGTGTCTTGTAGCATTTAATGTTTCTAATGGAGTAGCATATCTTAGTAGATGTATCCCAATATCCATTGGTGGTGGTGGTGTATATTTGAAACCAAAATGTTACTAAGCAAGTATTGTATAGAGAGAGAGGGAGAGGGAGAGGGAGAGAATGGAAATACTTTTAGGAAATGTAGGATGTGAGTCATTTAAATATACTGTACTTAGCATACAGTATCTCATTAGCATATCTCCCAGGTACAGTATGCTCCCTTTTGAGCCAAGGTATCTATTGCTATGTTATTTGGATTGAGGTTTGAGGGGATTATACACAACTTGAGACTATAACTAAAAAGGTATATTTTCTCTCTCTCTTAAAGGAAACAAAATGAATCTGATTTTTTCCCCCAGACTATTCCATGGCTAAAAGTCAAACGTCCAATTCGCAAGCGGAATCCGAATCGAGCAGAAATGTTGCCCATCTCTATGTAAGTATTATTTTGCTAAACAGCATTTGTAAACCTACATTAAATTAATAAGTTGGTAAGGGAATGAACCCTAAAAGGGTGCTTCAAATCGATGTTGGCTGAAGACCGTTATCACAGTCTTCAAGGGATCAGTGGTTATTGATAATTCATGAACAATGTGAAGGTTCCCCCATTATATTCATCAGTTCATATAGACAGATATATGTAGTATAAAACTCAGGCACATGGGGTAAACCGCTATGGGGAAAGAGAGACCTCTAACCTGACCGGAGTGCTTGTCCCATCCGGCGGTTCCTTCTCTGGCGGGTCACGTGTTTCCAGCGGGTCCTTGAGCAGGGAGTGCAGAGACTCACGGGGCTGTCTCAGCCTGTGCCTGTTGAGCTGTCCGTTCGGGGGAGAAAGAAACCTCACCACTGTTCTCCTTGGCGTGCATCCGTCCCAGCACTGAAAAACCAGGAAAGTGAAGAAAGGGGGAAGGTGTTGGAGAACTGCAGTAAAAAATACCAGGCTGGCGGCGGCGTGCAACAAAATAACTTTAATGCGGCATATAAGCCCTGATTAAAAAGACAGAACAATTCTCTGACGCGTTTCGTTTAAGCGACTTTTTTTTAAATTAATAAGAGCTGATCTATCCAATTTAGATAGACACTAGTAGTGTGTAAGATTAATATTTCAAATCATAGACATACTGTACAGAATCCTCCAACTATTATGGAAACAATATTCCCTTAGAGAATGTCAGAAAATAGGGTACTTACAGTATATACACCCTATATATTTGTAGGTATGCAAGGCACAGTTATCTTAGAAATATTACACTGGACATGTTGAGTGCTTAATCAATTATTCATTTAAGTGAAGGTGTATTAAAAGAAGAAGCTCTTATACTGTACATGCATAATTTGCAAACTGGGAAATGTATATGTTGGGCAAAATATGTGATTATCATATAGATAGACATCTTACAGCATATTTGTGATTATAAGGTCACTAGTCAACTAATAGTCTGAGTACTTGCTTTTAACCACTTCACTGATGGATGGTCTTATAAAATATTGAACTGCAGTATTTGTCAGATACCATTTGTCAGATAGATATATGAAGCAAATTGTACTACAGAAGTTTGTTGTCCATGATTCAGTGAGTTTTTGATCATGGCTAAAAATTATTGCTTCATTATTTAGAAAACGTAAGTGAACCTTAACTCCTTATATTTCTATTGATATATTGTTCTGTACTGACACCTCATGAATTATAGACCAATATCTGATTAATGTGCGATCTTAACAAAGAAATCTTTGCATTTAATATAAAAATTGTGAAGATACATTTATTCATATTATAATAGTAGTTCACTCAAAATAAATCCACTATTTTTAATATAAAATGCTAGAAACAAAATGATAGAAAATAAATAGTAAAAAAGAATAGGAAAGGACAAGGGATATTTGAAAATTATAGTGCATGAGAATTTGTTTATTCCTTTTTCTGATCACTGTACAAACAAGTGAAATATGTTGAATCACTCGTGTCTCACTCATTTGTCTCCCAGCAGACATTTGTCTTCTATACAGATAAAAAGAAATATCCGTACGGCATTTAAAAGCAAAGTACTGTATCACAGGTATACACATCAAGACATATTAAAGAAGATTAGACACATATGTATGTGGGTATGGCTTGTGCCCAACGGCTCTCTTTGTGTAGCACTGCCGTTTGCCTTGGCTCTTCGCGACACAGTCTTCTAGGGTTTAATTTGTAGAAAAGAACATACACGTATATACACACACAAGAGGCACTCAGCCCTCAACCTTCAGTGGTTTCTTTTTCCACAAGCCACTTAAACCATGGGTGCCTTTAATAAAACAAAATCATAAAATAAAAACCTATTCCCAATAGGGAAACTAACTAAATTTTGCTGTGGCCCTTTCTAATGATGCTGGCCAGCTAAACTGGTTCCCAGCGCAAAACATATACTATATTATGCAACCAAACAGTCTTTTAACATTGCAGAGTCTTATTGATTGCTTTTCTGTATTGTATGGGATTCCTATCTGTATAGCTCCAACAGCAAACAGGAACACCGGTTCCGGGGAGCAGGCTGTGTCTAGCCCGTGGAAATGTTTTATCCTGGGTGGGGTTCCCAGCTGGTCCCAGCAGCATGCTTCCTTCAGGGCTGGGGAACCAGAACAGCCAGGGTCCTTCCTGGCTTGGAGAAAATCAATCTCTCCCCTTGTTGTGGAAAAGTAGTCTCTCTTTTGCAGGGTACTTCCTGCCTTTTTAAACCTTAACTTAGGAGTGCTGTCTTAATTAGTACCAGGTGCAGCAAGCTCCAATAGAGGAATTTAACCTCCTGTACACTGGAATCTATCCACTCCACTAGCTCTCTAGTCTAGAAGGACAGTGACTCCGTCATATAGCCTCCCCCGCAGCTCATTCCTACTGGGGTAAGCGACCAGTGCACAATTACTGTGCACCAACATTGGAGTCGTCCTCTCTTTCCTAGTCTTCCAGTTGAAAACTTTTCCCTTCGGGTCAATTACCAGGCCTTATTGGCCTGCAAACTGGTACTTCGCTACCTCTTTGTCTTGTGCCAGTTTGGCTTTCTCTTGTGAAGACAGTAACTCCGCGTTAGTGGTGATGGCTTTTGTACTTTCAGCATTTGAGACTAAAGACGGTCATTCACCCCAAGTTCTCTGTTTGGTTCCACACCATATAGCTTCAGTATTTCAGCTTGGGCGGAATTCTTATTAACCCCAAGTGTACCCCAAGGCGCCTCTCTATTACAGTCGATAGACTCGTAGGATTGGGCCTTTCTTTGTTGATCCCCTAACTTACTCAGACGGGAGTATCGTTGGACAATCCGTGAGGTCTTTCTCAGTTTACGATCACGGACACGCTTCCATCCCATTCATGACTGTCTCTTCACAGGAGCTGCCCTCATGGCAAGAAATCCACTTTGGGTCCCATGGGCACTGCAGTCACGCTTATCGGAGCGCATCACTTGCTTAGGTGGTTCAAACTTTGTAATCTCGTTTTGCAGTTGAGTGGTGTCCCCAGCTCTCACTGTACCCTTGTCTTCATGGGCATTAGTTTCTGTAGGATACAGACGCTCGGGCTGGGCCAATACCTTTTCCTGTAGTGGAGACACTTTTGTGAGGATCAGCGTAAGGTCCCGCTCCTGTCAGGCATCTCGCGACGTCACCAATGAAGCGCATCAGCCACAACCTGCACCCAGACACCACGTTTCTGGAAGGGCAGGGACCATCCTCAGGCTCCACACCCGTGACGCATGACTAGTAGAGATGAGATAATATATACAGTAATATCTATCACTGGTCGTGGCTAAGTATACATCAGTGGAGAATAGATTGTATAATTGTTCTGCTCCTTATACAGAAAATTCTCCCAAACACGTTACCCTCCTTTCCTCTTCTCATCCTTGTGTGAAAAGGTAAAAAAAGAATTAGTCATATGACCTCATGCAAATTTTGCAGAGGCAGACATGCCATGAGACTGGCTGTGCTATAACAACCATTCTAGCACAATTTTTGGCCAGAAGAAATTATTTGCTCCCTTTTGTTATGATTGTTAGTTATTGTATAGCACTATTAGTGTATGCAGCACTGTACATTTAATTTTTGCAAGGCTCCTGCCCCATAAAACTTACAATCTATTGTTTGGTGCCCGAGGCACAGGGAGATAAAGTGACTTGCTCAAGGTCACAAGGAGCTGACATTGGGATTGGAAGCAGGGTCCCTTGATTCAAGCTTTGTTATTGTTTACAGAGTCAGTGTCTTTACTCACTGAGCTGCTCCTTCAGCCCTTTTCTCCCATTTCTGCTTTCTCTATTTTTATTTGTATTTTTTATGAGCAGTTTACACAAACTTGATTTGTAGCAAAGGAATAGACTTTGGAATAAAAATATAACGAAGCAGAGTACTGTAAATATCTTTGTCATCATAAGTTGCATGATTTAAAAATACATTCTGAATCATGTATAATGGATATATGACCAAAAAATGTGTTAAGGAAAAATAACAATCTTTTGATTTTTTTTTATATTCACTATGCCAGAATATATTTGGGTTTAAAAGGAATTGGGTTTGCAACAAATATTCAAGGTTAATCCATGAAATAGATTTCCTAGCAGAGCAATGTATCTTGTGTGGTGTACTACTGTATATACATTACTTTGGCATACAGTAGACATCAAAACACAAGGAACTAATGTTAGAAATAGCTTCCTCTGATTTCAATATTCGTTACCTTAATGTGTTTAGACAAGACTATTCAGATTTTCTTCCCATGGCATATGTCAGTTATTTCTACATCATATGTGTATATTTTTCACAACTAAGAGTTCAATGCGAACATTTTGCATAGTGCTGAACAATTGTAGCCAAAAGGGAAAATTTGGGGCAAAGCAAAAAAAAAAATGTCATATTGGGATAAAATGTCATTATTATATAGTCCTGAGTCCTGACTTATGTCATAACTAATTCAAATTGAAACTAGTTCAGTGACTACAGTAGGACAGCATTCTCCATCTTCTTCAACTCGTTCCCACTTAAGAGACAAAATCCTCAACAACTTGGGATGAGAATCCAAGAGTGGAAATAGCTGACTAGTTTTCACATATAACTGCAAACCTAATGGATAGTTTTGTACTGTATATATATATAATGCTTCTTTGAAAAATCTCACCCCCTAGTTCAATACAGGGTTAAGTATTTTCATAGTACTGGAAGTACAAGGATATACTGTTCAGTAGTAACATACTGTACACTGTAAATATACTGGTCTTTTTCTCCTCTCCACAAAATTCACAATATTGCAAGGGAGAACTTTGTGTTAGCATTTCAGTGCAAAATGCAATCTCGCTTCTTAGTGTATACCATGGAAATATCTTATTATGAGATATTTCTACATTTGCATATAGATTCTGCAGACTGCATGGACTTGGAAATTCAGAACCAAATCTTAAACTAATATTCTGTTTTTGCAGTTTATGGACATGCAAGAACTTTTTAATTAATATAGTGGATGTTTTCCATTGAAATGCAACTCTCAAAGTTTAATAAATTGTCCCCTTAAAGTTTTTCTATAAATTTAATTGGTCAAATATATTTGTATTATTATTATTAGGTCCCAATAGAGTTTAAGGGGTCGGGGGGATATTGGAGATACTGTATGGAACACAAGAAGAGATGGGGAAGCACAATGTGAAAGGAATATGCTTTCTTTCGCTGATGGTCAATGTGGTGTTTAAACCTCCATTGATCCCTCAGAGGAAGATCAGAAAACTCCTTGGATGAGGAGCTTGCGTATATGTGTGTGATCACAGGGATGAATAAATAAATAAATAAATAACTTACACGGCCTTGTGTAAGTTGTATCCCATCAAGGTTTCTTTTACTTTCTTTCGAGTCTTGCTTCTGGATGGTGGTGCTTCTTTCTTCCTGGTCATTTTTCCTTTCTTTACTTCTCTCTGCGTCCTTGATGTTTCTCGTTTAGATATATGGATTCTTTTTTTTTGTAACTTAAATTTTATTGCATTTTTCCAAACAAGTGATACAGAATACAGTATACATTACATTCATTTTTAGTGTTAATCTCCGCTATAGACAGTACCGTATGTCAGCTTGTGAGACATATCCCGGTTTTTCGGGCCCTACTCGACCGGATTGTTTTGGGTAGACTAGCAATAAAGATAATAACATAATTCACATAGTACGATTGATTCAAATTGACAAACACAAAATCAATAAAGAAAAAAAAAAAAAATAATAAAAAAAAAAAAAAAAAAAAAAAAAAAGGAGGTGGGTAGGAAGGGGGTAAAGGGGTGGCGCGGCCGGAAGAGGAGCATCGACTCATGCTAGGTCTCTTCACCGCTCCTAGTAAGGTTCTTTGTGGGTTGCGTCCTCTCCAGTTTAACACCTCTGTAGGCGTTCTGTCTATTTGTCTGTGTAATCGTCGTGAGCTGAGTTTCCGCTCCTAAAGGAGAACATACCTTCATCTATCACAGCCAGATTGTGTTCCTCTCAACCCCGGGGATATCCGTCTGCGCCAGCCAAGGCGTCCATACTTTGAGATAATTGGTGCCAGTGTCGTTAACTAGACTCGTCAACTTTTCCATTTGGCAGATAAACCAAGATAGGTGGATTCTTAACTGTGGTTCGCCTCTCATGTGGATGTAAGTATAAACAATAAAAGAAGGCAATTAGGCACATACAAACACAGATCAGCTGCGGTAAAGGGATGAAGCAATATAATATTGCATGTGTCAAATACTGATGGGTAATATTCCACTCACACGGCCTAATGTGAGTGATCTCCTATATCCTTATCTTGTCAACGCCCGTATGGATAACAGGTCTTCAGGTGGGTAAGCAAATAACCACTGACCAGAGATCAAACATTCAAAACTGGTGGAAGGGGAAATGGTGGAATATATCAGAATACTCACACGGGCCAGTGTGAGTACACACTCGTAGAGATATCTTTGATGCTCCAGTGGCTATGGGACACTTAGCGCTATGGGTGGTGATAACTTTATTGTAAACTAGCATACATAGAAATCAGCAGTAAAACACTAATAAAAACGGTAAGGGGATGGGAAATATAAAAACAAAGAAGCCAATGCTGCTTCTATAGGGGAAGATACAACAGCAAAAGGAATCTCTTGGTGGTTGGTGGGCACAAAGTCTCTTATCTCCGCGTCCGGATGAAGAGTGTTTCCACAGCACCTCTGGTTCCTCTCTCAATGTTGCACAGTTCCAATGACGATGAGCTACGCGTTTCGCCCTAAACAGGGCCTCCTCAGGCTCGTGGAAAGTAGAATGCCTGGGTTCTAATCCCTTTAAATAGACCCAGGTCGGTCCTCCGTGATTGCTAATTGATTCCAGGCCCCCTGCACGTCGGAGAGCCGCCATCTTGATTGTTGCGTGCGCTTCCTGAGGTGGGCGCCCGGTATGACGTGAGCGGGTTGCGCCTTCATGGTTGAAAGCGTTCCTGCATTAGTTACTGCGCATGCGCTTTGCAAATCGATCCGTAGTCCCATAGTTATCATAGTGATCTCTCTCATATTCTTACTTTGGATAAGCATGGTAATAGATCCTTGTCGTTCTCGTGCTAAGATAAGTCCCTCATGGTATTCTAAAATACATAGACAGGTATTTGTGTACATCCGTCATTGAGGTAATAAAAGGTGCATATAGTACATATCTTGATGGTTGCAAAATACATAATACATGATACAAAATACATATTTATTAATAAGTGATCCTTATAAAGTGTGGCTTACTACGTTATGTTACATAATTTTATAGTATAGATGTCAATCTAACTATCTTTCAATTTAATCTAACTGTTGTACAGTTGTGACAGTCATAAAACATATCATTTACACAATGTTAAAAATGAGATTTAGAATAGGATCAATACAGGGTAGGGTAAAGACAATATATCCATAAAAGTTGGTGCTATATTAGTATTTTCATATTCATTGTGTATTCAATTGCCAAGGTGGCTGTAGGTGTTATAAATAGAATACATATTAATCACAATAAAATGTATTAACATTTTTAAAGAGATTTAAAAATATTTGGAAATGTTTAAAAAAGTTTAAAAAAGGTTAAAAGAGTTTAAAAAATAAGGCTATAGACAAAAAGTACAGTGATTCCAGGAGTGGAAATGGGTTATGTCTCTACTCAATATAAATCCCTCCCAGTGTCAGCTTTTGAGATGGAGAATTCCCTAATACAATTGGCCTATCATGCCTGAATTCTGGTATGTGGAGTGTTTCCCACGATGAATACATATATGCTGTGGCGAGAAAAAGCTGTTACATAAAAGCCCCCAGGTCTATATCAATGTTCATCCCCCTTGGTGTTAATGTTTTTAATTTGTAAATCCAGAACGTTTCCCGTTGGCATAATTTACGCAGCCTGTCCCCCCCCTCTCCAGTGGGCATCCACTCTCTCAATCCCTTTATAGGTTAAAGCTCCTGGATTACCCCCATGGGCTAGGCTGAAGTGTCTGGAAACGCTATGTGTCATTAGCTGCTTCCGGATATTGCCCATGTGTTCCAGCACGCGGACTCTCAAAGGTCTTGTAGTACGCCCCACGTACTGGAGACCACATGGGCATGACAGGAAGTATACAATGTGATCTGTGCGACAGTTTAGGTTTTGTTTAATTTTAAAAACCTCTTTCGTGATGTTGGAGGTAAATTCCATTTTCTCCCCTTTAGTGACTTGTTTACAAGCCTTACAGCCAAAGCAACTGAAAAAACCCATTGGCGAAGGTAGCCAATTTTGGGTCTTAGTCACTTCCCCTTTCTTGAAGACACTAGGGGCTAATTTTGATTTTATACAAGGGGCTTTTCTGAAGATTATTCTTGGGACGTCTGGGATGTGGTTTTTCAGAACAGGGTCTGTTTGTACCACATGCCAGTGTCGTTTGATGATATGTTGTATCCTGTTGGCTTCCGAATTATATGTGGTGATGAACGGTGTGTTAAAATCAGAACTTTTAACTTTGACATTTGTTCCCAATAAATCACTACGTGTTAAATTGTTCGTTTTTTCTAGTGCTGATTTTATAAGGTCTGGCTCATAGCCTCTATCTTTGAATCTCCCTTGTAATATCTGGGCTTGGTCCTTAAATGTACTGTCATCTGTGCAGTTCCTTTTTATACGCCTAAATTGGCCATAGGGTATATTCCGAAGCCATTTCTGATGGTGGCAACTTGTTGTGAGTAAAAAATTATTGGCATCAGTGGGTTTAAAAAAGGTTTTGGTTTTAATAGGTGAATGGTCTGTGTAAATAGTTAGGTCTAAAAAATTGATATTCGTTTTGCTGTGTTCAGAGGTAAACTCCAAATTTACGTCGTTATCGTTTATGTACTTAATAAAATGTAATAGTTCTGTCTCTTCCCCCTTCCAGATAAATAGTATGTCGTCTATATACCTGTGCCAGGAGACCAGGTTTGCGCTATAAGGATGCGTGGACCAAATATTCGCTTCCTCCCAGTCCGCCAAAAAAATGTTGACGTAACTGGGTGCAAACCTGGTCCCCATCGCGGTTCCGCACAGCTGGAGGTAAAAAGGCCATTGAACCAGAAAGCATTATGGGTTAAAATAAATTTAATACTGTCTGTTATAAAATTGCGCTGTTCTTCTAAAATTGAGCTGTCCTTCATAATAATTCTATCGACTGCCTCGAGGCCGTCCCTGTGTCTAATACTTGTGTACAGGGATTTTACGTCGCATGTTGCCAATATGAAATCATCTTGCCACTGTGTGTCTTTGAGTATGTTTATGACTTGGGTTGTGTCTTTGAGATATGACCGTCCCTCTGTCGCAT
This sequence comes from Ascaphus truei, assembly GCF_040206685.1. Classification (NCBI taxonomy): domain Eukaryota; kingdom Metazoa; phylum Chordata; class Amphibia; order Anura; family Ascaphidae; genus Ascaphus; species Ascaphus truei. The sequence continues at coordinate 192,588,025 of NC_134484.1, read as the reverse complement.
ATTTTTGTAGGAAATGATCTAGGTACTCTGAAAGGTTCTGTGTTAGTGATCCGATGCCCGATATAATAGGTCTGCCTGGCGGGGTTTCCAAACACTTATGCTCTTTTGGCAGGAAATAAATTAAAGGTAGGATTGGGTTATCCTGATGGATGTACTCCCATTCCTTATCGTTGAGGATCCCCAGATCCTTACCTTTGCCTAAGATAATGTCTAATTCGTGCTTGTGAACCCTTGTTGGATTCTGAGTCAATTCCTGGTATGTGGACGTATCCCCCAAAATTCTATTCACCTCTAAAAGATAATAGTCCGTGTCCATCACTACCACGCCGCCGCCCTTGTCTGCTGGCTTGATAGTGATGGACCTGTTCTCTGATAATTCTTCAAGTGCTTGTTTCTCCTCTTTACTTAGATTATCTCTAAATTTCTTTTTATTTGTTGTTAATTTTTCGAGGTCTTCTAGTATCAACTGATGGTAGACCTCTAGCTGGTGTCCCTTACTACCGGTGGGGTTAAACTTTGATTTCGCTCTTAACTTTGAGTGTGTGAAATTGTCTGTCTCCTTTTCTGTTGTTCCCACCGGGGTAGTGTTGATCATATCTCTAGTCTGAGCGTCTTTGTTTATAAAAAACTTCTTCATAGTCAATTGTCTCAAAAATGTGTTCGTGTCCATAAACATGGTAAAACCACTTGGTCTGGTTGCTGGTGCGAAGTTGATGCCCCGTGCTATTAGACTTAGTTGTGTATCTGTTAATTGAGTTTTGCTAATGTTAAAAACCCCTTTTATTTCGTTTGCTTCTTTTGTGGGCCTCCTTCTACCTCTCTTTCCTCTCTTTCTCTTTTTTTCCCTTGTTTCCTTTCCTCCGTCCCTGAGTCTGCTGGAATTAATGGTTTGTGTTTCGACATGTGGGGGTGTGGTGTGCCCTGTACTAAAAAGCCACTGTAGCTCCCTTCTTTGTGCGTTCCCATGCTGGACTTCTGTTTGGTGATCTGCTTGGACGCCTAACTCTCTCTGCTTCCCTTTATCTCCATCTTGAATGTTCCCTCCTATCCCTGTGTCCATCCCTTCCTCCTCTCCATTCTTGTCTTTCCCCTCTCGCTTCCCTATCATAATGGGATCTGTTGTCCCAACCGTAGCGTCCCTCTCGACTCTGATAGTCTCTACGGTGATAGTCCCCTCTATCTCGATAGTCAGATCTTCTCTCCCCTTCCCAATAGTGTCGGGGCCTCTCCTGGTGGTAATATCTATGGGTATCGTTTGCCTCTTGCTCCTTAGGTGGTCTTCTATCTTTTCCTTGTTTCCTATCTATGTGTTTTTCTGGGCTCCCTTTGCTAGTCCTGTTAGGGGGGGGGGTCGTTAATTTGGGTTTCTTTCCCCACATGATCTGTTGGTTTACAGTCTGTGGAGTTGAATCTGGGTCTTCTCGGTGTATGTGTGCTGCCATCCCTACTTTTTTCGTTAGGTTTATTTTGGCCGCTCTTGTCCCATTTCTTATTAAGGCCCTCTTTATAGTCTTCTTCATCTCTTTTGAATTTTAAGTTTTTTGAAATTTCGAGGCTTCTCTCTAGGGTGTCTATTTCTCCTGAGAGTTTTTTGTTCCTATCTTTGAATGTGGGACAATGTTTCAGTGGCTCTAGCCTTACTCTTATTTCGTTAATCTCCTCATCTAGTGTTTTGAGGGTGAATTGATGATGTTCTATTAAAAGTTTCATACGGTCATTACCGCACGTGTCTAATATGGTTTCCCACCTCACTGTGAACTCTATCTCGTGTAAATCGAAGGAGGGTTTTTTACTTACTCGTAATCCCCGTGGCACCCTTTTAACTTTAATGTTGGAGATATACCAGATAGACTTCATTGAAAATGTAAGTTTTCAGGGAGTTTTTAAATGTTTGAATGCTGGGGAGCAGTTTGATTGTATGTGGCAGGGAGTTCCAGAGAGAGTGCGCAGCATGGGAGAAGTCTTGTAGCCAGGAGTAAAGGAAGTAATAAGGCAGGTGGAGAGGTGAATGTTATGGGCAGAACATAGGAGATATTTAGAATATATTTGGAGGCGAGGGCTGAGATTTAAGGGGGGCAGTGTCATTGACAGCTTTGTAAGTCCGATTTAGGGTTTTAAATGTGATTCTAGAGGATAGACAAAGCAAGTGCAGGGATTTGCATAGAGGAGCATCAGAAGTGGAATTGTGCGTGAGGTACAGTAGATGGTTGCAGCATTTTGGACGGATTGGAGCTAGAACAGGTGGACAAGGGGAATTCAAACTAAGAGAAGGTTGCGGTAGTCAAGGCGGGACAAGATGAGTGAATTAGGATTTTAGTTGCATTACAAGTGAGAAAATAGCAATATTTCAGAGGTGGAAATGGCAGGATTTAGTGAGGGATTTAATGGGAAGAATGAAGGAGAGGGCAGAGTCAAAGACCCCAAGGCAGGGGGCTTGGGGTTTTGAGGAGATTGTGGTATTGTTGACAGTAATGGAGAAGTTTGGTGTAGGGGTGGCAGTGGAAGGGGGAAAGAGAATGTTCTGTTTTCGACATGTTAAGCATCAGGCAATGGTGGGACATGCAGGAGGTGATTGCAGGTAAATATGTGTGTCATCAACATAGAGATTATACTGAAAGCCAAAAGATTGTATTAGTTCACATAGAGAAAAGTTATAGAGTGAGAAGAGCGGAGGGCCAAGGACATAGCCTTGTGGCACCCCAACAGAAAGGAGTAAAGAGGAGGAGACACCACAGAAGGAGTGGTTGGATAGGTAGAATGTAAACCAGGAGAGGGCTGCATCACACAGGCCAATGGAGTGGAGAGTGTGCAGGAGAAGACAGTGATAAAAAGGATAAATAGTAAGGAGAAGTGACCCATAAACTTAGCTGAGTAGGTAATTTGCCACTTTTGTTAGTGTGGTGTAGATGGTGGAAACCAGATTGCAAACAGTTGACCAGAGAGTTGGAGGAGAGAAAGTAAATCAAGCAGTTGTATACAAGCTGATCAAAGAGCTCAGAGGCAAAGGGGAGAAGATAGATAGGGCAGTTGTTAGAGAGGGAGACTGTGTCAAGAGAAGGTTTCATTAGAATGAGCATAATGAGTGCATGTTTAAAGGAAGATGGGATTGTGTAACGTACGTGCTTGCCACAAACTGGTACCGGACCGCGGGGCTGAGGTGGGGATGTATAAGCACCGACCTTAAGCCACGGAGTCAGGTCCGGAGTGCGGATTCCATAATCAGACATAACCAGGTCAGGATTGGAGAAAGTAGGGTTAACGTTATCCAGGCAGGGGTCAAGGCAGGCGGTACAGGAGCGGTGGTCGAGGAAACAAGCCGAGGTCATCAACAGGAAATCTTGGGTGAAGGTACTTCAGCACAGGAGGCTAGAACCTTGAGAGAAGCCACTGCAGCGGAGATGTTTCATCGAAGGTGCTGCAGTGCGTCAGGAAAAGGCAAGGAGTAAACTCCACTTGGAGGAAGCAGGAACCAGAGGTGCAGACACGCCACAGGAAACGCTGGTGGGGAAACCAGCGTAGCCGCTACAGCGCGGCGAAGGCGAAGTCTACCAGGAACAAGGAAAGCAGCGCTGGGGCTGCTATGCAAGAAGGCCTTTGGATGCAGGCGACTGGAAGCAGGATACAAGGCACAAGGAGGCCCAGCAGGCCAAACAGGGAGTCTGTGACAAGCACAGTTACTTGCAACTTGGATTGCAAAGTCTATGTCCAGCAACTTCCTGAGGGCAGGGCAGGAACTAAATAGCAGAGGAGGCCAATCAGGCCAGAGCTGCACAGAGGCAGCAGGAGGCAGGTGATTGCAGAAGCAGGGAATAGTTTGTCTGGAACCTGCAAAGTTCCAGGTGGATGGGCTCCAGCCAAACCCAGGAGTGGATTCCTGACAGATTGTGCTGGAAATGAGATATTAAAAAGGTGGGTTAGGGTGGGGCTTAGTGTGCCAGAAATGGAGCAGAGGAAATAGGATCAGGAGGACAGTTTCTAGGGTGAAATGATCAGGAGTACAGAGACCTTATCCTCAGTCACAGGCAAAAAGTAGCTGAGGGTGGATTTAGGTTTGTAAAGGGAGGTAGCAGGTGGAGTCTGACACGAAGAGATGTTAAGTATGATGCAGTTAATCCTATCTGTGAAGTAAGTGGTAAGGTCTTGGGCCATGAAGGCAGAAAGGGGTACAGGTGATGTTGGGAAGAGAAGGGAGTTAAAGGTGGCAAATATGTATTGAGGGTTAGAGGACAGAGTTAGTATAAGAAAAAAATAGGTTTGCTTGGTAAGGGAAAGGACAGTGTTATAATAAAGGAGGAGAGTATGAATTTTATAGTAGAGGAAATCGACATTAGAGAATGATTTTTCTCCACAAAACTTCAGCTGCGCGTGAGCACTTTTGGAGATATTGGGTAATGTTTGTGTGCCATGGTTGTGGCTTAAATTGTTGGGATGGTGTGTGGTAGTAGAAAATGTATTGTCTAAGGCTAATGAAAGTGTACAGTTATGTAGAGAGGTTGCTAGGTCTACGCAGGAAAGGTTAAAGACGGGAGAGGAGATATTGATAATTGGAGGGGGTGTAGACTATGTAAATTTCTGTATGTTTGTGTGGAAGCAGGTGTTGTGGAGAGTGCAGAGGATAGAATGAGGATAAAGGTTAGGGGGTTATGATCAGAGAGAGGGAAGAGAGTGTAGAGACTGAGCAGAAAATGGGGGAAAACCAGGTCAAGGGAGTTCACATCGTAGTGAGTAGGAGAGGTGGTCAACTGGGAATAGTCCAAAGGAGGAGGTTAAAGAGAGAAAATGGGCAGGTGAAGTGGCATTAGGATTGTCAATAGGTATGTTAGAGTCTCCCAGGATGACAATAGGTGCGTCATAAAAGAGAAAGTGAGGAACCCAGGTGTAAAGGTTGTTAAGAACTTGAGTTTGTCTAAGAGTGCAATAGATGACAGCAACATAGAAGGAAGGGGGAGGGGGGAGGAAAGAGATGGACAGCAAGAATCTCATGATGAGAAAGACAGGGAGGGAGGGAGAAGGGGGTATGCTGAAATGTGCAGCATGGGGAAGGTAGTATGCCTACTTTCCCGCCCTGCCTATTACTGGTGTGTATAATGGAAATTCCACCATATCAGCAGGGGAGGTGGTGTCTGATATACACTAGTGAGCAATTTTGTGTAATGATTAAGAGGTTGAGAGAGTTTGAATTGAATAAATCATCGATAGCTGAAAGTTTATTGCTGACAGATCATGCATTTCATAGGACACAGGAAATGGAAGGGGGATGTGAAATGGGGATGAGGTCGAAGTGCTTGGCAGTGCATGGTGAAAATGAGACTTTGGAGTAAGCTGTGGGACGTGTGTCACGGGGGACTCCTGGAGCGGGTAGGAACTCGGTGGCCGGAACAGCGGGGACCAGGCAAGGATTGTTTGGGTTACAAGCAGGGTACAGCAACAGGAAGGCAGGAGCAGGACAGGGGAGCAGGAACTGAGACCAGGGAGCAGGGACAACCACATTACCAGCAAGGGCCTTTAATAATGTACAGGACTCCTACACGAACAGGAACAGAGGCAGAAGCATGGGCATGGTCATAAGGAGTCTGACACAAAACAAAGGCAAAGGAGGAACAGGAAACAGGAACTATAAGGACAGGAGCAACAAGAGGAGACAGGCAGAGAGGGGAACTCCAGAGCAGATAGAAAGCAGCAGCACACCCGGTGGACAGAGAAAGGAACTATGGCTAGGAGTAGGATGTCTGGGAGAGCCTAACATTACACCCCCTCTCAAGAGCGTTCTCTGGACAATCCTCCATGCTCTTCCTGGAGGCCTTGATGAAAGGCGAACTCAGGGTGACCCACCTCTGGTGGTTTGTCGACGGGCAAAACACTTGTGCCCACTACGATGGCGCAGGAACCAGTAACTGGCCCATCGGGCACTGCAAGGAACCTCCAGGTGGGTGCATCTGACTTAAATGCAGGGGCATGGAATTCAGGAACACGACATCAGGAACGGGCTCACCAGACTCTCCACACGAGTCAGTGGGCACATAGAGTTCACTTTCCATGGTCTCTTTTTGTGACCAACTTATCTTTTTTTAATTTTGGAATCAGAAACTTACCGATGGGTACGTTCAACTCAATTGCAGGGGCATGGACATCAGGAACATGAGCATCAGGGATGGGTGCATTAGACTCTCCATACGAGTCAGTGGAGACATTGAGTTCACTCTCCGTGGTCTCTTTTTGTGACCGCCAGTTTGTGGTATCACTTAATGAGAATTTAAGACCAGCTATTTGAGCTTTCAGTTCTTGAAGCTGTCCTTTTGCATTTCTTTTCCCACTCAATGCAGTTGCCAGTTCAGGTTCTCTGGAATTGAGTCGCGGTTCCACATTATTTATTTATTTATTTATTTTATTTATAAAATATTTTACCAGGAAGTAATACATTGGGAGTTACCTCTCGTTTTCAAGTATGTCCTGGGCATCTCCCAGCTGATGCAGAGCAAGGCTTTACTCTTTCTCCTTTTATTTATTTCTGACTGGACTTTGTACCTGGTACACCTCCTGGAGCTTATCCAGCTCCAGCTGCAGCTGAGCCTTCTCACGTGTGGTCCAGCAATTCGGCCACTTGACGGACGGACACTTTCTCTCACTCTTCTCTTTTTGGTGAGCTGTATCTTGAGCTCAGTGATCTGTGCCTGCAGCACTGTGAGGTACTGGGATGTGTGTTCAGCTGCCAGCTTTAGCTCTTCCATTTCTAGGCTGTGCTGCAATTTCCACTCCTCAGCGAGAGACCCCTGGTTGAGTTCATCCTGCAATTCTCCTCTCAGGGCCTTCATCTCTTCACTGTGCTCATACTGAGCTTGCTTGCACGCATACTTCATTACATTTTGGAGCTCTGCCAATTATTTTGCTAGTGTCACGCTGTGCCCACCACAAACTTGACGAGACCCTCGGTACTGAGGTGGGAATAGAGTAAACACCACCGACAGGCACGGGAATCTGATCTAGAGTGTGTGTAGTTGCTCGCGCCGGGTCAGGAGCAGGGAGGGTAGTGGAGTAGTGAATACTTGCCGAGATGAGGGTAATAGAAGTACGGAACGTTGGAGGTACTAGTCACTGGGGTCGGTGCTGGAGAAGGTAGAATAGTCGAGGTCCGAGAACCGAGTTCAGGATGGAGAGTTGCGGAGGGTCGAGGATAGCCAAGGTCGGGGTTCCAGAGAGGCGGTGGTCCAAAGGCAAGCCAAGGTCGGTACACGGGAGATCAAACAAGACAAGGCAGGATATCTAGAAGACAAGAGAGGTAAGCACAGGAACAGGAAGCTTATGCTCAGCCAATGTGCCAGTGGCACTGCTGAGCCTAAATAGATAAGACAGCCCAATAGGAGCAGGAGGCGGAACCGGGGCATGTTCGTGCAGAGCCTGTGATAGGCTATGGTAAGGAAGCCAGGTGAGAGTGCTGAGGCAATCAGTGCCTTTTGCCACGGAGCTTGGGTGCGTGGCGCGTGCGTCACACACGTGTGCTGCGCACAGGGAGTGTGCGCCGTGATCCGGAGGCGGGAACTCCCACTGTGACCCCAGCCCGCATGCGCCTGCGCGAGGACGCTGTCCAGCGTGAGGAGGAGCCGCGCGCATGCGCGGAAGAAGTGTGGGAATGTGCGCATGGGAGCGCGCGAGTGCTGGGCTCCATCAGCGGCCGTCAGGGCAGGTAGGGGAGTAGTGCGCCTGCGTGTGAAGGTGTGTGGCACCTGGCTCCTGACTGCTAGAGTCCCAGCAGCTTGTTTTTTCCAGGTTTCTTTCTCCTGGGTGTACTGACTGTTGGGGATGAAGTAGGGTCTCTGCTCCTCTAGCTCTTGCTTCAGTTTATGGACCACCTCGTGCTCCCTCTTATACAGAGTTACCTGGCCTCTAAGCTCCTCCTCTAGCGAGGCTCTGGTTATGCTCAGTGTGGCCTTCAGCTCCTCATGCTGCTGTCTGGGGACACACTGGGTACTCAAATGCTCTTGTAGTATTTTTTTACTTTGTTAGCAGTCTGGATACTTTCTACCAGCAGAACTCACTGCTTCTTGTCAGCATCCACCTGTTTCTCCTTGGTGTCCACATACTCGCACGCAGTTCTTGCAGCTGGCTCTGCAGCATATTTTCTGCTTGTGTGTTCTGCTCCAGGGAAACATGTTCTTCTTGCAGAAATCTGTATGCGTTCTGCAGTGCTGTCTATGTCTAACGTTTCCTGAGCCAATTGTTTCCTTACTCTTTGGGCTTGGTGAAGGTTCTCAGTCGCTTCACTGACCTGACTAGTCTGATTCATAACCTCTTCCTTCAGGTTTATTTTCTCTTTCTTTACTGTCTATGTCCCTTAGGACCATCTCATAAGCATCCCTCACTGTACACAGCTCTGTGTCTAGACCGTGGCGAGAGTGTTTCAGCTCGGTAATAAACCTGTGAACTTCTTTCTGAGATGCTTCCAGCACTGCGCCAACTTGATCCATGAAACTCTTGTACTGGGCAGAATAAGTGTAGGCCTTCTCCAGCGTACTTGACAAGATCACCCTGTCACTCTCCAACTGATCCTTTTCCCTTTTCAAGGCATACTCTGCTTTTTCCAGTGTCAATTGCATCCTCGACTTTTCTTCTATCAATAATCTCTTCTCCTCTCCTAATTCATGGAGTCTTTTATCGCCTTCATTGACTTGGACAAATAAGTTCTTGCTCATTTGGTTTACAGTTTCAAACCTACTATTTAACCCTTCAAAGGCCTCTCTCTCAGAACGTATCTCTGTGTTTAAGTAGCAAATCCCCTCCTGTACTACACCTGTGAATATCCTTTTGATAGGCTTCACGCTCTGGATTAAGCCTGTCAATTTCCTTCAGAGATATCTCCAGTGTTGTGTTAAGTTGATTAACAGAGCTCTGGTCCTGGGCAACATCAGTATATACCTCCTGCAACTTACTTGACATGATAGAAAAAAAAGCTGTATGGTGCTCTTGAACAAAGATCAATGGCTAATGTAAGCCTGAATGAACTAATTCCTCACTGGGTGAGTCCTTGGAGTATCACATAAATGACCAATGGTCACATGAAGATCAACATCTAAATCCACTATGAATTGAGTAGCTGGATGGAGTTCCACTATACGATAAGTAACAACTCCCACTAGCTAGTGTCCAGTCAGATGTACATCGATGTGGAACAATAAAAGGTGTATAAGAGTAAATTACTCACATCTGTGCTTGATAAAGAGCGTTCCGCTCGAAACACGTTGGTGGGGGCCCGTTGGCTCATTTGTGTTTTGATGTCTTGATCCATAAAATATTTTCTTTTATGGGATACACACTCTCTTGCAGTTTTTTTCCCCTTTTTTCACTGTGCACAGTAGTGCTCTAACTTTTCCTCATTTGTCTTACTTGACATGATAACCAGGTCACTCTTCAACTGATGGTTCTCTTTCTCCTCTAAAACACATTTAGCAATTGCTGTGGATAGACACTTCTGTAGTGCATCCTTGGCCTCTTGCTCTTTATTTAGTTGTCCATAGAGGCAATCTATCTCAGTCCTTGGGAATTGAGATGCCTGGGTTAGAGCTCTTTTACCTTGGTTAAAGGCGTCCTCTTTCTTTTCCATTAGTCTGGGATGATTCTGTTAGTCACCTAAGGCTGCAGCATATTTCTGTTCTCTTCTAACGCAGGTTTTCCTGAGGTTAAAAGGTAATCTTTAATTCCTTCTGCAATTTCTACTTTAATTGAACAGACACCCTTCTTTTTCTTCTTTCTCTTTTCCTTGAGAAACTCTGAAGAATCTGTGTTCATATGTATTGCTCAAGACTGTTTTCAAAGTGGGAGCCATAGCTTCAGATATGGGGAAACCAAAATTCCCAAGAAACCAGCAAAGAGGAAATGTGTCTTTAAAGCATAAACATAGGAACGAACAACAGAAATAGATATAAACCGGGAGACAAAAAGATAAGAGAACTGACCTTAAGATTTGAGACCTTAGCATAAGAGATAGAAGTATCAAATTGCAGGGGAAACCCTAGACAGAAACTTGCAGTTATATCTGAAACTTTAGAATTAGGCATAGGAATATCACAGGTGGCGAGAATCTAAGAGAGAAACTTGCAGTAACATATGAAACTTTTAGAATCAAGCACAGGAATATCACAGATTGGGGGGAATAAGAGCATGCAGCAAAAAAATAAATAATGAGAGCAGTTTTTTCTTTTGGAAATGGACCCTGAGAACCAGCAGTGATATACCCAAGCAAGGATAATCAAAAGCAAGAAAATTTGCAGTGGCCCACCCAGAAATGCAGGGAGGGACAAGCCTTGTCCGGGGAATAAAAGTCTGAAAGTCTGAGTCTGAAATGGCGAAATAGGTACTGTAGGGAAGGCTTTTGTTTTTTTTTTAAAGGGAAATTCTTCTCAGGGAGAAAAGTGGCACAACGTAAACCCTGCAGAACCCTTTGCTGCAACAAAAACCTTCAGGATCCCAAAATGGGATTTTTAAACACCAAAAAAAGTACTTATCTTCAAACCAATGCAAGTGGAAGGGGTTTGCTGAAGCAGGCAGGGGAATGGATCTGTTGCAGCGAGTCAGAAAGTGGCTTTTGTTTTTCTGTCACAGGGGACTCCTGGAGCGGGTAGGACCTCGGTGGCCGGAACAGCGGGGAGCAGGCAAGGATTATTGGGGTCACAAGCAGAGTTTGGCAACAGGAAGTCAGGAGTAGAACAAGGGAGCAGAAACTAAGACTAGGGAGCAGGGACTGAGATCAGGCAGGCGGGAACAAACAGGGACAAGCCAGATTACCAGCAAGGGTCTTTAATAATGTACACAACTCCAACACGGAACAGAGGCAGAATCATGGGCATAAGGAGTCTGACACAAAACAAAGGCAAGGAAGGAACAGGAAATAGGAACTATAAGAACAGAGGACAGGAGTAACAAGAGGAGACAGGCAGACAGATGAACCCCAGAGCAGACAGAAACCAGCAGCACACACGGTGGTCAGAGAAATGAACTATGGCTAGGAGCAGGATGTCTGGGAGAGCCTGAAAACGTGAAAGGATTGGTACTGTATGTGGATAAGTCCAGAATTAGGAAATATGTCACCACAGAATAGGAGTAATAATTAGACGATAGAGTAGTAGAGGGAGTTGCTGGATTTTTTTGAGTGATGAGGATGTGATGTAAGAAGCAGATGGAGTTGATGGCAGAAAAATGAGGGAAATGTCAGTAGTGAATGGAAAATTAGGAAGGAGGGTTTATGGGACAATGTTTAGAAGCTACACTATGGATAGAGGCAAAAGTGCAATTGAAAGAGATAAAAAAAGGGATAGCAATGTGACAGTAGTCTAAAGCTGAGAGGGTACTGAAGTTATGTAAGGAATCGGGGGCCACGTCCCTTGTGGTGTGACCCCTCCTTACCCACTACCAGTACTGCAGTGGCTGCTGCCCCTGCCCCCCGTCGCCACCCATGCCGCCGCCCAGTGCATACCTTGAACTCTGCCGTCGCCATCTTGGATTCTGGCACTGGTGTTACAGACTCTCAGCTGTGCTCCCCTACTTCCTGGTCTCTCAGCCACTCACGAGCAGCTCCTCGACACGCCTCCACCATGCCCCTCGTCCGGATTGGTCACTGTCGCTTTAAATATTCTGCTTTGGCTTCACTTCCTTGCCGAGCATAGATCCTTATGGGATGTTACCTGTGTTTCTGCCACAAGCCTTGTTCTTTCGTTACGTATCTCTGTTTTTGTTCCAGTTCGTTGTACTCGTCCAGTTTCCTCCAGGCCTGCTGCTGCTACGCTGAGTTCCTGAGTTCCTGAGTTCCTGGTTCTTACAGACCTGCTTCGTTTGCGCTGTAACACGGGGTTACTAGTGCTGCCTGGTGGTGTGCCTATTGCGGTCAGTCTTCCCTCTCCTAGACCGGAGCCATGGGTCGTGGACGCCACTCGCGTAAACCTCGTTCCCGACCTGCAGCGATTGCGCTGACGCAAAAGGACCAGCTTGATTTCCTGTTGCCGACTCCCTGCTTGAACTACGACTACCCGGATATCTCCTACCCCGACTCTGGCTTGCCCAACAACTATGCTGTTATCTCCAGTCCTGAACCCGGCCTGTTTGACTATGAACTGCGCACTCCGGACCAGTCTGCGCGGTATAAGGTCGGTGATTTCATAACCCAGCCTCAGCCCCGCGGTCCGGTCCCGGTTTGTGGCGAGCACAATCGTGAAAAGTTATTACTTAACAGGAAGCTGTAGTGTTTCCAGTTCGGGGTGTTGGCAGGTACAGTGTACAAACAGCAGTGAATGGCTGCAAATGGCATCCACCCTTTAGATGCCCTTTGGCTGGTGCCTGTAAGGACCGTTCCCCTTTGGTATTGGCGCATCCCTGAGGTGCTAACTTTACCTCATCCAAGATGGCCGTGAACTGTGGACACGTTGCCTCAACCAAGATGGCTGAAATACAGGAAGAGGCTTTACTCACCCTCAGCCTAGATGGAGACAGATATTGACTACACCTGGGCTAAGCCTTTATAAAGAAGCTACTTCCTTAATTCGTCCATCTTGGTTAAAGAGAAGTATCCACAGATCACGGCCATCTTGGTTGAGGTTGCAAGGATGGACCCTGACTGCCAAAGGCTTGCTGCTTAGTCAGGGCCATGGTGTGTTAAGAGAGAGAGAGAGGCTTTAGATGGAATGAACTTCAGCTGTGCAGAAATTTCTCTGTAGCATCCAGAGAGCAATAAACCTGTTGGTAAGAGGATACCGATTTTCAGCAGTCTGTAACTTAGTGTTGTATTTAGTGTTTGCAGTATGTGATTTGCAGTCTTTATCTTTGTATTTAGGGAAGAAGGGCTAGAAATATAAGAATAGGATGGTGGGTAGGTGCTAATCTGGACAAAACTGTTCTTAAACTCTGAAATCAGTTGACAGTTCCTAAATTGAAGTGCAGGTCGCATGTAGAGCATTCTCACAATTACCCTGTTGATATGACCTTCAATGTCCAAATATGACCCTATAACCCCTTGATGACCAAAGGGATAAGCACACTGAGTGTTCTTTAAGGATTATTCCTTAATTTTAGGCTTGAATTTTTAGCAAACTAGCAATCTGATTTATCTAAATCCAGCTATTAATGCTTAGGAATGCCCAGAAGTTAGAACCAGTAGGAGCTACTGTAAACACAAATTGCTTCCAACTTTTTTTAAGCAGCAGTACCTAGCTGTCTGCCAATTGCCACATAATACAGCAATTAAACCAGTAAAAAGCTATGAACTCACTGCAGTAACAGGTAATGCAGTGCTGCTGAGTAGATTACTTCAGTACTTCAGATCTTTAGAATTAAGCATCACATTGTAAGTAGAAATGAGTGAACCAGGCAAATCCGTTCTCTGGAATTTCCCGGATTTTTTAGGCCAAAATCCGTCTGCGAATTGGCCACTAAAAAATCCTCCATTGGACAATCCGAATGGAGTTTTAAGAATCCGATCCATGCTTGGATTGGTAAAAAACCACACACGGATTAATACGCAGAATGAGATATCCTCCCCCTCCACAGATTCATCCATGTACAGGCTAAAATATAAAAATCTGAAACTGCGGATTTGCCTTTTTGAGGCTGATCCGCGGCCCAAAGGAACCACCCACCAAATACGCAAAAAAGCGCCCATTGTAGGAGTGAATGATTAAAACAAAAAATAAACTGCATACAAACAAATTGACACCAAATTTTTGACACAAAACTATAAAGACATAATAATCTTGATCATGAGAAAAGCTAACCACCTCTAACAGTGAAAAAAAAGATTTATTTGTCTTTTGAAGATCAGATAACCAATACAATGTTCAGACAATGTTGCAGCATTTACCTGGAGACTGCCCCAGAACTCTCCCAGGCAAGTGTTCTAATACTCGTGGCTGCATCTGTTGGTGCCAGTTTCAGCGTAGGAACCTTGAGTTTGATGTTTTTAGATGACAGCCACACCTTGTCTCCTGGTTTAAACTCTTGGGTCATTCTTCGGTGACGATCTGCCTGTGCCTTCTGTCTGGTATTTACCATTTGAAATTCCCTTGGATCCTTCTGCACAGCTTTTGAAGACTATTGATTCTGTCATCTGCTGCTGGTACCCCGGAAGTGGAAGTAGAGATGGGTAGAAGTAATGGGTGAAATCCATAATTATTGAAGAAGGGCGACTCTTTGGTGGATTCGTTGTGCAAATTGTTATGCACGAATTCTGCCCTGGGGAGGAGCTCAAACCAGTCGTCCTGAGTATCAGTAATGAAACACCGGATATATTGCTCCAGGGACTGGTTAGTTCGCTCAGTCTGGCCGTTGGTTTGGGGATGATACCCTGAAGAAAAATGTAGCACTATTCCTAGTTGCTGGCAGAAGGAGCCCCAGAACTTGGATATGAACTGTGACCCTCTGTCGGAGACTATGACCAATGGTACTTGTGGAGGTGAAAGATTGCTTTGATAAAGATGTCTGCCAATTTGGGAGAGTTGGGAAGACCTTTTAATGGAATAAAATGAGACTGCATAGAAAAGCGATCTACCACAATTAAGATGGTGTTCATCCCTTTAGATACTGGCAGTTTGACTATGAAGTCCTTGGACAAGTGTGTCCATGGATGATCCGGGATGGGAAGTGGTCGAAGGAGTCCTGGTGGTTTATTCAGGGGAGTCTAATTCCGAGCGCATGTCGGGCACGCAGCACCGAATTCTTTGATGTCCTTTTGCATACCGGGCCACCAAAAGGTCCGCTCCACGAGATCAGTGTTCCTTCTAGTACCTGGATGTCCTGAAAGCTTAGAAGAGTAACTCCATTCAAGAACCTTCTTCCGATGAGGTGGTTGGGGTAAAAAATCGACCATCAGAAACTATGTGGTCCTTCGGAATGTGAGATTGCTTTGTACAATGTCCTTTAAGACATCAAACGTTTTGGTAGAAAGAATATATTTGGAGAAGAATAGGTTTCTGCTGATCCTCGGTTTTGTCATCTACCAGGAACTGGCGCGAGAGAGACACAGCCTAGATATTTTTAGAACCCAGAAGAAAAGAGATAATAAAATTGAATCTTGAAAAGAAAAGTGACCACCTGGCTTGATGAGCCCCTAAGCGTCGAGCACCCTCGATATAAAGCAAATTCTTGTGGTCGGTGAGAATAGTGATGGGGTTCTCCGTACCTTCCAAAAGATGTCTCACTTCCTCCAGAGCTAATTTGATTGCTAGGAGTTCCCGGTTGCCGATGTCATAATTTTGTTCCGCTGGAGAATTTTTTTCGAAAAAAAAAAAAAAGCACAGGGATGGAGTTTGGCTTGAGGGTTCATCCTCTGAGAGAGAATAGCACCGGCTCCAATGTCCGCATCTTCCTCCAAGGTGAACGGTAGCCTGGAATCTGAATGGATAAGAATGGGTGAAGAAACGAAGGCGGTCTTCAGGTGATGAAAAGCTTGATTAGCTGCCAGTGACCATGAAACAGGATCCGCACCTTTCTTAGTTAGAGCTGTGATCGGGGCTACTGCTGAGGAGACATTTTTAATAAACCTGCGGTAATAATTTGCAAACTCCAGGAAGCGCTTTACAGCCTTGAGGGTAGTGGGACAAGGCCAATCCAGAACCGCCTTTAACTTAGCTGGATCTATGGTGAACACACATGTTAGCAATGCTATATCCCTGGAAGGCTGTGGAAGTTTGACGGAAGTGACATTTTTCCAGCTTGGCATACAAATGGTTTTCCCGTAGGCATAGAAGTACAGTATCTGTTTAACAAGGCTGACATGTTCCTGTGAGGATTTAGAAAAGGTCATTATGTCGTCCAGATAAATGACCACAAATTGATTGAGCAGATCTCTGAAAATCTTGTTAACAAAGTCTTGGAAGATTGCAGGGGCATTACAGAGACCGAAGAGCATGACAAGGTATTCATAGTGGCCGTCACGGTTATTGAAATCCATTTTCCACTCGTTGCCTTGGCGAATCCTTACCAAATTGTAGGCCCCATGAAGATCCAATTTAGTAAAGATGTTGGCTCCTTGGAGGCGGTCGAAGATTTCTGGAATCAATGGTAAAGGGTAGCGGTTTTTAATGGTGATCTTGTTAAGACCACTGTAGTCAATACAGGGTCGTAGTGATCCATCTTTTTTCTTCACAAAAAAGAACCCTGCACCGGCTGGAGAAGAGGATTTACGAATAAAACCCTTTTGTAAATTTGCATGGATATACTCCTTCATAGCTTAATCTTGGTGACAGAAAGTGGATAAGAAGTTCCCCTGGGAGGTACCGATACAGGAAGCAAATCAATTGGACAATCGAAAGGACGATGCAGGGTAAGACCTCAGATCTAGCTTTATCAAACACGTTGCGAAATTCAGCGTAGACCTCAGGCAATTTTACCTTTACTTCATTGGGATTAAAGACCCCACAGATACTTTTGGGGGATACAGTTCTTGGAGCAGAGGGGGCTCCACAGGACATGGTCCTTGTCAAACCAATTGATGCATGGATTGTGAAGTTGCAGCCATGGGAGACCAAGAATCACATCTACTGAAGGGGTGTGTATTGCATCCATCTGGATCTCCTCTGTATGATCCTCGCCAGTATGAAGATGAAGGAGGATGGTCTGTAGGGAGATAAATGCTGTTTGCAGATGTCAACATCAATGGCTCCCAATCCCACCGGGCATCTCTTCCGTATAAGAGGGATCTTATTCCTTTCGGCGAAACTTTGATCGACAAAATTACCTCCCGAACCGGAATCCACAAAAGCCAGTGCAGAAACGTGGAATCCCTCGCTGGTAAGCTAACAGGAAGCAAAATCCTGGTAGGGGGTTTCGCTGTGATAGGGGATGAAGAAGGTGTTCCCAATGTGATTCCCCTGGAACTCATTGGGAGCTGGCGTTTCCCGCCTTCTGGGGTCAATGAAGTACCAGATGACCGGGATTTCCACAGTACAGACAGAGTCTGGCATTGCGTCGGTGTTGTTTCTCCATGGCAGACAACTTATTACCACCTAGCAGCATAGGTTCAGGGATATCGGGGTAAAAAGATTCCTGTGTGCTCAATGGGGAGAAGACACTCTTGGAGTGAACAGGCGAGATCTTTCGGACCTTCTTTCCTCTAACGTTTTTCAACGCGGATGCAGATAACGATCAGCTCCTCGAGATCAGTAGTATGCTCTTGTGCAGCGAGTTCATCCTTTAATATCTCAGAGAGGCCTTGCCAGAAGGCAGCTGATAACGACTCGTTATTCATCTGGTTTCAGCAGCGATGGTACAAAACTCAAGAGCATATCTAGCGACAGGATGGTATCCCTGGGAAATTTGAAAAAGAGAGGAAGCAGAAGTTATCTTGCTACCAAGTATGTCAAAGACACAGCAGAATTCCCAGGCGAATAGTCCTATGTCCTGAGTAAGGTCTGATCTTTGCTCCCAGATGGGGGAAGCCCAGGCCAGTGCATCATCGGTGAGTAGCAAAATACGCCACCTTGGATCTTTGAGAAGGAAAACACGAAGGCATAATTTTGAACTTAATAAAGCATTGATTAAGAAACCCTCTGCATCCATGGGGATCTCCCGTGTAACGATTGGGTGTCGGAAGTTATAGTTTGGTTGTCAGGGTCATAGGCATAATAATAGACATGGTGGCAGCAGGACCCGAAGGGGCAGGAGGAGGGTTTGTGCCCGGACCGTGAGAAACAGGAGATACTCTTGTAATAAGTCCATGCGTCGGTCGTTCTACTCTAAATATTTCTCAATCTTCGAGAACATGCTGGCGTGCATGCTCAAGACTCGCCCCACCTCAGCGGGGCTCATGTTTGTTGGGCTGAGCATACTGTAGTGATGTGCTCATCACAAATGAGGCATTACCATGAGGCCAAGGTGGGGATTTGATAAACTCCAACCCACAGCCGTGTGGGTGTGTCTGGAGTGTAGATAGGTCGAGGAAGCCGGGCCGGGGTAGGAGAGGTCAGGATGGTCAGTGATACTTGTTGAGGTCTGGATTGGAGAGGTATGGATCATTGCAGGTACTTTTGCCAATGTCTGGATTGGAGAGGTGCGGATCATCATGGGTAAGCCGGGGTCAGGAGAGGTACGGATCGTCATTGGTAAGCCGGGTCAGGAGCGGAGAAGTACGGAATCTAAAAAACAAACAAGGTCAGGCAACACAGGACAAGACAGGCAAGGCTCAGACAAGACAGAGTTTGTTGATGCAACGCACAGCAAGAAAGGTGATAGCAGGTCTGGCAAAAATCTTCTTTATTGTAGAAAGACACCGCTCGCTGTGGCGTTGGACAGGTTTTTGGCCACTCAGGGACACCGTAGCTCCAAATCCATGCGGTGACGTCATCGGAGGAGACGATCGAGTGAACTCTGGCGGCAATTAATCCGCGAGTATACGAGCATTGAAGCCGGTCCCCCCCGCATCAACAGACCCCACAGCGAGCGGTGTCTTCTGGAGGAAAAGACCCTAAACCTTTGCACATGTCCTACTCATGTCCGGTGAGTAGGATTTCAATTTTGCCTACGGCGGAGCAGCACATCTTCCTATAGCTTCAGTGCTTGGAAGTTTTATCATTCTTATTCGATTGATCTATTAATTGATTCATATTCCATGTTATGTTATAATTGTTTAATTTTAATAAATGCTCTCAATTTGTAAACCATAGCATATCCCTGGGTAACACACTATTGCAGTGTTTTTTGCCTTTCTTTGTCTTTCTTTTCTGAGGTTTTTCCAGCACAAAGAAAAGAACTGTTGCACAAGAATCAGTGTCCATTCTTTCTTCAGCAGGATAGGCCATTCTGCACTATATGCATAGACACATAAAAAATATGATGTGCAGCTCTCGTGTTCACCGCCAACCCCGCTCCCAAGATCGCGTCGCGTCACTTCCGGTTAGTCTGTCACGTCACGTTCGGGTGCGATCGATCGCAAAATTAGAACCAACTGGTCAGGGGGGTGCTGGATACACTAGTAGACTGCTGCAGTTCAACTCTGCGCATCATATTTTTTATGTGTCTATGCACATAGTGCAGAATGGCCTATCCTGCTGAAGCCTGACACTTCATATTGAGCAAGCCTTCCATGCAACATATTCACTGAATTGTATTCTATTGAAAAGTTGTGAATGCCCAATTGTGATTCATTGAGCTATTTTTTCTGTAAAACATACAACACTATATTTTTCCATTTTTTCCCGACATATGGTGACACCTGCGCTCCCCACAGGCTTCTTTCTACGATTAACCACAGTACCTGGTTTATTGTGGGTAGAGGGGTTGGGTGAAGGGGTAGTTTCCCCAGGTTGGGTGGTTAGGCCTAAGGAGAAGGTTGCGAAAGGGGTTAACCCCTTCATTGCCTTTGCGGTAGTAACCGCTAAGGTAATAAAGGGGTTAACCCCTCCCACTACTCTTACTATTATTCTCTAATATCTAATATCTCTAATATCTATCAATTAAAGTTAATTGTTACACACATATTCCTTCATGCTTTATAACGACCATAACAATCAGTCTAAAAAGTTTGCCAAAGTTCATACAATATTCATGCAAGCTTCATGCAAGCTTCCTTAGATTTGTATGTTTCCATATAAATGCTCAAGTGCTACACATATTCAACCTAAACCAGCATGTTTGGTATCTCTTGGAACAGGTAGCAGTTTAGGAAACTGCTTGTTTTTCTAATGATAATTAACGTCATATATTTTGTATGTATTTCAAGGGCGGACAAGTTCAGCATCCAAAAATGAAATGTGGGAGCAAATAACATTGGCTGTGTCTGCGTGTGGAAATCATGTCAGGGACCGGGCGAATTGTCGGAAGAGATTCGATGATATCAGGGCAAACTTAAAGAAAAAAATACAAGCACAACAGATGCATGCTTCTGCCACTGGAGGTGGGCCGCCAGCACAAGCTCTAATCTTAACTCCATTGGAGGAGCAGATGCGGGAAAAATTTCTTCCTGTCGTCGTGGAGGGTTTGGAAGGGGACAGAGATATCGGAATTCATTCGGCTCCATTTCCAGCAGGTGACAAATGTTACTGTATTACTCGTGTCGTATGTTACAGTTCTTATCTATATTTCCGCAGAAACTTATAGTTTTTCCCAATATAAGCATACCTACATATATATCTGTATCTCTCTCTCTCTCTCTCTCTCTCTATCTATCTATCTATCTATATACATATATATATATATATATTTATATATAGTTGTCCTACAATAACCAAAAAAAAAAAAAATATATATATATATATATATATATATATATGTATATATATATATATATATATATATATGTGTGTGTGTTTGTAAACATGTATTGGCTCAGCTATCGTGGATGACATCATTATGAGTAAACATACACAACTTGACCTGCATGAAGGGATTATGTGTAATTTTCTTCAAAATAACACACACTGCAACCTTCTACCTTACAAAGCATTCAACATCTTTGCCCTATAGTTCAAAGCTGAATGGGTGTGAATTTTTGAACAAACAATGGGTTAACATGCATAACCCCAAAGCACACCCGCACTCATTCTTTGTCACAGTAATGTATAACTTCGTTATACTGTGTCTGTGCACACAAATGCATAATTCAGTTTTTCATGTATGTGTCGATACATATATACATATATACATATAATATATATATATATATATATATATATATATATATATATATATATAGTAGTGATAATCTATGTTACACCTATAAACAGGCCATTACTGCCTAATCAAGTCTTGCATGGAATATTGTGCATTCAAAGGCGAACATAAATAATTTGCACAAACACATTTCGTTATTTTTGATTAAAGCTCTTTTTTCGCTTCATGTAGTATAATGTGAGCATAAATAGGAACATGTACCATATGGTATTTAATTGTGTTCATATGTAGCTCACGTCATATTTTTATTTTGCTCATGTACTGGTGTGTGAAACCAGCTGCAATTCATATGTAATCACAGCATGTTATCACAGAGGTGAACAGAGGGGGTGGGGTCGGGCACAGAGCCAGATGACAGGGTAATGGTAGGATCAAGTGTTGTGTGACGGCTTCCAGGTGGTAGAACCAAATAAAAGGTCAGGGTGCTATCACGTCTTGGGGGAGGGACTACAGTTGTTACAAGCTGACAAGGTGAACAGAGTTCATCACATTCATTTGAAATGGTAATTATCTGAATACTTTCACCCACCAGGCCACTATATTTGAAAACGTACGTTAGTCATTCGTTCACTCATATATTCTTTTTACCTTATAGATACGCCACCTTATCACACCAGTACCATCTGTGAGCGACACACTGCATGTGTTGCTGAGTGTCAGCCACATTGAGCGCTACACCTGCTTCTCTTAAATGTTCAGAGAGATCCATAAAAACATTCATTCACATTTCCACAATTAGGTACTGAATTATAAGCAGAGTCAACTTTGCTGTCATGGTAGTGATGTACATTATTATTGTTAGATTACTACACAACATATGCAGTGTATGTACAACAGGACACTTAATTTTACAACGCATTCATGCATGAACATTGTATGTTGTATGGTGTTTAAAATAAATGTGCCGATTAGGTTCACATGTACATTTATGTTAAGATGGATAATATACAGATTGACCCAACCATATCATTGTTATTTCGTTATGTGATGCTGATATTTAGCCATAACTACTCCCACACAGATACTTCATGTTAATTATGTACACATGACAATTAATTTCTGATGTTATTCTTCTATATAGTTGCTCCTGCTGCTCCTGGGTCACCTGACTCTGAACATGTCTCATCACCTGTCTCATCAAGGTCATCATCAAGAATGGAAGGTGAGTGTATGAGGTGCAGCAAATATAATGTGTACATTTGAAGAATTTAATTTGACATGCTCAATAAATGCCTTTCACATGTAATGAACTTCACATCAGTTATTGTCACAGAAGATGTAGTGTTTCCTGACAACATGTATTGTGTGTGTTTTAAACTATCAGCTAGAAGTTGTGAGGTTACAAGAACCTTTAATTCATTTTTCTTTCACACTGAGTCGAAACATCATTGTTACTTCAAGCATCATCTTTTAATTGGACACAAATTAAAAATTATGGAAACATGTTATGTGTTACACTATGAGAACAACTATCATTATAGTGAAAAAAAGTGAAAGTTCCATGGCAGTTCATAATGTCTTTCTTTAGTTGTAGAACCAGATGTTGCCGCTCAAGGACAAATTCACTCAAGTGACCATGAAGATGTTGACACTCCTGGATTAACCCAGCATTCAAGTCCTCCTGCTCGTCACATCTACTCAGCTATTGCAGCTTCTGAAAAACGAATCTTGGGTGAAGAAAATCGTCGCCATTCAGAAATGATGTCAGTGCTTGAAAGGATGCTGTCACTGCATGAAAGGATGCATGAAAGGTCAATATCAGAAATGTCACAAATTCAAAAAGTCATCATCCAAGTTCCTAAAGAAATCCAAAATGTAAACAGGACATTACAAGCACTAGTTCTGAATGTAAGCCAAGCAAATCAGTTTCGTAGTACAGCAAGAGAACAACAATTCCACTTTACCCCATCAGAGGATGGATCTTTACATGCTGCTACTTTTTCTCCTAAGTCATCAGTTCTTCATTCCCCAGTTCTGGATGATACCGGTACAGTAGGTGCAAGTTCTGTGCAGGTCCCTGTCATCATCAAACCGCTTACATCTGTTCAAAATATGGAACCGACACCTACAAATGAGACACACAAAAGAAAGTTAGGGCAACAATTACTAATAACCAGCTTTTGGAAAAAGATTAAAACACCAAAACAAGAAAGTGCTCCACCATCAGTCTTGCAATGTTTATCAACTGTTTCACAACTGCCACAGCCCTCACCCAGTGCCCCTTAAGAGCCACAGGCCACACTTTGTGCCACTGAAGTGCCACAGCCCACACCCAGTGCCACTGAACTGCCCCTGCCCACATCCAGTGCCCCTGAAGTGCAACAGCCCGCACTTAGTGCCACTGAAGTGCCACAGCCCACACCCAGTGCCACAGAACTGCCACAGGCCAGTACAAGTCATACAGTTAAGGCCAGAGTAATAGGCAGAGGGAAACGGCAAACACAACAGCCAACAAGCAGGCCTGTGACTCGCTCTCAAAAGGATAAACAAAAATAAATAATCACATTCACTAAATTTGTTGCTGTCCTGGTGTTGTTTACTGCAGACAATTTCATGCAAAGTGTATGTATGATCATGTACAGATGCTTCATAACATTCATGTATGTCCTTGTACACATGAATGTTTAGAAATGCTCACTGACTGAATGAAGGCATATTTGATAACATATGAATATGTATTAATCATCAGTTGATTAATGCTACAACATTATTACACACTTAGCATGTTTATGGAAGATGACATTCACTTAGCTCTTGTTCAAGATGAGATGTATCTGGGTTATTTTGATAATGTAGATAGTAATTTCATGCTAATATTATTGACATACAACTTTAAGTAACTACCCATATAACAGCATACATTTTTATGTTATGTTTTCTGGTGTCTTCACTCTGTAAGACATTACTTACCTTAATCTTCTTTCATAGTTCATAATGTTGGCATGTGATCATGTATGATTTTTGGTTACAATAACAGATCTGTAAGTGTGAATGAATATATCTGTAGGCTCTCTGTATCTCTATCTATATATGTATACACACACACACACACACACACACACACACACACACACACACACACACACACACACACACACACACACACACACACACACACACACACACACACACACACACATTGTGTGGGTGTGTGTGTGTGTGTATATATATATATATATATATATATATATATATATATATAAAATCAGATTGAACAGTACAGGCCTTCATGCCTACAAAGTGGCCCTGATGCTGTTAAATAAAACTTATACACAGATGACTCAATTAGGTCCTCAAACATACTCACCCATTAATTTTATAAACTGTAATGAACTGTTAAGATAATTACAACAAGGCCTGTTTTCACACAAGGCCTTCAATGTAG
This sequence comes from Ascaphus truei, assembly GCF_040206685.1. Classification (NCBI taxonomy): domain Eukaryota; kingdom Metazoa; phylum Chordata; class Amphibia; order Anura; family Ascaphidae; genus Ascaphus; species Ascaphus truei. The sequence goes on along the minus strand of NC_134484.1, from coordinate 192,564,000 downwards.
CAATATATATATATATATATATATATATATATATATATATATATATATATATATATATATATATATATATATATATATATATTGTGGCAGGATGGCCTCGCGGTGGGGTCAGTAAGACGCTTGACACGATGGGAAACTTTAAACACTAGTGGTTTATTAGCCACAACCAAAATAAGTACGGGTGCACTGTCCCTTTAAGAAACTACTTTCTTGCAAATTAAAGCCTAGTCCCGTTAGGGACACTAACTCACTTCTTGAGCCCTTACTAACAGGACAGCCAGCTAATCTGGTCATGCCCAAAACATGTTACACAAACGATAACCAATAAGCATAATAAGAATAAAGTCTTATCTGTTTCAGCTCCAAACAGCAAACAGGAACACGGTTCCGGGGAGCAGGCTGTGTCCAGCCTCGCAGCAATGTTTATCTTTATCCTGGGTTGGGGTCCCAGCTGGTCCCAGCAGCAAAGCTCCTCGCAGGACTGGAGACCAGAGCAGCAGCAGCTGCTATGGCTTCCAAGCCGGGAGAGTTCTCTCCACCTTCCTGTGGAAAAACAAGCTCCCTGTGTGTGTGTCACTTCCTGCTTTTAAACCTGCGTCTCTCATGCCTCCTGCTTAATTAGGCTGCAGGTGTGCTTCCTTCTGTCTGAGGAGATTAACACTCTGTGAACAGGCTGCAGCGTCTCTCCATTCACTATTCCAGCCTACTGAGTCAGTGACTCTGTCACAATATACACACACAATATATAGTTAATTATATATAAATATATATAAATATATCCCAAAAAGAATGACCTAGGCGCAAGTGGAGACAAGAAAAACAAACATAGGGTAATACGTTCTAACAATTTAACAACCAGAAGGTACGATATGCACTCACAGCGTATAGATATAATCAGGCCTTGTATCCACTCTGGGATCTGGAACAATTATGAAGAATCCGGAATATCTAGAAGCTTATCATCCGCAGCAAGTGTAATCTCGTGCGTAATATCACATGCAGGAAGAGAAGTAAAGCACAAAAATAGTGTAACACAGTTTAATAAAAATTATTGATAAAATGACAATAAGTAAAAAACTCACACTTTGTGAGATAACATAAAACGTTTGAGAATTCTGAGCATCTCACACTCATCAGGGGTTAATTACACTCTGCAGATTTTCTCAACAGTCCTTGATGTGTAGCTTAGTGACCACTTAGGAAATTGGGTCTGGACACAATCAGTATGGTAACACTAAGTGTCTGGACTTGTTACTACTACCCAAGTCTCCTTTAGTTGGAGAGAAAACTCCGTTGGTATAGACCTCCGTGAATCTCTCTAACTGCACCTAATGTGCTCCCAGTACTCACAGTACTTTAGAGTAGGTAGTGTCCTTTTTTCTGCCTTGTAGAGGTATCTGTTAACAGCCTCAAGAAATATTCTCTGCTCCTCCGGTTGGCCGCGTCTCCCGTGACCGTCCTGCGACACGTGACGACGCAATGACGTCACTCCTTCTCGCGAGAGTTCCTCCGGTAAGCTGGGAGAGCGGTGTCTCAGTCCTCTGCTCTGAAACTCACACCGCAAGGATGTAACGGGACAAATGGACACCCACACCTCTCAACTGCTGTCTGCTGCTCCTGAGTATCCTGTGTTCACTCTCTGATTGCTGTAAACCACGCCCTACGCGTCTCTCCTTTCGGCTTCGTCAGGGGCTGATCATACTACCTGTCCCTCATCTTGGGTTAAATACCCTCCTCCATTGCATGACTAATTAACCAATAAATTAAAAAAATTTGCATGTTAAAATGGCTCATTGGTTTAAAAGTACATTGCTATTTTGAAACTTGTCTAGAACATATCAATACATGACTTATAAATACCATATTTACTACATACACTACATATAGCAGCTAATTTCTATTCTACCTTAAGCAAAAATTCAATTAAAATGAATGATTATCTTATATGCCATAAATATTTATTTCCAAAGAGGGAATATGATAACAGGGGAAATATAACCCGTTGAATAATAATTGTTAATTGCCTATCAATTTTTATAATTACATACCCCATACCAGGTCATTACATGAATCTTAAATATCATATATGTTCCATACACTAATTATAGCAGATAATTCCTACACCACCATTAGAAAATGCTGAAATATTATTTTGTACTACATAAATTTTTTTATTTCTAGGGAAGAGATACACTAATAGTTAAATTCTTACCCATTGAACAATAGATCTTAATTACCTAGTGCTTCTTATCACTACATACCCTGTATCAGAATATGTTTTGGAGGTGGACTATTAATACATTATTATTAAATTTTAAGGGTATAACATTTTTAACCCATTTTAAATTTAAAGCCAACACTACAGTTACTTCAGATCATATTTTATATAAAAAAGTATTCATATCTTGTTCTTAGTAGTCACTGTTATTCTATTATCAATCGAAATTTACTCTCATATGTAGCAATAGAAATTATTACATATTTTTAATTCTTCACATAAGTTAAATTCATTCCAAGTACAGTAGATTGCAACACAATTTTTGTTGCATAGATAATTTTACTCTCATAGGGGCTCCATAAGGACAATTGTGAAGGGAGTTGTTGACACCTCAGTCCTCACTGAATTGTGGTTATACATCTTAATCTTATTATACATACCTAAAACATTCGATGAACATTTATGGACACTTATACAGAAAGGAAAATGGTTATTCAGACATATAGATCCTATTGCATACTCTAAGTTCAAAACTTCTCAAAGGCGATAGAAAAAATTCTATTACATAACTACATCCTTCTTTAATTATAATATTGACAAGTGTTATAGCTTTACAGCCTCAACATCTATAGCTATGGGGGATAATGCATTGCAGAACATGTAAGAAATATTGAAAAGGGCCTATTACAGCATAGTGTGTCAAAACATTTTAAAGAATTTCATGGTCAAGACCCTAGAGGTCTAAAATTTGTTGGCATTGAGAAAATTAGACCTACAGTAGTTGGAGAGGAGGGAATCTTGTAATTAAAATATCTAGACAGGAGACATATTGGATATATGCCCTCAAAACATTAGCTCCACTAGGTCTAAACATTGACATAGATCTGGGATCCTTTTTAAGGGATTAAGCCATATTTATGACATGTATGACCCACATTCAGTTTGATGCATTATCTGTGTGAATATAACAATGGAAAATATGACAATAATTGCATTATCCCCCATAGCTATATATGTTGAGGCTGTAAAGCTATAACACTTGTCAATATTATAATTAAAGAAGGATGTAGTTATGTAATATAATTTTTTCTATCGCCTTTGAGAAGTTTTGAACGTAGAGTATGCAATAGGATCTATATGTCTGAATAACCATTTTCCTTTCTGTATAAGTGTCAATAAATGTTCATCGAATGTATTAGGTATGTATAATATGATTAAGATGTATAACCACAATTCAGTGAGGACTGAGGTGTCAACAACTCCCTTCACAATTGTCCTTATGGAGCCCCTATGAGAGTAAAATTATCTATGCAACAAAAATTGTGTTGCAATCTACTGTACTTGGAATGAATTTAACTTATGTGAAGAATTAAAACTATGTAATAATTTCTATTGCTACATATGAGAGTAAATTTCGATTGATAATAGAATAACGGTGACTACTAAGAACAAGAAATGAATACTTTTTTTTATATAAAATATGATCTGAAGTAACTGTAGTGTTGGCTTTAAATTTAAAATGGGTTAAAAATGTTATACCCTTAAAATCTAATAATAATGTATTAATAGTCCACCTCCAAAACATATTCTGATACAGGGTATGTAGTGATAAGAAGCACTAGGTAATTAAGATCTATTGTTCAATGGGTAAGAATTGAACTATTAGTGTATCTCTTCCCTAGAAATAAAAAATTTTATGTAGTACAAAATAATATTTCATCATTTTCTAATGGTGGTGTAGGAATTATCTGCTATAATTAGTGTATGGAATATATATGATATTTAAGATTCATGTAATGACCTGGTATGGGGTATGTAATTATAAAAATTGATAGGCAATTAACAATTATTATTCAACGGGTTATAATTCCCCTGTTATCATATTCCCTCTTTGGAAATAAATATTTATGGCATATAAGATAATCATTCATTTTAATTGAATTTTTGCTTAAGGTAGAATAGAAATTAGCTGCTATATGTAGTGTATGTAGTAAATATGGTATTTATAAGTCATGTATTGATATGTTCGAGACAAGTTTCAAAATAGCAATGTACTTTTAAACCAATGAGCCATTTTAACATGCAAATTTTTTTAATTTATTGGTTAATTAGTCATGCAATGGAGGAGGGTATTTAACCCAAGATGAGGGACAGGTAGTATGATCAGCCCCTGACGAAGCCGAAAGGAGAGACGCGTAGGGCGTGGTTTACAGCAATCAGAGAGTGAACACAGGATACTCAGGAGCAGCAGACAGCAGTTGAGAGGTGTGGGTGTCCATTTGTCCCGTTACATCCTTGCGGTGTGAGTTTCAGAGCAGAGGACTGAGACACCGCTCTCCCAGCTTACCGGAGGAACTCTCGCGAGAAGGAGTGACGTCATTGCGTCGTCACGTGTCGCAGGACGGTCACGGGAGACGCGGCCAACCGGAGGAGCAGAGAATATTTCTTGAGGCTGTTAATAGATACCTCTACAAGGCAGAAAAAAGGACACTACCTACTCTAAAGTACCGTGAGCACATTAGGTGCAGTTAGAGAGATTCACGGAGGTCTATACCAACGGAGTTTTCTCTCCAACTAAAGGAGACTTTGGGTAGTAGTAACAAGTCCAGACACTTAGTGTTTCCATACTGAGTGTATCCAGCCTCAATTTCCTATGTGGTCACTAAGCTACACATCAAGGACTGTTGAGAAAATCTGCAGAGTGTTATTAACCCCTGATGAGTGTGAGATGCTCAGAATTCTCAAACGTTTTATGTTATCTCACAAAGTGTGAGTTTTTTTACTTATTGTCATTTTATCAATAATTTTTATTAAACTGTGTTACACTATTTTTGTGCTTTACTTCTCTTCCTGCATGTGATTGTCAAAGTGAGAATATGACATAAGGGGGGGTCTGACATAACAGCACTGGGATCTATGCAACCATTTTAAGTCAGCATCCATCTTAGGTTTTGTCTGAGTGAACGGGTTATGAGATGGACGGTTTTGAATGAGGTTTTTGCTTTCAACTTTCAAGTGAGAATCAACCAAGCAGCTAACTGAAAAACCTTGAGCAAAGTGCCAATGTTATGATAAAGGCCAGACTGATAGGGATGGTTTCCCATTCCTAAGGTGGGGTTTTTTGAGGTTCTGTATGTAGAGAAAAGGTCACCAGCTTAATAAAGTATTATTGCTGAATCATCTCATTTAGACATCCCATAATGTCATTAACTCAATGTATTCGTGTGCATAATTTGTTTACCTTTTACGCTTACGTAGTTACGACACGCAACCTTGTAGAGGGGGCGTGGGTTTAGTATTTTGTGTATAAATATGCCCTGGATGCCACCATGTATTTGGGAGAGCTTTTGTTTTGAAGCTGTCTCCGTTGTGCACTTGACTTGAATAAATTCACGTGTTATTCTGTTTCAAAATAACCTCAGACTGTGTTTTTTATTTACGCTTTCCACAGATGGCGCAATCCGAAATAGGGACTCAATATCATCGGAATCGAGCACTCGGATGAATCACTCCTCCATCACTCAAACCTGAGCTCACATATGAATCAAGGTAAGGCTACCTGCATTTTTTAGACAAACAGCCTGATTAAATTGTTTTGAGTGGTGCGTGGAGCTGATTTTTGAACGGTGTCTTATCTGATGTGACGAGTAAGAATCCCTAGCAGTTTCACGTGAATTTATTATTCTCTGTTCCTGTATTCATTTTAAAGTGTAAGAGTTGTTAAGAGTTGTTAGGGGCTAAGGTAAGAATCCCGTTAAAAGTTTTGGTGTTTTGGTGATGAAGGTGAGTGTTTTTGTGCTTAAAGGGATTGTTTTCAGACCGTCCTGGGTTGTGATAAATATTTTTGTTGTCTGAGCAGGAAGGGTCCCTGATTGTACATTTGCTCTGTTTTGTCATTAACATACCAAGTGAGTTCATGGATATCTGGTTAGAAGGTCTTATCTGTATCCATGATATAAAAGTATAAGGTTTATCAGGACTGGGTTGGACCCGCTGAAGTGATTCAAGTTTTTCTTTGGTATAGTTATGGTGAGAAAATGTGATTGGGGAACAGTCTTGTGACAGGTCCTTATTTGCATATTTACACTATTCAGAACAATAACATGCCAAAAGAGTTGTACGTAATCAGCTTGCGTTGATTATTGTAACGCTAAATTGTACAGGTCAATTAACAGTTGATTGCTGTAGCCGAAGTATTGTACAGGTCAATTAAATTTGATTTCTGTAACCAAAGAAGTATTGTACAGGTCAATTAAATTTGATTTCTGTAACAGGGGAATAATGGGAAACCAAAAATTCTCAAAGGATTATGTGTCTGCAGACGAAAATAATAAAGAATGAATACAGAGAACGAAAAGAGACAATATAAATATTTTGTTGGCCAGTGAATGGCACTGTTTTTGTTTGTACTATTATCAACTAATTGCGCAGATGTTTAAATGAAAGAGGGGTCTTTTTCTGTGGGATTGATAAGCTCAGAGAGCGCCGTCTCGTGTGTTTTTAAAACCCACAGGGAAATATACCTTACGTTAATATGGGTCAAAAGAATTCTGTTGAGGGACAGAAGGGTCCCGCTGCATTAATTTTTACCATTGCCAGGACAGAAGTTAATATAATAACAAGTGAAAAAGAAAGTGAATAGGAAAGAAATAGCAAGTGAATTTGCCGATAGATAATCAAGGCATATGTGTTGTTGAGGAAGTAGATATTGAGGGTTATTTTTATGACAGGTTTATATGCAGAAATTGTGATAAAATTAGAGACTGTGTGTAGATTGTTTGGAAGGGACAGAAAAGTGTTATAAGTGTAAAAAGGTAGGACATGTTGCCAGTAATTGCAGAGCAGCCCTAAGAGAGAGAGTAGAAGAAAAAGAATGGAATTGGAAAGATTTGTTCGTACTGGCCACACGAATAGGTCTTTTGAACCAGAAAATATTATTTTTCCTTCTGTTCTAATGGCAACTAGAAAGCGAATAAAAGCAGGTTATTTATGAGAAGTTGATTCGCTGTGTAGGAGAGAAGTTTGTGTCTATGTTCTTTGGGTGTCTGTATTGTGGTTTCTGTATTGTGTGTAAACCAGTAAAAACATGTCAATTGCATTTCTAGAGGATTAAGATGTTTGGGAATATTTTGTGTTTAAAAATGTGGGTAAAAGCTCATAAGCATTGTTTGAAGTATATATTGTATTGTACGTTTTCATGTATAGAACGCCATTAATAGGCTCAGCGCTTCACAGGAGTGGTGCACGTCGTAATCATATAGTTATCAAATGGTAAAGGTAAGAGGTCATAGAATAAGTGATCCAGACATAAAAGTAAAAGTTGAGCAAAGAGAAGTCACTGCTCTGAGGAGCTTACAATCTAATTGGTAGTAGGGAGAGCATACAGAAACAGTAGGACTTGATTAGAAGCCAGGAGAGGAATTTCAGGAGGGGAAACGCAGAATCAGAGTTTAAAGAGTAGAGTGATTCTCGCAGCAGCGTTTGGGAGAGATAGTAGGGAAGACAGGTGAAAGTCAGAAAGCTGGGATAGCAGGGGATTACAGTTATCAAGATGGGAGAGAATGAGGGTCTGAATTAGAGTTTTTAACAGTTGAGCAACAGAGGAACAGGTGTATCTTTGTGATATTGTGGAGGAAAAAGTGACAGTTATAGAAATGTTTTGAATGAAAGAGGAGAATATGAGAGAGGAGTTGGGAGTAACCCCTAAGCAGCGTGCTTGAGCCACTGGATGGAAGATTCAAGAGTAATGTTTTAAAGGAGATAATAGGGTCAGGTTTGGGAGAAAGTGTGAGGAACTCTGTTTTTGCCATGTTAAATTTAAGGCAAAAGAGGGCTTTCCAGGATGAGATAACAGAGAGACTTAGGTTTGTATGGTAGGTGTAAGGTCAGGGGTTGAAAAGTAAATTAGGGTGTTGTCAGCATAGTAGTGATATTTAAACCTAAGATATGTTATTAGGTCACCTAGAGAGAGGGTATACAGAGAAAAGAGAAGAGTGTGGTCCACAGAGGCAAATGCTTCAGAGAGGTGGAGTAATAGGAGCAGAGTGTGATGACCTCTGTCTTGGGCAGCATGTAGTTCATGAGTTATTTTAGTGAGAATTGTCTCCGTGGAGGGAGCAGTGCAGAAGTCAGATTGTAGAGGGTTAAGGAGAGAATGGGTGTTGAGAAAATGGAGCAAGCAAGAGAATACAAGACAAGTTCAGTAGTTAGAAAGAGGGGTAGGGTCAAGCTTGCTATTTTTGAGTCATGGTATAACTATTACATGTTTGAAGGAGAATGGAAATGTAGCAGATTAGAGGGAGAAGAGGAGATCAACAGTGATGGTGACACTCTCTTTTGAGACAGTGGAAAAAGAGTCAAGGAAAGCAGGAAGAGAGTAGGAAGCGGAGTAGGATAGGAGGAAAAAGAGGGAATGTTCTGGTGTATGGATTCAACCTCTTGCTTAAAATTGCAGAAGAGTCCTGAGGTGAGGTGAAGGAAGAGTTAGTGTGGGTTAGACTTGTGAGTGTTGATTAATGGAGAGAAATAGGTGTGTGTAGCTTGAGAAAGGACAGAATTGCAACAGGATAGCATAAATTTGTAGTGAATTAAATCAGTGAAACTATGAAACTTCAAAACAGAAAGCATTAAAAAGAACTGAGTGGAGGGAAATAGCATGAGCGTGTGGAGTTATTTGTGTGTTAAGAAGTTATATGAACCTCAGCTATATAAAAGCCTGTTGGTTAATTTTTGAAAGGTCATAAAAAATGTAGTTCTTAGGGCTCTGGATAAAGCTCCATGTATTTAAACTTTAAGCAAAAGTTCCAATCCAATAATTATTATTTTTCAGGAAGAAGCCGTGGTGTACCGTTATCTTATCTTTTCAGGGTCAATTGGCGAAACGCCCAGAAACAAAATGGCTCTTTGCCCGGAAAACAAGTCTTATAGAAAATATTTTTTCTTTAGTCAGATGAATATGCAGAGTGTCTTTAGAAATATAAAGCGGACCGGGTGCTCAGCACTGTGCAAAGAGATTATATAAAGCAAGAAATTAGTGTGAAGTCTTATACAAAATCATTTGTCTATTAACTGAATATGTGATGTATGTTATAACTTTTGATCATTTATTTTTTCCAAAGGTTTCCGTAAGCAGTGGTTATTGTCAAAAATTGCTGTGTAATCTAGAATGGGTTTGCCAGGAAGTGGTGAATTTGGGAGTCACCTCTCATTTGTGGGTGTGTCTTGTGCATAGGGTTAAATATAGGGTCAAAAGTGCAAAAGCAGTTACATAAGTGAATACGGTATGCATTATATACAAGGCATTTCAAATTTTTAGCAGAATAGTTACAGTGGAGTGTTTGAGTAAAAGCCAGATAGGGATGGGCTAGGGAAATTTATATGGGTGAAATAATTGCTTAATTGGGAGGGAATATTTTTCCATAACAGTGGATAGTATTGGGAGAAGAGAGATTGGCCTGTAGTTTGAGACAGTGTTTTTTTGTCCCCACTTTTGAAGATTGGGACAAACTCTGGTAGTTTCCCAGGTCTTAGGGATATGGCCTGCAGACAGGATAGAATTAATTATGGAAGCAAGTGGTATGGCAAGGGATGAGGCCCTAAAGTTTCAGGAACTTAGATGGTATCAAAGTCAGGTTCACATGGGCTACTTAGTTTTAATTTGAGAGATGAATTAGGAACATTAATAGGGAATACCTCTGTCTATATGCGGATGCTAAGACAGGAGTAAACACATTGAGACAAGAATTTATTTCTAGGTATAAATTATCTCCCTATGAGACACATACAGTATGGGATGACTTGTGACTATCAACAGTCCAAAGGAAAGAATTAAGGACCATGTTATTGATAATAAAACAATAAGTTGTATGCAACTAATATAATTTTTGAGTCTCTCTAGGCAACGTTGAAAGTGCACCTACTCGAGATGGGGTTAATAGTCATGCTCTTCATCCCAGTTGAAAAGGCCTAAAGTAACCACCAATACAGCAAAGTCAAAGTGGCAGAGTTCTTTTCCTGGACCCAAAGTACAGTAAAGCTCGTTCCAGTTCCACCAAACGTTCCAGCGCCATCAAAGACCAAAGTCACCTAAAGCACAGCCGCATCAAGTTAAAGTCTTGCCGAGTCAAAACTCTAACCGTTAACCAACGAGGAAAATAAGATACCAGGCTAAGGCCAGGTTTTATCAGAACATTTCATTTTTTCAGAGACTCAATATTTTTATTCTTTAGAGTGTGTTAAGTTAGAAATTTAAGGTGTATGTACCATTGAGCCTTGATGGGAGGATTGGTTTCCTGGAAGCGTGGCTTGTGAAAGCTCTTGTATGTGTTTTGGCAGTACTCATCACTCTCTATGCATGTGTCATGTGCAGCAAAACTTTGATCCAGAAGTGTGTTGCACCTCCACCGAGAGGAGGGGGTCACCAAGGGGCGTGTCAGCCACAAGGAAAGGATCATAAGTCAGCCATGTTGACCATCGCAGACATTGTCTGTTCTGATATTCTGAGTGAATGATGTATGCAATGCGTGCAGGGGTGATTATCATGCATTTCGCTTCCACAGATACCAAACCCCCTCAATTCTCAGTAATAGAATGTTGTGATGATTCTAAAATGATATGATGATAGAGATAGATGCAATTTCCTTTATCTAGCAACTGCATATCCAAAGAAAGGTTGCTTGCATAAAATAAGGTTTTTAGGATTATGTGTATAATTTCTGTATTTTTCCAATTTTTTTAAGGGAATCTCTTAAAAGGGTATATCACACACTAGGAACAAGAATCAATTTATGGGTCAAGTGTCTCCACCAACCAATGAAACCTGTGTAAAAATGTATGTTTAGTAAAAAAAAAAAATTTACAGGAAGGATGTGGCCTTAATTTTGCAGTTTTTAATTTCATCATTAAACCAAGAACAGGTTCAGATTAGGTTTATGGCCTTACAAAACAGAATTGCTTTAGACTATGTTTTAGCTTCCAAAGGAGGGGTATGTGTTTTGATTAAAGACAATGTTGTGTTTTTATTTCAGATCAGTGTAGCAATGTGCAGCATGAACTTGATTAAATACAAGAGATTCAAAAGAGGTTTACAAAGGGAAGTGACAGATTATCACCCTTGGGGTTAGGTGAATGGCTTAGATCACTTGGAGCAAATTTTTTTTGAATGCTTGGATGTGTGGGAGTGTTACTTGTCATATATGAGTGTGTCACGTGTTGCAAAGGTATGATCCACAGGTGTGCTACCCCCTCCCCCATTCGGATGCCACTCTTTACAGATGCCAGAAAACAGCAGTCCCGTGAAGAAAGAAGATGCCGACCACAGTTATTCAATTCATCAAAAGACATATTGGCCGCAGCGCCTTACGAGACTATGACAGTGAAGGGCATGCACCCTTGTCCTCTGAGTTATCCCTGGACTATCATCATGAACTTAATTCTCAAAAGCTATGTTTTAAGAAAAAAAAAAAAAGGAGGGAGTGTCAAAGTGAGAATATGACATAAGGGGGGGTCTGACATAACAGCACTGGGATCTATGCAACCATTTTAAGTCAGCATCCATCTTAGGTTTTGTCTGAGTGAACGGGTTATGAGATGGACGTTTTTGAATGAGGTTTTTGCTTTCAACTTTCAAGTGAGAATAAACCAAGCAGCTAACTGAAAAACCTTGAGCAAAGTGCCAATGTTATGATAAAGGCCAGACTGATAGGGATGGTTTCCCATTCCAAAGGTGGGGGTTTTTGAGGTTCTGTATGTAGAGAAAAGGTCACCAGCTTAATAAAGTATTATTGCTGAATCATCTCATTTAGACATCCCATAATGTCATTAACTCAATGTATTCGTGTGCATAATTTGTTTACCTTTTACGCTTACGTAGTGACGACACGCAACCTTGTAGAGGGGGCGTGGGTTTAGTATTTTGTGTATAAATATGCCCTGGATGCCACCATGTATTTGGGAGAGCTTTTGTTTTGAAGCTGTCTCCGTTGTGCACTTGACTTGAATAAATTCACGTGTTATTCTGTTTCAAAATAACCTCAGACTGTGTTTTTTATTTACGCTTTCCACATGATATTACGCACGAGATTACACTTGCTGCAGATGATAAGCTGCTAGATGTTCCGGATTCTTCATAATTGTTCCAGATCCCAGAGTGGATACAAGGCCTGATTATATCCTATACGCTGTGAGTGCATATCGTACCTTCTGGTTGTTAAATTGTTAGAACGTATTACCCTATGTTTATTTTTCTTGTCTCCACTTGCGCCTAGGTCATTCTTTTTGGGAAATCTTTCGTTACCAGCCCGTGGAGCGGTAGACCTTTTGGCTGCAGACTGAGTCAGGGAAAGTTAGATTGTGAGGGTATATACCCTCCAGTATATGTGTTAATTATAATATTTATTGGTCTTTGTGTGATTGCGCTTATTGTAATTCTGTATTCTGTAATATATAAATATATATCAACATATATATTTATCTAATTATATATATATATATATATATATATATATATATATATTTATATATATATATATATATATATATATATATATATCTATGTATATATCAAGAGAGACAAACAGAGAGAGTCAAATAGAGATAGAGAAAGAGAGAGAGAGAAAAACAGAAAAAGAGACAAAGAGAGAGATGTGTGTGTATGGTTAAATCTAGCTATGTGTAAGCAGAAATCTGTTCATCATAGCACTGTAGATGATTTCACACACATTCTTATTGTAATTAAAAGAGTGAAGTTGTTTTGCACATATTGATTGCCTAAGCCGAAAGTAAAGTTTCGATTCCTCTGAAAAGAGTGTATCTTAGACAAAGAATTTCAGCCAATTATTGTAACAAATTTCTGGTGGGAGAAAACCTAGGCGTATAATTGTTAGGTTATATTATAACCTTGGAACAAACCGCAAACATAACATTTTCTATTCACTATTCACACATTCAGCAGACATCCGTATGCGTTCAACTTAGACACTGTACACTTGAAGAGAGAAGAAATGGCAGAAGCTTCCACATTGCACAGCCATCCATGTAAATCATACAAATTTATGATTTATGAAGCAATCGAATCAACGCCAGAGAAAAGGGCAACCGTGGGTAAAATCTATGACTTGATACAAAATAAATATCCATACAACCAAGAACCTGACAAACAACGAAATGTTAAAACTTCTGTACGATTCACTTTATCCGCAAATGAATGTTTTGAGCGTGTCCATGATCGGCTAGATCAACGATATGGATGCTGTTATCATTTAAACTTAACATGGAACATATCTTCTGTTAAATAGCATATTTTTGCCTCATAACAGTTAGACTGAAGCCGCACCGACTGTCGCGTCTGCTGATATACCTGCAACCTCCATTCATCAAGACCAGATGCAAGATGGACATAACTACTATGATATGTATCCAAACTTATATGGGCAATACCAATGTGGATGTGAAAACAACCAACAACTGTACGTACCTCCGGACGTCTTGTTTGAAGAAGCCACTGCAAATCCATATGACGCCCTCATGGAGATGTGTGTGATTCAGGATTCAACGGTTGCCTCAATCATGGATGATACTGTTGTGCCTTCCTGGAGCGAGCAGTTGCAGCCAAATCAGTTTTGACTTCTACAAGAATGGTAAATACAATTTTCGTTATGCCTTTACTCAAATTATATATGTGTACATTAATAATATACACCGTTTGTTAGCCAAATGAGTGGATATAGCTTAACATTGCAGACAGCCTTACATGTAGCGTGCACAAAGACATTATTTCCTATAACAATATACTACATGACGAACCATTAGTACACATTGGTGACGGAGTCCTAAATCATAGATTATTATCGCTTTTAAAGTATCATTTCAACATGTTACACTAACTGTAACACACACACACACCTCATTGTTTAACATTCAACATATAAAAACAAAGTGTCGCCCACATATGACGTGGGAACGTGTTCATGTCCCAAGGCGTCCTTAAAAAGGTTACCGATGCAAGCCCCACCCCCAACTGACGTGCGCGCGTGAAACAGTATTGGCTGTGCCCGTAGCTTATTGTTACGGTCAGTGCAGTGTGTCATGCGCGCGCATCGGTGGGGCGGTGCGTGCACAGCGCTGGAGGCCAATGTTCATTCAGTGGGAGGGGTGTTTGCGTGCATTTCACGGTGCCTTAACATGACGTCACACGTATTTTGTTTGCTCATTGGCTGATCATCCGGTTTTGCCGTGGGCACACGTCCATTGACAAAGTTTAGATATGTACGTGTGTAGAAGTGAATTTGTTTCGCTTCCATATCATAACTTAACTTTCAGCCATGATATGCGTAATGCTGGCAGCACCATGGAGGGACATGTATTGAACGCACAGCGTAAACATCGTTTTGCGCATGCGCTAAGACTTAGTCCACACATTCGTGACGTGCGTGCGCAACAGACGTAGTGCACGCACATTATTATGTATACAGGCACCAGAACAAACATATCAGTAGTAATGCCAGCAACGCCATTAGAAAAATGAGACAGTTCACTATCTGTAGTTTTATCCTTGCAGTTTAAACATATACGTAATTTATGCGTGAATATCCACAATCATATCGAGATGTGTTAAGCGTTGTCATGCTGAGACATAGATAAATGTGCAATCTTGGAACATCATGTGTTTGCTGTATTTCACTGATGTCGAGGATGAATACATGGGACCAATGTATGATTTCAGATGGGCCAATCGTTATATTAGATGAATCTGACGACTAGCGAACAACTATTATAATAAATATGTAACAATGCTTTCAATGATTGGTGCGCAGATTAACGATCACTACATAATGTTATCCTATTGTGCAAATATTTACTATGCACTTAATTATCATAATGATGTTGCTAAGCACTGAAGTTAGAACTTATATTGATATTTTTTTCTTTTCTACTAACATTATATGTATTGCCATGTGATACATGCAACCAACATTATCACTCAGCAAACACATTAATCTACTATATATTATAATCTCACGTGTGACTTGTCAAAGAATTTAAATGCTACATACCAACTCGTACACATTGTATCTGAACGTACACAATAACAATAGGGAGGTGATAGAAACTGTTTAGTCGTGTGAATGTTATATTATCACCTAAGTTGTAGTGGTAACCTAACATGCCTGAGCTAATGAATGTTAGGTACAGATCATTAAAACATGAACATTTGTGTGTACATTTAATTCACATGAGTAACTATAGTTTAGTGTTATTAGTAAACGTTCAACACATACATAGCTAAGTGAGGCAGATGATAAAAGCAACATTATTATGTTGCTTTAGATTATTTATGGTCGAAATACATGCATCACACAAAAACTACAACACACACACAGTATGTTGCAGAAATGTGTGCGTATGCAAATGTCCACTTCATTTATGTTCATATGTTGACAGTAGTTATAAAGGATCATGATCATTATGAAGAACTAATGTGAATGAAATACATTTTTTATTAACTACATTGTCATTGGGTTTAATGATTTAGGAAAAGTTGAGAATCCAAAGAACTATACTTTGGAATGGTGTTTACATTTTGACAAATGTTAGATGAACATCAAATCAACACACATCTTTCACTTTTACATACACATGTGACAATGTAGTAATCAACATGAAGATGAAGTGAGACAAGAACTAATCACATACATTGCAATGTTAATGATGTTTAACACATTTGGGTCTTTTCATACAAACATGCATTGAGTGTTAACATCGCTCATGTGCATGAATGAATGTTATTACATTGCCAAAATTACATGTTATGTCATCTACATAAGGATTTGAAAACACACTGCACAATAACCACCAAGTGTAGATAAACGCACGGACACAATACAGAAACGACATGTTTCAATTGTCACATCTTTTTCATTATGTTCTGTTTATACATCCTGTAACTATACCTGTATCGAGGTTTGCACATCTTATGACAGATGTGAATTCAAATACATACCATGAGCAGTCCTTGGAGTGATATACCTTGAAAAATAAAACATGAATGAATATAAATCATTGTCAGGACATGTTCATTAAGATAAGCAACACACAGAAGTGACCATTTTGTATGTGATATGAAAAAAAATCTAGAATACGTCAAATATGATCTTAAATACACAATAGTCTACAAATCATTGTGACACACATGTCACACTCCAAAAGAAAAATTGTATGTAACCATACTGCACTAGCTATTGGCTATCGACATAGTAGTTTTATTGTGTATGCATAACCAAAAAGAGCATGTACATAAAAAATTGATTTAGTACACATTATTTCCTCACGTACACACAACACCTTTTAGTGCTAAGAAGTATAATACAACCTGTTGATGAATGACATACCGGTGCCACATGCAATTGTCCACACAGCAGAGAAGAGAAAGGTGTGAGAACCATATTCATCTGTTTCCTAAGTGAATGGTATTTGGACACATGTATTTATCATTACAATGATTTAATACATCTATGTAGTACTATGAACATATATGTATTTGCTTACATGAAAAATATGTGTTTATGACATTCCCACGTGTCTCCACACCACTGGCTGTTTGCTCAGTGTCAGCTGGTAAATGTACGGGATGCTCCTCCTCCAAGCCCTGACGTATGTTGGTTTCTAAATTATTTCGGAGTGCCAGATTGTGCAAAATGCAACATGCAATTATAATAACTGACACTTTAGCAGGCTTATATTGAAGTGCCCCACCAGTTCTATCTAAACACCTAAATTGTGTCTTGAGAAGGCCAAATGTTCTCTCTATGACGGATCGTGTAGATATATGTGCCACGTTATTCCTCTCCTCTGCTTCACATTGAGGGTTTACCACCGGGGTCAACAGCCACGGCCTAATTCCGTATCCCTAGTCACCTATAATCCATTGTGCACAAATATGATACAATTTGTGTTAACATTATTACATTCAACAGTTCATAGAAAAACTAGAGTTGTTTGTTAACACATCATACTATGTACTCACACACCAGCCAACCAGGTCCAAAATTGCCTTCTTCGAAAGCATGGAAGACTGATGAGTTTCTCAGGATAGAGGAATCGTGACTGGAACCAGGGAATTTGGCTACCATATGCATAATCTTCATCGTGGCATCGCATACCACCTGTACATTCAGGGAATGGTAGTGCTTACGGTTGCAGTAAGCATGCTCACTCTGACTAGGCGGGATCAAAGCAACATGAGTGCAATCTATTGCACCCATCACACATGGTATCCCGGCTATGGTATAAAAGCCATTCCTCACTTCCAGCCACTCTGTGTGCTCTGTAGGAAAATGAATATAATTCCTAGCGCGTCTATTCAGTGCACATAGAAACTGGGTAAAGGCCCGCGAGAATGTAGATTGCGAGACCCCGCCCCGCTATGCCCACAGATGTCTGGAATGACGCGGAAGCAAGATAATGTAATGAGCACAGCATTTTAACAAGCCCAGGGACTGCACGACCTCTGGCTGTCACAAAATCTAAATCTCCCCATATCTCTTCATAAAGAGCAAAGATTGCTGCTGAACTCAAACAATAGCGACTTATAATCTCCTCCTCACTCATCCCATCTAACATGGTTCTCTCCCTGTACAAACGAGGACGAGGCACAACTTCTCTCCTCTCTCTACTTCTCTCATCTCCTTGCCCTCTCCCTCTTCCTTGACCTCTCCCTCTCCTCTCTGCGTCCCTGTCCCTGTCCCTGTCTCTGTCCCTGTCTCTGTCCCGTCCTTTGCCTGTGACATCCTCTCCATCAGCAAGCCTCTCCTCCAATAGAATCTTCCTCCGTCTCATAAACATTTGCATCATTTTCAGGTCTGTAGCTGTCAATGCGCAGGTAATTAGCCTCCTTTAAATACCTATGTGATGATGTCAGGTGATTTGATGAAGTGCAAGGTGTTACATTAACATATCCAAGTAGTTAACTGCAAACGGGTATCCAGTACAAATTAAAAGGATGATTTATGTGTGTTCACCAGGCAATCATGATATTTGACAATGATGTAACGTTAAGCTTTGTACAATAATTTATTCGCAAGTATTTATGGAATGTGTAATGCATGTACCACTTCTGAACGCAACACTCAGTCATCTCATTAGGATACAACCATGACATTGACGTTGAAAAAGTACGTTGCAACATGTCTAATTTGGCATGTTATTGTCACATGTTCACATGAACTAAATGTAATGTGCAAATGCATAATTTATGCCATCAGGATACTTGCTATTGATTATGTTTCAATCGTGTAAAAATGAGTAACTATTATATATGTGTGTATAAGTTAGCATGAAGTGATTTTAATGCATTGTGTACAATGTAAACATGCAATGTTATTGAGTGTCCAATTGCGGACATCATCAAAAGAGGGAGGTCACAAAGTACATGTTAACATGAAAACAAACAGCTACATTTACATTTGTTCATGTGTTACACATTCAAAGCATTCTCTAATGTATAGCAACATTACTATACGCTGGATCTGTTAAATGTGTGAAATATGTTACATCATATAATAAATTGAAGCACACTTAAGTAACATGTTTCATATTATGTGACCTGTTCCATTAAGAGTTTACTATTGGGGTTTCCCTTGACACATCATAACATTAAGACTAATGTGACACGCAAATCATCATAACATTGAAAAGTACCATGTTCTGCCAATAATAAACGTAAGCGCGGACACGATGAAGTGAATGACATCGACACTGTAATGCCAATCACATTTTTATTATGAGCAATAGAACGTAAACACTCCTATAATGTTATAAGTCCCCGCTCCATTGACTCCATTGATGTAGAGATGAGGTTTTTTTTCTAAGTGCCGTCCCGGCAACCTTGCCGATCCTTCTCCCCTTCAACTTGCCAACTTTAGTTAGCGGGACAAATTGCAGATGAAATCTCCATTTGTGAGTGCTGATTAGCACAGATAAGCTGATTAGGGCTACTAGAATACAGCCGATTTAAAAAAGTGCCAATAAGTGGCTTATCGGCAGCCGCATGCCGATAACTTTTTATCGGGAGGAAAAAATGCCGATTTTGACCACTTATCGGCGCTTACTGAATCTCAAATTCAATTTTGGCGGGAAAATGCCGATAAAAGCCTTATCGGCGCTTACTGCATGAGGCCCTAAGTACCTCCCTAGTATAGGAGTGAGAGCTTCCAAGGGTTGAAGCACAGACTAAGTATATTGTTTCATACCAATTCATGTTTATGTGAAGCCCGCCCTTGTGTATTTAGAACATTATCAACGGATGTGAATAAAGCTCTTTGTTTGTGCTATAATTTTTCCTGGCGCCCTTCATTCTAACATCTGCATAACTACACCAAGCCTGCACAGATCCAGCACCCTGAGCATAGCCATGTAAATAGTCTATCTGATGTAAACTCCTAAAGAGCCAAGCAAGGAGGGTTACATATGCAGTGTTAATGATTAAGTTAAGAAAAGAACAAGGATTTATGATATACAGCAGGGATGTGCAAACCAGGGTGTGCAGCGCTTACAGAGGCCCCATGCTCTTCCCCAAAGCATATAAATTAAATGCCGTGGGACCGCACAAGGCCTCTGTAAGCTCTCTTACCTTGTCTCCGACAGCGCGTCACCATGGCAACGCGGCATCCAATGACGCCGGGGGGTTGACGTCACATAACCCCGAGTCATCATTTAATGCCGGAGACAAGGTAAGAGGGGTGGGCACGAGCAGGGGGGGAGAGCAGGCAGGGGGGGCACAGGGGAAAATGTTTGCGCGCCCTTGATATACAGTACAGTATGGAAGAATTTGAAAATGTGGAAACCACAAACTGAATAGTAAAGTGTTAGTGGTCTCTTCAAACACTGCCACTTTTTGTATAAAGTCTAAAATAACCTTTCATGTGTTTATTTTTGCTTTGCAACTCATCAAGGTGATAGATGAACAGTGTATTTTACAAGACTCAAACAGGGCATGTGCAGTCAAATTCAAAAGCACACACATTCCGTAAACCGTTTCACATACTGTTTTTTCAGGTTCAGTTTATTTATCTGATGGAGTGGACCCCTGGGATTTGAACAATTGTAATTAACAATTTCAAATATGCTAAATACTTTTATGTTCTTGAAATGGTTTATGTTGCACAAATGATCTCATGTCAGTCAGTGCTTTATATGATGTAGGCATGAGTACCTAAAACGAAATCCTAAAATGGAATAATATAAATATTGATAGAATAAAAAAAGGACCATAATTAGTGTCACATAAATATCTCAAAAATCTGTTTTAAAAAGAAATCTGAAACTAACCAATTAGTAATATGCAGTATTTGGCGCCCTAGGTGAACCTTTAGCTTGCGCGCCCCCCCCCTCTTCTCCCCCACTACATGCAAATAACTTTCCATTTTTTTTATAAGTAACCAAAAAATGTATACCTAATAGATTCATTCCTCCTCATTATCTCCCCCTCTCTCTGTCATTCTCTCTCACCCTCCTCATTCTCTCCCACCCTCATCTCTCTCTGCCATTCTCTTCCCTTCCTCTCTTTGGCATTCTCTCTCCCCCTCGTCTCTCTGTCACTCTCCCCCTCCTTACTGTTATTCTCTTCCCCCTCCTCTCTCTGGCAATAGTCTATCTCTGGGAGATCGGGGAAAAACCCTCACTAAGCAAACTAGCAGCTGCCGCGCAAAAGTTCTGCCGCCCTAGGTGGCCGACTAGTTGGTCTAATGGATTCACCGCCCCTGGTAATATGTGCTACTCATATACATTTCCTTTCTGTTCATCTCATCATTTCTAAGATTTGCTGCATTACAATAGTTTGCTGTTGGCGCTTCAAGTTTGGACTGAGAGATAGAGATGTGGATCTTTCGCGAACCATGCAAAAAAAGAGAGAAACGTCTCAGTCAGGTGACGATTTGCATTACCTGCAAATGTTTCTGAAATCACTACATTTACTTGCCAAACTGCTAATACTGGGACTATAATTAGGGCACATGCACCATGTTTCACTCCTTCGGGTGACATTCTGCTGAAAGATTACTAATTTGACGACATTATTAGCCCTTGAGAATTGGTAAAAAGTTTTGCAGGGAAAAGAGTTTGAGGAAAAAAAACTTTTGCAAATGCATTTTGAACAGTTTTATACATCCCTACTCACAGCCTCATGTGTCCTCAGTTATATTACGTAGCTAAGTTATATACACATCTGCCACCAATTAAAAGGTGGCCCTAAGTGAAGCATGACTTTTCGATATCTACTTCTTGTATTGTTCTGCATATTCCATGATCCTTGTTTTTCTTGTTCTGCAGTTCAGAAATAGCCAAGAGATTGGGGCATATGTTTCAAAAGCTACTAAACGTATTTAAAAAAAAAAAAGTAAAATACCAATATACCGGTAAAGTATTGTACATGGATTAGTTATTTTTTGTCAATCATTAAACTGTAGTGATGACACAGGAAGTTGGACCATTGGTTTTTAATATTACGGGCAATACACATGTTCGTTCCTACTGCTACAATCCAATGTGTATCTTCAATTATTTTGCAGTGGCATCTAGACCTGTGGTTTAAAAACTCTGGTCCCTAAAGATTTTAATGGTAATCCCTGCAACTTTTCAATAATCACTGCAGTCAACTATCTCTTGCAACTTATTTTTTTCCATCACAACCAGCACATCAGTGCTGAAGGCTGTTACGGAGAAATGTGGCTATCATCGGTATAGAGATGAAACCGAAAGCCAACAGATTGTATTTGTTCAACTTATTAGTTACTATTAATAATCTGTGCTTGTTTGTTAACTTGTACTTGGAAAAAGTTAAACCTAAATATACTGCATGAAAAATGTTTCGATTGCAGGCCTCTTCAGCAGCGAAGGGGTTCATAGAAGTTGCAGAGTTCAATTCTCAGAAATCCCCACTGAATAAATGTTTTTTCTTCCATTAAGCTGCAGGAATCCTTTTAAATATAGTAAACAGAGTAGTAATGATGTTTCAGATGCATAAGAATTATAATTTCACTAATTACTTTGTCAACAATTTAATGTAATATGTCACATTTGCAAAGTTTTTTTTAAATATATGTATTACATATATAGAAGTCTATTAGTCAAGCATAGTGGTCCTCCAAATAATAATTATTATTGAAGTGATCCATGGTAAGGAACTTTCTAAGAACCGCCTGACCCAGACGAACAGCATAGTTAGTGGTAGAAGTTCTAAGGGAACTTCCTCACTTCTTGCATCAAGGATCACTCCTGTATAGTATGCTGGTTTTGCCCAATGCTGTGATGTCTATATCACGGGGGCGCAAACTTTTTTCCCTGCGCCCCCCTACCGGCGGTTCCCCTCTCTCTGCGCCCCCACAACCCCCGCTGACCTCGGCTCCGGCGGCATGCTATTTTTTACTCCGCTTGTGCGCGCTGACGTCACAGGCCGCGTCACTGAACTAATCAGGAAGTCAGATTGGAGACTGCAGCGCACAAAATCGGTATTTATACACCCTGGTGAGTACAATTATTGTTACCTTGATAAAGAGCTTTGCTCGAAACGTGTAGGTGTGGGCTGTGTCCCAATATGCTGCTTTACCAATGATCCATTAAATTTGATACTTTTTTCTTCACAGGTGCGCTTTTTGCCTGACTTACTTTGGAGGTAGTGCTCAGTTTTCTTTCACCATTACTCTATGCTTATTGAAAACGGAGGCACACCTATCCCAAGGGCCCTTCGAAGTAGAATCCCAGATGCCAGGCCTCCCTGTCTAACACATACGAGACACAAATGGCAGGGTTACCGTCTGGCACTAAAATCAATTGCTGCCCATTCCTCAAGTAGGGGACAGTGAACCCAAAACAGAGTTAACAGCCATGTCCAGTGAGCCAGAAGAGTCTGCAGAGACTGCAGCTTCAATAGCAAAACAAACGCAAGATTCTTTGGAAGGAACCTCCACCAACTCCAACAGGGACTGGTGGGCACCACCCGAGGAAGCATTGGGTAATTAATGGGCAATGCTCCTCACCGGTGGCTTCAACAAGCCATCCCCTTGATCCAAGAAGCCCAAGCTTTGTTCCTGAAAGAGACTTTATAGAGACTGGATCACCCCTTATGACAGGGTCAGGGCCTCAAGCCCACGACAGCATCTCCCAAGAGGAAGACACTGCAGAAGAGACTCACAGGAGTCAGAGAGTGAGATGCCTTCCCACATATGATTCATAGGGGTACCTCACAATGAGTCTTAGCAGCTGTCTCGGAGCCAGTTGGCGTCTGTCATAGCCATGTTCAATGAGTTATTTAATATTGTTTAGAATTTGCATCAGTTAAGTTATATGACACACAATGCATTTTTATTATACAAATTTGTGTGTATGTATGTTATTCCGAAGCGGGAACGTTGGTTTCTCCACCAGGGGGAGGATGTAGCTGAGCCCCACCTTTCCCCTACCTTAGGTGCGGAAAAGAGGCGCTATGTACCGGAGCCCTGTGCGACCGGGGCACTTCTCCGGTGGTGGTGACCATCTTGTTTGTTCATGCATACGCAATGCAGGAGATGCGCATGCACAGTGAGTACAGAGTGCGGCAGCTATTACACAGGCTCTGCATAGGAGACCATGAGACTACATGTCACAGCAGCCCCAGGGGCTGCTCACCACGTGGGGCCCAATAGCCAATAGGGTATCCTCGGCAGCCAGAATGACACATTTGGCGAGCTAGGTACCGCACGTCAGTTGGAAGAGGAACCCCAACGGAGCAGTGCTCCCCTGGACTAGGTCAGATTTGCCCCATAGGCCACAGATATGCCTCATTCCCTCCATCTTGTGTGTTGTAGGGAAGGCCCCTAGATAGGGACGCTTCCCCACAGCACCCAATAGTGTCAACCCACCAGTGACAGGATGCCACACGTGAGCTGTGGCCGGCAGTCTGGGACCAGACCCAGGCATATATTACCAGAGACACCCTCCAGCCGGATCTCCATCAGAGGTGAATCGGACGCACAAGGAGCAGCAGCCTCGTAGAGACCCGCATAGTGGGATCACTCTGTGGTTTGACGGATCAACCCTCTACAGTTTGACCTGGTCTAGGACAGATACCATGTGCACCAACGGCCATATACACAGTGGGTAGCACTACTCCACAAACTTTGGGTGGGCTTGGCTCTGTGGACACTGGGTGGTTAGGTGCCCAGGTCACCTCAGTATTTTAGGTTATTTCCCCAGGGTGTATCTATATTGTGTGGGTACTGCATGTGGGGCCTTGTTCGTTTATTGTGTTATAGTGTCATATGTGTCAGTAAATATATTTGGTTATACCTGTGTGTGCCTTTATTTACTGACTGTATTGTTCCTGCGAGGGGTTATCCTACTACACAATGATAGCTCCAAGGTGGAGGCGCTCTGTACCAAAGAACGCGATCACTTCAGGCTCCGAGTGGCGGAGGATCAGGCCTCCTGTATGCCAGACAGATACCCAGCATCCGTAGTTCCCTTGGTCATGGGGAAAGGGGGCTTCAAGTGTTAAGAAGTAGGATGTCTACATTTTTTAAGTGGCTTTGTAAAACTTAAATCCCTGTATGCTTACATATGGATAAATAGGGAAATGTAGGGTTGCAGACCTATAAAAAGGGTCACTGACCTGTCTGAGACAAGCAAATATACCCGTAAGTGGTATTTTTATTTGCTTAAACTATAAACCTATTTTACTGTCTATCCATATTCTTATTAAAAATTCATTTTCTAATTTTTTTTTAAATCTCACTCTTTCTCTTCCAATCTTTATATAAATATATATGAACAACTGTTTTTGTAATAATGTGCCAAGAAGCTATAATCGTACATTACATTTCCCAAATGATTTAATTAGAATGTTTTTTTCCCCTGCGCTTGACATGGGGCATAGGTAAAGAGACAGTTCATAAAACTGTCAATTTATCGAGAAATTAAAGAAAAATTGGGCCGCTTACTGCATCTTTGCTGTGAAGCCAGAATTGTGAAAATGAAATCAGATAGAAATTATAACAAGATGTATTAGATATTGTAAGGGTTAAAAACAATGTGCAAGATAATTTATCAATATGAATGTATAAAATATGAAATAGTGCTTTATTCAATAAAGTAAGCTACAGTATGCAATTCAAATCTTCGTTTGCATTCACAAGAGCAACAGGATTGCCTTTTAATGTTCAATTGTGGATTATTTCTAAACTCATTAATAAGCTTGTTTTTGTATTTTTTATTTACATGTGTAGTTGAGTATGCTAAGTACTGTATACTATATTATAGACTATTCATTCCAAATGCAAAAGAAACATACAGACCTGGAAGGAATCAAACGACCTACCCTTGTATCCCAGTGTGGCGATAGTGCGGTTAATCAGGCCATTAATAAAGGTATTATGCCCGGCTGATTAACCCCAACTCGCATTGGGAGTGAAGGGGTTAAAAGTATCTGCATTATCTTGATGTATTTGCCCCTGTCCCAGCCTTCTTATCCCCATGTTACAGCCTGTTCCCTGCCTGCAGTAATAGAATTGCATACAAACTGTGCTATTAGCTTTTCAGGCAAAAGATGGCGTTGTGACCGCTGAAGCCAGCGCTGATTGAAGAAGCGTGGCTTTATACGGGAGGTCTGCTTTGAAGAATAGGTATCCATTTTCAAGCACTCGACCTCATAACCGCAAGTTCAATTGAATAAGTGGCTTGCGGTTAGATTTGAAGTGGTTATTCGGCAGAATGTATCCGTGCCTTGTTAGCTCACGTAACTTGAAAGGAGGAAAGTCTATTGCCGTGGGAAGTCGGTCAATTGACGTGAGAACTAGGTGAACTTGGAATCCCACAAGAAAGCCTTTTAATTAAGCGGGCTAACTTGCGAACGGAGATAGCAAGCAACCTAATTTTTGGAGTGCAAGTCCGAGTAAATAAAACATGCACCCACATATCAAATTCATTAAAGTGGCATAAGCAAAACATATTGTTTTAATAAACTGTCATATACTGTGAGTTTTAAATGTACAGTCAGGGAGGAACTTTTTCTACAAGCCTGGGGAAAATCCTTTAGTATGTTAATATGCTAAGGGTGAATGAGCTGAGGGTTTTTTCCTCCCTATTCTTCAAAAGAGCCCCTGCTAAGTGTGAGCCTCAGAGTCTAGTGAAGTGCAGGGATGAAAAGACTCAGAGATGACAAGTGTGAAAATGGCCGGGAAGTTGCTGAGTGCCAGATCCCGGCACCCAGCATGAGCCATGACACTTTGGAACCACACTCTAGACTGAGGGTCGCCAAGCTGAGGGCGGACCCCCGGTATGTTAAACCGCATAGGTGTCAGGCTGACACATGCGCTTTACAAACCGGAAAGCTCTTTTTTGCATGGTCTGCAAACTTCGGGCAAATCGGGGATTGGTGGGTTAAATGTTCCCACGGCGTGGATTGGGTATGCATGTTAGAGATAGGTCTGTGAACCCTATAAACCTGCTTGCCGAGCTATCCCCTGTGTGATTCAGGACATATCCAAGCTTTGCACAGGATTCCATTCAAGTACAGCGGTAGTGGTTCCAGGACGCAAGGGGTTAACAACATTGTAACTAAGGATGTACCCCTACTTGAGGAATTCGTTAGCCCTGGAGACTCCCGACCGAATTCTAACGAACTACTACGAACATTCTTCATTTGGCCAAGTTATTAGGTTGGCAACTTGCGACTTAGCAAAAAGAACTTTTAAGCCAGAGACTTAATTTCTGCAGCTTTCGTGCAAAGGACAATTTTTTTTCGTTTCCCCATCCCATCCCATCCCATCCCAAGTATTGTATTAAGTGTATTCTGAGGTTGTCGTGTGTTTGTCTGTTAAGGAAATAAATGACAATTTATTTTTTCCTCCTTGTTTTGTTCAATCGAGAATCCCAAAAAATATAAAAGTGTTGATAAGTACTGGTCCAACGTGACACCCAGGTGTTAATGTCATTATTATTACACAGATCACCTTAAAAATTGTGTACAATTGTTTTTTTATATTCATCAAGTACAGTCTATAGCTGTAAAAGGATTACACACTTGCGGAAGCAATCTGAGGCTAATATGCTTGCTTCAAAGACAGTACTGTAGCTGGACCTCGTAGCATTTTGCTACACTAATCAAGGGACTTCTGGTTAAAGTCAAGAGAGTTTTGTGCATTTTAGAGCAAAGACGTTATACTAGATGGATCTTTCTGCTGCCTTAATAATAATTGTTTGTTGTTGTATTGCACTGCTAGTTTTATGTAACGCTCTACAGAGACATTTGCAGACACAGTCCCTGTCCTGTAGAGCTTACAATCTATTTTTTTTGGTGCCTGTGGCACAGGGAGATAAAGTGACTTGCCCAAGGTCACAAGGAGCTGACAAGGGAATTGAACAAGGTTCCCCTCGTTCAAATTCACTGCCAGAGTCCATGTCTCTAATCACTGAGCCACTCCTTCAGCATTGTTTTCGCTGATATACTGTATTCTGCAGCTTTAGAGGAGCAGACAATATGGAACAGGTCCGCATATTGGGGCTCGTTGCCCCACCTCTCTCCAATTTCTCTGCCTATTACGGTCCTCTGAATGAGGAATGGGAGCATCTGCAGAGTATACTCCTCATATACTGGGCCCCTGAGTCCTGTAGTTTCTGCAGCATCTTTAGCTCCTGAATGGAAGAAGGGGCTGCTAACATAGCTCAGAGCTGGATTATTTGGCTGCGAACAACATAAGGGAGAGAGTGTAAGGAAGTATGCATTGTGTCTGAACAAGGTTGACAGGGATTTTGCAGGATAGAGACAACTGTCCCTGAGCAGGAGAAATATTTACGGCTGATGGGGTATTTCATGGTAGGGCTGAGAGAGGGCACTGTGATATATTGTTATCAGCCTATAAACTTTATGGAGGTACAGAGAGAGACCATAACCGCTGGGAGGAAGCTTACCCAAAGGGAATAACCCAGGGGAAACCACAGCATGCAACACAGGACAGCCACTCACGCTATAGAGCAGGCCTCATTGACCATAGGCCTTGGACAAACCCTTCTCATGACTACACTGGTACATTTTGTAATGGACACATGGAGAGAGCTGCATCACCATCTGCTGGGGCTGTACAGGGAGGTGAATACGATTTTGGGAAGGGTCCCTGAGTACAGAAGGCAAATCCCTACCTGCCCAGGAGACCTCCCTACCTGCCCAGGAGACATGTGCGATAAGTAGGCCCCTTCTTATGTCACAGGTGGGAAGGGGCCAGGCACATCACACGGGCATGCTGAGATGGGACCTGTGCAGAGCTCTGCAGCAGCAACAGTACTGAGTGACAGCAGCAACAGTACTGAGTGACAGCCAGCATTACAGACAGGGGATAGGCACTGAGTGAAACTGACAGCTCAGCAAGAGGATGCAGGCACAAGTGACATCTGGTCAAGATTTGAGGAATTGGCAGAAGATAGTGCTGATGCTTCTAAGGGCTACTCAATTTCCAACATGCTGGAGGACTATTTTAAAAGGTAAAAAGTCTTAAATCAAGGACAGTCCTTCTACACTATACATACTAGGTTGGAAAAAGGACTATGTGGAATTTTGATTCCGAGTTTCTGTGTGACATTTAGGCTGCACACCTTCAGTTGTCTACTCAAAAAGAATATTTATCCCGTATCTACACATTTTTAGTGAGCGTTGCAGGAGTTTGTTGTCCCAAACTGTGGAGAATTTGGTATTCATTCAAATGAACCACAACACTTTAGATGCAGGTGATGCAAAAAACAACAATTTAAACAGTATTACAATTCCAGCAAGGAAAAGCTTATCATATAAAATGATCAGAATAATCGTGACATGGCTAACTCCGGAAGATGACCATGAAGACTTCTAAAAGGAGTAGGCCCACTTCATTGCTGATTGACACCAGTGGAGTTGCTCACCATATCTTTTTTTAATTATTTTAAGTTTCATTTTGTTTGTTTTTAGGATTTTATACATATTTGAAGCTTTTTTCCCTATCTTATAGTGCTATTTTAACATTTTCCTGCTTATGGAATTTTTACATAATTGAAAACAAATCTAATACCAAAATTTAATTGCGTTTAGGAACCCCCCCAAAAAAAATGTTTTAGACCCAAAACACAAAAATGTTTTTGAACCAAAACACCAGTTAAAGTGCCCACCGTTTCTATTAACATTGTTCATAATATAATTTCACCTGCACTTGGACTGGTTTGTTACCTATGAAATCACTGGATTCTATAATGCTTTATTAAATATAAGTGGAAGCCTGTAGGTTGTTCATAGTACTAAAATGAATGATTTTGAACTTAAAGAAAACAATAGACTTTATAATTGACCAGCCAATGGCTCTATTGAATCAAATTGATTATAAATATTGAACTGTAAAAGCATAATACAGCCAATGTTACAGAAAAGGTTAAAATGCCTAGGGCTCATTAGTTCAATGAAAAGTGAATTATACTGTTAAGTAAATATGTAATTTCATGTTGTGACATACACAAAAGAAAGCATATTTCAACAGTGTATCTTACTACTCATATTTCTGTCAAAATAGTAAAAGAACAATAAAAAAGAATGTTGTTATTATTGTCTACAGTGTATTTGTAAAGCTCCAACATATTCTGTAGTGCAGTACAATGGGGGTACGGAGTTACATACCAAATAATGACAGACAAGTGCAAACAAATATAAAAGGTAATGAGGTCCCTGCTCATGAGAGTTTCCAATTTAGAGTGAAACAAAACGTAAAGTAGTTGCTCGCTGTGGGACGGAGTATGCCTCAGGATGGAGTATGGTCCAGCCGCACTGCTAAACCCATTCGGGTTTGGGGGCAAGGATATTAGGGGGTATTAGCGTGGAGATTGAACAAGCTGCATATCGGGCCCCAGTAGGGAAGGCGAGGGGCATGGTACAGTAGAGTTGTTGTACTTCTTCAGTATTTGCTTGCCTAGCAAGTCTTTCCCCCATTCTATTTGTTCTTCCGACAGGACTCAGAGTGTACTTTTACATAAGCGATTCTAGTACTGTAGTTCTCTCAATATATATATATTCCTCTGAAAATCTTGCAAAAGTTGTTACTTTCTTGAATACTGCTAAATGCATGAAAATAAGGCAATTTATTGAGTTTTACCAAATAACTTCCAGTGGACCACATCTACCTATCCCTAAAAAGATATATATCAAATCAGAAACAAACTATTGAGTTGCTTTGTGGTTGACTTTGCAAATATGATATATTACATAAAATTGTTTACAAAGTGATTAGTGAAATTATAATCCTATTCTTATGCATCTGAGGCGCCATTACTCCTCTGTTTACTATATTTCAAAAGATTCCTGCAGCTTAATGAGAAACATGTATTCGGTGGGGATTTCTGAGGATTGAACTCTGCAATGTCTATTAACCCCTTCTCTGCTAAAGAGGCCTGCAATCAAAACATTTTTCATGCAGTATATTTAGGTTTTACTTTATTCCAAGTACAAGTTAACAAACGAGCACATATTATTAATAGTAACTAATTAGTTGAACTAATAAAATCTTTTGACTTTCAGTATAATCTCTATGCCTATGATACCCAAATTTCTCCTCCCCTGACCCCTAAGTGACCTCCTACCACATACCATCAGATCCCTCCCCACCCCTCCCCCCTGCATTAAGACATTTAAAAACTCCCCGAAAACTAGCCTTTTCAAGGAAGCCTATCTGGCATACCCCTAACATCTACAGTATGTGGGTGCGGTACCAAAGTCTCCCTGTTGCTGGTGGATTTTTTAATCAAGAAAAACAAAAAGCAATGGAGATTGGAGAGTGTTTTCTTTGATAAATCAGGTGCACTTTTTGCCCCTGTTTTGCAGATAGGAGACTTTGATACATAACCTCCATATACAGTATGTGTGAATCATACAGTATGTACAATATATCCACCTGTGCCCTTTACCTCATGCATTAAACACCTCTGTATTATATTGCTAGGTGGCACTGCAGTATTCAAACTTTGGAATAACTTTTGGAATGCCTGATGTTCTTCTCACATTTAGTACATTTAACTTTCTTAATGAGCTATTTATCCAACAACATTTGAAAACCATGCACCATGCGTATCACAAACATACAGATTTTGACCAAATCACTTGACTTCATACTTTTCTTGAACAAAGGCCCAAACTTTTTTTTTGTATGCAAATAAACAATAAACAGAAAAAACATATTAAGACGGATGTGCAGTTAGTTAGATAGAGAGCAATGTCCATTTTGTGATAGGATGATGATCAGGGGGTGTTCCATCTGAAAGCAGCAGCCGAAAAGCATCACGCCGTTGATGCAAAGGAGAGACGCCAGGAGCTGACAAGCTAGAGATGAGAGGATACTCTCTGAATATCCACTGCTCGTTACCACTATACGTCCGGTAAGTGGTTATTTCAGCTGCAGCAGCAGATCTACCAGCGGACCCGTTCCATATTATTACCTATTTTAATATATGTTTATGTTTATGTCCATACTCTGTATTGTTCATTAAATGTGTCATTTTTGTACCAGTCACCTGTTGTTCATATCAGCATTTTGTTTTTATTTTTTTTATTTTTGTCCTTATTATTAATTTTATATATTCATATTTATTTTTATTTTTATTGTTTGTATTGTTTATGTCATAGATTATTTTGAATTTATCATACAGTATCACGCTATGTGCTTTTATTTGTTTTCATTTCAAGTATGACCCACTCATCGATTGGAGTACATCCCTGGATCTGACACAGTTACCAGTCCTGGTTGTATATATCCTTTTTGTCACATCATTTATATGTGCAGGGCACCAGAGATATAACACCTTTTTTTCATATCTTGTTCCTCTGACCTGGGGGTCAGAGTTATATCACAGGCAGCCGCCTATATTCTTTTTTCATTGTAGATTATAGGCCATTTTCACATCACATTGCAGATTAGTTATATATTGGTCACACATTTCTTTGAGATTTAGCGATATCTAATTTTTGTATTTCTGTTATATCACCCCACTTCTAGGTTAGCAGCATTTTTCACACACCATTTACACATTATGTCGCAGCTATTTGCCTTATGGGCAAATAGAAACATTGACATTAACAAAATCTTTTCAGATGATGAACCACCCATTGAAGTAGGTCACACTCCAGACAATATGCACAAACTAGTTGAGAAACTAGAAAGATTACTTATACGTGAGACCAAACAGCTCTGGGATGCGATTACCTTAGAGAAATTTGTAGAGCAAAAAAGGATTCCTCGTGGTTTAAGGATATTTAAATCACCTACCACTGACTTTGAAAATGAGGCCTTCACCCTCGAATGGAATCGCATCCTAGATAATTGTTCTTTCGAACTCATGCGCTTATTGATCTCAAAACGCAAAGTAGCTTTGCAAACATTAGATACAGAGATCAATGAGATGAAAGAACAATTTGAAGCATTCAAAAATAATAGTGAACTACCAGTTTTAGAGGCTAAAATTAAGTCCAAAATGGACAATATGCAAAAGGAGATCATTAGCCTCAAACAAAAAAAGTTTCTAAGAGACAAAATAGACTATAAAAGATGTTGCTATAGAAATTGAAAAAAAAAAACACAAAGGGAAATGATAAATATAAGCCAAATAGAGGCAACACACCTAGAGATTATTCT
Source organism: Ascaphus truei (assembly GCF_040206685.1). Lineage (NCBI taxonomy): Eukaryota > Metazoa > Chordata > Amphibia > Anura > Ascaphidae > Ascaphus > Ascaphus truei. The sequence continues at coordinate 192,531,123 of NC_134484.1, read as the reverse complement.
CACAAAATACCAGACCATTTTAGGAAAACAATCCCTAGTACAAGAGACACATCTCAACATCCAGTGCAGTTTATCTCTCCAAAACCAAAAAGAGGTGACACACGACCTAAGTCCAATCAGAACAAAAGTAATATTACTAGACCATCCACTCCTGTTCCAAGTGCCATACATTTGGACAAAGATATAGATTGTATCTTTGAACAATACCAACATAATAACAAATATCAACCCTTGGTAGACTTTGAACAGGAACGTAATAGTTCTACCTATAATCGAGAAGACAAACCTACCTTCTCTTTTTTAGATTGGAGAAAAACAAGGGACCACCAACATGCCAGAGAAGCAATTAGAGATCTACTAGGGAAAGAAGGGACATCCAGAGACAAAAAAATAAAAAACACAATAGAGGAACAAGAGGAGGTAGAAAGGCTAGGCAAAATACACAAACATTAAAATCCACCTATCAAAATATCTTTAACATGAGTCAACATCCTATTACAGCCAAAGAAAGAGAGATACTCTCTAGAGGTCTATCCTTTGCCCCAGTCACAGGCCCTAATAGCTTCAAACTATATGTCGATGTACAACGGTATATAAGAAAACTATGCCTCAAAAAATATTTTAAAGGAGATGCCATCTCTAGACAAGATACAAATGTATATTTGCCGATTGTAACTGTGCCTAATTCTATCTCCAAATTCAAAAATCCTTCTACATTCTTACCCAAGTTTGTAAGTGGCCCTTTTATCAAAACCTTTGCACAAATGGTCACAGATGACCAAGAAACCCAAAGCCGCAAACATAAAATCAAAAGAGATAATCTCAGTATTGATGACAAATGTGTGCTGCGTGCACCTGAAGAGAATGACTCTATTGTCATTAAACCTGCTGACAAAGGGGGTGGGGGCTGGTGATCATGGACAAAACCTGCTATGTTCAGGAATCATTACGTATCCTTGGAGATAGGTCCACCTACCAGCCCCTCCCCTCCAATCCCACTGCCAATTATCAACAACAATTGTTTCATTTTCTAAATACAGATCTAGACAAACAAATTCTTACCAAACAAGATTTCGAATTTCTTTATAATCAATATCCCATAATTCCAATTTTTTATATAATATCCAAACTCCACAAAAATTTACATCACTCACCTCACACCTGTCCCAATTCATAGATCACCATTTACAACCATATGTTATTAAGCTCCCATCATATCTCAGGGATACTACCCACATACTGCAGACCCTCAATGACATTCAATGGCTACCACATTATTATTCAGTAACAGCTGATGTTACTTCATTATATACGGTCATCGACCATGCACAAGGTTGTGATGCCATACATCAGGTATTAGACAATGACCCTTTAGTTTCTACCACATTTAAATAATTTTTAATTTCAGATATTCAATTCATTCTTTCACACAATTTTTTTAATTTTAACAATTCATATTATTTACAGGTATGTGGCACCGCCATGGAAACCAGGTGTGCACCAAGTTATGCTAACTTATTTATGGGCAACTGGGAAAATAAATTCATCTGGTCCAGCTGCCCCTTTGGTGCAAACCTGGTGCTCTGGCGGCATTACATTGATGGCATTTTCTTTATTTGGTCTGGTTCTTTACAAAAGCTAGAATTATTCCAACAGTATATGAATGACAACACTTATAATTTAAAATGTACTTTTACTTCAAGTAACACCTCTATAGAATTTTTGGATTTAGTTATTTTCATCAGAGATAATTTTATACAAACTAAAACGTTTTTTAAAACAGTACAAGCAAATAATTATCTACATGCCAATAGTCACCACAACCCATCCTGGATCAATAACATACCAAAAGTCAGTTTATCAGACTAAAACGGAACAGCTCCACTCCTGAAACATTGAACATACAAGCACAAGATCTAAAACATAAATTTATCAATAGAAAATATCCACCTCATAAATTAGATCAGATCATATCTGAGGTGGAATTAATGGATAGAACCACCCTTTTAAAATATAAACAGAAAAAAATCAGAAATAACTTCAGATGTACCGTTCATTGCCCAATATAACCAAATGGCTCCGGCTATAAGAAAGACTTTTCCCAAATATTGGCCCATTTTAAGAAAGGACAAAGAACTGGTTGACATGTTACCCATTAATCCAAAAATCATATTCACTAAAGCACCAAACATAGGTCAAAAATTGGCTCCAAGTTGCCCCTTGACACGATCTTTGCGTCGTACTAACACTACCTGTAAGGGATATCACATTTGTAACACCTGCACAGCCTGTAGACACAGTTCAAAAAGTACTTCTTTTTCTTCTATAATTGCATCCAGAACTTACTGCATTAAACAACACATTACTTGCAATAGCGCCAACGTTATATATCTCCTTGAATGTCCTTGTGGTCTGCAGTATGTGGGTATGACCACGAGGTCTATCAAATGTCGATTATATGAACACATCTATAATATCAAAAAAGGTTTGATTACACACAGTGTGTCTAGTCATTTTCTTCAAGTGCACGGAAAAGATCCTACTGGTCTTAAATGTATGGCCATAGAAGCCCTCACGCCTTATTGGCATGGAGGAAATATTACAGGCCTTCTGGGGAGACGAGAATCCTTCTGGATCTATGAGCTTTGTACATTAGCACCTCTAGGTCTCAATATTGAGTTTGATCTCAAATCCTTCTTGGTGGGCAAGTAGAGGCACCTTTACTTTGGTTTTCATCCATCCACACTATTGTTGATTGCACATTGCACTATACGAAATATAACACATTTTTTTAACACACAATTGTTTATTATTTATTAGTTACATCATTATATTCACCACTATTTACATCCACACTTATTAGTTTTAGTTTTATTTATTTTTCACAATTCACATCATTAGTCACACCATATATTTAGTCATCATCAATTGTTTATACATTTGCACACTATGTAATTATTCACTTTTTAGTCCTATATACAGTACATCATACACACACTCACCCACCTGTTCCCTATTAGATAGGAGAAAACTCCATTGATTATTAAGTCTATTTTAATTATTGACTGTACTACTATTACACCCGAGCAACACACGTGTAATCTAATTACTTGTGGTGTAGTTGTGTACCAATCATACATCTTGCATGTTGTACATTTTGGACTGTATTTTGGCTACTATAATCTCAGATCCTATTAGATCATTTTCTATTGCTTCTCTGTTGTCTCAATTCCACTATACACATTATTAATGAATTTCCAATGAATATAATTACAATTCATATTTATTCATAAGCACTTTACACATTTTATAATTATATTTATATCATGTTTATAATTATATTTATGCTTATATATATTTTTCACAAATTAATTTAAGTTTTATATATATATATATATATATATATATATATATATATATATACACACACATTTATGGGACAGCATCCAGTTGATTGGCGCTGGCGCTCTGCACATTTAATATTGTTGTTAGATATGATATCTTTGACACATAATTCGTTAGTGTTAATATACAGTTCATTCTTTAATGTTGATTTTATTGTGTGTCTAATTGTATGTTATTTGTCATTTGTTCATTTGTCTTTGCTGAGATACCAAGCAGCTTTGAATACCATCACTGCACATGTCTGAGAGTACCAACAGGTGTACTGCACCTTTTAATTTGAACTATAAATATGTGGACACACAGGGACATGATCATTATCGTTACACCCCTGAGGAAGGAAGCCGTGTCTTCCGAAATGCGTAGGGTGTGTCCTGCTGGCTTCACTGCTGACTATTGCTGAGTACCGCCGATGACCGCACTGCACTATCTAATCCTCCTGTTGATCGGAGCATAGCGAATCTGCTACCACCGTTTGCACGCCTCGTCGGGCAGGTTCAAGGCGAATCTGCGATTGCAGTAAAACATTCCTGAGCTGATCACGCACTTGAGGTCTGACCCTGCGAGATCAGGGGGGAGTTCCATCTGAAAGCAGCAGCCGAAAAGCAGCACGCCGTTGATGCAAAGGAGAGATGCCAGGAGCTGACAAGCCAGAGATGAGAGGGGATACTCTCTGAATATCCACTGCTCGATACCACTATATGTCCGGTAAGTGGTTATTTCAGCTACAGCAGCAGATCTACCAGCGGACCCGTTCCATATTATTACCTATTTTAATATATGTTTATGTTTATGTCCATACTCTGTATTGTTCATTAAATGTGTCATTTTTGTACCAGTCACCTGTTGTTCATCTCAGCATTTTTTATTTATTTTATTTTTGTCCTTATTATTAATTTCATATATTCATATTTATTTTTATTTTTATTGTTTGTATTGTTTATGTCATAGATTATCTTGAATTTATCATACAGTATCACGCTATGTGCTTTTATTTGTTTTCATTTCATGTGTGACCCACTCATCGACTGGAGTACATCCCTGGATCTGACACAGTTACCAGTCCTGGTTGTATATATACTTTTTGTCACATCATTTATTTGTGCAGGGCGCCAGAGATATAACACCTTTTTTTCACATGTTTCATAGCAATAGTCTATTTTTTTCACCTTTACAGTATGTATATAATTGGCTGGCCAAAAAAACAACAAGAAAGGAAGAGGTTCAAAACGGACTAAAATAAATCCCGAAACTAGTGTAATTTTAAAATTACAAAAATAGTGCATTATAAAAGCAGGTGGAGTTCAAATGGGGTTCACAAGGTGATGGAGCAGAGCACCCGGTTAATGCCCACTGGGAGGTGCATACCCAGTAGTTGTCGGAGGAAAATGAGACTGAAATTGAATGAAATAATAGGTTACTGGATAGCACAGAACTCCATTCAAACATCAATTAGTTATTTTTCTCCTCAAGGAACATTGTTTTTATCTCAGAAATGTACAATATGATTACACACCAGATCCATATTAACCCAGTGTTTTACTGCAGTTATTACAAAAATAGGGAGTTGTTAGATGGAGCATTGAACAATTTAAGCCACTGTCTTCACTTGGGGGCATCTTCCTTAGAGCATTTTTTCATTTCCCTCAATAAATTATTCTATCGTGTTCACAAAACACAAATTACAGGCGCTATTAGCATTTTCTAAGGCAACTTCAAGATCACAAGTGTTTTTTAATGTGCTGCATGGTACTTTGGGGGCTTTAATAGCTATTTGACAAGAGATTAGAGGCAGAAATATGGCATTTTATTAAAGCAAACATATCAGTATGCCTACAATGATAAAATGAGCTAGTTTTCTTCACACACAAAAGTTTCTGTTGAATGATACCTTTGAAATTCCTCCAGGGCACCCTATTATTCACTTTGCTCAGCAGAGAGCAGCTGCAAATGGTCTCCAATTTTCAAAGAGTATTGCCTGGTCATTCTTTACTGTCAAAATGAAGAAGAGCATAAAAGTTGAGTCAATAAAGTAATATGAAATGCTTAATATAAAAATTCAGAAATGAATGATTAACCATAAAGAACATACAGGAGCTACTGCAGCAGGGAAAAGAAATTAACATTCCCCCTGAAACCTATTAACAATGCTTGTATACAATATCATTTCATGAAATATATTACCTTTCTCAACACATTTTATGTGCATTTTTCCCAAAACAATACATCATTATGTATACTTTACTTTTAGTAATATGCAGCCAAATGAGCGTGTTCTACCCAATCACTACTCCAGCTTCTCAATATGCTCCCAGCAACATATTCCAGACCTGTTGAGCAGTGAAGGGGTTAAAGGTTAGGAGGTTAAAAATATCACCCAAATATGTCCTCCAGCTGAAACCTGTCAAGTTCAACTGAGATCATTATTGTTTTTAATACAGTGCGGGGACCATTTACTAACTTTAAGAAGTGGTAGAAACAACAAATTGAAACTTTTCTTGTGTTTCTCAATGATAATATAATAAGAGCTTATGTATCCAAGTCTCCCAGCTGCAAAACTGGGGATTTGGACCAGATTTCTTATAGGAAAATTTCAATAGAGTTTTTGTCTTTGTCTTTGTCCCGATTACTGTAGTCAGGGAAATTTGATACATAACCTCCAATAGTATTGTAAGGTTTATAACTAAGCCCAGCTTGACAAGACCGCTTGATCCAGTTCAGTTCTCAAGGTTTTTTTTATCTGAACAAGACATATACACAAAAAAGAGGTTAGAATAGGCAAAACTGCATCAGCCTGAAAGGTCAAGCTGATAACCCCAATACATTTCTTTTTATTTGGTGCTTCTGGTCATCCTCCAAAAGCCAAATCTTTGAGATGGCTTTTTAATGTAGAGGAGTGTTGATGCTAAAAAAAACCTCAGTGCGATTGATCTTGAAGACTGGTTTACAAAAAACCACCGGGAGCTGCTACTGTACTGTATGTCTGAAAGAAACAAAAGAAATATAGGTTTTACAAATTTAAAGATCCTCCCCACTGCAGTAATTATAAGGAAGACTTGGTAGGATGTTGAAAATATTTTTTTATTAAATTAATGCAACCACTCCATGTTAGAATTATGTTCAGGATATGTATTATAATACGTATGTATTATTAAGGTCTAATTTGGGTGCACTAAATTTGGCACTGTTGTTTACTTCAATACAGAAATTGACACCACACCAGAAATGTGACAGATTTTGATTATTCAAAGGAAAGATGCAGCTCTATATCATCCTAATATTCTAGTCCTGTTCTCCTCACCATGCCAAACTATTGGGAGCCTGAATGCAACGGGACAACTTTAAAAATGCAAAGACTGGATCAATATCTCATAATAACATGGAGCTACACTGACATTGCAATACTGAAGTAGTGGCAATATTCATCCTATTAAATTATTTAAACTCCTCGTACTACTACTGTAGCATAGACATATGGTTTCCAACTTTTTTTTGGTTAAGGAACCCTCTGATTATATTGGTGACACTCTGAGGAACCCCAACCCTTTCTAATAGCATGTCTGAGATCAGATGCATTGTAAGGAACCCCAACCCTCTCTAATAGTGTGTCTAAAATCAGATGCATTGTTAGGAACTCCAACCCTCTCTAGTAGCATGCCTGCTGTGCATTTGGCGCTTGCCGCTTTTACTTATAGCAGTCTTTATGTGGATGTCCCCGAACACGCAGTGCGCGCACACTCATGCGTGGGCACGCACGCTCACCCAAGCTTGGCGCATGAGCAGACCAAAAAAACCTGACTTTGAAGCGCGCTCAACTTGCCTGCAATGCCCCCCCCCCCCTGTCCGCACTTGCAAAATAGGCAGGACACCCGGCGCTCATGCTTAGAAAGTTGGTGACATCACCGCTCTCAAGCATGAGCGCGGTCAGTGCCAGCGGGGATGCAGCCTAAGGAACCCCAACCTCTCTAATAGCGAGTCTGGAATCAGATGCATTGTAAGAAACCCCAACCCCCTCTAATAGCGCGTCTGAGATCAGCTGCATTGTAAGAAACCCCAACCCTCTCTAATAGTGCTTCTGAGACCAGCTGCATTGTAAATTCTTCTGTGTTTGGTACAATTTCCAAATGATCTAAAAATTACAGGGAACCTTTTAGGGGATGCCAGGGGAAGTCAAGGGCTCCTAAGAACCCCTGTTGAAAAGCGCTGCCATAGACACTCCCCAAGCTGTTCAACGTTGGTGCATAGCACCTCGATACATTGAAACAATGCACAGTAGGTTTATGTTAATTAAATTGCAAAAGTGTGCATTCAATTAATATTGTATTATTACCGTAGGTGTTAAAAAGCTATTTTTTTTTACCACAGTTCATTAACTCTGAGTGTCACCTTGTGATTTTAGGAGAGTTAGAAGTAAGAGTTAAGGAATGGTTAAATAGGGTGCACAACAAACATATTGGCCTTTATTCAATTCTGCATCTCTGTCATGATTTTTTGGATATCATAAACGTTGCTACTGTAGCTTTAAAGGGCACAAAAAAACAGCCTGAGACAAATGTAAGACACTGGACTAACAAGTTTCTTTACATTTAAGGCAGATAAAATGCCAATATTTTTACCAGTGCCCTTCTTTGCATTTAAGGACAGATCCAATAATGCACAAACTGTAGACTTCATAATGTTTATTCCCATAGCACATAGAGCGTAGACATTGATGTGAATTCTGCTCATTTAAGAAATTGTGCATTACAATTTAAAGAGAGAGAGAGATTGATTTTATTTATAAGTTTCCCACTTGCAAAATGGGGGCAAAAAAATTGCACCAGTTGTTTTTAAGGAAAAACACTGCCCGACTGTACTTTACTTTCAATGGGATTTTTTAAATTCAATAGTGTACATCTGTGGCTATTTATTACACCACTTGCCATATGCTTTGGACCCAGAAGACTTTGAAACTTTCAGGTCTATGTTTGAGTTACTTGGAAAAATATTTATTAAGGGTTAATTTTAAAACATATTTTTATATAATGTATTTTTAATGCTGGAATTAAATATTAACAGTAGTGGTGTGAAAGTACTGGATACCAGGCATGTAGATGAGATAGTCCAATCAGTGATGATTTATTCAGCTAACAGGCTGCGCAAGAGATGGCTGAAATGCGTAACGTATAAAGACATCAGCACACAACATGCATACTACATAATATGCCCTAAAACACGACACCCACACCCAAGGACGGTCCCAGCCCATTAGGTTATTGTTTCTTGTGCATGGCAAGCATTTACCATTCAAAGTCAGCAATATTTCTAGCTGTATCAGATAGAATCTGACAGATGTTGCTCTCGATCATGATATTATAACACTCCATAGACTCATTATTCATCTGTTCTATGACATATTAACTACAATTACTAAGTTCTATACTTGCTTCATGACTTTTGAATGTGGATAGTGACCTTAGTCTTGCAGACAAGATTTTTATGCTTCAAGATGAAAAATACATTTTGTATCCACTAGCACCTGGTAGCATAACTTCTGTTGTGTTTTAGCAAAGATAACAAGTAATGGTTACAGAATGTTTTCTTCTGTAAACCTGTTATACAGTATAGACATTTTTACTGTACGTCTACAGATTAACAGTGAAATTGCAATTTTTACTGCACATAGAGATGTAGCCAGAATTACTGTCTCTTTTGCCGTGGCTGAGAAAGTGAGTCTGTGGCGCCACAGACAGTGTCTGGTGCCACCATGCTGGAGGGGGGGGGGGTTGATGATTTAGAATAGGACCCCCCACAGCCTTAATCCTCCGGTGCCACGGCCACCACTATTATGTGACCACTGCACCAGAGAGAGTTCATTAAAGCTCCATCTGTATACAGATATAGGTCTTTTTTGTAATTACCAGTGGTGTAAAAACATGATAGTATTATGAAGAATTAATTAATTTATAACAACATTTATATAGCACCCTTATCCAGGGTGCTGTACATTAGTTAATAAAGCAATGGGGGATCCATATGGAACATTTCATGTGATGGGCATAGAGTAGTTGTTAAGATGTCTTTGTGGTAGGCAGGGGTAGAAACACTATGGTTGGGCTATGGGTTAAGTGAATTGAGAGTTTGCTTGGTTAGTGGGTAGGGGTTGGGGTTAGTCTCTGGATTAGTCTTGTTGGTGGCATGGGTGGATAGATCTGTTGTTGGTGGACGGGTCTGATAATAGGAACAGTGGAGGTAACTGGATCCTGAGGTAGGTGACTTTGGAGGTTTTTGGAGAGACTTTAAGAAGGATTAGGAAGGAGTGAATGTAGGGGAGATCATGGGCATTGGGGAGGGTGGGATAAGTGAGGGGATAAGATGGGAGATTAACGGGGGGAAATGGAATGCAATGGAGGAGATCACGTTTTGAATTGGCTTCTGAAGATTGTTAGGGAGGGGGCAGATTGGATGTGGGAGCTTGTTCCAGTGGTGGGGGGTGAGTAAGACAAATGATCGGAATTGAAAGGAGGCTGGGGGAGTGAGGGTTGTGGTAGTCAGGGAGCAAAGAGGACGTGAAGGAATGTAACCAGAGATTAGTTTTGCAAGGCTGTATGGGGGGATGGGGTGGGCAAAACTATAGAGAGATTTGTAGACCAGGATGAGGAATTTGAAGAGGGTAGCCAGTGGGGTTGGGAGAGGAGACGGGTTGTCTGGGCAGAGCGGGGGAAATTGAGTAGTGTACAGGCTGCAGCATTTTGGATTTTTTGGAGGGGTATGGAGGAGTAGAGGTGGAGACAGAGGAGAAGGGGGTTACAGTAGTTGATATGGCTGCAGATGAGAATGTGGATGAGAAGTTTGGACGAGGAGACGGAAATGAGTGGATGGATTTTTCTTGTGTTGTACAGGTGGTAACAACAGGTGGTTGTAATGGAGGTGAAGTTTTGGGCGAAGAGGAAGGAAAGGTCAAAGGTGACCCAAGGTTCCGTGCAGAAGGGGAGGGAGAGATGGTGAGGGGGAAAGGATATGGTGTGGATTGGGGAGGATGGGAGGAAGAAGCAGGAAAGTAAAGGACTTCAGTCTTAGCATGGTTAATTTGTAGTAAGCAGGCAGATATATGGGTGGAAAGTTTGAATGAAAATAATGAATGGAGAAGTAGATTGCCTAGAGAGACTCAATTTTTTTATTAGTTGCATACAATACTTACTAATTGTTTTATTACAATAGCATTGTCCTTAATTAGTTCCTTTGAACTACTGATAGACATAAGTCATCCCATAAGTGTCTCATAGGAGATAATTTATACCTAGGAATAAATTCTTGTATCAATTTCTTTACCGCTGGTTTAGCATCCGCATATAGACAGGAGTATTCCCTATTAACGCTCCTCAAATTAAAACTAAGCAGCCAATGTGGACCTGACTTTGCTACAATCTAAGTTCTTAAGACTTGGTGCCCCAGCCATTGCCAAACCAATTGCTTCCATAGTCAACTCTATTCTGTCTGCACGCCATATCCCTAAAACCTCGAAAACTGCCAGAGTTGTCCCAATCTTCAAAAGTGGGGACAAAAACACTGTCTCAAACTACAGGCCAATCTCTCTTCTCCCAATACTATCCAAAGTCATGGAAAAAAAAGTTTTCACTCCCAATTAAGCAAATACTATACCAAGACAAATTTCCCTAGCTAATTCCAATCTGGCTTTCGCCCCAAACACTCCACTGTAACTACTCTGCTAAACGTTTGCAATGTCTTGTATAACATGTATACCCTGCTCACTTATGTAACTGCATTTGCAATCATGTATCACCCGTCATTTAACTCTATGCCCAGGACGCACCCAAAAACGAGCGGCGACTCCCAATGCACCACTTCCTGGCAAAACATTCTACAAATAAATAAATTAGCAACTAGGATGTTGGTTGCTTGATCTGCAGCAGAATTAGAATTATTTATATTACACAGCGATTTTGACAATAACTACTGCTCATAGTAAAATGGGACACCTTTGGAAAGAAAATTGTTAAAAGTTATAAAATACATCACATATTCAGTTGATAGACAAATGATTTTGTATAAGACTCCACTAATTTCTTATAATATAATCTCTTTGTAAAGTGCCGAGCACACTGCCAGTTTTATACTTTTAAAGACACTCAGCATTATTTAATTTTATTAAAAAAATAATTTCAGATCATCCCGGGACGCTTAACCAACTAGCTTTCCTTGGTGTATCGCCCAAATGACCTTCGGCCGTACAGATAACAGATAATGGCTTTTCCGTATTGTAAATAGTAATTACTGGATTGTAACACTAGCTCAGAGTAAAAAATTGAGCTCTTTCCACAGCTCTAAAGACTACATTTTTTATGGCCTCCCAAAAAATAAAAACAACGGGACATTTGTAAAGAAGGGGTCAGATAACTTATAAACACACAATATATATTTCAAACAGTGCGTGTGAGCTTTTACCAGCATCTTTTTAAAATATTCCCAAACATATCCTAATCCTCTAGAAATATAATTGAAATGTATTTTTACTAGTTTACACACAAACAGAAACACAATACAGAACACAGACACAAAACTTCTCTCATACACAGCTAACCAACTTCACAAAAATAAGAAAAAAACGAAAGGAAAAAAAAACATTTCTCACCTAATACAAAACAGTTTCATCCTGCAACTAAATTAATAAAAAAAAATCCTTCTCTTTCTTCTCATAAATAACCTGCTCTTAAAACTAATTTGATGCTCCAGAGTTTTGAATTAACTTTCGTATCTGGGATGTATCTTTGCACATTCCTCAAGCTGGAGAAGGGGGGGGTGGGGGCACGGTCTGTGCTGCTGCTATTCTGATGTTCTTTCTTGTGGACATTTGAGCGGAATGAAAAGAATATCTCCTGGTTTTAAAAAAACTCATCCGTCTGGCCAGAGCGAATAAACTTTTTACATTTTTACCAGTGACCGGACTCATTTATCATATGCCCATTCTTTTTCGTTTTCTTCTCCTTCTACGGACACTCAAACTCTCCTTTTTTCTCAGTGTTGTTCACTTCATATTATAATGGGTGTAAACCTTTTAGAAATTTCCACTTCATCATGAGCAATTAATAATATTCATGTTTTTGTAAGCACTTGTAAGTTCATGGATGGTGATTTGTATACATGTGATAATTAGCATGATGTATCTTTCACACAGGGAATCATTCAGGAAAAAATTATTAGGGTAGTCAAATCCATTTTACAGATCGTTATCAAGGGCGCAACAATTTAATTGACGGCACCGAGACTTGAATTTGTATCTGTAACGCCTGTATGCCCGCAGACCTGGCCAGTCCCCAGTACTGAGGTGGGTAAGGTTATAACACGCACCCACAGCAGTGAGGGCGTGCCCGGAGTGTGGTAGTGCGTTGCCGGGCCTGTTGAGAAAAGGTTAGCAGATACTTGCAATGTCCTGGGTATGAGAGTTTGGATAGTAATGTCCGTGTGCCAAAGTTCAGGGGTAATAGAGAGCAGCGTAATCAAGTCCATAAGCCAGTGTTCGAGGATAGGAGAAGGCAGCGTAAACGTATCCGAATGCAGGGTCCAAGGGCAGGAGAAAGCAGGGTAATCCAATTCAAAGCAGAGTTCAAGCCAGGGAGATCCAAAGGTAAACAGGGATAGGAAACAGCACTGAAAGAGACAGGAGAGCCAAGCATAGAGACTGCACACACAGGGGTCACAAGAAGCTCTGCAGAGCAATGAGCTAGAGGACAGACAGGGATTATAAAGGAGGGAGCACCAATGGGAGAGAGAGGAGGAGCAGAGGGTAGAGTGAGTGGTTGCAGAGATAGGTCAGAAGGAGAAAGGGAGGAGACAGGTAGATCAGACAGGGAAATGACTTGCACACTATGAGGGGTGGAACCAGGGTTCAGGGAAGACCTACAAGTGGAGCGTGTGCGCGCACCTTCTGTAAGGGCTGGATGCGCTGGCACAGTGTGTGCCAGGGAGCGTGAGGAGCGTCGCGCCGCGGGGGCACTCGCCAAGGACGGCGACGGGGCAGGAGGAGCAGCTGAAGGAGGTAACATGGCAGGAGAGAGAATCGAGGGGTGCCACGAGCGATGAGTGCTACAGGAGGAATCGGGAGTTTGGGGATAAACGCACACCTTGCGGGGAACGCGCGTGACAGCTGGGCGTGCGACCGGACAGGGCATAGAGGAACAGGTGCGGGAAGAGGAAGGGAGAGATGAACGAGGAGGCGGAGGAGGAAGGTCAGAGGCAGGGAGAACAGGGGTGACGGGGACACATTGAGAAGCAGGAATCCCCTTAACCGTCACAGTATCCCCCCCTTGAGGATCGATCTCCGGGCGATCCTGCCATGGCTTCTGGAGAAATTTTCGATGAATTTGCCAAAGGAGTTTGGGGGCATGAATATGACGAGAAGAAATCCATGAACGCTCTTCTGGATCATAACCCTTCCAATGAACGAGGAACTGTAAGTTTTTTCTGGACCAACGGGAGTCGATTATGGAATGAACCTCATATTCCTGCTGTCCATGAATGGTCACAGGGTTTGGTTTACGAGAACGGTCCGGAAAGTGGGAGCTTTGGAAGAAAGGTTTGAGCAGGGACACATGGAAAACAGAAGGAATCCTCATGGTGGGAGGAAGTGCCAAACGGTAGGCGACTGGGTTAATCTTCTCCAGAATCTTGAATGGACCCAGGAATCTCAGGGATAATTTCAGAGATGGGGTCTTGAGCCTTACATTTTTTGAAGACAATCACACTCTGTCTCCGGGTTTAAATGAAGGATCCGGTTGGCGTTGTCGATCTGCCTTAGTTTTTTGTCTTGAGACGGCAGTTTGTAGAGTCTTCAGAATCTTCCTCCAAGAGTTTTGAAGAGTAGAGACATGAGAATCTGCTGCCGGAACACCAGAAGGGGAAGAGGAAAGGGGAAGACTGCTAGGGTGGAATCCAAAATTAATGAAGAAAGGGGACTCTTGCGTAGATTCATTTTTAAGAGAATTAATTGCAAACTCGGCCCATGGTAAAAGATCCACCCAGTTGTCTTGAGACTCGGAGACGAAACATCTGAGATACTGCTCTAAGGTCTGATTCATTCTTTTCGTTTGACCGTTGGTCTGAGGGTGATATCCAGAAGAAAATAGAAGAGAAATCCCAAGTCTCTGAGAAAACGCACGCCAAAATTTAGAGAAGAATTGAGAACCTCTGTCAGAAACAATTGAAATAGGCACACCGTGTAATCTGAAAATTTCTTTAGAAAAAATATCAGCCAAAGTAGCAGAATTAGGAAGGCCCTTGAGGGGAATAAAGTGTGAATGCTTGAAAAATCTATCTACAACAACAAGAATGGTATTCATTCCTTTAGAATTGGGGAGCTCAACAATAAAGTCCATAGAGATATGTTTCCAAGGTTGTTCCGGAATGGGAAGAGGCATGAGAAGACCAGAAGGTTTGTGATGAGCGGATTTACTCTGGGCACAGACCGTACAAGCTTTGGTGAAATCAAAAATGTCTTTGTTCATCCCAGGCCACCAAAAGATCTGTTTAATAAGATCCGCTGTTCTCTTGAAGCCTGGATGGCCGGCAGATCTAGAAGAATGTCCCCAAAGAAGAATTGTGTGTTGCAAACTTGGAGCTGCGTATAAGCGTCTCTCCAGCACCTTAAGTCTCCTGGGAATGTGAACCTGGCCTTCAAAATTGTTGGCAGAAATTATGCACTTGGCAGGGAGAATAGATTCAGTGGATTCATTGGAGTCGTTCTCCATGGCGAACTGGCGAGAGAGAGCATCTGCTTTGATATTTTTGGTACCGAGAATATAAGAAATTGCATAGTTGAAACGGGAGAAAAACAGAGACCAACGAGCCTGACGAGATCCTAACCGTCGAGCCCCTTCAATATACAGTATTTTTTTTGTGATCGGTGAGGATGGCCACAGGCTCCTTGGTACCTTCGAGGAGATGTCTCCATTCCTGAAGAGCCAATTTTATGGCCAGTAGCTGACGATTCCCAACATCATAATTTCTCTCGGCTGACGAGAATTTCTGAGAAAAAAAACCGCAGGGATGGAGCTTCTCCTGGGGAGAGGATCTCTGAGAGAGTACTGCACCAGCTCCTACATCAGAGGCATCAACTTCTAACGTAAAGGGAAGCGAAGTATCAGGATGTCGTAAGGATGGGTGCAGAGACGAAGGTCTTTTTGAGAAACTCGAAGGCCTCAATTGCTTCGGGAGACCAAGTTGTAGGGTCAGCACCCTTTTTAGTCGGGGCAGTGATGGGTAGAGCAATGGAAGAAAAATTACGGATGAACTTCCGGTAATAATTGGCAGAGCCAAGAAAGTGCTGCACGGCCTTGAGAGAATTTGGCAACGGCCAGTCGAGAACAGATTTCAATTTTTCTGGGTCCATAGAAAAACACTGGTTAGAGATAATATAGCCTAGGAAGGCTGTGGACGTTTGGTGGAACAAACATTTCTCCATCTTGGCGTATAAGCGATTAGCACGAAGCCTAGAGAGTACCAATTTGGTATGGCGAATGTGCTCTTCTAAATCCTTAGAGAAAATGAGAATGTCATCAAAATATACGCTAACAAATGTTCCTAACACGTCCCGGAAGATATCGTTCATGAACTCTTGGAAAATGGCAGGAGCATTGCATAGCCCGAAGGGCATCACTAGATACTCATAATGTCCAGATCGCGTATTAAACGCGGTTTTCCATTCATCCCTTTCTCTTATACTGATGAGATTATAGGCCCCTCTTAAATCGAGTTTGGAGAAGATAGAGGCTCCTTGTAGACGGTCGAAAAGTTCAGAAATTAGGGGAAGAGGATAACGTTTTTTTACCGTAATTTTGTTGAGTCCTCGAAAGTCGATACAGGGTCTTAGGGATCCATCCTTCTTCTTCACGAAGAAGAAGCCTGCCCCGGTGGGGGAGGTAGAGTTGCGGATGAATCCTTTCTCCAAATTTTCTTGGATGTAAGACGTCATAGCCTCAGTTTCAGGAACGGATAAAGGGTATGACTTCGACTTCGGGAGGATGGTTCCTGGAATTAAATCAATCGGACTATCGTAGGGACGATGGGGAGGCAATACCTCAGCTTGAACTTTATGGAAAACATCCAGGAACTCGTGATACACCTTCGGCAGAATAGAAAGGTTGGCAGGAACGGAATCCAAACCAGCGAGCACAGCAGCAGGAGGAGTGGTAGACGGAGGTTCAGGAGAAGAGGACCACTGGATAGGTACAGTGTCGGTCCAATCTATGCGCGGATTGTGGAGCTGAAGCCAAGGCAATCCTAGAATGACCTGAACGGTGGGAGAATGGAAGATATCAAAAATTATTACCTCCTTATTGACATCTGCCGTGGTCAACGTAAGAGGAATGGACTCCCAGATGATGAAAGCTGGCTGAAGCGGGCGTCCGTCGATAGCTTCAAGTCCAATGGGCGCTTTTCTCTTGACCAGAGGGATCTGTTTCTCAGAGGCGAAAGTGTGATCCAAGAAGTTGCCGCCAGACCCGGAGTCAATGAAAGCTTTTACTTCTAATAGAAGATTTGGGCCCGTCAGCGTTACAGGAAGCAAGAGTTTCTTTGGGAGAACCTTAGGGAGAGAGGGGCAAGAAGAGATTGTACCCAGCAAAAGCCCCTCTACCTTTTCTGGGTGTTCCGTTTCCCGTCTTCAGGGGACAGTGCTGGAGCCGATGTTCTGGGGAACCACAATAGAAACAGAGACCCTTCTGACGACGTCTCATTCTCTCCGCAGCCTGTAGTTGTTGGCTACCGATTTGCATCGGTTCAGGAGCGTCCAAAGCCAGGAAGGTCGAAGCAGGAGATCTGTGAGAGACAGAGGAGGGAGGAAGAGAACGGGAACAGTGTCGCTCGTTACGTCGTTCTTGAGTACATTGATCCATACGTATGCTGAGAGTAATCAGTTGTTCCAGGGAGGACGCCGGGCGTGAGTTGCGAGATCATCTTTTAACGTATCAGACAGACCGTGCCAGTATGCTGCGGCAAGTGCCTCGTCGTTCCATTGAGTCTCTGCGGCGAGAGTGCGGAACTCTATAGCATATTTAGCAGCGGATCTTCCTGCCTGTGAGATGTGAAACAAAGAAAAGGCGCCCATCTCCCGGCGTGCGGGAGTGTCAAACACTTGTTGGAATGCATGCCTAAATTTAGGGTAATCTTGGGTCAACTCAGGTTTGTGTTCCCAGAGGGGAGAAGCCCAAGCGAGGGCGTCGCCGGTTAGTAAGGTGTAAATGTAGTCCACCTTGGTACGGCCGGTAGGAAAAAGAGAGGGGGACATTTCAAATTGCATCTCACATTGGTTTAGGAATACACGGCAAGCGAGAGGGTCCCCATCATACCGGTTGGGAGGTGGTATACGTGGTCCTGAGTTACCGTAGGTCACTGAGACAGGAGGTGACGGAGCCACTGGGGTTTCCTTGAGGGACAGGTTTGCAAGCTGTTGCGAAACAGTGGTTAACTGGCTACTGACAAATTGTAAATGTTCCAAGGAAACACCTTGGCCCACCTCAGGGGGGTCTGCATTTATTGGGCTCTGCATAATGTAATGCCTGTATGCCCGCAGACCTGGCCTGTCCCCAGTACTGAGGTGGGTAAGGTTATAACACGCACCCACAGCAGTGAGGGCGTGCCCGGAGTGTGGTAGTGCGTTGCCGGGCCTGTTGAGAAAAGGTTAGCAGATTCTTGCAATGTCCTGAGTATGAGAGTTTGGATAGTAATGTCCGTGTGCCAGAGTTCAGGGGTAATAGAGAGCAGCGTAATCAAGTCCATAAGCCAGTGTTCGAGGATAGGAGAAGGCAGCGTAAACCTATCCGAATGCAGGGTCCAAGGGCAGGAGAAAGCAGGGTAATCCAATTCAAAGCAGAGTTCAAGCCAGGGAGATCCAAAGGTAAACAGGGACAGGAACCAGCACTGAAAGAGACAGGAGTGCCAAGCATAGAGACTGCACACACAGGAGTCACAAGAAGCTCTGCAGAGCAATGAGCTAAAGGACAGACAGGGATTATAAAGTAGGGAGCACCAATGGGAAAGAGAGGGGTTGCAGAGATAGGTCAGAAGGAGAAAGGGAGGAGACAGGTAGATCAGACAGGGAAATGGCTTGCACACTATGAGGGGCGGAACCAGGGTTCAGGGAAGACCTACAAGGGGAGCGTGTGCGCGCGCCTTCTGTAAGGGCTGGATTCGCGCGCACCGTGTGTGCCAGGGAGCGTGAGGAGCATCGCGCCGCGGGGGCGCTCATCAAGGACGGCGATGGGGCAGGAGGAGCAGCTGAAGGAGGTAACGTGGCAGGAGAGGGAATTGAGGGGCGCCGCGAGCGATGAGTGCCGCGGGTTGAATTGGGAGTTTGGGGATAAGCGCGCACCTTGCGGGGAACGCGCGTGACAGCTGGGTTGTGCATCCGGACAGGCGCAGAGGAATGGGTGCGGGAGGAGGAAGGGAGAGATGACCGAGGAGGCGGAGGAGGAAGGTCAGAGGCAGGGAGAACAGGGGTGACGGGGACACATTGAGAAGCAGGAATCCCCTGAACCGTCACAGTATCAGAAAGTTATTTATAACCACTTATTGCTGTGGGGAAATGGAGTGTAAGGCTTATTCTCGCAATCCTGATTCTGCAGCTTCGGATCGCCGGTCATGCCATGCATAACTTTAGCCACAAAAACCTTATAATATCCGAAGATTTATACTGCCACAGACACACACACAGGGATTCAAACAAACTTTTTACATGAGGTGGCGTGTTTTTCACTGGGACTTGCATGTTTTTTTACTGGGACTTGCGTGTTTTTTTACTTGTACTTGCATGTTTCTTTTACTGGGACTTGCATGTTTTTTTACTTGTACTTGCATGTTTTTTTCACTGGGACTTGCATGTTTTTCGAGAATCTGAGATTCTAAATCCTGGTGGGGAAGACCCGTTTTGGTTTGACAAAAAACAATCTGTTTGAGAATAACCTTGGTTCTTCTAGATCTCTCTTTTAGGGCTGCTCTGCAATTACTGGCAAAATGTCCTGACTTTTACAATTCTAACATTTTCTGTACCTTTCTTGATCCCTATCCTGTAACAATTTTCTGACAATCTTTTATGCTTCCAAACAATATACACAGTCTCTACTTGCATCTCAATTTCTGCATATAAACCTTTCATACCTCAATACCTACTTCCTCAATACCTTCATATGCCTTAATTATTTACCATAATCTATCGGCAAGTTCACTTGCTATTTCTTTCCTATTCACTTTCTATTTCACTTGTTATTATATTACCTTTTGTCCAGTCAATGGTTAAAATAAATGCAGCAATTTTGGAAGTCCTTCTTATCCGGGACCCTCCTGTCAGAATTCTTTTGGCTCATATTAACATAAGGTATGTTTCCCTGTGGGATTCAAAAAATACATGAGGAAGCACTCCTTGAGCTTATTAATCCCACATAAAAAAAACCCTCTTTCATTTAAACATTTGCGCAAATAGTTGGTAATAGTACAAACAGTGCCATTCATTGGCTAACAAAATATATTTACATTGTCTCTTTTTCTGTATCCATTCTTTATTATTTTTGTCTGCAGACACATAACCTCTAACGGCAACCTTTTGAGAATTTTGGTTTCCCATTATTCTCCTGTTAATTTGGTTTCCCATTATTCTCCTGTTACAATAATCAAATTTAATGGATCATGTACAATTCAGCGTTACAATAATCAAATTTAATTGATCATGTACAATTCTTTTGGTATGTTATTGATAAGACAAAGCAAATATACAGTCAAGGATCTGTCCTGCTCAGAAAACAAATGATGTTCCACAACCCAGGTATGGTCTGAAGATAATCCCTTAAGCATACAAATACTCCCATTCATCACCAAAAGTGGACCCTCATATTTGTCCTTAACAAAACATTACAACTCTGATACTTTAAAAATGGATACAGGAACAGAAATGAATAAACTCACTTGAAACTCCAGGTTTACCCGTCACTCAGAGGAGTCCCCCTTCCAGACCGAGCTCTCTACACATCACTCAAACAATTTAGACATTGGCTTTTGCAAAAAGGTGCCCTTACCTTGATACTTATGAGCGCTCGGGTTTGAGTGATCGAGGAGTGGCATGTCCAGGTGCTCTGCATCCAAGATGTTGGGAACCATCCTCTGCTACCAAAACTGTGAAAGCTGTAAAAATGTTACAACAAACATTCAGTTACCAAATGACTTTATTAAGCATTCAGGTGCACACAGGAGACAGCTTATAAACAAAGCTCTCTGACAGGTAATAAGGTATGAGATACATTTATACCCGAACAACTAAAGCGCACACCCCTTTATGGGATAGCTTGTGCATCACAAGAAATAACATTAATGTATAATACAAAACAAAATGAATATGTGAACATCAGCTAAAAATCATTATACCAGATCAGTAATCTTTACCTCACATTTCTGGGGTCCCCATATTTTCATATTTTGAGAATGATTTCTATCTGTCCTCTCACCTGACACTGAAAATGTTGTGAGAAGCAGTGAAAATGTGTGAGAAAGTTAAAAATGTGAGAAACTGTTCTTATCTTTGATTCCAGCTAAACAAGCATCTCATTATTTTTGCCTGCTTTTAATTTGCAGCTGGCTGGACTTTGAGGATCAAAAAAATTACCCGGGAGCGTAAACATTCCAATCTCCGCTTCCATTTCACACGTCCAAGCATACAAGCTTATTTCACAGAAACAGCACATTACAAAATGGATGACAGACACAGCACATAACGAAATGGATGAGAGACAAGGACTAGAGCAAACAAGACAAGATAGCTGAAAAGAATAGTCAGACAAAATGGCTGCTTAGATCTTAGTGCTGTTTATTTCAGACCCCTCTTTAATGTAATTTTCTCAACTTTCTCACAACCTTCTTCGAGCATTCCATAGTTACACTTACCATATTCACAAAAATACCAAACCTGTACCTGTCTAACTATTGCATGGTTTCTCACCTGCCTTTTGGCCACCAAACAACACAAACAACTTTTTTTTTCTCTTGCTTGCACTATTTTCTTAACTTGTATTTTCGCTTAGACAATCTGGTTTCTGCACTGCTCCCTCCATTGAAACAGCCCTAACCAAAGTAGCTAGTAACCTTCATTCTTTCAAAGGCCAACGTCATTGCACACTACAATACAAATACAATGGTCGTTATCCGAACATTTCACGATTTGTATTCCTGGGCATACCCAGGTCGTGCCGCATGATTTCTTCAAACTTTCTCGCTTTAAGACGCGTGTTTACTAGTTTTTTTATCGGGTGTAGATAATGGCATTTTAGCGTTGTCTGCAATACCGTCGAGAAACTCAAGTGGGCGATCGCGAGTTGTTGTCTTAAAATCTAAAAATCTAAGTGCAATTCAACCTGTCTTTTATTGCCGTACAGTTCTCCAAGTATGTGTGCAACTGTGTTTCTAGTTTCCAGATTGTAGGGGAGCGCATACATGTAGAAAAAAACAAACACATCACAAATAGTGCAATGTGTCTGACCAGGAAAACAATCTTTTTCAATTCTTGTGAAATGTGTACTTACAAATGTCACTCTTTGGCAAATCCCATAAAGGAATCTTTATATGGTAGAACCACAAATGATCCCCAGGATGTAGTAGACAGGTAACACAATTCACCTTTCTGGTAGTATCTTCTATCTTCTTTTCTTCCATTTTCAATCTTCTTTCCATTGTAATCCATTGAATCCCATGTTAAATCTAAAACGGATGTTGACTCGACAGCTTCTTAAGCTAAAATGAGACAGAACAGGCCTTATAGCCGCGGCCCCTTTTATTCTAACACTTCACCGATATTTTCCGGTGACTTTTCCCGAATGCCACGCACTTCGCCGCGTTCATGCGGCGTTCATGCCGTATTCATGTCGCAATCATTCCGGCGTCCACCGCGCTTGATCTGTTTAATGAGAATGTATCGGATTTAATTGGTTGCAATTCTTCGCGTATCCACCAGGTGGCAGATATTCATGAATTGTAATGTGCATGCGCTTCAGTAATGTGTCGACTTGCAGGTGTATAAAAAATACAACAGTGGTCCTTTGTGAATTGACCTTGGTACTGAATAAGTTGTACAATCTATTTAGGCGTTTCATATTAAAAACTAAATGCAAACTGTCTACTGTCTGGTGTTCTATTCCATTGTCCAGAGAGGTCCAGAGATGAGTACATCACTGCAGTCCGTGTTCAGAAAGCCCAACATAACGTACGCTTATTTAATATGGTCAGCAATTAGTTCAGCAGATGATAAGATGGCCACAGTTGGTCAAATTTATCAATATTTTATCGAAAAATATGACTTTTACAGATTTTCACCAGATGCTCTGGGGTGGAAGCGCGCGATAATGAAAAAGTTATGTATCGATCCGCGTTACAGGAGGAGGGTATTGGTGTGTTGACCCTGATTTTTCCAGTACCTTTGTAAAACCAACTAGGAATCGTCAGTCCCAGGCAAGCAATACGCCAGCG
Organism: Ascaphus truei; assembly: GCF_040206685.1. NCBI lineage: Eukaryota > Metazoa > Chordata > Amphibia > Anura > Ascaphidae > Ascaphus > Ascaphus truei. Next base: position 192,508,224 of record NC_134484.1, on the reverse strand, counting down.
CCAGCACCGGCTTCCAATAACGGTCCGACCGTCTGTGAAAACCTGCTGACCGGCAACCCTTGCTATCAGCCCCCGCCTGGATACCTGCAACCTGAGCAGGATTTCACGTACAGATACCAGCAAGCTTGCATGTACCAAAGCGATTTCCAGCATCATCAGCTGGCAACTACAGGTCTAGCAGGCGTACTGTCACCTGTCAACTACGTGTATAATCAAGACTACGGGACTGGCAGTGGCTCGGCGTCAACCAATTGGCAAAGTCTATGGTGAGTACGGCTGCCGTATTTTATTCTATTTTGAAATATCAATATCAATGCACAGTACAGCGATTCTCCTGTAATCAAACTCTTTGCTTATGGTTATTTACTGTAGTTCTTTTAGTCACAATTCGCCAAACTTTGGTCCAGCAATATCATTGGCTGAGCAGCTTCTACAGTAGATTGGTGGACAGCTAGGCGCATGCGCATTGGAACCTTGTTGAAACGCATACTGTATGCGTCTCATCACATCTAGGCGCATGCATGTATGTGAACAAGACACGCCCCCCGAGAAAATAATTGTTGGGACTGCGGGGACTGACTGTGGGAACTTCTTTAGGGGACTGACTACTGAACTAGCCATTACAGTATTTACAGTATTATTTTTTTTCCTCAGAAAAAGAAACTTTGTCATCAGGCTGAGAACGGCAAATGGAGGGATTTCGATGGATAATATCGCTTTTTGTAACGATGCTTGCACACTGCTGAATCTGAATCAGTGCCATTTTTATTGATAACTGAGCTTTATTGCATACTTTTTTACATACTGTACTGTATAATAAACCCCAAAAATAAAAAGTATGCATTTAATCTGTACATGTATTACAGTACAGTATGTGTGTTCTACTCTAATAATAATACAAATACGGATAATGCTTTTTAATACTGTTTTGATGTACTGTAATGCGCAGTAAGTAAAAAACATTAATGGTGTACTGTAATTAAAAACATACAGGTATACAGTATTTTAAAAAAAAACAGCAATTCATTTTATTGGTGGGTGCAGTAAGTACAAATACATTAATGGTGTCCAATACAGTAAAAACATTGACAGTATGAATACAATCTACAACAATCAACATTATTTTTATTGGTGGAGAACTGTAAGTAAAAAAACATTAATGGTGTACTGTAATTAAAAACATACAGGTATACAGTATTTAAAAAAAACAGCAATTTTTTTATTGGTGAGGGCAGTAAGTACAAATACATTAATGATGTCCAATACAGTAAAAACATTGACAGTATGAATACAATCTACAACAATCAACATTATTTTTATATGAACACATATTCTTCTGATGGAGGGGGTGCACTTGGCGATGGAAGGTTGAAGGTCCCATTCATCCCATACATGCCACCCTCCTGCTCCGTCGTCCAAGATACAGGGGTATGATCTCCGAGTAAATGATGTATCCCCGCTATGTCAGTCTCTATCTTCTCCATCCGTTGATCCATCTTCTCCATCCGTTGATCCATCTTCTCCATCCGTTGATCCATCTTCACCATCCGTTGATCCATATTTAGCATGGTCTCTAAAAGAAGATCTATCTTTCCCACCATAGAGTTCCCAGGGATATCGACACTTAACCCATTCAGCATGCGGTTTAACGAGCTGGATCTTGTGCATGGGGTGCTGTGGACATTTGGGTGGATGGGTGCATAAGAGGATGAGATGGGGGTTCCCTGGAGATAAGCGGCAGCGTCGTCGAGGAGTGATGGAGGAGGTGTCCTGTGGATTTCCGGGAGAGAAGCGACAGAGTCGTCGAGGAGTTATGGAGAAAGTGTCCTCTGGGTTTCCGGGAGAGAAGCGGCAGTGGCGGCGAGGAGTGATGGAGAAGGTATCCTCTGGGTTTCCGGGAGAGAAGTGGCAGCGGCAGCAAGGAGTGATGGAGAAGGTGTCCTCTGGGTTTCGGGGAGAGAAGCGGAAGCGGTGGCGAGGGCTGATGCAGAAGGTGACCATTTGTTTTGCTTTGCGTGTACATCACCGAATTTCTTCTTGACATAATAAGGCTTCTTTAAAGCCTTATCTGTAGCCTTTGGAGTTGTCAGAAGGTTTTCTTTATTAGCCTTTAACTTTCGCTTTGGCCTTGGCTTGGAAGCGGTTGCCGCCTTTCGCTTTTCTGCATGACAGGCACGGCAGAGGCGAGTGGGTTCCTGCATCCATAGAATCGGGGTTGATCCATGGAAGCAGATGGCACAATGCAGTATCTGTAGTAGACATGACATCCAGGGGGAGCATAGGGAAGAAACAAAACAAAACTAAGTGCAGCAGAATAGCAATGGAGAAATAATGTTTCCAAAAACTTGGCTCTATTGAAGTGACTACTTACAAGATGTAAGAGTCAAAACAGCAGGGTTGACTAACAGTCAGTGGTGGCTAGGTGATGTAGTTGTCATCAAGGTGGTTCAGGTACTCAGGAGGGTATGGCCCATTTGCAAGAGAGAGAACAAACTGGCATAGCGCAGATCAACCAAGATATAAAAATGTTTATCTAAGTAAAAAATTACACTCACAATATATCAGATAAAATCGGGCATGTCACACTATATTAGTGTATATGAGGATATCAACAGCCAGCTGGCTCACCATCTCTCCGAACTTGTCCGTCTATGCCTCTGATCAGCTGCATCACCGCACTGCTCGGCGTCTGACGTCAGATCCAGTTTCGTCGCTGGGTAAGGGCTGGACCTCTGAGGACCTCTCAGGAGTCACTGAAGGTCCAGCCCTTACCCAGCGCTTACCCAGCCCTTACCCAGGGACGAAACCGGATCTGACGTCAGACGCCGAGCAGTGCGGTGACGCAGCTGATCAGAGGCAGAGACGGATGAGTTCGGAGAGTTGCGGGATGGTGAGCCAGCTGGCTGTTGATATCCTCATATACACTAATATAGTGTGACATGCCCGATTTTATCTGATATATTGTGAGTGTAATTTTTTACTTAGATAAACATTTTTAGACCTTGGTTGATCTGCGCTATGCCAGTTTGTTCTCTCTCTTGCAAATGGGCCATATCTTCCTGAGTACCTGAACCACCTTGATGACAACTATGTCACCTAGCCACCACTGACTGTTAGTCAACCCTGCTGTTTTGACTCTTACATCTTGTAAGTAGTCACTTCAATAGAGCCAAGTTTTTGGAAACATTATTTCTCCATTGCTATTCTGCTGCACTTAGTTTTGTTTTGTTTATTCCCTATGCTCCCCCTGGATTTCGTGTCTACTACTGTTACCTTTGGGGAAGAGTGAAGACTACCGCTCCCAGCGGGTTTGAGCAGGGGGTGAAATTGTATATACGTTTATTTATATATTTGTTTCACTTATATAAGTTCACATTTGTTCATTTATAAATAGTGTTCACCCCTTTTATCTGTTTGAGCCTGTTATTTCACTACATCACAATGCAGTATCTGGACAAGGGCAAGTTCAGATACAGATCATCGAGTGGGAGGCTATGCAATGTGTGTCACCTTTTATGCATGGCGACGAGGGGCAGGTGTTAAAAGTGGGCGTATTCTAATGTGACTCATTAAAGTATAAATACACCATCCATTTTGTGGATTCACTGCACATTGAATACACATCGACTAAACATTGAATATACATTCTTGTGCTTGTATTTCTTTCTACACGCAGTGATGCCTGTTAAAAAGATTTCTAAGGATCTTAGCATGAGAATAAAGTAGATGTACACGAGAGGACAACGAATTGCGGATATTCAACGTTGGCTAAGTACTTCTGGCCTCGTTGTACCAGCAGCAAACATGAGCTATCATGCCCACGGTAAGACAAAAATGTAAAGAGGCCACCAACGGTAACTAACGCGTAAGTACTGTACTGTACTGTATCTATCTATTATTATTGTTATCGCTCTATATTTATATAACTCTATTCTATACAGTATCTTTCTATGTTTATTGTTATCGCTGTGTATTTATATAACTCTATTCTATACAGTATCTTTCTATTTTTATTGTTATCGCTGTATATTTATATAACTCTATTCTATACAGTATCTTTCTATTTTTATTGTTATCGCTGTATATTTATATAAATCTATGATATACAGTATCTTTTTACTTTTATTGTTATCGCTGTATATTTATACAGTATAACTATTCTATTAAAGTAATATCTACTGTATATTTGGCCATACTGTAGGCCTGAGCATAAATGTACCTGTACTTGTGGCCTACTGTAATGTATTGTTGTTTTTCCTTTAAACTGTACTGTAGGGAGACAACTGTTCTGGTTGACAGAATAAGTGAAGAGAATGATGAGAAGAGTGCCTTAAGGGTCAAAGACACCCTGCAGAAAAATCACAATCTAACCGTATCAGAGACCAGCATTAAGAAGATGAGACGCAGAATTGGATGGAAATATGGATGTGTGAGGTTAGTACTGGACAGTACAGGAGGTGAAAAGTGTGGTTTAATAAACTGTACTGTACCTATAAAATTATTCCTTGTCATTACAGAGCGTACCCTATGAAAAGGGACGTTAACAAGATAAAGAGAGTGGTCCAGGCCCAGGCATGAATCGACAGTGATGAAACTTTTCAGGATTGCATCTTCACTGATGAGTCTACTGTATCGCTGGAGAGATTTGCCACCTTTGCATTCCACAAAAAAGGTCGCATATCTATGAAGCCGCGTCCAAAACACCCAGTGAAGATGCATGTGTGGGTGCTATCTCTAGGCGTGGACCAGGATGCATCGTCATCTTTGATGGTACAGTATAATAATGCACAAAGTCACATGCTGTAGCCTTAAACACTGTACTGTACTACTGTAGTGTGCATTATTTTGAGCACTTTTCTTTTCTTGTTACAGGAATCATGAATAAAGCGTTTTTCCAAGAGCAAATGGTGCCTGAGATTGTGGAATACATCACACGGGAATTCCCAGATGGTCACCGTTTCTACCAGGACAATGATCAGAAGCACACCGCGTCAACAGCGCATATTCTTGCCTGCGGTATCAACTGGGTAAAGACGCCAGCGGAGTAAGTACGGTAACCGTGTCTCGTTTTTCACACTGTTTACTGTTTATCTCTTTAACTAATTCTCCTTTTTCCCCCTCCAATGACAGATCGCCAGACTTCAGTCCTATCGAAATGGTCTGGCATCAGCTGAAGGACCATATCCGAAAAGTGGTGAAACCCTCAAAAAAGGATGAGTTGGCGAATGGCATAATGAGTTTTTGGAACGATGTGCTCACCGTGGAACGCTGTAATAAATATATCGACCATATTGCGACTGTGTTGCCCATTGTGATAGAGAGTAATGGGCAAGCATCAGGAAGGTAGTATAGTACTGTACTATAATATGGTAAGTACAGGCACACCAAGTACAGCATGATACAGGTAAGTATGGCAAAGATTGTTTTACAGTATACAGCATGCACTTTTACTACACTAATTTTTAATTTTTAGAGAGAGCTGGCTGCACTACCAATCTTGTTACAAAGTATTTTACAGTACAGTAGTTCCAGTATACAGTAGTTTGATAGTAGTAACTGCATACAGTAGTCCAATATGGAGTAGTTTTATAGTACACAATGCAATTATATGCACTTAACTGCACTCATTTTTATTTCCTTTTCAGAGACAGCTGGCTGCACTACAAAAGGACGGGTGGGGGAAGGGTGGGGTATCATGTGTAAATAGTGTGAACTGTGTGAATTGTGTGTATAGTGTATCTACTGTAATGATTTACACAAAAAAAACCTCTCTCAATGAACTACAGAATGCAATGTGGCCATGACGAACAAGATAAAGACTAAAAATTTGTATTACTGTTTTTATTATTATAAATGTGCATTATTCATGATTATTTGTATTTTTCATTCTTCCATTATTATGCACCGGCCCTAAAATTTCAACTGACAGAAGAACTACAGTACACTACTGTCCACTATTGTACACTACTGTACGTGTACAAAGAAGATAAACACTGAAAATGATTATTTGTATTTTTTATTCCTGATAAAATAAATATTTAATTACATTCACATTTTTTTTCTTTGAACTTTAAATTCAATGTGAATGTGTGTGTGTGTGTGTGTGTGGGGGGGGGATTCTTCAAGAAGGCTTACATTTTTATTCATTGATTACATTTTTATTCCTTGGTTACATAATCAGATTAACATATTCAATTCGAGAAGGGTTTATCACAAGTGCGCATGCGTTACCGTAAACAAAGCCTCAAAGGGTTGGGGGGGGGGTCATCATAATGGATTAGCATAAGGGATTAGCCAAGCATTTGAAAATGATTGTGAAGTTATACACGCATGCGCATTAATCATCAACTAGGTCCCTTCCCAAATAGGATTACATGCAGGCGCAGAGATGTGACGCTCAGCTCGGGAAGATTAAAAGCACAAAGCCAAGCTTTTGAAAATGAATGGTTTTCGAGAGGTGTCGATAAGAAGTTGGAATACTTGAGCCTTGTGTGTGTCTGCAGGGGGAGAGGGGGTAAATCTGCATGAAGGATTAGCAGTACTGAACTGTAGTTCAAAGACATATTTTCAACAGGTTATCATATTGTTTTGATCCCCAGACCCCCAAATCAATAAAAATTACATAAAGCATGTGAATGACCAGTGTAACATTAAAAATCTACAGTACCGATAGAATATCAGAATAACAAGAATTTTTATGCAGGCACACATGTCTGAAAACGAAACATAAAAAAAAAAAAAAAAAAAATTTCAGACTTCAACTTCCACATGATTACACGCAGGCACTGAAATGTGACACCAGGCTCTGTACGTTATACACGCAGGAATGTGATGACAGGTTCGTGATGATTGAAAGCCATCTGGCTTTGGGAGAGGTGTACTGAACTGTAGATAAGAAGTTGAAATAGTATTTTAGCCATGTGTGTGCAGGGGCGAGAGGGAGAGCGCTGTATGCGCCGAAATGTGATACTGTAACACGCCTATGCGTTTCAACAATGTATGGTACACGCATAATACTGTATAAAAAGAGTATAAAAACAAGTAAAAGTACTAGGTCACGCTGTGCCCACCACAAACTAGACGAGACCCTCGGTACTGAGGTGGGAATAGAGTAAACACCACCGACAGGCACGGGAATCTGATCTGGAGTGTGCGTAGTTGCTCGCATCGGGTCAGGAGCAGTGAGGGTAGAGGAGTAGTGGATACTTGCCGAGTTGAGGGTAATAGAAGTACGGAACGTTGGAGGTACTAGTCGCTGGGGTCGGTGCTGGAGAAGGTAGAATAGTCGAGGTCCAAGAGCCGAGTTCAGGTTGGAGAGTTGCGGAGGGTTGAGGATAGCCAAGGTAAGGGTTCCAGAGAGGCGGTGGTCCAAAGGCTAGCCAAGGTTGGTACACTACACGGGAGATCAAACAAGACAAGGCAGGATATCAAGGAGACAAGAGAGGTAAGCACAGGAACAGGAAGCTTATGCTCAGCCAATGTGCCAGTGGCACTGCTGAGCCTATATAGGTAAGACAGTCCAATAGGAGCAAGAGGCGGAACCGGGGCATGTTCGTGCGGGGCCTGTGATAGGCTATAGTAAGGAAGCCAGATGAGAGTGCTGATGCAATCTGCCTGTTGCCACGGAGCTTGGGTGCGCGACGCGCGCGTGGACTGCACACAGGGAGTGTGCGCCGTGATCCGGAGGCGTGAACTCCTGCTGTGATCCGAGCCCCGTCCGGCGTGAGGAGGAGCTGCGTGCATGCGCGGAAGAAGCGGGAGTGCGCGTGGGAGCGCGTGAGTGCTGGGCTCCATCAGTGGCCGTCAGGGCAGGTAGGGGAGTAGTGCACCTGTGTGTGAAGGTGCGGAGCACCTGGCTCCTGACATACTGATAAAAAAATAATACAGTACATACAGTACCTGGCACCTGACAGTACCCCCCCCCCCCCCTTCAGGAGCGACCTCCGGGCGACTCCGGTAAGGTTTGAGGGGAAACTTCTGGTGGAACCTCTTGAGGTGGACAGGAGCATGGATGTGATTATGAGGGATCCAGGATCATTCCTCAGGTCCGTATCCCTTCCGGATTGATCTTCTCCACAATGGGGTAGGGCTCCAGGTATCTGGGTGCTAGCTTGAGGGTAGGCACTTTGAATCGAATGTTCTTCGAAGAAAGCCATACCTTGTCCCCAGGTTTAAATTCAGGAGTCCTATGGCGGTGGCGATCGGCCTGACGTTTCTGTCTAGAAATGGCTGTCTTAAGGTTCTCCTGATTCCTCTCCAGGATCTTTGTAAGGACAAGATCCATTCATCAGCCACTGGAACATCGGAGGGTGAGGTGTCGATGGGGAGTCGGGATGGATGGAACCCAAAGTTGATGAAGAATGGTGAATTTTGAGTGGATTCATTCCGTAGGGAATTGTGAGCGAATTCAGCCCAGGGCAGGAGGTCCACCCAATCGCCCTGTTTATCCGCAATGAAACAGCATAGGTACTGCTCCAGCGTCTGGTTGATTCTCTCTGTCTGCCCATTAGACTGTGGGTGATACCCGGAGGAAAAATGAAGGGAGATGCTTAGTCTTTGGGAAAACGCACGCCAGAATTTGGAAATAAATTGGGACACCAATCAGACACGATTGTTAATAGAACACCATGAAGGTGAAAGACCTCTTGGACAAAAATATCAGCAAGGGAAGAAGAGTTCGGTAAACCTTTGAGAGGAACAAAGTGAGATAGCTTAGAAAATCGGTCGATGATTACAAGAATGGTATTCATACCCTTGGAGACGGGTAACTCTACAATAAAGTCCATAGCCAAATGGTTCCATGGGCGATCGTTAATGGGAATGGGGTGTAGAAATTCTTGGGGTCTGTTACGGGGTGCCTTGTTACGGGAACAAGTCAGACAAGACTTGACGAATTCTTCAATGTCTGAATTAATCCTTGGCCACCAAAAAGTTCGAGTGATAATGTCGGCTCTCCTCTTGGCCCCTGGGTGTCCGGCGGATCTAACAGAGTGACCCCATTCCAAAATCCTCCTGCGGAAGCGAGGTGCGGCGAAGAGGTGACCATCATGAACCTCTAGACCCTCCGGGATGTTGGCCTGATCTTCAAGAATTTTGTCCAGCACGTTGAAGGTATTTCAGCAAGAATACATTTAGCAGGAAGGATGGTTTCCAGTTTAACCTGTGGCTTATCCTCGATACTGAACTGGCGGGAAAGTGCGTCAACCTTAAAATTTTTAGATCCTGGTATAAACGAAATTATATAATTAAAGCGGGGGAAAAAAAGTGACCATCTAGCTTGACAAGCTTCTAGATGCTGGGCAGTCTCAATATACAGAAGGTTTTTGTGATCGGTAAGGATCGTAATAGGTGTCTCTGTACCCTCAAGCAAGTGTCTCCACTCCTCCAGAGCAAGCTTGATGGCCAGTAACTCACGGTTGCTGACGTCATAATTCTGTTGGGCTGTGGAAAATTTCTTTGAAAAAAAAGCGCAGGGGTGGAGTTTGGCCTGGGGAGACTTCCTCTAGGATAAGATGCCTCCAGCTCCAATGTCAAAAGCGTCTACCTCGAGAGTAAATGGGAGACTGGTGTCTGGATGAGTTAAGATGGGTGCCGAAACTAAGGCCTCTTTAAGGCGCTTGAAGGATTGAGTGGCTGTAGGCGGCCAAGAGGAAATATCTGACCCTTTTTTAGTAAGGGCAACACTGGGAGCGACAATGGACGAAAAGTTCCTAATAAATCTCCTATAATAGTTGGCAAAACCCAGGAATCTTTGAATGGCCTTGAGAGACGTCGAAATGGGCCAATCCAAGACCGCTTTGAGTTTGGCGGGATCCATGGCAAAACCAGCGTCCGAGATAATGTACCCCAGAAATGATGTAGAACTTCGGTGGAATTGACATTTCTCCAGTTTGGCATACAAATGGTTCTCACGGAGGCGAACTAGTACCTGCTTGACATGTTTGATGTGCTCTGGGAGAGATTTGGAAAAGATTAGAATATCGTCTAGATATACGATCAGGAAGTGATTGAGAATGTCTCTGAAAATCTCGTTAACAAAATCTTGAAAAACCGCTGGAGCATTGCAAGGGCCGAACGGCATGACCAAGTATTCATAGTGGCCGTCTCGTGTGTTGAATGCCGTTTTCCACTCGTCGCACAACCGGATCCTCACCAAGTTGTAAGCGCCCCGAAGATCAAGCTTGGTGAATATAGTTGCTCCCTGTAAGCGGTCAAACAGTTCTGAGATTAAAGGTAGGGTATACCGATTTTTGAGAGTAATCTTGTTCAAGCCTCTATAATCGATGCAAGGACGGAGGGTGCCATCTTTCTTTTTCACAAAAAAGAAGCCTGCACCGGCAAGGGAAGAAGATTTGCGTATGAACCCTTTTTTTTAGGTTCTCCTGTATGTAATCAGACATGGCTCTGGCCTCTGGGAGAGAAAGTGGGTAGGATCTCCCTCAGGGGAGAGTGGAACCAGGCAGAAGGTCAATAGGACAATCAAAGGATCAGTGTGGGGGTAATGCTTCGGACTTGACTTTGTCAAAGATGTCATGGAAACTCCAGTAGACCTCAGGTAAGGAGGACTGCTCCACAACGGGTGTCGTCAGACTGCAGATGTGTTGCATCGAGGGAGTGCAGGATGTGGCACACTGGGTGTTCCAAGTGATGGGCCTCTCATCGGTCCAGTTGATGAGAGGATTGTGGCGTTGAAGCCACGGAAGCCCCAGGATAATCTCTACGGAGGCCGAGTGGATGACGTCAAGAGAAATCCTCTCCATATGGATCCCGTCAATAAAGAGAGACAGTTCAATGGTCTGCAGGACGATAAAGGCCGGTTGGAGTGGCCTTCCGTCGATGGCCTCTAAGCCAACAGGATTCTTCCTCTTGGTGAGGGGAATGTTGTTCTTCTGGGTGAATACTCGATCTATAAAGTTGCCCCCGGATCCGGAATCGATGATGGCCACAGGTGGGATGCAGAAAGTCCTGATACTCAGAGAAACAGGAATAAGGATCCTACTAGGGAGGATCATTTCTTTCTTTTCAGGGAAACGAGAGAGTGTTCCCAATGAGACTCCCCGGGGACTCACTGGGAGCTGGCGTTTCCCGACTTGAGGGGACAGCGAAGAGCCTGGTGTCCAGGGTTGCCGCAGTAGAGGCAAAGACCGGCGGAGTGGCGGCGCTGTTTCTCTGCAAAAGATTACTCCCTCCTAGTTGCATGGGCTCTGGGGCATCCAAAGAAACGGGTTCCGGAGAAGGAAGACAGAAGGCGTGTGGTCTGATAGGGAGTTGTCGGTGTCGTCAACGTTCTGCTCTACGCTAATGGAGGTGCTGGTCCACGCCAATACAAAGCACAATGAGCTCCTCCAAGTTGGATGGACGTTCTTTTGCAGCCAGTTCGTCCTTGAGCGATTCCGAAAGACCTTGCCAGAAGGCGGAGGACAGGGCCTCATTATTCCAATCCGTCTCAGAAGCGATGATGCGAAATTTCAGAGCGTACCTGGCCACTGGGCGATTCCCTTGGGTGATGTGAAAGAGGGAAGAGGCAGCCGTCACTCTACACCCAGGAGTGTCGAAGACCCGACGAAATTCCTTGGCAAATCGTCCGATATCTTGTGTGAGGTCGGTCCTCTGCTCCCAGATGGGGAAGCCCAGGCCAAGGCATCACCTGTGAGAAGGGAGACAATGTAGGTAATTTTGGACCTTGCGGAAAGGAAACGGGCGGGTGTCCTCTCGAATTGGATAAAACATTGGTTTAGGAACCCACGACATTCCAAGGGGTCTCCAGAAAATCGGTTAGGTGTCAGGAGTCGGGGTTCAGAAGACGAAGCACCTACTGGTGGTTCAATGGGAGGAATCACAGGAGTGGGAGCGGAAATGTTCTGAACCATAAGAGATCTAACATCCTGCTGCAGAGAATCCATGCGACGGCTGGAATGATCCCAAAATTTTTCCAATTTGGAAAACATGGTGGCATGTGACGCCAGGATGTTTCCCACCTCAGAGGGGTCTATGTCTGTGGGGCTGAGCATACTGTCACGCTGTGCCCACCACAAACTAGAGGTACTGAGGTGGGTACTGAGGTGGGTACTGAGGTGGGAATAGAGTAAACACCACCGACAGGCACGGGAATCTGATCTTGAGTGTGCATAGTTGCTCGCGCCGGGTCTGGAGCAGTCAGGGTAGAGGAGTAGTGGATACTTGCAGAGTTGAGGGTAATAGAAGTACGGAACGTTGGAGGTACTAGTTGCTGGGGTCGGTGATGGAGAAGGTAGAATAGTCGAGGTCCGAGAGCCGAGTTCAGGTTGGAGAGTTGCGGAGGGTCGAGGATAGCCATGGTCGGGGTTCCAGAGAGGCGGTGGTCCAAAGGCAAGCCAAGGTCGGTACACGGAAGATCAAACAAGACAAGGCAGGATATCTAGGAGACAAGGGAGGTACGCATAGGAACAGGAAGCTTATGCTCAGCCAATGTGCCAGTGGCACTGCTGAGCCTAAATAGATGACAGTCCAATAGGAGCAAGTAGCTGAACCGGGGCATGTTCGTGCGGGGCCTGTGATAGGCTATGGTAAGGAAGCCAGGTGAGAGTGCTGAGGCAATCAGTGCCTGTTGCCACGGAGCTTGGGTGCGTGGCGCGCGCGTCATGCGCGTGCACCGCACACAGGGAGTGTGCATTGTGATCTGGAGGCGGGAACTCCCACTGTGACGCCAGCCCGCATGCGCCCGCGCGAGGATGCCGTCCGGCACGAGGAGCCGTGCGCATGCGCTGAAGAAGCGGGAGTGCGCGTGGGAGCGCGCGAGTGCTTGGCTCCATCAGCGGCCTTCAGGGCAGGTAGGGGAGTAGTGCGCCAGCGTGTGAATGTGCGCAGCACCTGGCTCCTGACATACTAATAACAAAATAATACAGTACATACAGTACTGTATAGAAATGTGATAATTTTATATTCGAAGAAGACGCGACACTATATTTTTGTAATACTGTATACTGTACTGTAAATCCTCCATTATACAAATACTGCGCGCGCACACAGACAATGCATTAGACATGCATTAGACTTATTAGACTTTTAAGACAACAGCTCGCGAATGCCCACCTGAGTTTTTAGACGGTATTGCAGTATAGTGGACAGCGCTAAAAATCCGAGCGCTAACATACCGGAAAGCGCTACAGAAAAAAAGAAAATATACCGCATTTTGCTGCGGTTAGCAGAGCGCAGCGGATCAGGACGCATTAGGATAAAGGTGGCCGCAGCTGTATATAAGGCCTGTGACGTCCCATTTTAGGGTCAGATGATACAGATCCAATCAATTGGACGCTGTATTATGTGACAGGCTTTTTCTTGTTTTTTTTTTTTAATCATGTGACGTCATCTCGAAAGGAGGTACAGCTCAACCCTGTTATTGCGCGGTCAGCTAAAACGCGGATCCGCTTATAACGCGGACTGAGAGTGGCTCCCAGTTTAAAAACATCTCCAAATGTATTTATTGTTTAGCGAAATAGCCACCGCATGAGGACTTACGCGGATCTGCTTATAACACGGGATGTGTGATGGCTCCTGATTAAAACCATCTCCATTTGTTTTTTTGTTTTTTTTTATAACATTCAATGCTTTATTGCTGTTTTGCTAACGGACACACACACACACACGTGTATGACCCTTCATACACTAGTAGCGATTCTATACCTGCTACACCATAGGATTGGCGTGATGTCATTGACTCTATTATCAAACTTAACTTCTACTGCACAGTACTGAAAGGTAGTACTGTGCAATGTATGTTAAGTTTTATGATAGAGTAAATGACATCACACCAATCCTATGGTGTAGCAGGTATAGAATCGCTACCAGTGTATGAAGGTCATGGGTTCAGTTCCTGCATAGTATGCTAAAATTATTAGTGTAGGGGGAGGTCCGTGTCCATCCGTGTGTGTCCGTCCGTGTGTGTCCGTCCGTGTGTGTCCGTCCATGTGTGTCCGTCCGTGTGTGTCCGTCCGTGTGTGTCCGTTAGCAATAAAGCATTGAATGTTATAAAAAATACAAATAAAAAAAACCCTGGAGATGTGTGCCGCGCCACACAGCATGATGAAGAAGGGAGAAAGCTGCAGATGCCTGGTAAGTCCTCTCGCAGCGGCCATTTCGCAATCCCGGTTATAACGTGGTCTCATTATGTGGACCCCAAGTACCGTGTTATAACGGGGTTCAGCTGTACATCACATCCTTAAAACCACATGGCTACCATTATACCCTTTACCCTGTTCCATTTTTTAAAGGATGTGACATCACTTTAACACCCACTTGGTGGGTGCTTATACCTACCGGTGGGTAGTGGGAGGGGTTAACCCCTTTATTACCTTAGAGGTACTAACTGCTAAGGTAATTAAGGGGTTAACTCCTCCCGCAATCACCCCGCAAGGCTTAAAAAGCTACCATGGGCCAAATACCACATTCAACGACCCCCACTACCCACATTAAATCGGGCACTGATAGTTAACCCCTTCATTGCCTTAGTGGTTAGCCGCTAAGGTAATGAAGCTGCCTCTAAATGCATTTTAATTGCATCGGATTACAGTGGCGGCCGCCTTTATCCTAATGCGGCCGTATTGGCGCAACTCTCATAACCGCGGGCAGATGCAGTATTTTTTTTTTCCGGAATATGTTCCGGTATTTTTGCGCTCATAATATTAAATGCATGAGCGTGAATGCGGTATGAATGCGGCATGAACGCGGTGAAGTGCGGTAAAGTGCGTGGCATTCGGAAAAAATCCCCCCAAAAATTCGGAGATGTTGGAGAATAAAACGGGCCGCGGCTGTATATTAATGTGTATCAGCTCCAGAAACCCATGACATCAATCCGAGCAGGAAAAGTGCATTTTTTTTCAAAGTCCTACTTGTAGATCCCATCTCGCCACCCTTGGGCTGGCGAGATGAATCTTTCATAAACTCACAATTCCAGAGCTCCAGAGCGCGATAATCTAACCAGAGCTACTAGAATAGCGTGATTTCAGAAAAAATGCAATTTGCAGATGTTTTGCTGCTCCCACGCAGTGTGTTTGGCCAGGAGCGAGAACTCGCCAAAAAATGCCTTCCCCGCATGATTTAACCAACTCATCGAGGCTTTCTGAATAGCTACCTAGCAAAATCTTGCGATAGCTGCTCGAAATCCTCGATGAGTTGGTTATCGAAGCTACTAGAATGAGACCCAAAGAGTGTAGCAGAAGTTCACCGGATATACCTTACCCTCACTAGTATACAGTATAGTAGTAACCCAATAAGCACAGTCCAACATTTGCTGTGTCTCAGAACTATAGGTATACAGCCCTATATCAGCCCTCTGTGTGAGACACTGTCTGTATTCTCAGGCTGCCTTTTAAACCTTGCAGTTCAGGTTAATTGGTTGCACCTGGAAGCTTCAGCCTTCAGAGATTAATCCCATCATGCTGGGAACAAAGCACGCTCGAACATTCTGCTGACATAGAAGGCATCTCTTACTGTCACACTACATGGAAAGTTAGCTTTCATAATGTGATAAAAGGCTCAAACAGAACCTTGATAAACGGTAGAAAGATGCAGTATTTCAGCAATGTGTCTTCATTTCTTTCTTCATTTCTTCTGGAATCTTGGAATGGCTAATAATTGATTTTGGTGGCAACTCATAAATCACACCACAAAATGTTACCAGTCACCAAACTGTTTTTTGTGACCACATTAATCTTTTCTATTGTTTTCTACTGTTAATCAGATATGATTTGACTAGAAAAACAAACAGAAAACTAAATTAAAATTGTGGTAAAAAGCAATATGCAGGTTATAAGAATAACATATTGTTATCATTTGATATGAATGTGCTATTGTTTTGTTCCTTTTTATGCGATAGACAATGTTAAATCTAAAAACCCTACTGTAAACTGATTACGAATTCCAAGTTGGCAACATTAATCGGCAAGCGGTATGACTCTGAACTCAGTTTGCTATGCACTATGCAATTCTAGTGTAATGGCAGTTTCAGCTTTACAATTTCAACATTTTAAAAGTTGATTTTTTTGTTGTTGTGAAGCTTTTAGAATAATGAACAACATTAGACTAATACATACTGTACAATGCTAAAGAAAATGTAAAATAAAATCACAATAGAGGATAGTATTACCATACTGGCCTAAATATTGTGCTAATGTACAGTATGTTGTTTTCCTAAAAAATGTCCTTTCCAAAAACTGTACTCGTATTATATGCAAAGCCTAACACCTTTTATTTTTCATGTAGAACACCTTCAAAGCTTTAGGGTCGTATTATGTGCAAGGCCTTACTATATTCAGGCCAATACGGTATATAAAGTCAATATGATGAGTATTTTTGAGTTTCCTTAAGAATCATGGCATGTACAGTATATAATGTTGCAGTAAAGGCAACCTACTTTATGTAAATTGATGCATTCAGCATTGGTCCTTTTAAATGTTTATCTCGAACAATTTATTACTCAGATTAAAGGGAGAACATTTTTCTGCGTCTTTGAATTAATGGGAGAAAAATCTTGCACTTACATAACATGTTTCTCCATGAAAATTATAATGAACCTGCATTGGTAAATTTATGATGAGTAAAGGTTGACAAAAACTTTAATAAAAGTTACCAAAGTATGATTCAAATTGGCACTGTATAGTCGTGTATTGATATCCGAGGAAAGCAAAAAAAAGTATTTACTGTACCATGTTATTGTAATTCTATTTAATACATTAAATGTATTATATACAATTTGCTTTTCATACAGTACTTCAAATATGCTAAAACTTGGTAAAACAGTCCGTGTGAATACTGTAGCTATGTGAAAGAAAATTCAATTTGCTTTAACGTGGCACTATAATAAACAACAAAATAAGTTACTTAAGGGGATATTGGTGATGTAATAATAAATAATACTGATAAGTTATTGTGTAGTCTGCTGTCTCAAATCCTGAATTTCTTCTTCCATTTGTGAGGGTAATTCTTTAAGTGGATGTTGAGACGCACAGTGTCTCCCAAGATAAAATAGAGGGTATTAACCACAATATAGTACAGCTCTGTGAGTATATCAGAGAGAATGTGACAATTACTGTTCACACTTGGGGAATACTGTATATAGTGCACAGTAGAAGTACCAATCAGTGTTTCTAATGAAACACTGGAAGATTGTTCCAAATAGTTTCAGAAAGATGGAGCAGAACAACACAATAGTGTAAATCTATGTATACTAGAGACACAGGTGGTATATTGCACTCACTAGAGCTCTTGTTAAAATAAGCCTTTTGGGTTGTTGTATACATATATACGCACACCCCAAACGCCTTGTCTCCCATTCAACAGTGTGGAATACAGACTCTATCTGAGAGCCGCTTGTACACTGCAGGTTCTCCTCCAATCCAGCAGTTACGTGAAAACAAAATGGCCACCAACACTGGGTATGATGTCCCCAGTAGTTCTCAAATACTATGTGTTTCACCAAGTGACTGGCTTCTCAGGGGTTAAATCATTATATATTCACCAAGTGTGAATAGTATTAGTCACATTCTCTCTGACCCACTCAACAGATGTGGTGCGATACAAGTTCCCCTTGAGCGCCACTTGGATTGGACGGACCGCGGCTTAAGTGCGGCCATGATCGCGGCCAAGTATGATTACGGCCCAGCACAGAGTGAGTTTCCCTGAAGGATTAGCGCAGCGTGGGGTTTCTGCTTCTTAATGTGACTCCCGCAGAGTTAATCCTACAGGGCCGCCACCAGTCTGTAAGAAGCAATCCCTCTCTGTGTGTTTCCCGGCACAGCTCTTTCCGCAGATCACACTGTTTGTTTTATTAATTTTAGTACATAGGATTGTAGCTGGGGGTCTCTGGAGCTGAATCACATTAATTTTCGCCTCAGGAACCCCTGCTTCCCAAGGTACAGGCCTGTACTATGGTGTGGTTTATTCCCTCTATTTGATGAATTATGAACTTTTTTCTTATTACTAATACTACAGATGTAGCGGCCTTTATTGAAACACTTCACGCGGTGTATACCTCGGAATACCCATGTCATGGCGCGGGATTTCTTACAACCGTACCGCCTTAAGACTCGTGTGCAGAAAATGGCATTTTAGTGTTCTGGTTTTTAAACACCTGAAATTGACACAGTAGCACAGTACTGTACACATTACAATTCATTCATTTTATTGCATTTAATTGCACACAATCCATGAAATTCAAACAAAGCAACCGTGATAAACAGGTGTGCCTGGGGCGATTGGCCGCGTTAATGCCGCATGGAGTACAGCAGCGCACACAAAAACGGCACTGTGGTTTGTTCGAATAACGGCCGCTGCATCTGGAAGCATAAAAAAGAAAGCTTGAAAAAGATCAGTCTGATTACTCATTAACACCAACCCTATAATACTGGGTTTAAGAGAACATTGCCCAGCGATTTTCATTTGATTGATTTACAGCTTTGTTTACAGTAGTTTCGGAGTTAGCTGATGCACTAATTCCTCATTATCATGGGCATGTATGAATGATATACAGGTATCTATCATTAAAACTATATAAGATCATGGGGTTACTTGGCATCTTCCACACTGTCACTCTTAACAAGCGACACTCTCTTTAACCTTATACTATTGATGACAACAGAATAATATTTTCTTCATATGTACAGTACTAATTCAATACTTTAAATAAGCTTGGACATTTCTTTAATACTGAGCACAGGCTTTAAAAAAAAAATTCCCCTAGATGTCTTATTACAGAGTTATATCTTATGACCACAAGATACAATTTAATGCATCGAACTGTATGTCACTCACAATAGTAACTAGGCCAACCAGAATTCCACCCCCTCAATTTTGCATTTGGACATTTTTGTACAGAGCAATTTTATTTGTTGTTGTATCAAAAGCACTCAAGATATGTCCTCAAATATGCATGTACATGCATTTTTTAAACAATATGCCCCTTATGATGTTTTAAAAGAATTTTATAATACAAGGAGATGCCTTTATTCTTAACCTTTAGGCTACCACATGATAAAAACCTCACAATTGATTGCATGTTTTAATATTGCAGAAGTACTTTTCTTCATTTGAAGTACAGTATGTAATGTATATTGGATGTAGCCAGGTCCCCTGCGGTATTACCTTCTCCTGTCATATGCGAGCCGAGTAGCACTAAGGGTTGCGGCCGGTATCATGTTGTGGTGGTTCCGCCGGTTCGCGGAGCAGGGCGCCGCCATTGTTAGGGGCGTTGCGCATGCGCGAGAAGCAGGAGCACTCCAGGACTACAGGGAGCTCGCGTCTGCGCAGTTAAGGTCCAGAAAGCCCGCGAAGGACTAGCCAATAGGGAGGAGGATCTCTGTTGGCAACCGGAGGTATATTTCACGCGCAGGAACTATGTAGTCAGTCGGGGACTGGAGCGGCAAGGGGTAAGAGGTAGGGTGCTGGAGTCCATGACTCCGAGCACTAGGCCAGTACTCCCCTAGGCCCCAGACAGCCCTGAGCCACGCTAGCGGAGTGTGATAGGGACCCGCCCTAGGTTAGGGACCTGCCCCTTATTTATAAGCCAGTAAGGAATCCAGCGGACGCTGTGCTGTCCGCCGAGAGGTTTGGGCCTATGCTAGGTCGTACAGGGATCCATAGACTATAAGTGCGGAGGCTCCATGCGGAGTGACTACAGCCGGTGGACATCAACCGGACTGCCATTAAGTACAGACGACGGAAGAAGCGGTGATATTATCCACGCTGGAATTCACCTCACCATTGGAGGATATCCAGCGATCCCATTGCGGTATAGCAGCACCCGCGGCTGGAGCCCGGGCAGGTAACCCCACAACACACGTGCACCAACCAGGCCTACCATTGACATAGTGGCTGCGCAGTCACACACAAATACATATACGCGGGTCTACGGATTGGGAGTGCAAGACGTTGGGTGGGACTCATTGGACTAGAGGGTGGGATTATTGTGTTGGGACGGTAGTGTCCATCCAGACGCATAAAGTGTGGACACCCGCCGTGGTGTCCGCTATAGCTAGCCTTGAGGAAACGCTGGGTTGGGTTACCTTTAGAGAGGGACCCCTGTTACTATCTGTTTGATTTCTATGTTTAGTGAGCAGTAAAGAAGTATTCGTTCTTATACATTATTGTATGTGTTATTGATTGTCCTGCAAGGAACCACTCCCCCTCTGGTGGGAGCCATCGCAGGTGGAGGCGCTGCATCATTGTAAGTAATATCCATTGTATAACTGCCCCAGGTTCCCCGTGGCGGAAGCTCAGCCCTCCTGTGAGCTAACAGGTTATGCACCACACTGAGTAACTATATATGTTTTCTGCACCCACACAGTATAATCTGCGATTGGGGGGGGGGAAACCCGTTACATGTATATTTCTAAAATGTACCTGTAGTTGGTTACTACGAATATTGAAAAGTAATGATCAAATCAAAGTCATGTTTTTATGCTGCTGGCGTTAGAAACAGAACAGGTCAAAATAAAGTTTTTTTTCCAAATATTATGCCGAAACAGCTGTGTTAGATATATGAGTACAGTATGTAAACTAAATATTGGCGCTAGACATGTAGGCATTAAATATCTGGGGATATTCATGGCTCAGAAATCCTGGCCCATGTCTCAGCTGAAAATGCTGACCTTGATATTATTATTATTATTAATGGCTGACTTACCTCCATAATGAAATAAGATATTAAATACTATATTCAGAAACATGTTTTTAATGTTTTTGTTTCTTAGGCTGCTTGTAATATTATGTTTTGGATCCTATTATAGACATGCCACCTTTGATCATTCATCATAGTTGTGAAGTGTCCAAATTCCCTATGCCTGCTCAGAAGCATTGAAACCAATACATAGAAATAGAGTCTGGATTATTAGTTTTGGGGACGAGGTCCCATGTTTCAGTTTGTCATGTATATACAGGGCTACCGACAGGTGTGGGGGGGGGGGGGGGGAAGGATGGGGTGGAGAACAGCTGGGACTGCAGTCCCATGCCTAGTCTGTCATGGGTCCTGGCCCACCCTGCCACCAACAACAATGTTTATGACCCTTACCTCCACTGGCTGCAACTTCTCTGGCCCAGGTCCCCATTTCTGTTGGCCTCTTGGTGGCCCATCTTCTGATCTGTGGGGCCCTCCCCTATGCCGGTCACTCCCATCTGGCATGCGACTCCCTTTCGAGGGCCTGTGGGGTCCTCCACTCACAAAACACCATCCCTCTGGCCCAGGCCCCCCTTCCACTTAGCTCCAGTTAGCCCATCCACAGGGCTCAATGGGCGCATCCATGGGCTACAGGTAAACTAACATGGTGCCTCACTGTACCATACTCCTGGCCTCCAGGAACATTACCTCCCTATCCCCTCAAGGCCCATTATCTCGCTACCCTCCCCCACCCATTTCTATATCTCCCCCAGAAGCAATACATTCCTATACCTCCCTCCAGTCCTATTATCTCCCTATACCCTCCCCGGACCCATTACCTTCCTGTACCCACACCAGGCCCATTACCTCCTATCCCGCCCCAGTATAATTATTTCCATATCCCCCCTATGATCATAACTACCTATTCCCTATCACCCCTTAGAATCATTACTTCCCTATACCCCCTAGGCCCATTACTGCTCTATACACCCCCCCCCCTGCCTGCTCTTTTACCTCTTTATATCCCCTCCAGCCCAATACCTCCTTATAGCCCCAGGCCCATAAATCCTTATACCTTATATACCCCCAGGCTCATTTCTCTTTATACCCCCACTCGCTTCTCCCCTTGTGTTCATACCTCCTTATGTCCCCACCCACCTCCTCCCCAGGTCCATATCTCATTTTAAACCCCTATACCCATAGGCCCATTATTTCCCTTTATCCTCCCAGACCATTACTCCCCTATACCCACTCCAAGCCTATTACCTCCCTATACGCCCCATGCCCATTACCTTCCTTTACCACCCCAGACCCATTACCTCCCTATACCCCTGAGCTTATTACCTCATTCCCCCCTGCCCCCCCCCAAATCTCCTCCCATACCTCCTTTAACCCCCACCCACCTCCCTCAACCCCCAATGCCCATACAATGCCAACCCGGAGACCCCCGTACATCCCCCAGGGACCCCAGGACACCCATGATGACCCCCGGAGACCCACGTGTCAGGTGATCTCCGGGGGTCTCCGGGTTGTCCCCACTGGTGTCCAGGGATTGCTGGGTGCGAAATTACTATTATCCAGATATGGATAATAGTGCATTTTCCCATTTAAAATAAAACCAGCCAGCATAAAGTGAATAAAACTTGTACTTACCCCTTCCAGGATGAAGGCCATCCTCATCACGGTCCTTGTCCTCTGTAGGCAACTTAACAATAAAATAATTACAAGGCTGAAATCAATGCGGTGCAGCTCAGGAGACCCCTGCTCTTTGTACACTATAAGTACAAATAAAATGAAAGCAGCTTCATAACCATAGCGGCTAGCTGCTACGGTTATGACAATTTAAAAAAACAATTCATACAAGTGTACGGGAGCAGGGGGTCTTCTGAGCTGAACCATGTTGATTTCAGCTTCGGTGACCCCCTACTACCCGAGATACAGGCACCCCCCAGTTTGGGGTGCTGGTATCCCCCAGCAGGATTTAAAGCCCCCGGTCACGTGATGCGAAGGATTGTAACATTGCAGTGAAAACAATGCAAAGTCGGTCGGCAATGCACTGATTTTATCACTGATGAGTGAATAGCCCCCTTTATCTCATGGATGTTTTTAACATTTTATTAGGTCAGAATGTATTTAACATTGACTTCACTTCTGAGTGTTTCATGGGACAGTACAGTACTGTACTGTAGGTAACATGAGGAATTTCTGGCCGGTATTGCAGACAACGCTAAATTTCCTTTTTCTGCCCGATTTCAAATTACGGGCAAAGCGCAGGGAAAACTACTACTTACCGTGATGTGGGACGGGAGGCCATTCGGGGGAAACATAATTGCGAATAAAACCAGGACTGCTGAAGTAACTCCTGCTATCCCCCCCACCTCCCCAGTTCCCATACCTCCTTCTACCCTCCCCAGCTCCCATCCCCCCATGACCATGGCTTATTCTACCCCCAGCTGCCTCCCCCAGTGCCCATACTACGCCGGTGCCCATACTTTCTACTCCTCTCCCCCACCAGTTTGCCGGAGAGGTGGGGGGGGGGGGGGGCAGGGGGCAGGGGCTGCTTCTTATACTCTTCCAAAGAACAATAATTTCTTTAAGTGGCCCTGTTTATATAAGCAACTATTGTTTTGAAAATATATTTACAGAGACATACAGTAGTTGCAAGATTATGTTTTTTCAATATGGCATCAGTTATCAGGATTTAACCTCAGCCATTTGTGGTTCTACGTTTTCTGCTAGGAGAGACGACATGTACAGCATATAATACTGTGAACAAGTATTACATTGATCAAATTATAAAACATACATTAAAATGGACAAAAGGGGTCATTTGAACTCACTTCACATCCAGTATAGATTATTTAGTGGGTCTCTGGATTGAATACATCTGTTTTATTAAAACCTTTTTGAATGTGGGAACCCAAAGTGCAAGACCACTGCAGTGTTAATAGTGATTAATTCAATAATATATATTCAATTATATAATGCAGCAAACCAATCAGTAAAGACCATTTCAGAAAAGGCAAAAACCATTAAAAAAAAGTTAAATTTCTCTTGAACTCTGGCCATACACCTGTTGCAAGACCACTGTAGGTCTATATTAGTATAAGCATGAATGATTATGTTTTGATTAAAAATGTATTATATCTACTGTACAGTACTTAGACTATTTAGCATAGCAAATTGCTATTTTTCTGTTACATTTAATCTAAGGAAGTCAAGTTCTAGTTCTACATCATCAATGTATGAAGTTGCTTGGCCCAGATCACCAATGCTCCGTTAAGTCACTTAATGAGACGTTAACATAATGTAACGTCACGTTAAGACTAATGATGTGTCCTCAAGGAACAATAATGTAACATTAAGTCATGTTTTTTCCTGTAAAAAGCATTGCCTTAACTATGAGTCATGATAATGACATGCATTGATATGCAAATGAGATGTTACCATAATATTGCATATCCACAAAAGCCTTTTAAGCTTAACACATGGATTTTGGGAATTGCTGAACGTCATGACTTAAATCTGTGCGAATTTCAACTTTATCATAATTTCTGACTTTGGAAAACTTCACAGAATTTATTTTTAACCAAGTAAGATCAATTTTTTTAAAGAATAGGCTACAAATCGGTCATTAACTTTGAATTTCTTATTGATAGCAATGAACGGACGTCCAAATATTTAATCTTCACGGATTTAAATTGTGTTCATTAGCAACATGAGCATCCCAGTGTTATACGTCACAGTACCTAAAACTCTGTTAAAGTGTGCGTTTAAAATCTAAAAACACCTTAATATTACATTTAGCATGTTCACATGATTAAATTACCTTATCCTTGAGGCATAGGAACTAAAATGTTATAAAAATACATAGACGTGAAACATTTTTTTAAAGTCTCCCTATATACATGCACATCTCCTATAAAGCAACATTTTTATGTATTTATTTATTTATTTAAAGGCCTTCATCTTGTGGCCCTGGGAGCATTTGCTAAAAATCAATAAAACAGCAAGCATGTCAAGGTTATTCTTCTCCACCTACATCTCCTCTTTTCCTTTATCTCCATGATCATAATAGGAAGGCACTTCCATGGCCTCAACAATCCCATCAAAAGGGCTTGTTAAGGTTCTCAGAACATTTCCCCGTTGAGACATTGGGGACATTTCCATAGAGTGATTTACCAGAACCAGTTTTATTAGGATGATTGAATAGATACAATAAATGTTTTATATAGTAGAGGACCCATTACCATTGAAAGATACCTCTGATCACACGTTCGATACCTTGTACCTGATATCAGGTGTTTTCACAGGTATCTCTCCATGTGGAGTATAAAGAATGTGACTCCATTTGGAGGTCAATAAGTTAATGTCTACTGTACTAAATAGTAAAAAAAAAAAAAAATGAACAGAAGGCAGAGGTTTATTCAGCCACATTACTTTCAGCCTGCACTCTGCATGCTTTTTGGTCATGGCCGGGACCAACATCAGGCTACGGTGAGCCGGCAGAATTATTTGTGCGGTTATTTATGTACAGTACTGTAAGCGGAATTCAGTAGGTCTGTCCAGCAGATGGATCACTGAATATCTTTGCCTACGATATTGTGTAGTGGTAAGGGAGTCACAAAATACAAATGCCAGAGATTCACATGTGGTATTGTGCGGCACCGAAAACAGTAAGTCTTGCTAAGTGTACATCTGTAGCTGAGTTATGCTTCGTTCCCGTTGGCCACGGCTGCACGCGTGACGGCGCCACACACAAGGTACAGCCCTCTACGGGGTAGGCCCCAGTCAGCATGTGTGTGCGGGCACATAAGGCGCGAGGCGCGACCGCCTTTGCCAAAAGACAATATTTTTTTCTTTTGGCGCTGCAGCCGAGTATTGACGACGTCACGGCGGTGGTTCTGCCAATGAGGGCGAACCATCCATGTGATGTCATGGCCGCGCCCGCTCCTCGACCCCCCCCCCCTCCGCCGCAAGTTGCCAGGAGTTCACCAGGTAGCCTTGATGCAGGTAACGAGCGCCGCCAGGCACCCTGTCACACGCACGTCGCACACTGGGGCCTTAGCCTTAACCTTTTTTTTTAGTATTCATTAAATCATGAGTGCCCACTGTTCATCTTTTTAACTTTACTACTGCTTGGGAAATTTGTTCAGGAAGCTTCTCGTTACAGAATAATAATAATAATAATAATAATATTAATAATAATAATAATAAATCTTGGATTTATGGATTTTGTATTGTAAGGTGTGAAGGCTCTACCTTACTTTTTAGTTTCTCTACTAAACTGGGCACTTGCCCCTTTCTCTCCCTCTGAACTGGTTCTCTCCCTTTTTTTTATTAGTATTTAAATACTGTACAGTTGTGAAAGAGGCAAGGGGAAGAATTTCTCTTTTTTGCAATTTGTTTCCACTAATCAGGAGGCACATTTTAATTACAGTTATGGAAGGACAGGTTTGCAGATTTTAAATCCAAACTTCTATTCTTTAGAGTAGTTTGGTTTGTTTTAATAAACTGGGCTCACTTTTGGATAGGGGAATGAAAAATGTGCAACCTTCTGCAAAACAATCGTACTTATTTGGGGATTTACCCCCACATAGTTTTTAACAAATCCAATACTAAAACTCTTAAACACTACTGAAACATAAACAATTAAGTAACATAGATTGTGTGCTTCTATCTTTTTAAACCTATTGTATTATAATTCCCTGCTTTCTACTGTCTATGTTGAAAAATACTACATATAATCTCAATATTCAACACACCACCTTCCCTTTTTTTGGATTAAGTCCAGTACAAAAGAATTGAATACAGTACAGTACATTTTGTTCAGGACACTTAACAAAATTAAACTGGTATCAGGACTTAAAATGCATCGCTTTCTATTTCAACCCTGTTGCCATACTGTCTCTGTCTATTGGGGCTGTAACAGGGACTTATCCCTGTTTAAGTAAAACTGCCTCTAAATACTCTGAGGAATCCAGCCGGGTAAATCAGAGCTCTAGAAAAAAAGCCTCCTGTGAGAAACTGCCAGAAACACAATTACACTGGCGACACACTTTATTCGAGCTCGGCTAGTCCCACGAATTCGGGTATACCCGGGTGTATTGAGGTTTGTGACTGTTTTCTGCCCGAGTGCATTGAGTTATTTTCCGGCAGGGATTGAAGCATTTTATTCCCGTTGGCTGCAATACTGCACAGTACATATATATATACTGCATTACAATTCATGAATTTATGCCATCTGGTAGACACGCGAAGCATTGCAGCCTATTAAATCCTAATCATTATCATTTAACAGATCAGCCGCCCATCAGCCAGGCATGAACCCAGGCTGGGAAGGCAAATGCAACGGGGCTTGTCAGAGGTGAGGAGCGGCGCATTCCAGGTATCTGCCAGGTACATACCGGGTATTTGCTCGAATAAAGTGTGTCGGTGCAGTAGGCTGACCTGAGTAGAAAATGATGTCTTGAGCACAAAGGCTGTGGTAACAACAAGACATAGTAAGACCAGGCTGATATTTCTGGGAGCGGCTGGACTGCAAAGCCTGCCTCTGTAGAAAACGGAAACGCCGGACCAGCGCGGTCCGATAAGACTTTCGTATATATTGCTCCATGATAAACTGTTCTATGTTTTTGAGACTGGGAACTTGCCTATCCAGCCAGTCGCAGATAGTTAGGGCATATACTGTTTAGTTATTCTCCAAAATGGAGTAGGTTTTCTTGTATGTTTTTTGCTGTGCTGTTTAAAGGACAAGGCTTAATAAAGCTGGCTAATTTTAACTCTTAAAAGCCTTCTGGGGGAAAATGCCAGGAGATTTCTTAGTATACAAGGGTGCGGAAAGAGGGCTGAGCAGAGAGACACTCCATAGCACACAAGGGTGCTGACCCAGGAGAGCAGAGAGGCCTTCCCCCTACAGCAACAGAAACAGATGAGACTTTCTTGTTGAACTGTGTATGAATACATGTTTGGGGTGGTAACCAGCTTAGATAGCAACCCAGTTAGAAAGGGCTGGAGTAACTGTTTAGTGAGGCTCCTGAATAGTTGTACGTGTTTGTTTATTTTGTTTATTTTTGTATGTTTTGCCTTGTTAAAGGAACAGGCTAAATAAATCCAGGATTTGATTTCACCTTAATCGGTCTCCATTAAATGTACCTCTGCACAAATCTCTTACAGTGCGGTAAGCAAATGCAAACCCACTCAGCAATGCACTAGACTTATCAAAGTTTAGTGAATAGGCCCTATAACTACTGATAGCACATTCCTTAGTTTGTGGATGTAAAGTAGTTGTTTCATGTTTCAGCAAGCAGACATTTTCCCCAATATGTATTTATCACCTTCACTAGATAATCTTTGTTTGCTGATTTCCCAAACTGTACAGTGCTTGTGCAAATGGTGCTTTAAAGCATGCCAGACCAATTCAATGGGTTCAAATCAGGGAGTCTGTAAGTATTGAGACAAATACAGGTACAGATTTGCCATTAATAAACACAAATACAAACAGCAACACATATAGGAATGTGTGTGATGCGTATTATACACTGGATACACACACACATACTACATTTACAGTGTGTGTATATGAGTATATGTGTATATTTAGCCATGCCATCTGTGGCTACCAGTCTGCTTCCCTCCTGGCAGTAAGTCCTGGTATAAGTAGGCCTTGCCAGTAGTTGATATGGGGTTTTCACCCTCCTTGGAACTGCACTTGTGTGACAGCGGGAGGAGGTGACATCAGGCCTGGGCATGACCAATCATGTGTCAGACTGGGCGCCCTTCTCCTGGCTGTACTTAAGGACAGGTACCGCTCAAATTCAGAAGTGCCTTTCCGAAATTGAGGAAGGCAGATCACACAGTAGAGGGGCTGTTATTGGGCCTTCTCCAGTCCTCTTCCCTCCGGGGGAGAGTGAGTGTGGACCATACCTCTGTCTCTGCTAGGGAGGCAGGGAAGAGCTAGGACAGCTGTGGGTGCCCTTGGCCTTTAGTGGTGCTCCAGGGACCATCCTTCAGTGGGAGCTGTGAGACTGTATCAGGCAGAAGTCTGCCGTTGTTCCTGTAAAGAAGGATAAGGCTTAAAGCCAAAAAAAGCTGCACCACAAAATTGAAAGAGCGAAAAGGGAGATAATAAAAAAACTATTTATTATGCCAAAAATAGGAAAGAGTTACACTGACATGTTCCGTCAAAACTGGCTTTATCAAAGTGCATAAAATCTTACCTCCAGCATGGGTATTTGTATGTCCGCCGAACCAGGAAGTGACTACTGGATTCGTGCCACACACATCCACGTGATGTCAAAAGCATCATCACGCCAAAGCATGGTAAGTGGCTTATGAACGCTTAGTGCATAGGCCCCACTGTGTCTGATTTAATTTTCTAGCATTGAAAGAGTGTATGAGAAGAAAATGTGGATATTGGTGTCTTGAAAAATGACACTTTTCTTATACTGTACAGTAATTTACAGAACGTGCATGACTGTACCAATAGCTTCAGAATACTGTACATTGAATTTAGCTTACCTACAGTACACACTAGCATCACCTATCAATACCAATTCAATTTTCAAATTTACAAATTAGAAATAAAAAATTTCAATGAAATTGAATGTACTTCAAATTAATACAGAATGAAAAAAAACACCATAGGACAGCCACAGCTCTGGTCACTGAGACATGACATGCAATGCTGAGGCATTTTCCTTATTTAATCAAGGTCACGGGAACAGTAAGGGGCCTATTCACTAAACTCTTTTAAGTGACTTTCTGACAGTTTTGAGCACTTTTCAGCATGTGTAGTTACTCAGAGAACTTCGACAACATGCCAAACGCGCTTGAAAACTGCTTCCCAAACAGTAGCACTCCCTGTCAGACCAACCGAGCGGTAGCTCCAAAGATGCTCAAACTCCCATTTATTGATATATCGAGCTATACTGGTAGCTCCGATATGCACATAGCAGCTTCTACTTGCAGATTCCCATCTTGCCTCCTGAAGAGTGGCGAGATGGGATCCGCGGTGTTCATTTGAAGCAAAAAATGTATTGTTACTACATCGGGTTGCCAGGGGTCTCTGGACCTGACTCGCATTAATATCAGCTCCAGGGACCCATACTTCAATCCTATCTAATAAAAATATATTTACAGCCAGCCTCATTACCTTAGTGCAGGGGTCAGCAACCTGCAGCTCTTTCTGCACCTACATGCAGGTTGCCGCTCCCCAGCTGCAGCCTCTCTCCCTGACTGTGCTCCTGGTAGCTGCAGGGGGCCCGGCTGGTGCTGCCCAGGCCTCTTGTTGCCACCGGCATGTCCCCATCTGCTGGCATGCCTCCTGCACTGTCCCATGCCGGGCCTGTCTGATGCTGGCACGCACCGGAACTTGTGGCGCGCACTGATGTCACAGAGCGATCTAGCATGGGACAGTGCAGGAGGCATGCCAGCAGCTAGGGAGATGCCAGTGGCAACAAGAGGCCTGACCAGCACTGGCCGGGCCCCCCGCAGCTACTAGGAAAACAATCAGGGAGAGAGGCAGCAGCTGGGGAGTGGCAATTCAGGAAATTGAGGACAGAGGCAGGCCAATGTAAGTGTGTGTATAAGTATTTGGAGGGGTAGTGCGTGTGTGAATTTGAGGGACAGTAGTAGTGTGTGTGTGTGTGTGTGTATTTGGTTGGTAGTGTATGTGTGGGTTTTTGGGGGGATAGTGTGTGTATTTGGGAGGGTGTAGAGTCTGTGTGTATTTGGGGATGGGGGTAGAGTGCATGTGTGTTTGTGTATGTATCCCTCTTACCTATTTATGGGAAGAGTCTATGGGTGCCGATATTACCTGTTGGCTCACAGGGATCTGAGCCTCCGCCACTGAGAGCCTGGGTACACCTGAGCAACTAGATGACAGTGCCTCCACCTGTATGGGATCCCTATTGTTGGGGATAACCCCATGCAGGAACAAATAACAATACTACACGGCATATAACAATAACCTTTACTAATATTGATATGGAAGCAGTCCTATACTGTAACAGGGTTAATTATATGAAATGCCCCTTTCCCCCTAGAGGTACAATTAGCCAATGCACCTCGCAGGGCACAACCCACCACCGTGTCCCCACACCATGTCCATTATACTTTCTGAGGCCCTTGGCCACTCTACCACGTAAGTGTCCCCAAGTGATACCCCCACCCATTAGGCGTGATCAGCGGTGTGTTGTACAGTGTTGGTGCACTTGTAGAATGATATCTGCCTGGGGCTCCTGCGCCCGGGTATCACAGAATACACAGGGAAACCGTCCGGTCCAACGTCGTCATCCGCCACCGCGTGGGGTGAATTCCGGCGTGGATAATATTACCTGTGTCTAGTCTCTGTGTCCTTTGTGCATTCTCATCCCAGAACCCACCTTGCAGGCCTGCGCTGCGTAGCACTGTATCCCTGACTACCAAATAGCTAATGGGGCAGAGCCCCTACCTAAGGGCCTGTCCCTAAAGCAATCACTGCTCTACTTGTTAGTCGGGACCTAACTGGGGGCTAGGGGACACAGTCTGGCCTAGCCCAGAGGAGTACCACTCCTTGGACACAACCTGACCCTTTGCTGTCCCTCTTCCGACTGGCGTGCTCCTCACAGCGCGCAAAATGTATCTCTCTCTGTGCATGGGAATCCACCCGCGCTATTGGCTCCCTGGCATCATGTGTGGTATGCCCCTAACTATCATGGGCTTGTAGTCCCCTGTGGATGCCCCCCTGCTAAGATCGCGCCTCGCGCGCCTGTACTGCACATGCGCGGTATCTCGCACATGCGCAACGCGATCCAACATGGCAGCGCCCTGATTAGGAGCCGCCGGTATTCCCCGGTGATGCGCTCGCCTAGCGCAACACCCCCACCAGCATCCCCCTTCTCCCGAATGGTAGGGGAGATAGGGGACTGAGTGGGGAACCCAGGCCACGTGTATTTTGGGAGGGTTGTGTGTGTGTGTGTGTGTGTGTGTGTGTGTGTGTGTGTGTGTGTGTATTTGGGGACGGTAGTGTGTGTGTGTGTGTATTTGGGGTGTGTGTATTTGGGGGGGTAGTAGAGTGTGTGTATTTGGGGGGGTAGTATTGTGTGTATGTGTCTATTTGGGGTGTAGTAGTATGTGTATGTGTGTATTTGGGGTGGGGCGATAGTGTGTGTCTGTATTTGGAGGAGTAGTGTGTGTGTATTTGTGGGGGGTTGTGTGTGTGCCTCTATGTGAGGAGAGGGGGGGTAGTGTGTGTATTCGGGGACGGTAGAGTATGTATATATTGTGTATTTCAAAATGACAAAATGACAAACTGTTTTGGATGGAAAAACAATAAAAAAAAAAACAAAATAAGGGGACTTATTATTGCGAGATGCACTTTATTCCCCCCGCATAATTTTTATTTCCCCTAATTCTAATTAAAGTAAGTTTGTCGTACACTTATGTTTATGCTTATACAGTATATACCTATTAGTGTGTGTACAGTATACGTATGTGTTTGTGGGGGTGTAATATTCATGCATGTGTTGTGGCTCTCTGAAATTTTTGGACAATTAATTTTTTATTTATATCCTTGGAAGATTGCAGACCCCTGCCTTAGTGACAAACCCTAAGGTAATGAATGGGTTAAATATCAGTGCCTGGTTTGTTGGTGGTAGAGGGGGGTGGGTGAAGCTTGTACTTGCCTCAGGGTGGGTGGGTAGGCCTACCGGGAGGGTTGCGGGAGGAGTTATTCTTTCTTCTTATCCCTTCATTACCTTACAAGTTACTACAGCTAAGGCAATGAAAGGGTTAACCCCTCCCGCTACCCATCCAATAGGCTTGAACACCCACCACGAACCAAATAACACTTTCATACTTACCCCGGGGTGGATGTTTAGTCCTCCCTTACCTTACCGCTTACAACCACTAATGTAATTAAGGCCTCCTGCAAGGTCTCTACACCCAGCCTAGGGCAACAAACCCCTACACCCACTGTTGCTACCACCAACACCACACAGAAATGGGCAAAAGTGCTCTTTGCCAAAGATGGCTAATAGCGTTTTTGCCAATTCAAATAATCAATACAATGCAATACATTCAAATATATTACAATAAAAAATACATTACTATAAATCAAAACTCTAGCCATTTAATCCATTGATTGTCACTGTGGTCATATACAGTATGCCCTTAACGGGTCACTTTTGCCCATTCCTGTGTGTTGTTTGTGGTAGAGCGGGTGGATGAAGTGGGTACCTGCCACGGAGGGTTATTAGGCCTTGCAGTGGGGTTTAATCGCTTCACTACCTTAGCTGTTGTAACTTCTAAGGTAAGGGATAGGTTAATCCCTCCCCGGAGCCATAATCACCCGCCCTGGGGTAACTATAACCTTCACAAATCCCCTCTACCACCAACAAACTGGTAGTGGTGGTTAACCCCTTCATTGCCTTAACGGTTAGCTGCCAAGGTAATGAAGCTCTGTTTTATTTTAATGTTAATAACATATGATTGAATCAGGGGGCCTCTGGAACTGAACCCCATTAATTTCGGTTCCGGGGACCCCCTGCTTCCTGAGGTATAGGCCCAGTATGGGATGCCAGTATCTTCTGCAAGTTTAAATGTCCCATCATGTGATGTGGGAGAAATAAACTTGCAGTGGATAACAGCACCCCATATCGATCGGTATAGCATTTTCCTTCCAAATGGTATGTTCTTGCGATAACTTTTTCGGAATACCGTGATAACACAAATGTCAGACCATGAGGTAGGAACATACCAACCCGATTGATATGGCAGCCAGCTTATCGGAGCTACCTGAATAGGCCCCTAAGTCTTGCTTACATCTGTGTATTCATTAAATATTACAGGTGGGCACTTTCTCTTGGTGTTTTGGTTTTGGACATTGTTTTAGTTCTACAATTATCTGTGGTTTGGTTCGGTTTGGCCAAAACTCGTTATTTTTGTTTACCAAATTACAAAGAAGAAAAAAATAAATCAAAGAAAAACTAAATTATAAGGCATTGAAAAACTTAAAATAAGTATAATATCATACAACATTTGGGAAAAAAAACAATATTACTGAAAAATGTAAAATTATTTTATAAGATACTGTATGGCAAGAAACAGCTACACATGGGTACTTGGATTGTTGTTCTGGGTTTTGGGTATAAATAATTTTTTTGTTTTGATTCTGAAAACCTTAAGGGTTTTGTTAATGTATTTGGCTTTGGGATATAAGGTTTTGGTACATTTTGTTTTGCCCATCTCTAAAACATGGAAATAAATATACATGCATCATGTCGAATTCTAATTTTCTCCTTAATTTTCTGACATGCCAAAACAATCTACTGTACTTACTTTTACATTTTATTTCCCCAAAATAGTTTTTATCCACAGAGTGTGCAGGGTCCTTCACACTAACACAATTAAAATTAATAACAATCTGTCTTGTATTGCAATTTGCACAACATTGTCTATTTACTGCTGGATCAATGTTTCTGTGGTTATATCTCATATCAATAAAATCTGATTTATGAACAACACTATGTTTTTTTTTTTTTAAACTAAGAATGGAGATAAATAAGTAGTTCCTTGACACTTTGAGTCGAAAGGTGCAAAATGAGAATGTCTTACGTTTCCGCAGGATTTCCTTGTTACATGTCTCAATGTCGCAAATTGTAAAAAAATAAATTCACATATCACCTTCCACTAATTTACCTGGAATTTAGCCATAATTTCATACCCAAATAAAAGGTTGAAACTGCTTGTTTCCTCATGAGGAAATGCTGATGAAATATGAATGCCATATGACACCTTTTTAAGAACTATTGTGCATTCATACTGCTCTCATTCTCATCTCCTACTGAAATCATTTCTAAATAAAGTTGTAATTAGTTATAATGATATTGTATGTTAATTAATCCTAAATATATGAATGCTAAGTTTATTAATGTTGTGTGCACAAAAACCTGAAAGATTTGTAAATTTTCTTAAATTAAAAATGTGTATTTTTGAGTACAGTATGTAAAATGTATGGTTATATGCTTATTTTTTTTATAGATGCCTTTATTTATAGTTCTATATTTATAAATCAGCTGGGTTTGTACAGTATGTATTGAGCTAAGTACAGTCTCAAGTCAGTATCTGTACACACAATGTATAGAACTGACTGAAAAGTACGGATGTAATAATGTTCCCCATCTCTTGTTTAATTTTGAAGTCCCTACTCTAGACACGATTGCTTATAATGGACAGTCCAAGTCAAATTATCCATTATAGCTCCCAGAGCTTACAATTAAACTATCGATCAAAGCTAGTACAGATGTTTTCTGCAGCCTGGGTCCTGATACACAACTCTGCATTAGTCACAGTTGTTTCAGACAAAACCACAAGCATCATTTAGCTAATCTTCCTACTCTAAATGCAGTGGTCTTTAGAATCCTTCATTATGCATTTTTAACACAATAGAACCGAAGCCTTTGAAAGCTGTTTTTGCCTCTAAAAGATGGAGGTTAACATGGTCATTTCCTCTGGGAACTGGACCCCGTTTTGAGTCTCCGTTGGACACCAAAGAATGCATCTTTTCTGGGAATTCCACAATAAAATGACTGTTATTTATCATTACAAACCTCTTTATCATTTAGTCAATAAAGGCCTCTCTCTCACTTTTGTTCCACGGTGAGCACACAGAAATCTGTATTAGTCTCTCTTGGCCTGGAGGCTAGAGATGTCAAAAGCTAAATCATGATCTGCACTGGCTCTCTGGCTAAATTGTGTATGAAGACCTGAGGCAGAAAAAGGTGCACTTGCTCATTATTTGAAACAGAAAGATTTTTTTCCCCTCACTTTTTCATATTGAGACATAATATAACACAAATATGCATCTGCTGCATGAGACTGGAGTAACGCCAGCCGAAGTTGATGTGCTCTGAGTGGGCCAGATACACTAAGGTCCATTAAATTATTGCAAACAACGTGACATTATCTAACGTTGGAACATACGTTATTTTCCCACAGTTTAACGTGTTTTCTCAAAGCTGGAGGTGGGCAAATTTATTTTGCAGATCTGGATTTGCCGGTTATTTTGGTCCACAGCAGTCTCTCTCTCTTTCAAAATCTGTCTGGATTGTAGTCAATAATGGATATGAATGAGCCCGCTCAGCTTTTTTACTACCTAATCTGCAGACGGATTTTGTTAGGAGGGTGAGGGGGCAGGGATCATGGGGGGGGAGCGGATTTGGTCTAAATAATCCGTGGAATTCCAGGAAAAGGATTTGGACTGTTTTTTCCATTTATACTCATAGCTAATTACAGTGTATATGTAAAAACAATGGCTCATAGCAATTAGCATTGACCTACTGTAACATCGCTTTATTGTAGTGCAAAGTTGCACTAGCTTCCAATAATGGAACGTTATGCCTGTCTTGGGATAATCCTCATCTAGACACTGAAATGAGTCTTTAAGTCAAGTTGAGAAAGAGAGGAGAGGGATATAATGCTGGAAACGATGCTTTGCTACAGTAGTTAACTCATGCTTAACTGGAGCATTACACATGCCTATAACCTGGAAAATCCCTACAGTATTTCAGTCTGGATGTGAGCAATGGCAAGTTTAAGTATGATCTACAGTAACTAACGTAATGTTACAGTCTTGCATTAATCGTAACACAACTTGGATATGGGGTGTTAGGGGGAACGACTCTTTTTCATATAATTGAAACTAATGGGGATAAAAATTAACATTATGCTATTTAAATGAGTAAAACTGGGTTAACGTTATATTATTCTTTTTAGTGGATACGCGTTAATATTAACATTAAGGTCACGTTAAATATCTTAATGGGGCTTAGTATATTTGGGCAGGAGCACAAAGAAACTTTTAGCCATGGCTATTTTTCAGCGGACATTTCACCACGGCAATTTAGCTGCCGGCTGTTTCAGTCCTGGGGTAAGTGATTGACGAAACAACAAAGAGTGGGGAGTGATCACAGGACCATACTAATTGAATAAAGTGTTTATATACATAGGTGAGGTAATCGAGGGGTGGGTGCAAACTGTGAACTGAAAGTGAATCAGAAAAAGGGGAAGGGGAAACACAAAATGGATGTGCCCCCAAAAGAATTCACTTAAATGCACACCGCCCAAGTGTAAAAATTAACTTTTAATAAATCCTTAAAACATATATTACCAAAGTAACGTGTGATGTGGATTAAAAATGTATTAAATCGTAGCTATCAAGCAACCGTGTCATTGATTATTCATACTATCCCGGTATCATTGATACAATGGGATGTTAAAGACAGGGAATGCTATAAGTAGGGTATAAAACCCCTCTGGGGTAACGGTAGGACCAAATGTGGAGTAATATATAATTATATACAGGCAAGTGGCCACAGGATTAAATATCCTAATGCTGCTAAATATAGACCCCTGCACATTTACATGGAGATTGGTCTAGATAATGACGCTGGCATGTGATTGTCTAATAACTGTATTGTAGAACTTCCAAATACCGCAGTACTGGCTTAAATGCACAGCAATATAATATGGATACACCTCACATTGGGTGCAGGTATAGCAGGCACACTGACCATGGATTGATAATAAATAGTTAGCTCATATGGTCTACTCAGTTACACCCAGGATACTGCAAACACTACATTAGAAACAGCTCCAAGTAGGAGACTGACAACATTGCGCGTCCAACGCGCGTTTCCCTCCAGCAAAGGAGCTTCTTCAGGGACAAGTATTACGGTATTTGGAAGTTCTACAATACAGTTATTAGACAATCACATGCCAGCGTCATTATCTAGACCAATCTCCATGTAAATGTGCAGGGGGCTATATTTAGCAGCATTAGGATATTTAATCCTGTGGCCACTTGCCTGTATATAATTATATATTACTCCACATTTGGTCCTACCGTTACCCCAGAGGGGTTTTATACCCTACTTATAGCATTCCCTGTCTTTAACATCCCATTGTATCAATGATACCGGGATAGTATGAATAATCAATGACACGGTTGCTTGATAGCTACGATTTAATACATTTTTAATCCACATCACACGTTACTTTGGTAATATATGTTTTAAGGATTTATTAAAAGTTAATTTTTACACTTGGGCGGTGTGCATTTAAGTGAATTCTTTTGGGGGCACATCCATTTTGTGTTTCCCCTTCCCCTTTTTCTGGGGTAAGTGATTAGCGTTAGGACTACGGGTTAAGCTTTTTAGGGTAAGGAATTAAGTTTAGCGTGTTTAGGGTAAGTGGTTAAGATTTTGAGTTTTAGAGTAAGGGGTTATGGGATACATTACCTGCTGCGGCAAACTGTCCCAGTGGTGAAACGGCCGCGGCTAATTGTCCTAGACCGGGCAAAAGAGGTGTAATCTTTTACAAACTGATCCTTTCTAAAAGATGTTAGTTGCCAACAAAATATAGAAGACCAAATCTGCCAGAACTTTTATGAAATCATACTACAGTAGAACATCCAGTGTTCTTCTATACTTTGTAATGTAAGAAGAAAGAAACACCCTTTAACATGCACTCATTGTCTGAATTGATATGATGAATAAAAGTTAATACTTATTACTTTATTATATTAATTAAAATAAAATGGCGATAAACAAATACTGATAGTGAACGACAAGAACTCAACATATAAAACAAACCAACAAATATTTAGACATAAACCGGAACAAGGGGGAAAGGAAAACCTACAGGTAAGTACTTGATAGTAGTGAGTATGCTCACAAAGGTTTAATCAAAGGACCCCCGAGTCCAGCACTAATTTTAGTAAAAAAAAACTGTATTTAGTCAAACAGGTGCTCAGGGCTGACGGTCACGACGCTTAAAAAACTGCATACAAAATATATGGATTCTCCCACAGAATACCACATTCACTACAGACAACAAAATATAGCTAAATTGATCAGTTGCATTGTGTCAGACAATAATACTGTTAACAATGTATATACTCTTAGCACTCAGTAGTTGAAATGGATATTTTATTGAGTGTAGTACATAATAGTGCAGTGTATGGTGGCCCACAAAGTGTGTTTGGTGTGGCCCTGAGGCACGAGTCTATGCCCGTATCAAGTTATAGCCTCCTATACTAAACTGAGGAGCTGCATTGTTAATAAATCATAAGGTGGTTCCTGGGGAGTAATTATAACCATGGGTGGGGTGAGAGTCGCATAGGAAGCAGATACTTTGTTTACCATATACAGCTAAACCCCGTTATAACGCGGGTCTCGGGGTCCACCCCGAGACCACCGCGTTACTAACGGGGTCGCGAGAAAAAAAAATGGCCGCCGCGCTTTAGCGCATATTCATCCCGCGGGACAGGAGATGGGAGCGGGCATGTCCCTCCGCTCCCCGCTTCCCCCTGTCACCGCGGGACAGGCCGCGGGGCAGGAGATGGGAGCGGGGATGTCTCTCCTGTCCCCGCTTCCCCCTGTCACCTCGGGACAGGCCGCGGGGCAGGAGATGGGAGCGGGGATGTCTCTCCTGTCCCCGCTTCCCCCTGTCACCTCGGGACAGGCCGCGGGGCAGGAGATGGGAGCGGGGATGTCCCTCCTGTCCCCGCTTCCCCCTGTCACCTCGGGACAGGCCGCGGGGCAGGAGATGGGAGCGGGGATGTCTCTCCTGTCCCCGCTTCCCCCTGTCACCTCGGGACAGGCCGCGGGGCAGGAGATGGGAGTGGGGATGTCCCCTCAGGTCGCCGCTTACCTCAGAACCATGCTGCCTGCATGGAGGTTGTAGCGGGGGGTTTCTTCTCCCCACCGCTGTCCCCGGTGCTCCCGCTGCCTGCGCGGGAGGAGGGGGGGGAGCGGGTGGTGGTGCTGGTCGCGGCCCGTCTGTGTAGAGTGAGAGAGTGTGTGTGTATGTATATATGGGAGAGAAAGTGTGTGTGTGTATATGGGTGTGTGAGTGTGGGTAAGTGTCTGAGTGTGTGTGTAAGTGTGTGTGAGTGTGTGTGAGTGTCTGTGAGTGTGTAAGTGTGTGTGAGTGTCTGTGAGTGTCTGTGAGTGTCTGTGAGTGTCTGTGAGTGTCTGTGAGTGTCTAAGTGTGTGTGAGTGTGTGTGAGTGTCTGTGAGTGTGTAAGTGTGTGTGAGTGTGTGTGAGTGTGTGTCTGTGAGTGTCTAAGTGTGTGTAAGTGTGTGTAAGTGTGTGTGAGTGTGTGTGAGTGTCTAAGTGTGTGTAAGTGTGTGTGTGTGTGTGTGTGTGTGAGTGTGTGTGAGTGTCTGTAAGTGTGCGTAAGTGTGCGTGAGTGTGCGTAAGTGTGTGTGAGTGTGCGTGAGTGTGGTCAGTGTGTGTGCAGTGTGTCAGTGTGAGCAATGAGCAGTGTGTGTGCAGTGTGCAGTGTGTGTGCAGTGTGGCAGTGAGCAATGAGCAGTGTGTGTGTGCAGTGTGTCAGTGTGAGCAATGAGCAGTGTGTGTGCAGTGTGGCAGTGTGAGCAATGAGCAGTGTGTGTGCAGTGAGTGTGTGCAGTGTGCAGTGTGTGTGCAGTGTGGCAGTGAGCAATGAGCAGTGTGTGTGCAGTGAGTGTGTGCAGTGTGTCAGTGTGAGCAATGAGCAGTGTGTGTGCAGTGTGCAGTGTGTGTGCAGTGTGGCAGTGTGAGCAATGAGCAGTGTGTGTGCAGTGAGTGTGTGCAGTGTGCAAAAAAAAAAATGTAAAAAAATTTTTTTTAAAAAAATTTTTTTTTTTTTTTTTTTTTTTTAAAAAAAAAACGGGAGCCACGGGAAAACCGCGTTATAACCGAATCGCGGTATAACGAGGCGCGTTATAACGGGGTTTAGCTGTACTGCTACTTGAAAGTCAGCAGCCGCAGCATATAGCCACAGCCGGACTAAAAGTCACTGTTCTTATTGCAAAATATAACGCATAAACCAACCGCTACAGATGAAATACCATCGTCATGGTATCAAGGCAAAAAAGTAACATATATGCCCATGTAGCTGTGTACAACAATTTAACAGCGAGCGGTTGTTAGTGTAAATACACTGAGGTATGAGAGCAGAACAGGCTTACACCGCAGCGATTCAAACCAGCGCTCGGCAGCGCTTCCCACTCACCACCCGGCAGAGATGCGTCGTGACGTCATGACATCATGACGTCAGCCTTGTTAGTCCCACCTCCCACCTGACACACGTTTCGCGGAGGCTTTTTCAAAGGTGGTGACGTGGGATAGTGCAGGGGGAGTTTTATATGCAGTCAATTATCAATTAGCAAGGGGCCAATTGAAACCCGCGGTAAGAGAGAAAACCACTTTAATAATTTAAAGGCACATGGTGGTGCTGTCTTACACAACATGAACATCAATGTATAATTTGCTAGGGTTATGTTGCGAATAAATACAGACTTGAGACAGCCTAGATAGTGAGATAAGGTGATGGTGAGGATACACCTAAATTATGAAAGTGTGCATAAACAAAAGATGATATCCATATACAGTACATGCAAAGATGGAATGAATGAACTAGAGGATGGATCAATCTCTAGATAAAGGGGGAGAACAGGAACCCCTCATTTATGCCGCCTGGTGTTACAGTACCCAGGATGTAAATCCATTTTGATTCCTTCTGCAATATGAGGCGGTTCCAGTCCCCCCCTCTAGGATTCGGAGGGACACTTTCAATTCCGATGAAACGGAGATTGGAAATGTCTCCTTGATGCATTAAGTGGATGATGCTCATGTTGTGTAAGACAGCACCACCATGTGCCTTAAATGATTAAAGTGGTTTTCTCTCTTACCGCGGGTTTCGATTGGCCCCTTGATAATTGACTGCATATAAAACTCCCCCCTGCACTATCCCACATCACCACCTTTGAAAAAGCCTCCGCGAAACGTGCGTCAGGTGGGAGGCGGGACTAACAAGGCTGACGTCATGACGTCACTACGCATCTCTGCCGGGTGTTAAAGGGTGTTTCTTTCTTCTTACATTACATTACTACCCCTTTCCCCCTTTGCACCTTTGTTACCATCTACTAGTCTGTAAATTAAGCTGAAGCGAGAGTCATTTCCCTCTTTCCTTCTCCCCCTTCCCTTATCCCACCAATATTCTTCTATACTTTCTAAGAGCTTTGTTAAACGTCCTGGGTGTTACAGTAGGTTTGAAAGTGTCCAACTGTAGCTGCATGAAAAGGGAAAGAAATAACACCATCTTAGAAAAACATGATCCATTGATTTTTTTATTTCCTTTAATTAAGCAGGTGCATGTTTTGCACACATTTTGGACCCATTTTTGCATCTGAGAAACTTTTATACATAATCACCATGGCGTGTGCATGAGGATTCAATTTGCCTATGAAGGCGGTCCACGCTATTCATCATTTTAC
Organism: Ascaphus truei; assembly: GCF_040206685.1. NCBI lineage: Eukaryota > Metazoa > Chordata > Amphibia > Anura > Ascaphidae > Ascaphus > Ascaphus truei. The sequence goes on along the minus strand of NC_134484.1, from coordinate 192,466,293 downwards.
TCTGCGACGGACAGCACTACAATGCAATCCTATGGGACATTTTTCCAATGCCTGAACGCCTTATCTGCCGCTCACTGTTGCTGATTAACATGAGACTAACTTTTCGACGCTTTCACTATCCGACTGCACTGTCCGGAATGGATTCCGTTCGATAATCGAGGACCGTCTGTACAATTTGTAATAATTAAAGTGTTTCATAATGCCAGGTTCAACAACAAATCAGTGCGTAATAATGGACACACCCACTCTCCTATTAACAAAATAGGAGTGCACTAGGGTTAATAACAACAATAACAAAGAAATGTGTGAAGTAATGTCCGCTGGAACTGCAGATGGGAACCCCTTTGTGAAAGGGTGAAAGAATGTCACCAGCCATAAACCTGGCAAACCTATGTTTAGGCTTGCAGTGCAGCAGTGACAAGGTTAAGTTTCAGTTGAGAAGGGCTGCTTAATTAGTCTGACCCCAGCTGCATAATCAAGGTGTTTTAAAAAACCCCAGGCTGTACACACATGCAGGCTAGCTGGTCAGGAGACAGGACTGAACTACTGAAAAGATTACTGCTATAAGGTCTGTTTTCAAAGTACATGTATGATGAACTGTCTGTGTCCTGCATGCTGCCTTGTTTTCTATGCTGAAGAGAAGCTATTTTGTTTTTGTCTGCTGAAGAGAAGCTATTTTGTTTTTGTGTGCTGTATGTTTTTAAGGCTCAAAAAATAAGCCTTATCAAGAGAACCTGCGTGTGTGGTTGCATGTACCCTGCAACATATGGTGTCAGAAGTGCCGGGATTTTGAGAGGCCCCTGCAGTTGAAGGGCCACACATACACACAAAAATGAGAAAAATGGAAGAATTTTTCAAAGAGTTTCTGTGCGAGCAGACCAGACAGCAGGGACTATTAATGCAGGAGCAGACTAAACAGCAGGGACTGTTAATGCAGGAGCAAGCCCAACTACTATTGCAGCAGCAAACCGAGCTCCTAACCCAGAAGCAGGCAGCACAGGATGAGGGAATGGCCAAGCTGCTGACCCAATTCCAGGGGTCTGCCAGTCCAGAACTTGCGAACAAACCAACGGTCCTCCTGAGGAAAATGGTTCCGAACAATGATCCAGAGGCTTTTTTACTGACATTTGAAAGGGTTGCCGAAGCTCAGGGCTGGGCTGCAGATCGCTGGGCACTGCTTTGGCCCCGCTCCTCATAGGAGAAGCCCAGGCCTCATATCAGGGCCTCCCAGCAGATCAGGCAATGGACTACCAACAAGTAAAAGCCGCCATACTGGATCGTTTAGGTCTGACCCCAGAGACCTACCGGCAGCAGTTCCTGAACCTGAAGTACACCGCTAAGATGAGACCCCGGGTCCTCGCTCAGGTTATTGGACTTGTGTACTCCCTGGATACAACCCCAGGAGCGCACTAAGGAGGCAATTCTTGAGCAAGTGGTTTTGGAAAAATTCCAACAGATAATACCCCCTTCTGCACGCTCGTGGGTAAAACGCCATGCTGCTGAAACCCTAGCTTTGGCGGTCCGACTCGTTGAGAACTTCCTTTGAGCCGAGGATCAGGCGAGTGCCCTGGACCCGACGGATCCAACTTCACCAGCACTTGCGGATACCCAAAGTGGGAGATTGGAACAACGGGGAAACTACGGCCCCTCCATACGCAACCGCCAAGTGCCACGAAAGGAGCAGTCCTTCCAACAAGGATGAAGTCAAAACGCCGGGCACCGCGAGACCCTCATTCCCCTTCCTGATGTCGGCTTGTCGCCAAATGAGAGGAACTTCCGAGGACGTCGCCCACAGGACCCACCAGATGCCTGGTCTCCAGTGTCCGGTCCAGCGGAGTGCTATCCGCGGCACCCTCCTGCGAGGGAACCCTCTCCATGTTCCGCCTGCGGGGAACAAGGCCACCGGGAAGTAATATTACCAGGAAGTAATATATTGAGAGTTACCTCTCGTTTTCAAGTATGTCCTGGGCACAGAGTTAAGACAAATAATACAGGTTTACAAATACAGTTACATAAATGAGCAGGGTATACATTATATACAAGACATTGCGTGCACAGTTAAGATAATAAATATTATGGGCGTATGAAACAGTTACAGACCAGATTAAAATGTGTGACAGCTTTAGATTTGAAAGAACAGATGGATTGATCCTTCAGCAGGACCGTCGCCTCGGCCTTCACTGGAGAAAATTACAAGCCTTGGCTACTTCCAGCCCAGGTTGGGGAAAAAAACATCCAGGCCTTGTAGATTCGGGCTCTGGGAAAACTCTGGTCTTCCAGGAACTGTTACCGCCTAATGTGTGTTCTTTTGACTCCCCATGGAGTATAGAATGTATACACGGCAATGTAAAACGGTATCCACTGGCCAAAATCCGGCTACAGGTATAAGGTCAGGAGGCATACCTCGAAGTAGGAGTCTCTCCTTGGCTCCCTGCCCCCGTTGTGCTCGGCCGGGACTGACCTTTCTTTTCGGACCTAATGGCTCCAGTCTCTCATGAGGAGTCTTTTTCTATGGCTCAGGAGAACCCTGAAAAACTGTTCCCCTTCTCGGCAGACCTTTTTCCCAGTAGACACAGGGTTCAAAAGACTCGGAAGCAAAGACGCTCTGACAAAGAGGACTGGTTGCAGAAATCTGGGTCTCAAGGTGACCATTCTAGTAGCCAGAAGTCACAAGTGATGACTGGGGATGGCCAGAGGGAGGGGGATATGGGGCCTGGAGATTTACCAGACCTATACCTCCCTGATATTTGCCAGAGGCAAAGGGAAGACCCAGTCCTTGCTAGACAGTATGATTAAGTAGTAAAAATTGATGAGCAGATATTGAATGCACAGGGGGTGATAGTATTACCCCATTTTGAATTATCGAATGATATCCTGTATAGGGTGAATAGGCAGACACAAACAGGGGAGGTCACCAGACAGATATTGGTTCCCAAGGCTTTTGTTAAATCTGTGTTCACTCTAGCCCATACTGTCTCTTGGGGTGGTCACCTGGGCAGGGATAAAACAATGGACCGTATTTCGTCCCGATTCTATGGGCCAGGGATGCATAGTGATATTGCGAAGTTATGTGCGGCATCATGTCCGGAGTGCCAGCTAACTAGTCCGAAGGGACAAAAACCAGCCCCTTTGGTTCCTCTACACTTGGTGTCAGTTCCCTTTGAAAGGATTGGGGTAGACTTGGTAGGACCTCTAGAACCTTCTGAGTAAGGACACAGGTTTATTCTTGTAATAGTTGACTATGCAACAAGATATCCTGAGGCGTTCCCCCAAAGAACAGCAACGGCGAAGCAAGTAGCCAACAAGTTGTTGGAGCTGTTCTCACGGGTTGGACTTCCCCAGGTTTTGTTGACAGACCAATGTACAAATTTTATGGCTAAACTGATGCAGGTTGTCTTAAAATTACTAGAGGTCAAGTCTGTTCGGACATCGGTCTACCATCCACATACTGATGGATTGGTGGAAAGATTTAACCGAACTCTAAAAGGGATGCTGAGAAAATTTGTAGATTCAGAGAAGAGAGCCTGGGATGAACTTCTCCCTTTTCTGCTGTTTGCAGTGCTTGAAGTTCCCCAGGCCTCCACGGGATTCTCTCCATTTGAACTGCTGTATGGCCGCCAACCCCGGGTTATCCTAGACCTTCTAAAGGAGTCCTGGGAGGAACAGCGGTCCCCTTCTAAGAATACCCTGCAATATGTATTGGACCTTAGGAAGCGCCTAGATGTGGTCGGGCATTTTGCTAGGGAGAATCTTAGATCAGCCCAGGACAGTCAGGAGAGACATTACAATCAAAATGCTCGTATGAGAGTGTTTCACCCAGGAGATCAGGTGATGTTGTTGTTACCCAGTTGTGAGAGCAAACTCCTAGCCAAATAGCAGGGCCCATTCGAAGTACTCCGCCGCACGGGTGATGTGGATTATGAGATTGCTCAACCAGGGTCCAAGAAGGGTAAACAAATTTACCATGTGAACTTGCTGAAACCCTGGAAGATGCAGCGGTCTCTATTCATCCACCCGGTGGAGGAGGAAACGGACTTGGATCCTCAGCCCCCACGGGAGAACATCATGGGTGACAATAAAATCCCAATGGGTAGACAGTTGTCCTCTGAACAAAAAGGGGACTTGTTAGAAATAATTACACAATTCCATGATGTTTTTTCTGATTTGCCAGGGCAAACTAATTTAATTTCACATGTGATCCAGACAGCACCTGGGGTAAAAGTACGTTCCCGTACTTGTAGGTTTCCTGAAAGTCGTAGGGCCCTGGTAGAGAAGAAAGTACAAGAAATGTTACACTTAGGAGTGATTGAGGAATCATGCAGTGAGTGGTGTAGTCCACTAGTTATGGTCCCTAAACCCGATGGGAAGGTAAGATTTTGTGTGGACCACCGAAAGGTCAATGCGGTATCCAAGTTTGACGCATATCCGATGCCAAGGGTGGACGAGTTAATTGATGCCCTTGGTAACGCGGAATATATATCCACGCTGGACTTAACAAAAGCATACCGTCCTGTCGCTAGATACGCTCTTGAGTTTCGTACTATCACTGCTGAGACCGGATGGATCAATGAGGCGTTGTCGGCTGTCTTCTAGCAGGGTCTGTCTGAGACTTTAAAGGATGAACTCGCTGCAGAAGAGCATCCTACCGATCTCGAGGAGCTTATCGCCATCTGCATCCGCGTAGATCAACATTTGCAGGAAAGGAGGTCCGAAAGATCCCGCCATCGCCAACTCACTCCGAGATTGCTTTCTCTCCATGCCAGTATGTATGAATCTCTTCACTCTGATACCCCCGAACCCATGCAACTAGGTGGTAATAAGTTCTTCCACGGAGAAACAACACAGACGCAACAACGGTCTCTGTCTGTACTGTTGCAATCCTGGACATCAGGTACTCAATTGTCCCCACAAATCAGGAAACGCCAACTCCCAATGAGGTAAAGGGGAATCACATTGGGAACACTCTCCAACTCCCCTATTACAAATAAAATCTTGCCAACCAGGATCTTAATCACTGTTTCGCTCATCGGCGAGAACTTTCATACCACCACCCTAGCATTTGTGGATTGCAGGTCGGGAGGCAACTTTATTGACCAAGGCTTTGCTGAGAGGAACAACAACCCTCTCGTCCGTAAAAGGTACCCTGTAGGCTTAGAAGCTATTGATGGTCGACCACTACAACCAGCCATATCCTTACAGACTACTCTCTTCCACTTACGTATAGATGAGGACCATTCGGAAGAGATACATCTGGATATTATTCACACCCCATCCTTCGAAGTGATCCTTGGTCTTCCGTGGCTTCAACGTCACAATCCCCAAATCGATTGGACCAATAAGGAACCTGTCCTGTGGAGCGCTTCATGTTCAGAAAACTGTGCGGTGCCCGTTAAAAGGATATGCAGACTGGCTGCCCCTGAAGAAGAAAAGAGGTCCCTACCTGAGGTATACGCCGAATTCCGCAATGTTTTTGACGGGGCACGGTCAGAGGTCCTGCCACCGCATCGTCCTTTCGACTGTCCCATTGACCTTTTACCCGATTCAGTTCCTCTCTAATCCACTCTCTCTTCCAGAGATTAAAGCCATGAGAGACTACATTCAGGGGACTCTTCAAAAGGGGTTCATCCGGAAATCTTTTTCTCCAGCCGAATCAGGGTTCTTTTTTGTGAAAAAAAGGATGGATCTCTTCGCCCTTGCATCGATTATAGAGTCCTTAACAAAATTACCATTAAGAATCGCTACCCATTACCTTTGATTTCGGAACTCTTAGACCGCCTTCAAGGGGCTACTTTTTCACCAAATTGGACTTGCTTGGTGCCTATAATTTGGGGAGAATTCGCCAGGGTGACGAATGGAAAATGACCTTCAACACACGAGACGGCCATTATGAGTACCTCATCATGCCCTTTGGCCTCTGCAATCCCCCTGTCGTCTTTCAAGACTTTGTCAATTAAAGCTTCAGAGATCTCCTCAACCAGTTTATTATTGTCTACTTGGGCGACGACATAATGATCTTTTCCAAGTCCGTTCAAGAACATGTCGACCAAGTCAAACAGGTACTACTACGCCTTCGTAAAAATCATTTGTTCGCCAAACTGGAAAAGTGTCAGTTCCATCAAACCTCCATGGCATTTCTGGGATACGTCATCTCTGACCATGGATCCAGCCAAGGTGAAGGCATTCCTGGATTGGCCTCTACCTACTACTCTTAATGCCGTACAACACTTTTTGGGCTTCTCTAATAACTATCGCAGGTTCATTCAGAATTTCTCCTCAGCGGTAGCCCCCATTACAGCCTTGACAAAAAAAAGGTGTGGATCCTGCTTCTTGGTCGCCGGCAGCCATTCAAACTTTTGATCACCTGAAAAACACCTTCGTTTCTGCACCCATCCTCATACATCCTGATCCCAAACTACTATTCATCTTAGAGGTAGATGAATCCTGTGTCGGAGCCGAGTAATTCTATCACAAAGAAGGACACCCCAAGCCAGACTCCATCCCTGCACCTTTTTCTCTAAAAATGTTTCTCCTGCTGAGCAAAATTATTATGTAGTTAACCGGGAACTCTTTGCTATTAAGCTAGACATAGAAAAATGGAGGCATTTTTTAGAGGCACGGAGAACCCTATCACGAACTTGACTGACCACAAAAATGTACTTTACATCTAAGGCACTCGACGCCTAGGTGCTCGATAAGCTCATTGGTCACTTTATTTTTCTCGTTTCAATTTTATTATTTCTTTTTTACCAGGTTCTAAAAATGTTAAAGCCGACGCCCTTTCATGACAGTTTCTGGTTGACAACAAGACCGAAGATTGCCTAGAGACCATACTCCCTTCTAAATGTATACTTTCCGCGAATACATTTGATGCACTCAATGACATTCTACAAGACCAGTCTCATATTCCACAGGATCTCGAAGTCCCGTAGGGTCGTCTTTTCATTTCATCACCGTAGCGGAGGAAAGTTCTAGAATGGGCCATTCTTCCAAATTATCAGGATATCCTGGTACTTGGAGGACCACCGATCTTGTGGAGCGGACCTTCTGGTGGCCAGGCATTCAAAAGGACATCAAAGAATTTGTTGCTGCGTGCTCGACATGTACTCATAATAAGACTCCCCAGAGCAAACCACCAGGACCTCTACATCCTCTCCCAATCCCAGACCGTCCATGGAACCACTTGTCCATGGACTTCATAGTAGAGTTGCCTGTTTCTAAGGGAATGAACATCATCTTAGTTGTCGTAGACCGTTTTCCAAGCAAGCACACTTTGTTCCACGTTACAAAAACTGAGTAGCCAAGAAATCTCCACAGTCACAGGTTCTACTAGTGTCTGTGATACAGTATGCTGTGAGAACACAGCTACATGGAACCATGACAGTCATGCTAAATCAATACGGGAAATATTAAGGAAAGTGCAAAACTTACATATGACAATGGTTACACCCATCACACATTATATATATATAGTATTATAGATGATTTTCTAGTTTATCGGTAACTCAGTTTCTTTGCAATTGATTTATAAAATGCTTACTTGCCCTTCGCTGGTATTTGAGGTAGACAGGTGCAACCACATTCCTCTTACTGATGTAAAGTGCACTGAATTTCATACTGGACATACTGTACTGGAGAGTTCAACATTAATAAGAGAAATGCAACTTTTTTTTGACTATGGGTGCCTCAGAAGAACAGATGATGTCCTGATTTCAGAAATCCCCATTGAGGGGGGAGAGATCTCTCTTTATTGTGATATCTATCTTTCTCTTGAAAGCATATACTGTAAGTAGGTATTTTACCTAAAGAATCTCCCACATTTATTGTAGTCTAGTTTTGAGGTACTGTATCATCTGAATTCCATTTTCAGAAATCCATTGCCAAAATGACATCCACATTTTTTTTCACCAGAAATGTATTTTATCACCATCATATTGGTTTGGCACTTTATTACCTGACATTAAATTGTGTTAAAGCAATTTCCCTAGAGTATTACAATCAATACAACTGATAGAGTAACTGTAATTTTAATCACATAATATTGAAAAATTACAAATGGTTTGCCTTTCCCTATGTTATATTTCATGGCTTATTTGGATGACCAATAGGTCACTTCAAAGTATTTCATCACTATTCAATAACATGAACAAAAGTTATTTTCAGCTTCTTCTTTCTTGTATTTTTAATGGTGCTAGTATAAACTGGTGATGTAAACTGCTGATACTTGCACTTAAGTTGCCATGGGACTCTGGAGCGCAGAAACTCCCAGGGTATTCAAGGAATAAATAAAAAGAGAGCATATTGTAAACACTATTAATGTGATAAGTCAGTGTTACGTGGACAAGATCAATCCCACTCATTTGATGGTGGATGTAATTAAGCGTTTTTTAAGGTGTTAAAACATCCTACTGTAAACAGTGAATCTCCAATGTGTATCATCACTTTGATAGAGGCAGATGTTTCTCCCAATTCATAAGAAATAGAAAGAGATAGACAAGTTGGGAACTCATTTATTAAAAGTCCAGTGCACAATTTATATATATATATATATATATATATATATATATATATATATATATATATATATATATATATATATATATTGAGAAAAGCGTAAATAAAAAACACAGTCTGATGTTATTTTGAAACAGAATAACACGTGAATTTATTCAAGTCAAGTGCACAACGGAGACAGCTTCAAAACAAAAGCTCTCTAAACAATAAACACGGTATGCCATATATTTATACCCTAAATCCTAAAAAGTGTCCTCCCTCAATGGGGGCTTGCGCGTCACTAATATTACCTCATTTTGTAATACATAACAATATTAAAGTCGATGTCATTTTGGAATACATAATAATATTGTATAACTGCCTGTCAGCTAGAAACCATTCTGGGGTTAAATGGGATGTGCCTATTCTGCCACCTGGTATTTGTGTGAGAACTAGTTTCACTGCAAGAATCTAAGTTTATTTCATGGGTTCTCATAACCTTTAGCCTGTTTACACTTTCAATTTGAAGCTGATTGGATGAGGAAGGGTCAATAAATTCAGCTAAGAGCGATAATATTCCATTCTCTGCTTCACACATTTGTTTATACAGAAATGAAACACAGAAATTAAGACTCACAGAGACAAGACAAGATGGCGGATTGAAATATTCACATAAAATGGCTTCATCCTAAATGCTGTTATGTTGTTATGCCAGACCCCCTAATGTCTCAACTTTGTCAATATATATATATATATATATATATATATATATATATATATATATATATATATATATGAAAAAGCAAGTAAAGTAGCGCCACTTGTGAACCAGTGTTATACTGTATATAACAATATGATTGTAATTATACTAATACCTATGAATAAAGTGTAAAAAAATATTATTAATCTTAAAAAGTGTTTGTGCCATCAAAAGTGATAATACACATAAAAATAATATATTACATAACAAATAAAAGACAAAAAAAGGGGAAAAAAAACAAAATAAATGCAGAAAGTCCAACCCTTAGTATAGTCCAGGAAAATTCAAACAGATAAGTTCCAGGGATCCAAGGCTGCTCTCAGAAGGAAAAACCAATTCCAGCAGAAATCTATAGAAACAAGAGAACAGAGAGTGCACGTCCCATAGTGTAAAACAGTACATTTAATATTTAAAAGAGGACAGGGGGATTAAGGACACTCACATAGGTAATAAAAATTAAAGCAGTTCGTGATATAATCACCACCAGACAGGTATATAATGCTGCGGCTCATTTTATTCTAAAACATCGCCGTTTTTTCCCAGGCTTTTTCCTGGAATGCGACGCACTTCACCGGGAGCATGCCGCATTCATTTTGCATTCTCAGCCACGGGTCATGCGCGAGTCATGCGCGGTTGATGCACGGTTGATGCGTTTATTGAGAATGGTTCGGATTTAATAGGTTGCAATTCTTCGCGTGTCCGCCAGATGGCAGATATTCATGAATTGTAATGCGCATGCGCTTCAGTAATGTGTCGACTTGCAGGTGTTTCGTTTATAAAAGATACCACAGTGTGCTATTGTAAATTGGCCTTGAGACTGAAGGAAGAGTTTGCAATAATGTATCAATTTAGGCTTTTCATATTAAAGAAAGACAAAGACCAGTTTCTGTTACAGTATTCTCCAGAGAACCGCCGCCATGAGTGTTCAAGTGCAGCCCGTTTCCCAAAAACCCGACAGAAGTTATGCGTATTTGATATGGGCCGCGATTAATGCAACAGATGATAAGATGGCAACAGTTGTTCAAATTTATCAGTATTTTATCGAATTTTTTTACAAATTTTCGCCAGCTCCTCATACGTGGTAGCGTGCAATAAGGAAAAGGTTATGTAGCGATCCCTGTTTTTATCATATTGAGCCACAATTTATTGGAGGGTATTGGTGTGTATCACCGGCTTTTTCCTGTATCTATGATCATGCAGACGGCAAAAGGCGAAAGGTCATGTTAAAACCAACTAAGAAATGACAGTCGCTGCCAAGCAATGCACCAGCACCAGCACCGGCTTCCAATAACGGTCCCACCGTCAGTGACAACCCTTGCTGTCTGTCCAGCAAGCCTGAGCCGGATTTCGCGTGCAGTTTCGATCAAGCTTGCATGTACCTAAGCAATTTCCAGCCTCATCAGCTGACTACAGGTGTAGTAGTCCCGCTGCCAACTATCGACGTGGATGATCAAGAACACTGGACTGGCAGTGGCCCAGCGCCGGCGCCAGCTGAATGGGAAATTCTATGGTGAGTATTGTTGCCGTATTATTTTCTGTGTTTTTTTTATTTTGACAATACAGTATCAATATCGGTGCGATTCAAAAGTCAAGCAATTCTCCTGTAAGCAATATCATTGGCTTAGCGGCTTACTGTCCAGTACTGTACTGCAGATACTGAACAATTGGTGTAACGCTAGGCGCATGCGCATTGGAACCTTCTTGAAACGCATATGCATGTCATTACATCGACGGTAGACGCATGCGCATGTGAACAGGAGAAGCCCCCCGAGAATATTATTGGTGGGACTGGCTGGGAACTTCTTTAGGGGGCTAACCATTACAGTAAAACTTTCCTTTTTGTTTTTCCTCAGAAAAGAAAACGGCTAATGGAGGGATTTCGATGGATAATATCGCTTTGTGTAACAATGCCTGCACATTGCTGAATCGGATTTAAAAACCCACGTACCGGAGTCTACAGTTTAGTGGCCGTTGTTATTGATTAGGATAGAATACTGTACCTGAAACAGTACAGTATGCTGATGTTTTCCGGCCGTACAGTATACAATACTTTTTTTTATATACAATATACTGTGTAATAAACCAGAAAAAATAAAAACTATGCATTTATTCTACACGTATTACAGTACTGTACATACAGTATGTGTCTTCTCTACTGTGCCAGTACATACAGTACAGTACAGTATGTGTCTTCTATTTTTTTTAATACTCTTGTACTGAGCATGCCTACAGTATACAGTACAGTGTGCCTGGACAGTAGTGTACATTCTAGAAACACTGTGTTTTGTTACAGTAGCAAAGGAGCCAATGGAACAATGTAAAACAAGTCAACATGTTCTTTTATTGGTGGAGTAAGTACAAAAACATTTATTTACAAATACTGTACAATGTAGAAACATTTTAAGTGCACAGCAATTCAAAACATCAACAGGTGTGTGGTTTACTGCTACAGTAGTGAAAACATTTATGTATAGAAAGTAAAAAACATTTACAGTCAGTCAGTATGGTTTACAGTCACATGTTTTAAAAACAAATTCTTTATTCATAAAATATACAAAATGCAACATCTCCTTTATTAAAGAACGGCAAGTCAAAACATATACAGTGGGATGGTGTGCAAAACAGTCTGCGCCAGTACAGTCCTCGAGGGCAGCAAACAGGCCTGGTTTTCAGGGTAACCTTTGAAAACCGTGCCTTTTTGCGGCCCTCAGGGACTGGAATTGTGCAGGTCCTGTGTGTGTGTACAGCAAGTTAAAACATTTCTGTATAAATACAAGTTAAAAAACACACAACAACATCTCCTTTATTTAAGTACAGCAGGTCAAAACATGTACAATATAGTTCAGCACAACAGTATGGTCTTACCTGTGATTAAAAAAAATCTTTATTCATAAAATACAGTATACAAAACGCAACATCTCCTTTATTAAAGAAACATATACAGTACAGTGGGATGGTGTGCAAAACAGTCAGTCAGGCCTGCACCACTACAGTTCTCGAGGGCAGCAAACAGGCCCGGTTTTCAGGACAACCTTGAAAACCGGGTCTGTTTACGGCCCTCCGGGATTGGAATTGAGCAGGTCCTGTGAGTGTGTACAGCAAGTTAAAACATTTCTGTATAAATACAAGTTAAAAAACACACAACAACATCTCCTTTATTTAAGTACAGCAGGTCAAAACATGTACAGTACAGTTCAGCACAACAGTATGGTCTTACAGTTCCCGTGATTAATCCAGAAAGTCCACCAGATTGTCCATCCATGGCCGATTCCTTGCATGGCGAAAAACGCCATTAATGCAGTCTCGAACGCCTTTCATTACAGGATCTGTAATTGTATAAAAGCGCCGCAATTCCCCCAGAATGGTCTTTCTTAAATTGTCAGGAAGCGCCTTTTTTACGCAATTTCCTTCGTAGTTCACTCTGAAGGCCCAGTCGCAGTACAACGAGTAGGGCACATGGTGCTTAAAAAGTAATAAGGCATACTTGTGGGGTGCACCAGCACTCATCACCCTATACTTCTCTCTGAGCGCTGGTGGCAGATCGCACAGGCTGATGTTGGGCACCGTATCGATGCGAGCGAATGTAGGTCTTCTGCGAGTGGGTGTGCTTGCCACGGCGTGCGATGGTAGGTTGTCTGGGAGGAAGCTTTCCTCCTGTCTTGGTCGACGTGTTGTCTCCTGGCGTGGTCTTGACGGGGTTGTCATGTCCTCCTCAGCGGCATACATGTACACTACATCTTCTGGTTGCGGGGGTGCGCTTGGTGATGGAAGGGGGTCGATGCTCCCATTCATCACATCCATGCCACCCTCCTGCTCCGGCGTCGGGGAAACAGGGGCATGAACACCGAGCAAATGATGTATACCCGCAATGTCAGCCTCTATCTTCTCCATCCATCGATCCATCCGTTGATCCATATGTTGCATCCGTTGATCCATATCAAGCATCCGTTGATCCATATGTAGCATCCGTTGCTCCACATTTAGCATGGTCTCCAGAAGCAGATCTATCTTTGCCAGCACAATAGAGTTCCCAGGGATATCCACACATCCCATTCAGCATCCGGTCTAACGAGCTGCTTCTTGTGCATGGCGTGTGGACATCTGGGTGGATGGGTGCAACGGAGGATGAGATGGGGGTTCCATGGAGAGAAGCGGCAGCGTCGTCGAAGAAGGGTGGAGGAGGTGACCTGTGGATATCCGGTAGAGGATAAGCGGCAGCGTCATCGAAGAGGGATGGATAAAGTGACCTTTGGATTTCCGGGCGAGAAACAGAGTCGTCTAAGAGCAAAGGAGAAAGTGACCCGTGGATTTCAGAGGCACCAGCGGCAGCGTCGTTGAATAGAACTGGAGAAAATGGCCTGTGGGTTTCCGGGAGGGCGGCGGCAGCATTGAGGATGAGGGGTGGAGAAGACGGGCTGAAGATTTCCGGGACAGTGGCGGCAGAGTCGTCGAAGCGTATGGGAGGAAGTGGTCTGCGGGTTCGATGGGTTGGCTCCCATTCATTTTGCGTCGAGAGTACATCACCGTATTTCTTTTTGACATAATAAGGCTGACGTCTATGAAAACCCTTAGCCTTTGGGGTCAGCAGAAGGTTTTCTTTATTGGCCTTAGCCTGTCGCTTTTGGCCTTGACGTGGAAACGGCAACTGCCTTTCGCTATTTCTGCATGACAGGCACGGCAGAGGCGAGTGGGTTCCTGCGTCCGTAGAATTGGAGTTGATCCTTGGAAGCAGATGGCACAATGCAGTATCTGAACAAGGGCAAGTTCAGATAAAGATCATCGAGTGGTGGGCTATGCAAAGTGTGTAACCTTTTATACATGGCGGCGAGGTACAGGAGTTGAAAGTGGGCGTACACTAATGTGAGTCATTAACGTATAAATACACCATCCATTTTGTGGATTCACTGCACATTGAATACACATCGTCTAAACATCGAATATACATTCTTGTGTTTGCATTTCTTTCTACTCGCAGCAATGCCTGTTATAAAGATTTCCAAGGATCTCAGCATGCGAATTAAGGAGATGTACACGAGCGGACACCGAATTGCTGCTATCCAACGATGGTTAGCTACTTCTGGCCTCGTTGTGCCAGCAACCACCATGAGCTATCATGCACACATAAAAAACAGAGAACGCAAAAGGGCACCAAGGGTAACAAACGCGTAAGTATATTTATACAACTTAAAAAAAATTTTTATATCAAATAATGTACTGTAGATCTACAGTACTGTATCTAATATTTTAGTTATTTCTGTAGATTTATATCACAACAGTATATATATTTTGTATATTTATAACACAACAGTACTCTGTATATATTTTGTATATTTAGATTTATTTTACAACAGTATATATATTTTGTATATTTATATTTTTATTACAACAATATATATATTTTGTATACTGTATTTGTATTGATATTAAAACAGTATATATTTTGTATATTTATATTTATATAACAACAATATATAGATTTTGTATACTGTATTTATATTTATATTACAACAGTATATATTTTGTATATTTAGGTTTATATTACAACAGTATATATATTTTCTATATTTATATTTATATTACAACAGTATACTGTATAGATTGTTTTTCTTTACATTGTAGGAAGACAACTCTTCTGGTGGACAAAATAAGTGAGGAGAATGATGAGAAGAGTGCATTAAGGGTCAAATACACTCTGCAGGTAAATCACAATCTCACTGTATCCGAGACCAGCATAAAGAAGATGAGACGCAGCATTGGATGGAAATATGGACGTGTGAGGTTAGTACTGGACAGTACAGGAGGTAAAAGTGTTGTTTAGGAAACTGTACTGTACCGCTAAAATTTTTTATTCCTTGTCATTACAGAGCATACCCCATGATAAGGGACGCAAACAAAATCAAAAGAGTGGTCCAGGTCCAGGCCCAGGCATGGATCGACAGTGGGGAAACTTTCCAGGATTGCATCTTCACTGACGAGTCTACTGTGTCGCTGGAGAGATTTGCAATCTTTGCATTCCACAAAAAGGTCGCATATCTTTGAAGCCGCGGCCAAAACACCCCGTGAAGCTGCATGTGTGGGGTGCCATCTCTAGGCGTGGACCAGGATGCATTCTCATCTTTGAAGGTAAAATATATAAAATATAATGTAGCCTTATGCATTGTACTTTACTAGTGTGCCGAGCACCTTTCTTTTCTTGTTATAGGAATCATGAATAAAGCTTTCTTCCAAGACAAAATTGTCCCTGAGATAGTGCAATACATCACACGTGAGTTCTCGGATGGTCACCGTTTCTACCAGGACAACGATCCGAAGCACACCGCGTCAACAGCGCATATCCTTGAGCGCGGTATCAACTGGGTGAAGACGCCAGCGGAGTAAGTGCGGTAACCGTGTCTCATTTTTTCCCCACTGTTTTCACTGTGTACTGTATCTCTTAAACTAATTGTCCCTTTTTTCCAATGACAGATCGCCAGACTTCAATCCTATCGAAATTGTCTGGCATCAGCTGAAGGACCATATCCGGAAAGTGGTGAAACCCTCCAAAAAGGAAGAGTTGGCAAAAGGCATAATGAGTTTTTGGAACGATGTACTCACCGTGGAATGCTGCAATAAATATATAGACCATATTGCGACTGTGTTGCCCATTGTGATCGCGCGTAATGGGCAAGCATTAAGAAAGTAGTACTGTACTATAGTATTGTAAGTACAGTATGATACAGGTAAGTATGGCATAGATTTTTTCTTTCCTAATAGTCAGAGTATACAGTTGTTACAGTTTTTTCTTTACAGAGAGAGCAGCACCAGCCATCTGGTTACATTGTATTTAACAGTAGTCAGAGTATACAGTAGTTCCAGTATAGACTAGTTTGACACTACTACAGTAACTGCCTACTGACTGCTCAATTTTTTTCTTTCCAGAGAAAGCAGCACCAGCCATCTATAGTAGTACTACACATCACACAATGCCATAATACAGTACGCACATAACTGCACTAATTTTTTGTTTTCTTGTCGTTTCAGGAAAAAAGGGTGGCCTGGGGGGAGGTGGGGTGCTGTGTCCAGTCTAATCTGTTTGTACAGTAAAATGTACAGTATATAAACAGCAGTAATGATGTACACTAAACCTCTCCTCTCTCAATGAACTACTGTACTGTACACAGAATGAGGAACAAGATAAAGACGGAAAAAATAATATTACTATATATATATATATATATTAATTATACATTACAGTATATATTATTCAATAATATTCTTATAAATGTGCATTATTCATGTTTATCCATGTTTTACAAATGTTTTCTAAATGTTTATCCAATTTCAATCTGCCAGAAGAACTTAATAAAGACTGCATTATGTATTATTCATGATTATTTTTATATTTGTATTTTTTGGTTCCTGATAAAATAAATATTTATTTACATTCCTGCTAATCATAATCATTGACTACACCCCCCTCCCACACACACACACACCTACAGAACACCAATGAATAAGAATGAATGACAAAACAACATGAATCAGTTAATGGTTTTTTTAACTCTCAATTCTCACAATGCTGTGCAAATCAGATTTACATTTCAAAATCGAGAAGGGATTTTCCAAAGCGTTACCGTAAACAAAGTCTCAAAGGGTTGGGGGTGGGTGGGGTGAGTCATGTGCAGTAATCAGCTAGCTCCCATCTCAAAGAGGATTACACGCAGGCACAGTGAGGTGATTGGCTCTCGGCTAGGGACGGATTAAAAACACAATGACTAGCTTCAGAAAATTAATGACTCTGTGGGGGGGGGGAAGTTGCGTGAGTCATGCGCAGTAAGCAGCAAGCTCCCATCTCAAAGAGGATTAGAGTACACGCAGGCGCAGTGAGGTGATTGACGCTCGGCTAGGGACGGATTACATAGAGTAGAGTACAGTAATTTCAAAAGGCAGTTCCTCATAATAATTTGATCCCCACACCCCCAAATACAATACATAAAAAGCACACAAATCAACCATGTGCAGGCAAATGCACAGATTGAATATTGTAATATCAAGATTGTTTTTGCAGGCTTGTGGATAAAATAAGAGTTAAAAAATTATAATTAAAAAAATTTTTTTGGGTGCACTCAAGCAAGCAGTGGTGGGTGAAGTTACAGACACATGAGCAGTAATCAACTAGCTCCCATCCGAAAGAGGATTACACACAAGCGCATAGAGAGGTGATGCTCTATGCAAATCAAATTCGAGAAGGGATTTTCCAAAGCGTTACCGTAAACAAAGCCTCAAAGCTCCCATCTCAAAGAGGATTATACGCAGGCACAGTGAGGCTTTGTAGCTCGGCTATGGACGGATTAACAACACAATGGCAAGATTCAGAAAATTAACGACTCCGTGGAATTTCAAATCCTGGAGCTAGCCTTGTGTGTGTTCGTGGGGGAGGGGTCTACAGGGTACAGCTGCATGAAGTTCAAAGCTAAAGACATACTTTAATTTCAAAAGGCAGTTCATCATAATAATACACGCCCAAATACAGTACGTAAAAAGCACACAAATCAACCATGTGCAGTCAAACGCACAGGGTCGCAGTCAAAAGCTACAGCACAGATTGAAAATCGTAATACAGTAAGATGGTTTTTGCAGGCTTGTGGAGAAAAAAAAATTACAATAATTTTTTTTTTTTTTTTTGGTCACTCACTCAGGCAAGCAAGCAGTGGTGGGCGAAGTAACAGGTGCATGCGTAGTAATCACCTGCTGTCAAGCAGGAATGTGATTGAAACGAGATACACGTTCAAAGGAATGGTGTGGGAGAGATGTACTGCATTGTAGAGAAGATAAGAAGTTGAAATACCCTGCAGTGCAGTTAATTATCCTGAGCGAGGGGAGAGTGCTGTATATGCTGAAATGTGACACTGTTACAGTTCTGTACACACTTACTGTATGCGTTTCAACAATTTTCAAATGAGACATACTGTACAGCAGCACAGCACAGCAAATGCATGTATACTTTAAATATGCAAATTTACAATTACTGCACGTGCACACACAGACTGTGTACTGACGTAGGTTGAACCGCGAAGATATTAGACTTCCAAGACAACAGCTCGCAAACGCCCCCCTGAGTTTTTACACGGCATTGCAGTATTGCAGACAGCGAGTATAAAATGCTAATATCACGAGCGCGAAAATAACGCAATTCACTCAGGGCGAAAAAAACAAAAAAACGCACCTAACCGGGATAATCTGAGAGCCACGGATCTAGCCGACTTAGACTCAGGTCGGCCGCCACTGTAACAACGTCCTGGATCACACCAACAGATGAATATCCGATCCGGTTCACTTTCAGCAGCTTCTGATGGACAACTTGCCGATTTTCTGCTTATAGTGCGATTTCCAAGTATCATAGCCTCAAATCAGCTCCAAGCACGCCTCGGCCATAAAGCGCGCCCTTGCGTGATGATGTAATGTTATCACGCTCCCTGACGCGTTTTGTCACACTAACGGTGACATTTTCAAAGGGGATGATCACACAATGGAGGATACGATCTATATATACACCCACAGCGATGGAGTAGTTAATAGGAGCCATCAGAGTCCAATCACCAGTGCCCACACGAACAAAACCAAGATTCTGGAGAGTGGCTAATAAGAGCACCCACAACTCCCCCTATACACATAACTATTACATGAATATCATATAGTATAGGTGAGCATATAAACTAAAAATAAAACAGGGTATAAATAATCATACATAATATGAAAAAGTAAACTGAATTAATTAATCAACTAATTAATAAAAATACAAAAATTATATATATAATAATAATATTAAACCATATTTGCCTTTATGTGTATAAGTGTGTACACATACAGGCAAATATGGAGCTTGGAAACCGCACTACAAGCAAAAAATCGGCAAGTTGTCCATCAGAAGCTGCTGAAAGTGAATCGGATCGGATTTTCATCTGTTGGTGTGATCCAGGACGTTGTTACCTGTGTGGTGTGATTATATCACGAACTGCTTGAATTTTTATTACCTTTGTGAGTGTCCTTAATCCCCCTATCCTCTTTTAAATATTAAATGTACTGTTTTACACTATGTGACGTGCGCTCTCTGTTCTCTTGTTTGTTTGTATGTATATATATATATATATATATATATATATATATATATATTTATTTATATATATTTTTTTTTTTTACATGTTTGCTGGAATGTGGACATATCTATTCCTAACCCACGTTCAAAATACAGACAGCACACAACACATTTATCACGGTAAATAAACAGCTTTACTCTCAAAAGTACTGACATTTTAACTGAAGCAAACTACAACGACTGATCCTGCACTTGTGCAAATGTATACAACAACATCAGCATAATGTTGAAACTCATGGGTCAGTGTAATACATTGCCTTTATATTTATGTTCCAATGGGCATGTTCATGCTGCTTAAAAAAATATGTAACTCATTTGTTTCGACTAAATTTATTGCAAGTAAACACATAAGTGATTGGAAATAGCGATTGATTGTCGTTGCAGCCCTGGTATTTTTGTCAGTGAGGATACCGTGTCTCTAGGTAAAGGGCATGATGGACTGATGAAAGGTTGATTATCTTTGTATTGCGGTTGTTTCAGGGCACTGATGAATCCTTCACAGTTTTTTACAATCTGCAGTCCAATGTTGCTGGGGAGGACAAGAAAGACTCATAAAGATGACATGTTTGCTCTCCAGCTCCCTGTTGGGGCTTCTATGTATTACCTGGATCTAATTATCTCATCTCCAGTTGACAGAGAGGTTTCCATGGAGCGCTTTCCATCACCGGGAACCTTACCCAGGCTTCCAATGTTTTAAATTGTTTAAAAACTCCAGGGAGATTACACTGTGCATCCTATATCCTGGGCTGTCTAATGACTTGATATATTTTTGGACCTTCTGCTCATTGGATGAACAAGCCAGAGCAAATCATGTATTGACCTCAAAGCATTTATAAACTGTGGAACATTATATTCTCATCAGAGCCATAGGGCCAGTAAACTATAGCTTTTCTGCAGTGAAACATGGTTTTGGTTATGCACTATGTTCCTAGGGATGTACCTAAACTATAATACATCATTCGAGGCAAACGTCGCCTTCTTTATTGAAAGGCAAAACAAAGAGTTGAGGACAAAAATCATTACTTCTTTAGCAATTTTTCACAAAATGCTTTTGTTTTATACTTGACACACAGAAGGGACAATGCACAGCAGTGAAAATGATGTATGGCTTTGTGACAAATGTAATTTTCTTTGTAAAGCAAGAACCATAAGGGTATACACAGTTCAAGAAGTTGTTTTGCTTTTACATTCATTTTTAAAGATAATTTTAACATTTTAATCGGGCACTTTGTAACATAAGGCTGACACGTGTTTCCTTTGTAAACATTGATTTCAAATGCCTCAATGAAAATGTTTCTTGTTCGAGGATGGACTTTTAAATTGCCTGGAGTGAATCCAAAAGCAGATTCCATGGAAGCCCGTTAGGAATTAAAGGTGAAAGTCTAACGAATCTCGGTCCGGGATATAAAGTATTTAAATAAAGAAATATAACATTATAAATCAGTGTTTGTTGCAAATACCCCCAAAGGTAAAGGGAAATGATTTTCAAATGAACAATTTAGGATATCTGTACACAGATGTGCTGTGGTGTATACAGATGGCAAAATGGATTTGAAAACACTGAGCTATTAATAGAGTACAGTACACTTTGATTTTCCTGTATGATCACACAAGCCATACAAATGGTGTAATATGTTTGTTTCTCAGTTGTAAATTATTTAGAATAGTGTGAAATGGATTTAGAATAGCTTCCTTATGGTTTTAATATTGGACTGTCAGATATATATGTGATCATAATGCTTAAACTGTCCCAATTATTGATATACTATTAGCACATTTATATATATATTTTCTAAATACCATTTGTTATGATATTTGTGTGACTGAACAGTGAAGATTATTGTGACTTTGATTTAACCAAAAGTATTTGCAGATTATATTGTATCGAATATTTTGGGACCACAAAACCGCTCTAAGTATCCCTTAAAAAAATAGCTAAGGTGAATTTGTTCTGATTTAGTAAAATCTCAATTATATACAGGACAAATATACCTTTTGGTAATTACTAGGGACTACATGTCATTGCTGTGTTGACCAATTAGTTTTTTTTAATACACCAGTTTCTTTTGATGCAAGGATAACAGAAGCAGTGGCTCAGTGAGTAAGAGCACTGACAATTAACAAAGCTGTGACACTGACTTTGAAGCTGGGGAATCTGCTTCGGACCGCATTGTGTCTGCCTTGTGATTCTCTGTACAGTTCAGCTTACACTGTCAGCTGTATATAAGTGTGATTTTTTTTTTTTTTTTTTACAGATCTTGATGTATCCTATTATAATAAGTATTCATAGTAACTTGTCCTCCTATGGCACACACTTACACACTTGTCTTTGCAGTAAAGCAGTCAGAGATTTAACATGAAAATACTTATTACTATTCAAAAGAACCAACACTGTAGAAGTAACAGCTCAATACAGTGTAACGTATACATTTCCTATTTGTGTATATTTTCTGGAAATTGTAAATTCATTGGAATGTGCGCTATCGTAACTGAAATATACAGTGGAACGAGCAGCATTGTTTCACAAACAAAATAACCATTTAGTAACACTGGCCTATAGAATGTTATTCTTCGTTATGTGATTGAAAGCTGTTTCAACCAATTAAAATAGTGATATTACCTAATCCTAAAAATGAAGCAAGAGGTAGGAATCAGAACATACCGGGGGCAGATTTTCATGGCATACAATGGAAAAATAAAATAAACGATGGTGTAATTCAAGCCAATGTACAGTAATATAAGGATATCTGAGTAAATTGTATACGAACCAAGAAAGATGAAAGTGATATTTGATATAAACAAGTGTAACCAGTTTTTGTGCGGATACAATCATTTCTGGATTTATGCTCCACCACTACCCTCCCCCGCTTTCATCTACCACAGTCTCTCTCAATACTTCTTCTTGGCTCACAATCACCACACTTTGCTTTCTGTACTATCCTATCTTCCAATATGCTCACTTTTGATTTTTGTTTTCGGTTTGCTGCAACCTCGTTTCTCAATAACACTTTCTCTTACTTTAATCTACCTCATACCTCTCCCTACCATATACACATCTCCTCCTCTCTTCTTCCCTCTCCTCTTCTTTGCACTCATAAACTCCATGGCTTTTTGCACTCACTTCTATCATCTACCTTCTCCCCTATAAGTCTTCCTCACACCTCCTGTCCCTATCCCTCCTTCTTCTCTTGGCTGCTGAGACATTTCTTCAAACCCTGGTCCCTGCCATATCCCACTTGCTCTTACTCTCAATTGCCAACAAGAGATGGGCAATCCTGTCTGAATCCAATTCGCAAATAATTTTACTAAAATCCACCGGTGGATTGGGTACTAAAAAAAATCAGTGCAGATGCTTTAAAATCTGTCATTGCATCCAATCAGGGGATTCTTAAAAATCTGATATTGGATTCGAATACTTTGCGTGGTGGGGAAGGAGAACTTTTATTTTAGTAGTGTCTCCAGTTGTATATAAACTGTTGCGGCAGCTTTTATTCTTACAAATCACCGGCTTTTACCTGGCTTGTTCCTGGAATGCCATGCTGTTCACCTGGAGCATGCCGTGCTCCTTTTGCCGTCCCAGCCAGGGTCATGCCCGGCTGACGCGCGGTTGATGGGTTTATTGATAATGGTTCGGATTTAAATAGGCTGCAATGCTTCGCGTGTCCGCCAGATGGCAGAAATTCATGAATTGTAATGCGCCGAATCAGTAATGTGTCGGCTTGCAGGTGTTTCGTTTAAAAAAGATACTGTACTACAGTGTGCCATTGTAACTTGGCCTTGGCCTTGAGACTAAAGGAAGAGTTGCCAAAATGTATCAATTTAGGCTTTTCATATTAAAGAAAGACAAAGACCAGTTTCAGTTTGTGTTACACTATTCTCCAGAGACCCACCCGCCATGAGTGTTCAAGTGCAGCCTGCTTTCCAAAAACCTGACAGAAGTTACGCGTATTTGATAAGGGCCGCGATTAATGCAACAGAGGATAAGATAGCAACAGTTGCTCAAATTTATCAGTATTTTATCGAAAACTATGACTTTTACAAATATTCGCCAACTCCTCATACGTGGAAGCGTGCAGTAAGGAAAAGGTTATGTAGTGACCCCTGTTTTCACCGTATTGAGCCCCAATTGTTGGAGGGTATTGGTGTGTATCACCGGGTTTTTCCCGTATCTATGATCATGGAGGCGGCAAAAGGCAAAGGGTCGTGTTAAAAACAACTAAGAAGCGACAGTCGCTGCCAAGCAATGCACCAGCACCAGCACCGGCTTCCAATGACGGTCCCACTGTCAGTGACAACCCTGAGCCTGAGGCTGAGTTGGATTTGGCGTGCAGTTTTGATGAAGCTTGCATGTACCTAAGCGATTTCCAGCCTCACCTGCTGACTACAGGTGGACTAGTCCCGCTGCCAACTATCGACGTGGATGATGAAGAAAGCTGGACTGGCAGTGGACCGGCGCCGGTGCAAGCTGAATGGGAAATTCAATGGTGAGTACTGTCTTGTTGCCGTATTATTTTGGTGGGGCTGGCTGGGTACTTCTTTAGAGGGCTGACCATTACTGTACATTAAAACTTTTCTTTTTTTTTCCTCAGAAAAGAAAACGGCTAATGGGGGGATTTCGATGGATAATGTTTTCCGGCCGAACAGTATACTGTGTAATAAACCCGAATAAATAAAACGATGCATTTATTCTACATATTCAGTATCGTTTCATTATGTGTCTTCCACAGTATACTGTACAGTGGTATACAGTGCCTAACATCTATGGGCAAAAATAATTTTATTCCTAGGTGCCCTAGAACAGAAGTTCCCACGCCAATTGCCCGTGAACTTGACCGCGGCCCTAAGTAGTTCCCACGCCAATTGCGCGAATATAATGTAAAATAACCCTTTCTGTGGGTTTGAGCGGGTTGAAATTTACCTGGTCCTCATGCGGGAGGACCCTTGCCATAGTGGCAAAATATCAGCCTTGCACGACCCCCGGAACCGGTGGTACCAAAAGACAGTTTAAAAGCACATTACCAAAGTGGCTTTTTTTCTGCCATGCAAGTCAATGGCAGAAACCTAAACTTTAACATCACCCTGATTCCGTTCTGTTGCCACGAGAGGGTCGCAATTTGCCATGCAATCCTGCCGCAACTAGGACTACATGGTCACCAAATCTGAGCCCTCTAGGTCGAACAGAACCGTAGTTGTGGGTTCCAGGTTTCTGCTCATTCTGACTTAGCCGGTTCAAAGCTTTCTCCGCCATTGCGCTCAATGGTAGGACCCTCCTCGCCGGCGTGACCCTTTCTCGCCGCCATTACTGCTCGGACCCTGTTGGGGTCAAGTGAGGGGGTTCCTAACATCTAGGGGCAAAATGAATTTTATTTCTAGGTGCCCTAGAACAGAAGTTCCCACGCCAATTGACCTAGTTCCCACGCCAATTGCGCGATCAGGCAGTTAAAAAACAGTGCAGCAAGCCTCTACATTTGTTACACTGGCAAAGCAGCAAATGGAAACAATGTGAGGCAATTCAACATGTTCTTTTATTGGTGGAGTCAGTACAAAAACATTTATTTACAATGTTGAAACATTTAAAGTGCACAGCAATTCTAACCATCAACACACAATAATACATACTGCAGCCTTTATTAAATTCTTCTGCCACAAAACATTTTTGGTGCATGGGGCACAGGGAGTTAAAGTGACCTGCTTTTTATGTACTGTATTTGGGGGTTGTCTTTGGGGGTTTATTCCTCAAATTATTATGATGAACTGCCTTTTGAAATTACAGTGCTGTTAACTATTTCAGCCACACACCTACAGAGTTTTTAATCCCTCCCTAGCCAAGCATATTGCCATTGTGTTCTTAATCCGCCCATAGTCGAGCTACAGTACAAACACTCAGCACGCCTGCGTCTAATCACACCATCCCCCTCCCCCAACCCTTAGAGGCCTGTTGTTTGAACGGTAATGCTTTCGAAAAACCCCTCTCGAATTTGAAATGTAAATCTGATGTGCACAGCACTGTGAGAATTGAGAGTACACTGATACAGTGTTGGGGTCAAGTGAGGGGGTTCCTAACATCTAGGGGCAAAATGAATTTTATTTCTAGGTGCCCTAGAACAGAAGTTCCCACGCCAATTGACCTAGTTCCCACGCCAATTGCCGTAGTTCCTATGCCAATTGCGCGACCAGGCAGTTAAAAAACAGTGCAGCAAGCCTCTACATTTGTTACACTGGCAAAGGAGCAAATGGAAACAATGTGAGGCAATTCAAATGGTCTTTTATTGGTGGGGTCAGTACAAAAACATTTATTTACAAATACTGTACAATGTTGAAGCATTTTAAGTAACATCTCCTTTATTAAAGAAACCCAGTACTGTATACAGTACAGTAGAGTGGGATGGTGCCCAACACTGTCAGTCAGACCTGCACCAGTTCAGTCCTAGAGGGCAGCAAACAGGGCAGGTTTTCAGGGCAACATTGAAAACCGTGCCTGTTTGCGGCCCACAGGGACTGGAGTTGTGCATGTCCTGTGAAAAAAAACACACAACAACATCTCCTTTTTTTAAGTACAGCAGGTACTGTAGGGAAAAACATGTACAGTACAATACAGTTCAGCACAACAGTATGGTCACACTGACAGTCCTCCACATTGTCCATCCATGGCCGATTCCTTGCATGGCGCAAAACGCCATTAATGCAGTCTCTTACGCCTTTCATTACAGGATCTGTAACTGTATAAAAGCGCCGCAATTCTTCCACAATGTTTTTCCTTAAATTGGCAGGAAGGGCCTTTTTTACGCGATTCCCATCATAGTTCACTTTGAACACCCACTCGCAGTACAACGTGTAGGGAACATGGTGCTTAAAAATGATCAAGGCATACTTGTGGGGTACACCAGCACTCATCACCCTATACTTCTCCATAAGCGCCGCTGTCAGATCGCGCAGGGTGATGTCTTGCACTGTTTCGATGCGAGCGGGTGTAGGTCTTTTGGGAGCGGGTGTGCTTGTGGCGACGGGCGATGGTAGGATGTCTTGGAGGAAGCTTTCCTCCGGTCGTGGTCGCCATGTTGTCTCCCGCCGTGGTCTTGACGGGGTTGTCATGTCCTCCTCAACGGCATACATGTACACTACATCTTGTGGTGGAGGGGGTGCGCTTGGTGATGGAAGGGAGTCGAAGGTCCCATTCATCACATCCATGTCACCCTCCTGCTCCGGCGTCGGGGAAACAGGGGCATTAGCACCGAGCAAATAATGTATGCCCCCAATGTCAGCCTCTATCTTCTCCATCCATTGATCCATCCGTTGCTCCGTTTGTAGCATCCGTTGCTCCACATTTAGCATTGACTCCAGAAGCAGATCTATCTTTGCCAGCACAATAGAATTCCCGGGGAGATCCACACTTATCCCATTCAGCATCCGGTCCAACAAGCTGCTTCTTGTGCATGGCGTCTGGACATCTGGGGGGATGGGTGCAACGGAGGATGAGATGGGAGTTCTATGGACAGAAGCGGCATCGATGGAGAATGGAGGAGGTGACCTGTGGATACCCGGTAGAGGAGAAGCGGCAGTGTCGAAGAGGGATGGAGAAGGTGACCTTTGGATTTCCGGGCAAGAAGCAGAGTCGTCCAAGAGCAAAGGAGAAAGTGACCCGTGGATTTCAGAAGCGGCAGCGTCGTCAGATGGTACAGGAGAAGATGTGGGTGGAGAAGACGGGATGAAGATTTCCGGGACAGCTAAAGCAGAGTCGTCGAAGCATATGGGAGGAAGTGGTCTGCGGGTCCGATGGGTTGGCTGCCATTTGTTCTGCGTCGAGAGTACATCACCGTATATCTTCTTCACATAATGAGGCTTAAGTCTAAGAAAACCCTTAACCTTTGGGGTCAGCAGAAGGTTTTCTTTATTGGCCTTAGCCTGTCGCTTTTGCCTTGGCATGGAAACGGCAACCGCCTTTCGCTTTTTCAGCATGACGGGCACGGCAGAGGTGAGTGGCTTCTTGCGTTTATAAAAACGGGGATGCTCCATGGAAGCAGGTGGCACAATGCAGTACAGTATCTGGACAAGGGCAAGTTCAGATAAAGATCCTGGAGTGGTGGCCTATGCAAAGTGTGTGACCTTTTATGCATGGCGGCCAGGTACAGGTGTTGAAAGTGGGCGTGTGAGTCATTACCGTATAAATACACCATCCATTTTGTGTATTGACTGCACATAGAATACACATCGACTAAACATCGAATATACATTCTTGTGTTTGTATTTCTTTCTACTCGCAGCAAATGCCTGTTAAAAAGATTTCAAAGGATCTCAGCATGCGAATTAAGGAGATGTACAGGAGCGGACACCAAATTGCTGCTATCCAATGCTGGTTAGCTACTTCTGGCCTCGTTGTGCCATTAACCACCGTGAGCTATCATGCACAAGGAAAAAACTGAGACCGGAAAAAGGCACCAAGGGTTACTAACGCGTAAGTATATTTATAAACCTTAACAAAATAAAATATAGAAAACTGTACTGTACATCTACAGTACAGTTCTGTATCTACTGTAATACTGTTGTAATTTCTGTTGATTTATATTACAACATACTGTACAGTAGTTTGTCTATTTATATTTATAGTACAGCAGTATACATTTTTTGTATATTTCAATTAATCTTACAACGGTATATACTGAATAGGATGTACTGTATATTTATATTTATATTAAAACAGTATATTTATTTTGTCTATTTATATTTATTGTACAACAGTATATATATTTTGTCTATTTATATTTATAGTATAGCAGTATACATTTTTTGTATATTTCAATTAATCTTACAACGGTATATACTGAATAGGATGTACTGTATATTTATATTTATATTACAATAGTATATTTATTTTGTCTATTTATATTTATAGTACAACATATATATATTTTGTCTATTTATAATTATAGTACAGCAGTATACATTTTTTGTATATTTCAATTAATCTTACAACGGTATATACTGAATAGGATGTACTGTATATTTATATTTATATTACAACAGTATATTTATTTTGTCTATTTATATTTATAGTACAACAGTATATATATTTTGTCTATTTATATTTAATGTATATTACAACATTACATTTATATACATTTTATATTGCTGCATATTAATAAAACAATATAATTTCTTTACATTGTAGGGAGACAACTGTTCTGGTGGACAAAATAAGTGAGGAGAATGATGAGAGGAGTGCATTAAGGGTTAAAAACACTCTGCAGGAAAAGCACAATCTGACTGTATCCGAGTGCAGCATAAAGAAGATGAGACGCAGCATTGGATGGAAATATGGACGTGTGAGGTTAGTACTGGACAGTACAGGAGGTAAAAGTGTTGTTTAGCAAACTGTACTGCACTGTGCCGCTAAAAAATGTTTTTATTCCTTGTCATTACAGAGTGTACCCCATGATAAGGGACGCAAACAAAATCAAAAGAGTGCTCCAGGCCCAGGCATGGATCGACAGCGGGGAGACTTTCCAAGATTGCATCTTCACTGATGAGTCTACTGTGTCGCTGGAGAGATTTGCACGATTTGCGTTCCACAAAAAAGGCCGCTTATCTTTGAAGCCGCGGCCAAAACACCCTGTGAAGCTGCATGTGTGGGGTGCCATCTTTAGGCGTGGACCGGGATGCATTGTCATCTTTGAAGGTAAAATTTATCAAATATAATGTCGCCTAATGCACTGTACTTGACTAGTGTTGCCTTATCGTATGCACTGTACTGTACTATTGTGCAGTTTTTTGAGCACTTTTCTTTTCTTGCTATAGGAATCATGAATAAAACTTTCTTCCAAGACAACATTGTGCCCGAGATAGTGCAATACATCACAGGCGACTTCCCCAATGGTCACTGCTTCTACCAGGACAACGATCCCAAGCACACTGCGTCAACGGCGCATATCCTTGAGCGCGGCATCAACTGGGTGAAGACGCCAGCGGAGTAAATGCAGTAGACCGTGTCCCATTTTTGTTCCCCACTGTTTTTAGCTCTTAAACTAATTGTCCTTTCTTTCCAATGACAGGTCGCCAGACTCCAATCCGATCGAAATGGTCTGGCATCAGCTGAAGGACCATATCCGGAAAGTGGTGAAACCCTCCAAAAAGGACGAGTTGTTGAAAGGCATACTGAGTTTTTGGAACGATGTACTCACCGTGGAACACTGCAATAAATATATAGACCATATTGCCACTATGTTGCCCATTGTCATCGCGCGCATGGCAAGCATGGCAAGCATCAGGAAAGTAGTACTGTGCTGTAGTATTGTAAGTACAGTATGTTACAGGTAAGTATGGCACAGATTTTTTCTTTCCAGATAGTAAGAGTATACAGTAGTTAGTTTTTTCTTTACAGAGAGAGCAGCACCAGCCATCAGGTTACAGTACATAGAATTTAACAGTAGTCAGAGTATACAGTAGTTCCAGTACAGTATACAGTACACTAGTTTGACAGTACTACAGTAACTGCCTACTAACTGCCCCATTTTTTTTCTTTCCAGAGAAAGCTGCACCAGCCACCTACAGTAGTTCTGCCATAATACAGTACAGTAACTGCACTAATTTTTGGTTTTCTTGTCGTTCCAGGAAAAACGGTGGCCTAGGGGGATGGGGGCATTGTGTCCAGTCAAATCTGCTTGTACAGTCAAATGTACAGTATATAAACAGCAGCAATGATGTACACAAAACCTCTCCTCTCTCAATGAACTACTGTACTGCAGACAGAATGAGGAAAAGATAAAGACTAAAGAAAAAATAATTTTACTATACAGTATATACTGTAAAGTATATTATACAGTACATTACAGTACTGTCCTGTATACTGTATACTGTAGTATTAAATAATATTCTTATAAATGTGCATTACTCATGTTTCCCCATGTTTTAGAAAGGTTTTCCAAATGGTTATCCAATTTCAAGCTGCCAAAATAACTTAATAAAGACTGCATTACTGTATGTATTATTCCTGATTATTTTTATATTTATATTTTTTGGTTCCTGATAAATTAAAATAAATATTTATTCACTTTCCTGTGAATCATAATCATTGACAGCCACCCCTACAGTGCACCAATGAATTATTTTATATATTTATTTATTTATAAAATATTTTACCAGGATTTATACCAGGATTTATATATTTTTATTTTAAAGATATTAAAGAATGTATTGTATTGTGTTAAAAACATGTGACTGTAAACCATAGTGACTGACAAATATTTTCACACCCTGATGAAATACTGTATCAGTGTACTCTCAATTCTCACAGTGCTGTGCACATCAGATTTACATTTCAAATTCGAGAGGGGATTTTCGAAAGCATTACCGTTCAAACAACAGGCCTCTAAGGGTTGGGGAGGGGGATGGTGTGATTAGACGCAGGTGTGCTGAGTGTTTGTAGCTTGGCTATGGGCCAATTAAGAACACAATGGCAATATGCAGAAGATCAACGACCCAGTGGAGAGAGGGGGATGGTAGGCTAGGGTGACTCAGCCGATTGACGCTTGGCTAGGGAGGGATTAAAAACTCTGGAGGTGTGTGGCTGAAATAGTTAACAGCAGTGTCATTTCAAAAGGCAGTTCACCATAATAATTTGATGAATAAACCCCCAAAGACAACCCCCAAATACAGTACATAAAAAGCAAGACACTTTAACTCCCTGTGCCCCATGCACCAAAAATGTTTTGTGGCAGAAGAATCTAATAAAGGCTGCAGAATGTATTATTGTGTATTGATGGTTAGAATTGCTGTGCACTTTAAATGTTTCAACATTGTAAATAAATGTTTTTGTACTGACTCCACCAATAAAAGAACATGTTGAATTGCCTCACATTGTTTCCATTTGCTCCTTTGCCAGTGTAACAAATGTAGAGGCTTGCTGCACTTTTTTTTTACTGCCTGGTCGCGCAATTGGCGTAGGAACTACGGCAATTGGCGTGGGAACTAGGTCAATTGGCGTGGGAACTTCTGTTCTAGGGCACCTAGAAATAAAATTCATTTTGCCCCTAGATGTTAGGAACCCCCTCACTTGACCCCAACAGGGTCCGAGCAGTAATGGCGACGAGAAAGGGTCACGCCAGCGAGGAGGGTCCTACCATTGAGCGCAATGGCGGAGAAAGCTTTGAACCGGCTAAGTCAGAATGAGCAGAAACCTGGAACCCACAACTCCGGTTCTGTTCGACCTAGAGGGCTCAGATTCGGTGACCATGTAGTCCTAGTTGCGTGTAAGGAATCCGCTCCGCAGTTTACTGGTTGCCTTACCTTGGAGACTTGTGCAGTCCTGGAGCACCTCTCCTGATGTTTGCTGCAGCCTGGATTCACTCACCAAAGCTATACACACTCCCTCTGTTATCTTCTGCAGCTGTGCAGCCTATCACTGCAACCTAGACTTGCATTCATTCATTGGAGCAGTACCTTCACAACCCCCTCCAGGGATTGGCCCACTGGCCTTTAAGTATTGTCTTCCCATAATGCTCCCTGCCGAGCATAGTCCTAACTGGATGTCTACTGTTTTGCCACAAGCCCTCGCTTGTTCTCCTATGCTGATACCAGGTTCCGCCCTGCGTCCTTCAGCTTCCTTCAAGCCGCTTGTTCTCCTATGCTGATACCAGGTTCCGCCCTGCGTCCTTCAGCTCCCTTCAAGCCGCTTGTTCTCCTATGCTGATACGGAGGTTCCGCCCTGCGTCCTTCAGCTTCCTTCAAGCTCCCGCTTGTTCTCCTGCGCTGAAGCAAAGGTATCCCCTATGTCTTCAGCTTCCTGCTTTCCTGCACTGAGGCAAAGGTATCCCCCGCGCCCTTCAGTCTCCTGATTCCTGCACTGTAACGGAGGTTTCCCTGTGGATCTTCAGCTTCCTGGTTCCTGGGGCCTACTCTTTCCCTAATCTAGAGAGGCCGTGTCCTGGTTCCTGCGCTGTTACAGAGGATTCCCCAGCCACTCAGGACTCTTGCGCTGTAGCACTGGTGCACCCGTGCAGCAAAGCGGTGTGCTATTCTGGTCTGCCTACCATCTCCTGTGACCAGTAGCATGGGCCATGGTCGTCGCTCGCGCAGAGGCCAACCCCGCGCTCCTAAGCTGAAGCGGGGCTCTCCTGACTACCTGTTGTCGAACTCTTGCCTGAACAATGTTTATCCTGATATCTCCTGTCCTGACCCTGGCTTGTACAACGACGACGCTGTCTTCTCCTTTCCTGATCCTGCTACGTTTGACAACGAACTGCGCAATCCGGATCAGCCTGCGCGGTCTCAGGTCGGTGCTTTTACAACCCCACCTCACCCTCGCGGTCCGACCCTGGTTTGTGGCGAGCAGAACCCTGACACTGCGGCAGGATTGCATGGCAAATTGCGACCTTCTCATGGCAACAGAACGGAGTCAGGGTGATGTTAAAGTTTAGGTTTCTGCCATTGACTTGCATGGCAGAAAAAAAGCCACTTTGGTAATGTGCTTTTAAACTGTCTTTTGGTACCACCGGTACCGGGGGTCGTGCAAGGCTGATATTTTGCCACTATGGCAAGGGTCCTCCCGCATGAGGACCAGGTAAATTTCAACCCGCTCAGACCCACAGAACGGGTTATTTTACATTATATTCGCGCAATTGGTGTGGGAACTACTTAGGGCCGCGGTCAAGGTCACGGGCAATTGGCATGGGAACTTCTGTTCTAGGGCACCTAGGAATAAAATTCTTTTTGCCCATAGATGTTAGGCACTGTATACCACTGTACAGTATACTGTGGAAGACACATAATGAAACGATACTGAATATGTAGAATAAATGCATCGTTTTATTTATTCGGGTTTATTACACAGTATACTGTACGGCCGGAAAACATCAGCATACAGTACAATATTATCCATCGAAATCCCCCTATTAGCCGTTTTCTTTTCTGAGGAAAAAAAAAGAAAAGTTTTAATGTACAGTAATGGTCAGCCCCCTAAAGAAGTACCCAGCCAGCCCCACCAAAATAATACGGCAACAAGACAGTACTCACCATAGAATTAAAATTCATTTTCCCCCAGATGTTAGGAACCCCCTCACTTCACCCCAACAGGGTTCGAGCATGTACTGTACTGTACTTTAAAATAAATTAAATATGCAATTTTACTATTACTGCGCGCGCACGCACAGACTGTGTACTGCAGGTTGAACCGCGAAGGTATTAGACTTCAGAGACAACAGCTCGCAAACGCCCCCATGCATTTTTACACGGCATTGAAGTATTGCAGCCAGCGGGAATAAAATGCTTAAATCACAGCCGCGAAAATAACGCTATACACCCCGGGAGAAAACGACACAAAACCGCACATCACCGGGATCTTCTGAAATTCGCTGAGCTAGCCAAGTAAGAATAAAGTTGGTCGCCACTGTATATCCCCTCAAAAAAATTAGGAAGCAACGTCTGTGCTGAAAAAGGAGCACACCTGGGAGATATGCTAATGGCTATCAAAAGTATAATTAAATGAGTCACACTTCCTAAGAGGATTTCCATATTGCGTTAGTAAGCTGAAAGCACATAGTGACTGGAACTGGATCAGACCAAACAGGACTAGAATACCATAACTACTACTTTCAAGGCTGCAGCTCTAGCAGCGTGAGCTTAGCAATCTTCACCACTGTAGCTGTCTACTAGCATATCTCCAAAGGATATCTATTTTGTTGAGTATAACTTGAAAAGACTTCAAGCACAAAGTACTGAGGGCTATGAGTTACTGAGGCCAGGTTATATTATATAAAACAAAGGGTTTCTGACACACAATTAAAAACAAGTTGAAGCATAGCAAATAACAGATGTAGCCACACTTACTGTCCCCGTGACCGTGAGAGACTAAGTATAAATTTTCATTTTGTTGACCACAACTGAGCCGTGAATGAGCCATAGCCACAAAAATGGAGTTTAGCATTGGCGGTAGTACTCTGTAGTAATGATAGGCTGCACTATTGTGTGTGTCTTTAATCTAAATGCAATGTAACCCATTCCTTTTTCCCATTCAGTTCATATTATATGATATATGATATCCCATTAATTTCAACGTAACCCACCACTTATTCCCTAAAAACATCAGAAGCCTAAAACGTATTTTTAAATTATGACACTTTTTTTATTAGAGTATAGTAAATGACACTTAGAGAAAAATAACAAAGACTTTGTGAAATAATAGAATCTTCTTCGATCGTCTTACAAAATACAATCTTCTTCAACCGTCATCTTCTTTGGGCTGTCTCTTGTGCAGTTTCACATGTACAATAATTGAGAATGTTATTTATTAATAATCGAGAAAAAAAATAGATGCATGAATTTCACTGTGTGGAACGCGTACTACCGATAAACTGCATGTACGTGGACTACAGAACTTGTATGTAAAGCATATGCGTGTCATTGAAATTCTGCACATGAGTGTTCTATGGTTTCTGATTGAACAGCATACAGTATGTGTCATTGAATTTCTGCGCATGCGTGTTCTATTGAACCTGGTTGAAATGCATTTGTGTGTAATTGATTTTCTGTACATGAATGTATGAAATATATAGCATGCATGTGCAGTACAGGTATTGACAATTGAAAGGAACGCATTCCGTACATTGCCTACATAATTCATTATCGCTGGATGTATTTTCTACACAAAAATGGTATTGATGATCAGCCTGCAAAACCTGCAAAAAAATAAGGATTAAACAATGACTAAAATAGTGCAATGACTTTTTGAAATAATACAATCTTCTTCAACAAACAACTTCTTGCTGTCTCTTTTACATGTTTAAATGTAACATAATTGTGAGATTGTTATTTAGAGAAGAAATAGATGCATGAATTACTGTACATTACCATACAGTATTACTATATAGACATTAGGCCATATTTACTAAGCATTGTTCTGTCAAAAGGCACCTTCGGTGCTGGAATACATTACAGCTTATTCAAATAAATGGACTGTAAGGTGTCTTGTGTCAGAAGACTGCTTATTACTGTAGATATGGCTCTCTATCCCAGAAGATGATAATGTGCTTTGTAAAAGTATGAGCACTCAGTGAGAAGTTGAGCTCAAAAGTATGCTGTGACACTAGTGCTAGCCAGCAGCTGATTAATATGACACTGCTAGACCTGCTGTCCTGATAAATAGAGGTTGTGTGGGTTCTATTTCTGTTGCCTCTGCCACAGTACACCATTCAAGCCAATAGATATCTTAGCCTAACTAACTCAATATGGAAATCTTTTCAGGAAATGTGGGATGTGACTCATTTAAATATACTTTGTATAGCCATTAGCACATCTCCCAGGATACCTCAGGTGTACCCCTTTTTCAGCACATGAATCTCTCTCTAAGTTTTTTGAAGGGAAGTATTAGGATATATATATCCTATATTTTATATATAAAACTGGAGACACTACTAAAATGGGACTCCACCTCCACCAGTCAAAAGCAATGTTTCAGATTTTAAAATCCAATTTTGGATTTTTAAGAATACGTGGATTAGATCCAATGACGACTTTCAAAGAATCTTCTCAGATTTTCAGTAATAAGGTAAAAAAAAATTGGCCTTTTTGAGACTGATTTGCAACTCAAAGGAAAATGTGCCCATCTCTACTTCCAACTCTCTCATCTGTAATATCTAAAAGCAGATACTGTATCGCTTCTCCCTTTGGGGGGTATTGGAAGGACCAGGGGAACCATTACTAGGACTATTCCCTATAAGTGCGATTCACATTGGTCTGTTCAAATACCCCGCTCGACTTATGCCCGCCCCTGTGGGCTGCCTTGGAAGTCCGGTAAACACCCATCACTCAGAATAGTCCAATTCAGATTGAGCCGTCACTCACTGATTGGACCCTGAAGACAATTCGTTCTGCGATTAGTCGTCCCTCAGTCCTCCATGTTGGTGATGGAGACCAACAGATATATGAAGAGAAACCGGCTTTGATTCCAGAGACTTGTTGCATACAGTGGCGACAACCTTTATTTTAACTGTATGTCTCATTTGAAAATTGTTGAAATGCATAGGCAAGTACAGTACTGTAGCAGTGTAAAGGGAACCCTCGCTGCTGACATTGTTTGAGTAACCCTTTTGGCAATATTGTATCTCCTTTCACATGTCAGTGCTACACACTGTATCAAACATTTAGAAACATTTAGAAACCATACACTGTATCATTGCATATACAGTATTTACCTGCCCTGTTAGAGGGTATAGAGCTACAGTAGCCTAGAATTTATTTGGGATACATACTCCTTTTTGTCTACCCTTCCTCCACCTTATTTTTAATTCGCCGCTAACATAGGATTTATGTATTGAGGACCGTATATTTTAATTGAGGATCTCTCCCAATAAATTTGTTTTTAACTTGATTTCATTACACACATTACATCTCTCCCACACCATTCCTTTGAACGTGTGTCTGGTTTGAATCACATTCCTGCTTGACAGCAGTAATTTGCTGCGCATGCACTTGTAACTTCGCCCACCACTGCTTGCTTACTGTACCTGAGTGAGTGACCAAAAAGAAATTTAAAATAAAAAAAACTTTATGGTAATTTTTTTTAGTTTTCCTTTCTCCACAAGCCTGCAAAAACCATCTTACTGTATAACGATATTCAATCTGTGGAATGTGAATAAATATAAATTAATAATATATACTGTAATGTACTGTATAATATATAAATATAGAAATATAATTTTTTCCGTCTGTATCTTGTTCCTCATTCTGTGAACAGTACAGTAGTTCATTGAGAGAGGAGAGGTTTTGTGTACAGTATACGTAGCGCTTTGAGAATTGAGAGTAAAAAAAACATTAACTGATTCATGTTGTTTTTTCATTCATTCTTATACTGTCGGGGGGGGGGGGAGGGGGTGTGCTTGTTGTCAATGATTACGATAACCAGGAATGTAAATAAATATTTATTTTATTTCATCAGGGGAAAAAAAATACTAAGATAAAAATAATCATGAATAATCACTGCAACCTTTATTAAATTCTTCTGGCAGATTTGAAATCGGAGAAACATTTACAAAACATTTGTAAAACATGGAGATACATGAAAAATTGACATTTATATGAATATTAATTAATAATATATACTGTAATGTACTGTATAATATATATATATATATATATATATATAAATATTATTTTTTCCATCTGTATCTTGTTCCTCATTCTGTGAACATTGACAGAGGAGAGGTTTTGTGTACAGTATACGTAGCACTTTGCATATACATTTTGCAGGCACAGGTCCCTGCCTGTCCGATGGAGCTAACAATCTACTGTTTGTTTTTGGTGCCTGAGGCACAGGGAGTTAAAGTGACTTGCTTTTTATGTACTGTATTTGGGGGTTGTATTTGGGGTTTATTGATCAAATTATGATGAACTGCCTTTTGAAATTACAGTACTGTACTCTACAGTATGTAATTTCTTTGAACTGCAGCACAACTAATCCTTCATCCCTCCCCCACGCGCACACAAACTACTGTATTTTAGCCAGACACCTCCAGAGAGTCATTCATTTTCTGAAGTTAGTCATTGTGTTTTTAATCCGTCCCTAGCCAAGCGTCAATTGCCTGACTGCGCCTGCGTTTACTCTAAACCTCTTTGAGATGGGAGCTAGCTGCTTACCGCGCATGACTCACCCAACCCCCCAAACCCTTTGAGGCTTTGTTTATGGTAACGATTTGGAAAATGCCTTTTCGAATTTAAAATGTAAATCTGATGTGCACGGCATTGTGAATATTGAGACAAAATATATATACTGTTGTAATATAAATACAAATATACAAAAATATATACAGTTGTAATATAAATACAAATATACCAAATATGTTGTAATATAAATCAACACAAATAACAACAATACTAGATACAGAACTATACTGTAGGTGTATGAACAGTACAGAACAGTTTTCTATATTTTTTTTTTGATAAGTTTTATAAATATTCTTACGCGTTAGTTACCCTTGGTGCCCTTTTGCGGTCTCTGTTTTTTCCGTATGCATGATAGCACACGGTGGTTGCTGGCACATCGATGCCAGAAGTAGCTAACCAGCGTTGGATAGCAGCAATTCGTTGTCCGCTCCTGTACATCTCCTTAATTCGCATGCTGAGCTCCTTTGAAATCTTTTTAACAGGCATTGCTGCGAGTTGAAAGAAATACAAACACAAGAATGTGTATTCAATGTTTAGTCGATTTGTATTCAAAGTGCAGTCAATCCACAAAATGGATGGTGTCTTTATACGGTAATGACTCACATTAGATTACGCCCACTTTCAACACCTGTACCTGGTCGCCATGCATAAAAAGTCACACACTTTGCATAGCCCACCACTCGATGATCTGTATCTGAACTTGCCCTTGTCCAGATACTGCATTGTGCCACCTGCTTCCATGGAGCAACCCCGATTCTATGGACGCAGGAACCCACTCGCCTCTGCCATGCCTGTCAAGCTGAAAAAGCGAAAGGCGGTTGCCGTTTCCACGCCAAGGCAAAAGTGATAGGCTAAGGCCAATAAAAAAAACCTTCTGCTGACCCCAAAGGCTAAGGGTTTTCTTAGACGTAAGCCTTATTATGTCAAGAAGATATACGTGATGTACTTTTGACGCAAAACGATTGGCAGCCAACCCATCGAACCCGCAGACCACTTCCTCACATATGCTTCGACGACTCTGCTGTAGCTGTCCCGGAAATCTTCAGCCCGTCTTCTCCACCTCCATCTTCTCCGGTTCCATCTGACGATGCCACCGCCTCTGAAATCCACGGGTCTCTTTCTCCTTTGCTCTTAGATGACTCTGCTTCTCGCCCGGAAATCCAAAGGTCACTTTCTCCATCCCTCTTCGACGACGCTGCCACTTCTCCTCTACCGGGTATCCACAGGTCACCTCCTCCACTCTTCCTTGATGTCGATGCCGCTTCTGTCCATGGAACCCCCATCTCATCCTCCATTGCACCCATCCCCCCAGATGTCCACACGCTATGCAAAAGAAGCAGCTCGTTAGACCGGATGCTGAATGGGATTACTGTTGATTTCCCCGGGAATTCTATTGTGCTAGCAAAGATAGATCTGCTTCTGGAGACAATGCTAAATGTGGAGCAACGGATGCTACAAATGGATCAATGGATGGATCGACGGATGGAGAAGATAGAGGCTGACATAGCGGGCATACATTATTTGCTCGGTGCTAATGCCCCTGTTTCCCCAACGACGGAGCAGCGGGGTGACATGGATGTGATGAATGGGACCTTTGACCCCCTTCCATCACCAAGCGCACCCCCTCCACCAGAAGATGTAGTGTACATGTATGCCGTTGAGGAGGACATGACAACAACGTCAAGACCACGCCAGGAGACAACACGGTGACCAAGACTGGAGGAAAGCTTCCTCCCAGACAACCTACCATCGCCCGTCGCCTCAAGCACACCCGCTCCCAAAAGACCTACACTCGCTCGCATCGATACGGTACATCACCCTGTGCGATCTGCCACCGGCGCTCAGGGAGAAGTATAGGGTGAAGAGTGCTGGTGCACCCCACAAGTATGCCTTGTTAATTTTTAAGCACCATGTTCCCTACTCTTTGTACTGCGACTGGGCCTTCAAAGTGAACTACGATGGGAATCGCGTAAAAAAGGCGCTTCCTGTCAATTTAAGGAAAAACATTCTGGATGAAATGCGGTGCTTTTATCCAATTACAGATCCTGTAATGGAAGGTGTTCGAGACTACATTAATGGCGTTTTGCGCCATGCAAGGAATCGGCCATGGACGGACAATGTGGAGGACTTTCTGTAAGACCATACTGTTGTGCTGAACTGTTGTGTACTGTACATGTTTTGACCTGCTGTACTTTAAAAAAGGAGATGTTGTTGTGTGTTTTTTTACACAGGACATGCACAATTCCAGTCCCTGGGGGCCGCAAACAGGCACGGTTTTAAAGGTTGTCCAGAAAACCTGCCCTGTTTGCTGCCCTCGAGGACTGTACTGGTGCAAGTCTGACTGACAGTGTTGCACACCATCCCACTGTACTGTACGATATACTGTATGTTTCTTTAATAAATGAGATGTTTCGTTTGTATTCTGCATTATAAGAATAATTTTTTTTTGTAATCACAGGTAAGACCATACTGTTGTGCTGGACTGTATTGTACTCTACTGTACTGTACATGTTTTGACCTGCTGTACTGTACATAAATAAAGGCGATGTTGTTGTGTGTTTTTTTACTGCCAGACCGCAAAGCCGCAAGATCGGCAACATTGTCAAAAAAGAGCTATGATCGTGTTATTGGTATGGGAACTAGGGCCTCGGTCAAGTTCACGGACAATTGGCGTGGGAACTTCTGTTCTAGGGCACCTAGAAATAAAATTCATTTTGCCCATAGATGTAAAGAACCCCTCACTTGACCCCAACAGGGTCCGACCAGTAATGGCGGCGAGAAATGGTCACGCCGGCGAGGAGGGTCCTATCATTGACCGTAATGGCGGAGAAAGCTGCGCTGCTTTGAAACGGCTAAGTCAGAATGAGCAGAAACCTGGAACCCATAACTCCGGTTCTATTCAACCTAGAGGGCTCAGATTCGGTCACCATGTAGTCCTAGTTCCGGCAGGATTGCATGGCAAATAGCGACCCTCTCATGGCAACAGAACGGAGTCAGGGTAATGGTAAAGTTTAGGTTTCTGCCATTGACTTGCATGGCAGAAAAAAGCCACTTTTGTAATGTGCTTTTAAACTGTATTTTTGTATCTCTGGTTCTGGGGGACGTGGAAGGCTGATATTTGGCCACTATGGCAAGGGTTCTTCCGCATGAGGACCAGGCAAATTTCAACCCGCTCAGACCCACAGAACGGATTATTTTAAATTATATTTATATATTGATATATTTATATTTTAAAGATATTAAAGAATGTATTGTATTTTGGGTCGAGGACTGTAGTGGTGCAGACTGTTTTGCACACCACCCCACTGTACAGTATACAGTATATATTGACTTGTCGTTCTTTAATAAAGGAGATATTGCGTTTTGCTTTTTATGTGAATTAAGTATTTGTTTTTAAAACATGTGACTGTAAACCATACTGACTGACAAATGTTTTCACACATGTAGCAGTAAACATACACCTGTTAATGTTTTGAATTGCTGTGCACTTAAAATGTTTCAACATTGTACAGTATTTGTAAATAAATGTTTTTGTACTTATTCCACCAATAAAAGAACAGTTTGATATGTCTTACATTGTTTCCATTTGCTCCTTTGATAGTGTGACAAAATACAATGTTTCTAGAATGTCGAGGCATACTGCACTGTACTGTATACTGTAGACATGCTCAGTATACTGTAAGAGTACTAAAAAAATAGAAGAATAGAAATACACAAACTGTACTGTACTGTACTGTATGTACTGGCACCGTATACTGTAGAAGACACATAATGTAAGTGATACTGTACATGTAGAATAAATGCATAGTTTTATTTTTTTCGGGTTTATTACACAGTATACTGTACGGCCGGAAAACATCAGCATACAGTACTGGTTCAGGTACAGTATTCTATCCTAATCAATAACATCGGCAAAAAAACTGTAGACGTGGGGTTTTAAATCCGATTCAGCAATGTGCAGGCATTGTTACACAACGCGATATTATCCATCGAAATCCCTCCATTAGCCATTTTCTTTTCTGAGGAAAAACAAAAAGAAAAGTTTTAATGTACAGTAATGCTCAGCCCCCTAAAGAAGTACCCAGCCAGCCCCACCAATAATTTTCTCGTGTTCACATGCGCATGCGCCTAGCGTTCCACCTATTGTTCATTATCTGCATTACAGTACTGTAGAAGCCGCTCAGCCAATGATATTGCTTACAGGAGAATCGCTTGACTTTGGAATCGCACCGATA
The DNA here is from genome assembly GCF_040206685.1 of Ascaphus truei. NCBI lineage: Eukaryota > Metazoa > Chordata > Amphibia > Anura > Ascaphidae > Ascaphus > Ascaphus truei. The sequence goes on along the minus strand of NC_134484.1, from coordinate 192,424,025 downwards.
TTTATACTGTATTGTCAAAATAAAAAAAACACAGAAAATAATACGGCAACAATACTCACCATAGTATTTCCCATTCAGCTGGCGCCGGCGCCGGTCCACTGCCAATCCAGCTTTCTTGATCATCCACGTCGATAGTTTGCAGCGGGACTAGTCCACCTGTAGTCAGCTGGTGAGGCTGGAAATTGCTTAGGTACATGCAAGCTTCATCGAAACTGCACGCGAAATCCGGCTCAGGCTCAGGGTTGTCACTGACGGCGGGACCGTCATTGGAAGCCGGTGCTGGTGCATTGCTTGGCAGCGACTGTCGTTTCTTAGTTGGTTTTAACACGACCCTTCGCCTTTTGCCGCCTTCATGATCATAGATACCGGAAAAAGCCGGTGATACACACCAATACCCTCCAACAAATTGTGGCTCAATACGATGAAAACAGGGATCGCTACATAACCTTTTCCTTACTGCACGCTTCCACGTATGAGGAGTTGGCGAAAATTTGTAAAAGTCATAGTTTTCGATAAAATACTGATACATTTGAACAACTGTTGCCATCTTATCCTCTGTTGCATTAATCGCGGCACATATCAAATACGCGTAACTTCTGTCGGGTTTTTGGAAAGCGGGCTGCACTTGAACACTCATAGCGGGCGGGTCTCTGGAGAATACTGAAACTGAAACTGGTCTTTGTCTTTCTTTAATATGAAAAGCCTAAATTGATACATTTTTGCAACCTCTTCCTTCAGTCTTAAGGCCAAGTTACAATAGCACACTGTGGTATCTTTTTTAAACGAAACACCTGCAAGTCGACTCATTGCTGACTGACGTGCATGCGCATTACAATTCATGAATATCTGCCATCTGGCGGACACACGAAGCATTGCAGCCTATTAAATCCGAACCATTATCAATAAACGCATCAACCACGCGTCAGTCGGGCATGACCCGTGGCTGGGAACGCAAAATGAACGCGGCATGCGCCAGGTGAAGAGCGTCGCATTCCAGCAACAAGCCAGGGAAAAAACGGTGATTTGTTAGAATAAAAGCTGCCGCAGCAGTAATACTCAGAGAGCTGAAGTCGCCCAAGAGTGTTTCGGAAACATGCGGAGGAGTTTGGAGGGAAGCTGCGGCGGAAATTTTAAAACTGCTAGCTAGCAGAGTACAGTGCAGGACTGCTATACCACTGAGGATAGCGGCACAAGTTTAGGAACGTGTATCAGGGTAATATTCTGGACAGAGGTCCCCACATCTAGGACTTTTGGTTGTTCCCCAAGTTACCCCAGTTGGGTGAGTTTGTGGGTGTGTTTATGTATTGGAAGCTTGTGGAAACTTTTTCCAATAAATTCACTTTCCTTCAACTCTGCAGTTCTGTCTAGTGTACTGATCCCTGGTGTAATTGTCCTGGTCTCCTGTGAAACCCTCCATCCCATCCAACTGATATCTGTTTCCTGCTCACTCCCTGATTTTCTCCCTTTTTCGCTTACTCACTTGAATGCTTACTCTCTCTCTCTAGCAAAACACTAGCTTTTTTATGGCCTGTTCTTCTCTCATTCTCTTCACCTCTTTGCACTGACAGAAACTTGGTTCTCACACTCGTACTCTTCTCTGGAGGCAGCTATATCCTATGCCGGCCCTTTCTTCTCACACAAACCTTGTCCCCCATGTGACATTAAGGTGGAGTAGGAATACTTCTATTTTCTCACCTTCAGCCCCTACCTACATCTGCTTCACCTACATTTTCACCATTTAAGTCCCATACTATTTGCCTTTTCGAGCCACTCTCTCTACGTATTGCTGTCATCTACAGGCCACCTAACTGTACATCCTCACACTCCAAATTCCTTTCTGACTTTCTCTCTTCTGACTCACCCACTATCCTCTTATTTGACTTTAGCTGTCACATTGATGACCCCTCTCATTCCTGGACATCTTGCTTCCTCTCTCTCACTTCTTCATTTGGTCTCCCCCAATAAACTGCTTCCAGCACCAAGGATGATCACTTCCTTTACCTCGTCTTCACTAAAAACTGTTCTGATTCCTCTATTTCTCCCTTTATTTGAGATTAGATGTCTCCTCAAAGTAAGTGAATCCCATGGTACATCAACCAACCTGATTATACCATGTGACATTTGGCTTTCTGCGATGTCCCAGGCGATGTCCCAGGCCATATATGAGGCTTGGCCAATCTCAGAGAACGGAAGAAGCAAAAGAGGCAAAATCATGGAACTCAAAAAATATGAGAAAAAAGAAGACAGCTTTCAAGATAAGAAAAGACGAAGAAAGGAAGATAGAAAATAAAGAATCTTCTATCAACTGAGGATCGAGGGCTTTGGGTCAAGTTGAGAATCCAATTTTGGACACCACAAATGCTTTGGATTACAAATAGGCCATCGTGCCTGGATTTATTTCTCACTTTGGGATTTTTGGCCATCATTTTATAAAGATTTTTAAAAAAAGATTTTAGCTTATTTTATGGTTGGACACCAGCCTTTTATTGGAATGTTTCCCCAATGGGACTCAAAGCACTTCACAATGACAGCATAGTGTGCCATACATGACACATAGGACTTTTACAGACACAGTCCTGGCCCAGATGAGTTTACAATCTAAGCTTTGGTGCCTGAGTCACAGGGAGATAAAGTGACATGCCCAAAGTCAGAAAGAACTGACACATTTTGTTAGACCAGTCTCCTCTGATTCAAATTCAGTATAATCTTTACTCAATGTGCCTCTCCTTCTCCCTTCTCTATAATGTACAGTGGGTAGTAGGGTAGGTAGGCTTAATGTATTAACCCATTGGTTACCTTAGTGACAATGAAGTTGTGCATAATGCATGTCTTTATGGCCACTATGACTTCCAAGGGGTTAATACATCGGCCATGGCTATTTTTCTTTTGCCTAGGAATTTATAAAAAGAAAAAAGAACTAAAGTGCTGCTCTATTCTAAATAACTACTACTTATAATTAAAAAATCACAACACAACCTAATTGGTGATGTGAAAATTAATAGAGGCTGCCAATATATTAAGGTATATCTGGCTACCCTAGCCAGATACAGAACACGGAAAAAATGTAACCTAACGGCGCCAGTGCATAAAAAACAAGAATAAACAAATAGTGTGAAATACAAATGGTACCAATATCAAAATCCTTGACAAGGTGTCCATAACAAATGAATCTCAATGTCCAAAGTTCCTTGGATCCAATAGAAGATGAGTTGGTGGAATTCAGCACATATAAGAGAAAGGGAAACAAAAATACATAGTGTAATACTGCTAGATTAATTTATATAACTCAAGGGGTAGGGAATGGTGAGTCCCTAATAAAGGTTTCGGCAAGAAGGTGAGATGAACAAAAAATACATTTGTTAAAAACAATGATGATTAAAAAACAGCTCTCTCCTCACGGTGGCAAACAAAAATTGGAATCCTACTTACTAGACCCAAGTAGGACATGCGCAGTACAATGTCGTAATATCACAGGAGCAAGCACTTCATGCTAACAGCAACCGTCCCCAGAATTCCAACACTACGCTCTCCAGACCCGCTGGGGCACGATGATCTTCCGGCATGGTTAGCTGGGCAGTTGGACGGCTCGCTTCCCATTGTACTGCGCATGTCCTACTTGGGTCTAGTAAGTAGGATTCCACCAACTCATCTTCCATTGGATCCATGGAACTTTGGACATTTAGATTCATTTGTTATGGACACCTAATCAAGGACTTTTGATATTGGTACCATTTGTATTTCACACTACTTGTTTATTCTTGTTTTTTATGCACATTTATTACATTTCACATTGGGCCGTTAGGTTACATTTTCTGCTAGGAATTTATAAAGCCAAAGTGGGCCACTTCAGAACCCTGGACAAGGTCAAATAATTTTCTGCTACCCACACCTAATGCCAGGTATAGCCATGACCTAAAAAAAAATGTGTTAATTCCTGCATTAACTTTCATGGACTGCTATGGATATCCATTGATGTGGTCCACGCCTCTTTTGCATATCATTAGCACTAACGTCCATTAACGTTAACAATACCGGGCATTTTAGCGTTAAGAGGGGCACTTAAAGCCTCGTTAGGGATCTTAAAGAATTCTGTTAGAACTCAACTAGATGTTAACTGAAGTTAAAGTCTCGTTAAGTCATTAATGGACATCTCTTAAAATCTACCGGTTGTCTAATCTTTGCACTTTTTACAGTACCTCTATAGCCTACTCCTGTCTTAAATCCTTTTCACTAATCTCCCTCTTTCTATGAAATGCTCTTCCACACAATATTATTCAAGCACCTTCACTGTTGCAACAACTCAGCCACTTTGCATGATCTTTGCTCTCATATTATAGGCAGAAAATGTAAGAGTATAAAATAAAACAAAAACAAATTACCTAGCTCCTCTCTGGAGTATTAAAGCTGCAGTTCAAGCTGTCGTTTATTTTTTTTTAAATGAATTCAATATGTGTATTGTGACAGGGTAAATAAAAGCCACCAGCTATATGCCTGGCAGACATATGTTTAGTCTGCAGTGCAGCAGTGATGAGGTTAACTTCAGCTGGGAAGCTCATGGCAATTAGTTGAATCCCAGCTGCCTAATCAAGGTGTGTTAAAAACCCCAGGATGTGCACACATGCCTGGCTGGTCAGGAGAGAGGAGTGAGATTACTGATACAAGGTCTGTTAGCAAAGTACATGGTTTATGAACTGTCTGTCTCTTGCATAGAAAGGAGTAGCTGCCTTATTTTTACACTGTCTGCTAAAGAGAAACTGTTTTGTTTTGTCTGCTGAAGAAAAAGCCATTTTTCTTTTGTTTGCTGATGAGAAGATATTTGTTTTGGTGTGCTGTATGTTTTAAGGCTAAAATAAATAAGCCTTATCCAAAGAACCCGCGTGTGTAGTTGCATGTACGCTGCAACATGCATCAATACAATCTACACACTGAGAAGTGATTAGCTATGTTGCTGATCAATCCCTTCTCCTGTAATCGATCGCTGAAGATTCAGCTGGCGGTTCACTAAATGCATCCTGGGTCCTCTTCTGCTGCACTGACAGCCAAAGTTCTGTGATGAAGATCATGTGACCAGGCAGGCAATAGATTCAATTGGTTCACTGCTAGAGAGGGTAGGGTTCAAAAAGGTGATGTTGATTCAAAAGGGGAAGGGGATGTGACTTTGTAAATGGTTACTATAGGACAAACATGCTTGTTACATTAGAATACATAAAAAAAAATTAATGCTAAAAGTATTTTCTCATAGTACAGAACTGATTTATTAAAAAAACACAGATAGGATATTGCTTGAACAGCAGCTGTAACTAACACACTTGTTAGTTACTAACTGTAAATTGGGGAGCTACCTCTTTACTAATAGCCAGCCCTGTACCTGTGCAAGTGACAGTACCTGCACTCTGCTTCTGACGTTCTCAGTAACGTTCTGTAGTGGTGGCAATTTTTTTATGTCCTCAGGGTGTGAGTTCGGTCCAAAAACTAGGGCTTCTAGGGAACTGCTTCAACTGTCTTATTAAGGTGGCAACCCATTAATTATCCCCCAGGTGAGGACAAAGGGTACAACCGTAGGAAAGTGCAGTGTCCTTAATACCTTCTTTCAAGCATTTTGCCTCTGGCTAAATAACACTGTCCACATTCAAAACCCAGCTAATAATCCACTTCTGAAAGAAGCAGCTCATTAACCATTTTATGCCTCTTCTACAAACCCCAGATACATTTGACCTCCGCTTTCTGCACTTCTCATAATGCACTTTTTACTCCTAATCTGTCTGTAAACCTCACCACATAACATTTAGATTATAAACTCTTTGGGGGCAAAGTCTTCATTAGCCTACAGTTGTCATTTACCTGTTACACAATTATTTCCATTGTTTGTAATGTACATTATTTACCTCCTATTGTAATCTTGTAAAGCGCTGCATGCATGACACTCAAAACATATCCATTGGTCCAATACCATTGACAAGGGCACCAAAACCATTTGCACCCCTGTACCTATGAGTCATGTCAATTCTTTCTAGCTGAGTTTATGACATTTGAGTGGAGATTAAATAAATGTATCGATGGTAGCTTTAAAGCAATGTCTTTACCTTATAGATGGCCTGATTTCTAACCAACAGTGATCTACCAAAACAATTCCATCTTGTTTTTCTCTTATTCTGCTTCAATAAGACATCCTTTGTGCTAAGGTGTGAAAAATGGAAAAATAGATTTGCTCATTAAACTGAGGATAATCTTTATGCATTGAAGTAGTTTGTGCATTTCTACTGATTAGTCTCTGTCTTAGGTTCAATTGTACAGCAAAACAGCTGTTTACAGGGAATTATACAGGCCTCCTGTGCAGGTGTCAGTTCCTATTTCCAAAATATAGACACATAAGGTTTTTATTTTCATCATTCAACAATAGTTATACTTTTAGATGCCTGAAGTAAAAGTACTGTATAAAGAAAGTAAATATAGTAGCCAAGGCTTCAGAAGATTCTTCTTTTAACTGTTATTACCCCCTGATGCAATTTCTGTCCAGAGAGGGTTAATTAATTTTTGCTTAATCGCATTTAGTAGAGTTCTCATGTAGTCCATAATTATGAATATTATATCTGTTTTACTTGTGGCAAGTAGCTAAAGCCTTTTAATTATAAACATTAATCAATAATCCATATCTTTCTTTGCTGTTGTTTTCAACACCATATATCTATTTAATAATGACATATTGTATAAATAATGCATAGTATCTTTATCAAACATTCCAAAAAAATACTTTGTTTCAATAATGAATTTTTTTTAAATCTACCTACAAATTATGGTATTGTAAAACACGTTCTTTAAAATTGCATAGGTGAATAAATAAGTTTCTTTGTCTATAAACAAAAAAACATCCATTGCCTCTTTACTGTGCAAGCAAAGGTAGTTATTTATCCAGGGACGAAGGTGACTGAGCTTATAAAAATCTCTACAAGACAAGATGTATTGAAACCTGGCACCAAATGACAAATACTGGTGAGGTGCACCAAGAATAGATGTATTGATTTTTAAATGATTAATAAGGAGAATATAATTGTATTTCATTAAGATGGATGGGATTTCATTTAGTCTGTCTTCTCCTTTTCCACTTCAGATGCGAAAGGAAATCGAGTCATCATCAGTGGCACATCGTGTTAGTCTGCCATGGCAACAAGGTCATTGATTGAGTAAAAGTACTTTTGGAAAGGCTAGCTATTTCTTAATGGGGATTGCTTGCTACTAGAACAGCCAAGGTGGCTGAGAGAACTGGCCAAGTTTCATATAATTGCTTACACAGTCACAAGAGGCCTGCTACAGCTGTTCAGTCCTGTTAAGGTTTTAGTGCAGTCTCTGTTATTATTTTTTTGTCTGTGATTTGCACATATTTATATACAGTACAATACTACAGACACACTGGGCCGGATACATCAAGCTGCGGTAACGTAAAAATGTGTTATCAGCTGCAAAAAATGGGCCTTATTTTAATCTTGCATCTATTTATACTTCAACGTTGCAACCGCCAAACAATATCACACTTTACAGACACATTAACAATATCTGATACTTGAAAAATTAGCCGTAATATCAAATTTTTTGTTCTTTTCGCCAAGACATCAACTTCTGATATTTGTTTGAACGGGATTAACGTAACTAAAAACGGAATTTATTTATCACCTACTCCAGGCCGACCATATTTTCAATATCTATATGAATGAAAATATATTGTCTATTACATGCAATATAAACTAACCCAGCATGGAATAGGTGATTAAATTGTTATTTTCAGACATAACAGTACATATTAACTCCTCAGTAGCCAAAGTGGTCATGTAGTCATGGAAACCATGACTAGCTTACCACAAACAGGCTACTGTCCCGGCCAGCTTTATTCTAAAGCTTGCCGGGTTAAATGCGGGCCAACCGCGGGGCTTTTCTCCGATTTGAATCGGAGTTTCCCACGCGGCGGCCGCTTCAATAGATAAGCGCTAATGGCGGTTATTATTGAAAGCGCCCGAGGCGCGGGAAAACCGGACGAAAACAGCCGAAGATAGCTGCGCGCTGTCCGCGGGTTAAAAATACCCGCGGAGGCAGCCGCTTTAGATTAAAGCTGGCCGCCACTGTACAAAGGAGTTAATATTAAGCCAAACAAACACTAAATAACACCCTTTGGTCAATTTAGTCTACTTACTTTCACTTAGGCCTGGATACATCTAGCTTAACTAAGAAGGAGTTACTTAATATTGCAATTGGTAAAAAAAAAAAAACTGTCTTATTAAATAGCATGTCATAAAAATTGTGATAATAATTTACCGGGTGCAAAATTTTACAATATAGATGGAATAAGGGGCAATGTTGAAACAAAAGGTAAAGTGGGTGCTCATTGTCGCTTGGAGTATGTCTCAGGATGGAGTATAGTCCAGCAGAACAGTTGGTCCCATTAAGGTTTGGGGATGTGGATGTTATGGAGAGTAAGATAGCTTGGGGGCCATTTTAGTAGCTTCGATAACTAACTTATCGAGGATTTTGAGCAGTTATTGCAACATTTTGCTAGGTAGCTATTCAGAAAGCCTTGATGAGTTGGTTAAATCATGCAGGGAAAGCCTTTTCTCGTGATTTCTGGCTCCCAGCCAAACACATCGCATGGGAGCAAGCCAGAAGCCCAAACTCGCAATTTTGATAAAAGTGTGCTATTCTAGTGGCCTCGATAATCTTATCGGGACTCTGGAATTGCGATTTTATCAAATATTCTTCTCACCAACAAAAGCTGTTGAGAAGGGATGCAAGAGAGGGACAGAAAAAAAATGATTATTTCTGCATCGGATTTAAGATGGGAGTCTCCGGAGCTGATACATATTAATACCAGCAGCGGAGATGCCCGGCATCAATCCAATGCAGTGAAAATGCATTTACAGGCAGCTTCATTACCTTAGCGGCTAACTGCTAAGTCAATGAAGGGGTTAACTACCAGTGCCATGTTTATTGTGGGTAGTGGTGATGGGTGAAGGTGGTATTTGGCCCATGGTGTGTGTTTAGGCCTTGCTGGGTGGGGGGGGGGGTTGAGGGAGGAGTAAACCCCGTCACTACCTTAGCGGTTAACACCGCTAAGGTAATGAAGGGGTTAACCCTCCTGCTACCCACCCAGTAGATATTAACACCAACCGCAGGTCAAATACCACCTTCACCCATCCCCGCTACCCACAATAAACATAAAAACAAAATACAAACACAATACTAAAGAATACACCCATTCATTGCCAGTATGGCTACTTATGCCCTCAATGGGAACAAAGATGGCACCAATGGCAAGGAATGGGCACCCCGTCTACCCCCAACAACCATTACATGACAGTACAAAAATGACAACATTACTATTATCCAGATATGGATAATAGTGCATTTGCACATTCAAAATAAAACATTAGCCAGCAGCATAAAGTACATCAAACTTGCACTTACCGTGCAAGGATGAAGACTGTCCTCATCACCATCTTCTGCGTCCATGTCCTTCGTTGGCAGGAACACAACAAGAAAAAAACAATCTAATTGACCCTAACCCCTTAATCATTTTAGCATTTAGTACCCGCTATAAGAAAAAAGAACAAAACCACAATGAGGAGTGGTCAGAGTTAAACAGAATATAACTTGAAAAATGAAGATATAGTGTAAAACCATTTATTAACAATAAGTAAAAAAAGAGATTGAAAACTCACAAACAGCCAACGATATGTAGCATTGAGAGGGAATGCATCCCAGACTCCACAAGTCTATCTCCGGAACCTCCAGGTGTCCGTGTGGGGTCTGCCTCGGGAATCCTCGGGAATCCTAACCACCCACCCTGGGGCAAATATCCCCACCCTCTACCCATTCATTGACATAGTGGTACATCATGCCCATATAATATGGATAGTACCCATTATATGACACAATAGGTACTATATCAATTGTTAGTACCCTGGTACAGTGGTCTGGCTTATTATCATTTTGCATTTTGCGCTTCAGCTATTTTCCATATAATATGGGCATGATAAGCAATCATTCAGAATTCAGTCAATGAGCAACCTAACAAAAAAGCAACAGTGTCAAAAAGACACAACAATAAAAGAAATACAAAAGCACCTAAACACCAGAAGAATAAAAGAACTAAAAAGACGAAAGAACACTGCACTAAAATCAATTTAATACCAAATCACCAAAATAATAAAATTCATCAAACCCCTAACCAATAGAACAATTAACTAAATTAAATGCCAAAACAATCCGAAAATGTAATGAAAACAAGCCCTACAGTACAAATACATAATAATTTACTCAAAACAATGAGCATAGATAGATAACATAAAAATTAATTCCAAACAACGATTTCCCAAAAAATGCATTGCCTGTCACTGTATTTATCTGTAACCTAAAGGGGCATAGATAAATACATTAGCAGTCAATGGGCAAGCTAAAACATAAAAATGTAAAAATACAATAAATAAGCCTGACCTATTAAAATTACATACATTCAATATTTTTCTTACCTTTACAAATTTTTACCCTCCAAATCTTGGCATATCAGGAAGCGCTCGATTGGCAACGTCATCCTCTGCGATCCTCAGTATGCTCCGCGATCCTCCGCGATCCTCAGCATCTGGTAAAAAAATATTCTATTTTCTATCTTCTTTTCTTTCATCTTCCTCTTTTCTTGCATCTTGAATCTTCATTCCTTGAAATCCATAGTAAACCCCATGTTAAATCCAGCAACGGATGTTGACTCGTCTTCTTCTTAAGGTAAAATGAGACGGGATGGCCTGTGGCATCACATTTTAGGGTCAGATGGTCCAGCTCCAATTTTATTGGATGCTGTGCCATGTAAAAAGTTTTTTTTTTTTTAAGGATGTGACGTCATCTCCAAGGGAGGTATGTCACATCCTTAAAACCACGTGGCTGCTATCACATGGTACTACAGCCAATCGTATTTGGGACAATCCGATTGGTTCCTGTACCATGTGACATGTCCAATTTTTTTAAGGGATGTGACATCACCATAAGGGTGAGAATTTTAGAGCACATATGGAACATCACCCTAGGTCTGGAAACCCATGGTGTACCCCTGCATTTTAAGATATCACAATTCAGATCATACAGGTCGCCAATATTTGAACAAGTCCTAAACAAGTTGAACAAGTTCTAAACCATGGGTAATCTGACCCAAATCTCATCCCAAAGAGAATTCTTTTGGATACATTGCTTGAGCACTTTTCAACCAAGGGGACTCAATGTCAATTTTGATATCAATGCATTTTTATTTTAATCTTTATGGGTATTGGCATCTCTATCACATTTACTATACCTACTGGTGCTTGTGGTTCTTAACCTCCATCTTGTATCGCCCTCAAGAAATTCAATTTTTAAGATATTGTTCCCTGTTTCTATTTTGGTTTTAAGTATTTTTAATTTAATATTAAGAATTCTTGGTATTGTTATATTTACTTTTTATTGAAGATAACATTTAAAATGGTATATTTCAATTTTTAAATATTTTGGTGTTAAATTTATATATATTTTAATAAACTGTATCATAATGAAATGGGTATACAGTATATACTGAGGTTTTATATTCAGTTCTTACATTTTTATCACTTGATTTATATTATCTATAAACTTATTCATTTACCTTTTTCACCATTACTGTATTGCACTATATATTTCTATTTTTCCATATGTACCTGGACCTATTTGCGCTCCTGAAATTTTGTTTCTGCCAGTCGGAAATATGGAAAGGTGGAAGGAGGTTCATGGAACACCCCAAGGTTTGCAGAAATTGTTCTACTGGCAGCAAGAAAATCTGTGACGGTAAAGTGGATTAAACCTGAAACTCCCACTATAGACACACTACAAAATAAAATTGCCCATTTAATGATGCTAGACAAAATGGATGCAGAAACAAATAAAGAACTTAAAACTGAGAAATTCTTAAAAACGTGGGAACATTTTAGTGATTTAATGCTACAACAGGAAAGAGATTTGATTTAACAGACATTTGAGCACACATCCTGGAGCCTCCTTAGACAAATGTCAATAGGCCATAGATAGCGGTACCTGCAGAGACAAAATGGAACTAAGAACCCGCAAATCAGAGTTTAAAATAAAATAAGCTAATAACTCAGTAGAAGGGAGGGAATGGGGTAGTAGGCTAAGAAAATCTGGATATTTTTGCAGGGTCTGAGGGCATAGGACATTGGCACTATCTCAGGCTAAGATTGAGATAAAGATAAGAAGAGTGCTAATCGAAACAAAAGTGAGTTATTTTAATTTGCAATATTTATGGAAAATTGTAGTATTTTATACCTTTACTTGTATGTCTACTGTATGTATGTTTTTCTGTATTTTATCTTATGCTGTTGTTTAATGAAATACAGTATATATGGAAAACTTAATAAATAAAAAAAATCAAAAAGAAATACCAACCAATATTTTTTTTATTCAAAAAGTTTGTTGAAAAGTTAATCTTTAAGTTTCTAACATTATAGTCAATCATGTTTATAAAAGTTTGTTACATTTATATTTTGTTATGGTAAATTAATCGTGCTTTTCTAGTTAAGGGTTTACATATACTGTACTATAGTAGATGCGGTTGAAAAAAGACACGATATCCATCGAGTTCAAACTTTAGGTTAAATTTAGATGACAGATACTTATGTTATATTTTTTTAGTTACAGTATACTGTACAGTAGGTCAATGGCCTTATTTTCATATTAATTTGCAATATGCCAAGTTGCATCTAATTCATCCATCATGTATAAAAATGTGAGACAGTAGGCCGAACGATCATTGATCTGGTGTCAGAAGAAGACCTAAATGGTAGTATAATAGTCAAACGCTACATACATAACCCTACACTATAGGTGAAGGTAGGAGTCGGTAAGGAATAGGGTAGATACTCAATACTAATGCTGAGCTGTCCCCAAGTAGGTCATGACACTGCGTGAACAAACTGCCTACTACCAATGCTGCATCAGAAGTCAGAGATTCAAGGTGTGGCATCCATTCGTGCTTCCGTGCGGTTGCCAGATGATAGGAGTGCTTGTTGAAAATGTGTGACGTCAGTGACGTCCGCTTACCCTGATATACGTTTTGCATGAAGCTTTCTCAAAGCATCCGCTTACCCTCCACTGACGTCCGCTTACCCTGACTAACGTTTTGCGTGTCGCTTTGAGAAAGCTTCGTAGTAGGTCTGGAATGGATATCCTCCCTAAGGCCTCGGCCAGACTCCCTGCTGGCGTGCTGAGGCACGCTGAGGCTCAGGGAAAGCAGGTGCTTTCCCTGGCCTTGCGGTTGCTTACCGCACGCACCGTCAGGGGGCGGGCCGGAGGCAGGCATGGGGCGGGCCGGGGGCGGGCTGGGGGGTGCCAGTGACGTCACGGAGCTGGTTCGCCCTCAATGGTTTTTGCAATATGTTCCTGTAACATCTACTCGAGTTGAAGATCTTAACTATCTGAGGCCAAGGTTTTGATGGCGCAGACGCAAAGTAAGCTACATTCAATGACGTGCAAGTCAAAATCCAGGAAAAAAATTCAACCTCTTTATACTATGCCTCTCATTGCTTTAACCTGGCACCTCTCAGACGACCTGCCAGATTAAAGAGATTTGGAACTTCATGGGGATTGTTGAGAAATTGTATTATCTCATTAACTCCAGAAAAATAAATGCAGTTCTTCAGGAGTATATAATTAAAATATGTCCATCATGCAGGAGACAAAATCTTAAAGAAGATGAGCCCGACACGTTGGATTCAGCGTCACAAATTTATAATGGTAATGACAAAATTGTTCAAGCCTTCGGTTGCTGCATTAGAAACTGTTGAAACTGTTCCTGAATTGAATTAGAACTTCAAATTTTATCATCGCAATGTAAACTATTGAGAAATGTTTTTCCTATAAACTGCTACTAAGCAAAATCCTGCAAAATCCTGCAATCTGTGTTGCTCGATTTAATTGAGTTCATGGAAATATGTGAAAATACTATTTAAGAATTGAAAGAAATGCGAGATTCTGCAGCTGGCATACAGTATTTTCAGATATTTGTAAAAAAAAATCGTTAACAATTCTCCATGATATAGTTGATGTAAATTTTCAAATAAAGATACCCAGATTAGCAAATTGACAAACTCATCCTTCCAATTACAACACAGTCACCAGAGACTTATTATATCAGTGTTTACACTTATGCTGGATTCTATGATATTACACTTTCAAGAAAGATTAATTAAACACAAAAAAAGGTACTTCAATCACTGAATATTTTAATTCCTGGCAAAAAATAATACCAATTACAAAACACAACTTGAACTTGTACTGTCAAAATATGCATTTGATTTACAAAACTGCAGTGTGAATGTTTTGATTGCTAAATACAAGTTTTGGAAACAGAAATGTAGTGATTGGGCAAAGGATTTAATACCAAAATCTGCGATTGACTGTTTGCAACAGGTAACATCAAACAACAGAAAAGCCCAATGCTACATCCAAGGTGACAAAATACATAGTAAATAGTTGCTCCAGAGACTGGTGACACATATGAACTGATATACCACTCTTGTGTGACCCTGTTATTGCTGATCTTTTGTTTACTATATTGCTGACTTACTTCATAGTCATTGGGATTTCCCTTAGGGTTAGCAAGGTTTAAAAGTCACATTGCCTTATTTTTTTTTCTCAAGATTAGTTCTGTATGACTACAAAAGTGTTACTTAACTAAGACTATTTATATGATCACACGAGGATTTCTCGGTTAGCATTTAACTGTTTTTGATTGGACTTCTGGTTGTAGCAGTGTAAGCTTATGTGGACACATGTAACATTTTCAAGTAGTGTTCCTCTTTTTAGATTTCCATGTCTATGTAAGCACAACTTCATGTTGTTCAGTTGTGTACATGATTTTAGTAGAGACGGGAGGGAGATATGTTGTGGTATGGCATGAAGGGAAGTACCATAGGTTCCTTTTCTAAGGATCTGTGGGAATGGGCCTGAGGAAGGGGCGCCCTGCTCCGAAACTTTGCCCCCCTTTTGCTTCATCACATTTACTTCATCTTTGGCCATTAGGCAGTTTATTCTCACTACCTTATTTCCCTTGTGTTTCCCTTGTTTTTTCCCTCCCTCCCGATCCTCCCTTCCCATCATGCCACTTCTTGACTTTTGTATACATAGATTTTCCCTAGGATAGTGATAGCATATTTCTATTGTATATCCTATATTGTGAATTTCATTTCAATACAATTTATATATTTTAGCATATTCCTGTGTTATTCACATTGAATGCTGGGGACTTTACCTCTGTTGCTTTATAGTTTTTGGAGGGTTAAGGGTCCCTCCTGCTGTTCCCATGCACCAGACATTATATACTTGAATCTTTTTTGGGAGTGCTGTCTGTAACACCGTACTTTTTGTTTAATAATTGTTTGGACTAGAGTTCAACATTTCTGTATCGCTGGACATGTCCACCAACTATGCAGCATATCACCTTTTTGCCCACACCCCATCCAGCACAGATCTGACACCAGAGGGTAGATTTGCTTCAGTCAGCTTGGAGTGAGGTACCAATGGTAAAGAAGGGTGAGTTGGTAGTAAAGAGGGTATGAGAAGGGTGAAGGAGGTGGGGGCATCAGAAATAAAGTTGGAGGAGGAGAGGGGGGATAGAGGAAGGGGGGAACAGAGGGAAGGAGGGGGAAGGAGGGGGAGTAGCATCAGAAATAATGGTTTCAGCAGCATTTCTTTTTTTTACATATAGAGCATGCAAAATGGTAGAGTACATATTCCCTTGACTGAATATTATACAGACTCCTCAACTACTATCTACTCCTATAACGAATATAGATTAGGTAGGGGGGAGGGGGTGATGGGAAGGGTAGCGGGGGGGGGATAAGTGGAGGGCAGGGGAAAGTAGGGTAAGAAAGATGATGGGGGAGGGAGGAAAGAAACAATTTTTAGCTAGCGCAATATTCTTTTTATCTTTCTTAGCAGAGTGCTGGTCTTATCCTATTCTAAGTTCAAGAAGCTAGGCAGCTTGGCAGACAAACAACTTAGTCTAGTTACTCAACTTTTAACATTTAACTTTAAATTTTAAAATGTAATCTGACCACCCCATCTTCGGTACTATGTAGTCCAGTAGTGAAGGAGCTCTGTCTGTCCTCATTAGCGGAGAGGGTAGGAAGCACAGCATCAAACCTGTGTAGCTGACTCCATGTTGGGACAGTCAGCGGTCAGCAAACAGATACGTCAGCTTCACCTATCTCTAGGATCCGATCGCTGGGGGCCGATACCCTAGTAGGGCACATCAGGCAGGCGGAGAGTCAGATCGGATTGGGTCAATCCCCAGGGTCGGCAAAGGCAGCCATGCCAGATCGCATCCACGTACCAGAATCCATCTCTTGGTGGTCCAATCTGCTGACCCCCACCCTCCAAAGAAACATCCCCCCACAGAGACAAATCCCGGTCGTCATACATTTCGGGATCCATAGGTAACGGGTGTGCGGATCCATGTCATGGCAACATCTTTGGCCTCTTCAGCTGATCTCCAGGATTATGCATCCAACCCAGAAGCTCCTCAGACGTTAACCCCATCCTCCGATGAGTGAGGATCGGGTCTCCCTCTCAGTGGGAGATGAGGGCAGGCTGAAGACAGAGACGCCGCGGAATCGTAGGCCCTGGGCCACAAGCAGGCCGGAACCAGATTATGGCACCTATTGTGATTTGTCTTCACCCGGGCACCCGGGGGCTGCAGGAGGAGAGTTGGGTCAATCAGTAAGGTCAATGCTTGGCATGGGTGGTTGGTGGGATCGGGCCTTTCTTCACCTGAACGGGGCAGTCGGTGAGAGGGGGAACACTCAATATACACCAGGTGGCAAACAGTGCGATAGTTGTGAGGCGTCATGTGTCTTAGGGCCCAGCACTGGTCGCCTTACCGGTATAGGGACGGTGTTTTTTTTTTTTTTTTTAATAGGATGGTTGGAGATGTTTTCTTAGTTCTCGGCTCTTTGTGGGCTTTGCCCTGTGATTCTATCTGAAGCCCTGGGAGGGCCCATGCCTCAGTCTGATCTCTGGGGCTTTGAGGGCTCTGAGTTTTTACTAGGTAGGGGAGGTAGGCCTAGGGTTCGTAGGAGCTGTTCTGCTGTCTCTAGGTGCCTAATGGACAGGTGTTTACCGTTTTTGATGACAACGAGTTTAAATGGGAACCCCCACCTGTATTTAACTCCATTATCTCTTAGGATGAGTGTTAGAGACTTTAGCTCATGTCTCTTGGCAATGGTTACCCTGGGCAAATCATTGCAAATTTTTAGTGATTCGTTATTTTATGAGATTGTATTCTTGTCTCTGCATGCTGCTATTATCTTTTCTTTAGCTGAATAGCTGTGGAGTCTAAGGAGGACGTCCCTCCTGTTCTTTGGGTCTTCAGACATGGGCCCAGTGCCCGGTGTGCTCGGTCGATTTCCAGGTCATTCTCTCTGAAATTTTCGCACAGCGATTTAAAGAGATCAGTTAGATAGGTACATATTTATAATCGTGGCAGAAATACAACTCCAACCGTACCACACACTTCATGGGTAAGAGGTGTCAAGAATAGAAATCCATTTGTCACTTAAATTTAGGAGCAAGGCAGTCAAAATTAGTCTTGTTACGGTACTTCTGTCCTAATCACCTGAATCTATTGATAGGACTCACTTCTGTCTAAGTATTAGAGGTAATTAAGTTATGAGTGTTTATATATTGAATCAAGATTTTAGACGCCTTTTTAAAGCAGTTATAAAACTGTTAACCTACAGTAGCAGCTGATTTATGACAGTGGTGGGCTTATGGGTTTCGGAATGAAGAGAAGTTAGAATTAAAAGTCCTACTTTTTAATTATACTTTATAATTCAACAGAGGTGTGTTTTAGACCAACACGTGAATTTTCATATTTCTACCCCAGTGACCTCCCTGGGGGAAAACCTATGACATATGGTAATGTACTGTATAGGGATTTCTGTTTTATGTTTTATCCTGTTATTTTAAGAAACTGTTCTGCATTTAATGTACCTGTATGCTGTTTTAATCCTATTTCTGTAATGTAAGCACTGTATTTTTATATATATTAAACAATTCTTCAATAATTAACACTTTGGATCTCTGAATGAACTGTTGCACGCTGTGGAGAGATAATTTACATTTTCGGATACATATTGCTACAACAGATTTGTGTGTGTTAAGTGCATAGTTTTTTCTATAATAAACAGGGACCTGAGACCCTGGTAGATATATTAATTTACATTTTTTCTCAGATGGTGGAAGCGTATAGATATGATTGCAATTGAGTATGGGGTTAATATTAACTAATTGAAAGTACCTTGTGGAGGATAAAGGTGAGTTGGGTAGAGTAGCCGTTTGTATTAACCTTGGTTGCATATCTAAGTCACCTGCTCACTTGTGTGCTGTTCGTGACAGGTGGTATGTATATGGGGACAGATTGAGGAGAGATATTGTTCATTTGAGGGATCTTTGGCAAAGGTGAAAAATGGACCAGGTTGCGAGGTGTGTATTAACCCTTGTCCTAAATGCAGGTCACGTGCTCGCAGGTGTGCCATACATGACAGATACTATCACAAAATAAAAGGAAACTAGACTTGGGTTTGTAAGTTGAAATAGTACTATAGTTATTTATTTTGTGTGCAATAATAAATACATTAATATAGCAGATATGCTGCACATTGATTTATTTAATTACAAAACAAAAACTTTACATCCCCCAACATGAATTTCTGGTTGTGCCCCTGTGACCTGGAATATTCTTCAGATTCATCAGGAAGGATTACCTTGGATTTTGATGATATTTTCGCTCTCTTACTGTGTGCTCAAATCAGATGGAGTCCTGTCTGTATAAAGTGCTGCCAATACATGTGTCAAGTTTGCCAACCTAGATGTTACATTTGTAGCAGTCAATTGTTTTATGATGGTTTAATGAGTGGTAATGGAATTCTATTATTTTTAAGAAACAAATAGGAAAAAGAGAACCACCTACTGTTGTTATAAGACTTACTATTTATCTAGTGAAGGCAGCTGGTCGTCCTGCAGCTGTGATCGCCACTGTCTTGAAGGACTAATACTGCTGGGGTCCAATCCAGAATCATGGACCCCACGCAGCACAATCTTGGCAGACACTGCCTCCAGAACTGTGGAGATTTGTTTTTTCGGCCTTGGCACTGGGGACAGTAAGTCTTACAACATCTGTAAACAAAGAATCAAATAAACTGATAATTAACAAGTGCACTGTAACTGGAATATATAGTGCACTAGATCAAGGAGTTAAAGGTAAAATTATCCAAATGGCACCAGTGATGTTCACTGGAATGGAGGCAAACTCTAAACTGTTCCAGTTTAGACACAGTGGGTGTACTCTTCCGGTATACGTGAGTGCACCAGTGCCAAGAACAACACCACAATGTTCATTGTGACCTCCCTTAGTTCCAAACACTGCTTCCTTGTCTTATATACTTGTAGCCAGATTGGCTAGTGCCAGGAGCAGAAACATCACTGGTGCCAGTAGTATTACTGGGCAAAAGTTGTGGGACTGACATCCTAAATTCAAGACATTACTCTTGTGAGCAACTCTGGATTTAGGGACTTGGAGGATGGGGAGACTCGGGAGAGGAGAATGGAAGTAAATATGCAGCACCTGTTTTTGCTCTCATCTTCCTCTCTGGCGGAGTACAGTACAGTTAACATGGGTCTTCTTAGTCTCATGCCAGACTCAGCAGCTTCCTCGACTCCTGGGCTGGAAGTGCCTATTCCTGGACTTTGAAGGAGTTTCTTCAAAGCCCGAAATGGACTCTACAAAGTCATAATCCGCTTAATGCAACTCTCAGAAGTTTTATTTCATGCTCCTCCATCATGAGATAGAGCATGACTATCTTCTCTCCTATGTTGAGGCAGAGAGACTTGAAGAATTCCACCGCCATCATTAAAAATAAAAAAATATATAAAAACATATTTTGAGCAACCAAATAAATATGAATACAAGGAGTGGCAGATGTGACTGGGTCAGTGGTTCACGCACATACTGTATAATACTCAAAACAAGAGAGGTTTTTCCCAGTGTAATAAATATTAATTAGCGGAAAGTGAGAACCGAAAATAAATAAAAGGAGTTTGTCCTTGGGCCCTCTAACCCACAAGTGCATTACAAGAGATGGAGCAGTAACTAGTTTTAGGACATACAAATGTCAAGCCAAGCACTGTGACAACTGCCAACCTACAGTAGATGTTACTGTACGTAATGGTGGCTGTAATTTTATGTAATCAATTAACATATAATTACATTTTATAAGTCTCTTTATAAATACTAACCAGAACAAAACAAACATTTTTTAAACACAAAACCAAAATATTGGTCCAAGTGAGCATATCTACGGTATACACATGCCACTTTATGGGTGATTTAATGTTTCTAAGGAAGCCAATTACGTTGATAAGTAGTTCTTTGCCAGTTACTTTCTCAATAAAGTATATCTGCTTTTACAAGGAACATGGCTTACTCTCTTAATTCCCAAAAAGCTAAATCAAAGTGTATTCCTTCCAGCGCTAGAAGAAACTTGTGTCTCATTGACGTTAATCAGAGGTTAGGGGTTTTATGACATAACTTTGCTTAGTAAATATGAGTTATTGTCGTCGTTATGATGCAGGTTGAGTTTGGATTGCACGTGAGGGTGAAGAATATAACTAAGGTTCTAGCTAATATTAATGCCCCCATTATCGTGCAGTAAAATAAATTGCGCAATTTTGCAACTCACATCTCCATTGGATGAAATTGCAAATGTTTTAATAAAGGGTTTAAAACTTTGACCAGCGGTAACGTGCGGTAATTGGTGCAATAACATTGGCAAAATCTGTAAAAGCTCTTCAACTCTCCTATAGCATCTTAGAAAGTTATTCATCAAGCTTCATTATGGGTTAATGCTTCCCAATGGGTGTTAACTGCCATCAAGAGTGCGTTAGCTCTTAATGGAGCTTGATAAATAAATATTTTAAAATTCTAGAAATTTGACACATGATAATAAATAACAACTGTAAATAGTAGTAAAGAAATAATTAATAATATTGTCATTCTGAATATCACACATTTTTCATTAGTTATATCAGAACAATCAAGGCCACTGTATTAAAAAATGTATTGCAATTCCTGAGTTTTGATTATTTAAGGTACTGTCAGTGCTAACTTTAAGGTAACCTTAAACACAACTGGGAAACAAAATAAGCTGGCTTATTTAATTAGTGCATTAGAGAATAACGCCCAAATGTATTTTGCTACTGTAGGTGTATAGGAAATCCTGAAATGCAAAGATTGAAAAAATACCTCATCTTTTTCCAACCACCTGGTTATTGAGCAATACTATTTTAAAATGTCAGTAGCAGGAATTATACCAAGAGACATCAGGTACAGTATGAAGGGGGGTAGGGGGTGGGGGGTGGGGTAATTGCAAAAATGAGCCTCCAATCACTTTTCCTTTAACTAGAGTCCCATAATAATAATAATAATAATAATAATAATAATAATAACAATAATAATATTAATAAATAATAATAATAATAATAATTATTACTATTATTATCATTATTGTTATTATTATCTTTTATGGTGCCAACCTTTTCCTTAGTACAGGGGTGGGGAACATCCGGCCTCCATTGGGTCCGGCCCCCGGGAAGCAAGCCTGCAAGAAAGGTTTAAAAAAACAAAAAAAAACCCTCTCCTGATTGGCTGCACGTGCCGTCACTCTGCCAAGATTTTTTGTTTGGCCCGCCTCTTCCTACATGGAGCAAGTGTAGGGAGCAAGCCGTGCCTCCCTTTCCCTCAGCACTGCCCCCCTCCCTTCTCTCCTCCAGTAATGCTGGGCTCCTTAGGCTTCGCCCCTCTGTCCCTCCCTTTAGGCTCCGCGGGCCTGCCAGTTTCATCTGCAATGGCTACCTATGCTGCTGCAGCAGCCCATCAACGGGCCCCAGATAACCCACATGCCCCCTTATACCCCCTCCCAGGCACCTTACCCACCCCAAGGGGGAGAGGCCTTATTGTGTGTGTGTGTGTCACTGTGTGTGTGTGTCACTGTGTGTGTTTCTGTCACTGTGTCACTGTGTGTGTCACTGTGTGTGTGTGTGTGTCATTGTGTGTGTATGTCACTGTCACTGTCACTGTGTGTGTGTGTCACTGTGTGTGTGTGTCACTGTTACTGTGTGTGTGTGTCACTGTCACTGTCACCTTGTGTGTGTGTGTGTGTGTGTGTGTGTGTGTGTGTGTGTGTGTGTGTGTGTCACTGTCACTGTGTGTGTGTATGTGTGACTGTCACTGTGTGTCACTGTCTGTCTGTGTGTGTGTCAATGTCACTGTCTGCCTGTGTGTCACTGTCACTGTGTGTGTGTGTGTGTGTGTGTGTGTGTGTGTGTGTGTGTGTGTGTGTGTGTGTGTGTGTGTGTGTGTGTGTGTGTGTGTGTGTGTGTGTGTGTGTGTGTGTGTGTGTGTGTGTCACTGTCACTGTCACTGTGTGTGTGTGTGTGTGTGTGTGTGTCTCACTGTCTGGTCTGTGTGTCTCACTGTCTCTCTGTGTGTGTGTGTGTCTCACTCTCACTGTCTGTGTCTCACTGTCACTGTGTGCGTGTCTCACTGTCACTGTCTGTGTGTCACTGTGTGTGTATGTCTCACTGTCTGTGTGTCTAACTGTCACTGTGTGTGTGTCTCACTGTCACTGTCTGTGTGTCACGGTCACTGTGTCACGGTCACTGTGTCTGTGTGTCTCTGTGTGTGTGTGTCAATGTCACGGTGTGTGTCTGGCACTGTCACTGTGTGTGTCTGGCACTGTCACTGTGTGTGTCTGGCACTGGCACTGTGTGTGTCTGGCACTGTCACTGTGTGTGTGTGTGTGTGTGTGTGTGTGTGTGTGTGTGTGTGTGACTGTCACTGTGTGTCACTGTCTGTCTGTGTGTGTGTCAATGTCAGTGTGTGTGTGTCACTCAGTGTATGTGTCACTGTCTGTGTGTGTGTGTCACTGTCTGTGTGTGTGTGTCTAACTGTTTCTGTGTGTCTCACTGTCTCTGTGTGTGTCACTGTCACTGTGTGTGTGTGTGTCACTGTCACTGTGTGTCTCACTGTCACTGTGTGTGTCTCACTGTCACTGTGTGTGTCTCACTATCACTGTGTGTGTCTCACTGTCACTGTGTGTGTGTGTCACTGTGTGTGTGTCACTGTCTGTGGCTGTATCCTCCCCTCCAAATTCCATCAACATGGCTGCGCGACGTCACGTAATGCCCATTGCCATAACAACGAGAAGCTCCATGACGTCACGCGGCATCAAGTTGACATGACAACGGGACGTATTATGGCGCCGAGGCATCACGTGATGCCACATTGTCATAGCAACATGTCACTGCCTGACGTCAGTGTCTCGTTGTCATGGCAACGGGGTGCGTCATGTGATGTAATTTGTTTTATAAATAATTTTTTAATGTGTCCCGGTTTTTCATTTAGAAAATCTGGTCTCCCTAAGCAAGTGGTAAGTCTGCTCCATGACTCCGATTTCCCCCCCCTGCTCCGATCCCCCCCCCCCCCGCTCCGATTTCCCCCCCCCCCTCCTGGCGCACGTCCAAGTCCAGAGCAGCAGCCGCCTGAGGAGATGAAGGACCTGAGTATCATCAGGGCGGTACGGGTAAGCAGCGCTCCGGAGGGGGTATAAGAGGAGTGGGGCTTGGAGGATGGGGGGGGGAGGGGAAGGGGGTATAAGAGGAGTGGGGCTTGGGGGATGGGGGTATAAGAGGCTTGGGGATAGAAGAACGAGTGGGGCTTGGGGGATGGGGATAGAAGAACGAGTTTGCGGAGGGGGAGACACCTCACTACCGTCTCTCCTCCTCCTCCCCACACCGGGCAGCAGCTGGGGAGGAGGGCACCTGCTCCGCAGTGCCGCAGTGTAAGATGAGAGGGAGCTATGCAGGGCCCTGACAGGGGAAGGGCAGGAGCGCCCTGGGACACCACCAGGCCTGACACCTAATCCCAGCATCATTGGTCTCCTTGACTTCAATACATGTTGTATGATTAACTTTTGCAGACCCCCCTGTCCCAAACACTCCACCGTAACTACCCTGCTAAAAGTTTGCAATGAAATCCAGTGTGGAATGGAGCTATGCAGGGCCCTGACAGGGGAAGGGCAGGAGGGCCCTGGGACACAACCAGGCCTGACACCTAATCCCAGCATCATTGGTCTCCTTGACTTCAATACATGTTGTATGATTAACTTTTGCAGACACCCCCCTGTCCCAAACACTCCACCGTAACTACCCGGCTAAAAGTTTGCAATGAAATCCAGTGTGGAATGGAACGGGGACAACTCACTGGTGCAGTATTCCTAGATTTTGCAAAGGCTTTTGACACAGTTGATCATGCTATCCTGCTTAACAAACTCCAGATCTCTGGAATAGGGAAACATGCTTTAAACTGGTTTCAGTCCTACCTATCAGGAAGATCCCAACATGTGTCCATCTCAGGCTCTAACTCCAACCCCATGGATATCACCTGTGGTGTCCCGCAAGGCTCTGTTCTGGGGCCCCTACTCTTCTCAGTGTTCATTAATGATCTTCCCACAGCTTGTAAGGAAGCCTCAATACACATGTATGCAGATGACACAATCCTATATGCACACAGCCATAGCCTCTCTGACCTTCAACACATACTTCAGTCTGACTTTTTGAGACTCGAAAACTGGATTTCCCAAAACAAACTGTTTGTAAACACTGACAAGACTGTAACAATGGTATTTGGGACCAAGACTAAATTTGTAAAGCTTCCAGTGACTGAGCTTCTGATTAGAACCAACGCTAACACCACCCTAACACCTGTCACTAGTTTTAAATACCTGGGCTTATGGTTTGACTCCCACTTAACATTCGGGATGCACATTGATACCCTGACAACCAAGACGTATGCCAAACTAGGGGCACAAAATCCTCCCTAAGTCTCCTGGTCAGAAAGCGTATCGCACAGCAGATGCTAATGCCAATTATTGACTATGGAGACATAGTATATGGCTCGGCTCCTCAAACCCACCTTAGCAAACTTGACACCCTCTACAATTCAATTTGTCATTTTGTTCTCCAATGCAACTACAACCCACATCACTGCGAAATGCTCAAAGAACTAGATTGGTCAACACTAGAGTCTAGGCGCAAAGTTCACCTTTCCTGTCTTGCCTTTAAATTCTTCATGGGCAAGCTACCCAGCTACCTGAACAAGCTCCTCACCCCTACCACTTGCAGCACTTATCACCTGAGATCAGACTCTAAAAGACTATTCATGGTCCCAAGGCTCAACAAAGTATCCGGACGTTCCTCCTTCTCCTTCCGTGCACCCCAAAACTGGAACAACCTACCGGAGACTCTCACATCCACCACCAGTTTATGTTCTTTCAAATCTAAGGCTGTCTCACATTTTAAACTGGTCTGTAACTGTTTCATACGCTCATAATATATATTTTCTTTAACTGTGCACGCAATGTCTTGTATATAATGTATACCCTGTTCATTTATGTAACTGTACTTGTAACCATGTATTATTTGTTTTACTCTGTGCCCAGGACATACTTGAAAACGAAAGGTAACTCTCAATGTATTACTTCCTGGTAAAATATTTTATAAATAAATAAATAAATAAATAATGATCTGTGCCCCATAAAATGACTCAGTGTGATCAAAGCTGTCAGACCGTCCCTTATGCATCTCAAATTGCAGCTGATTGTCATTCTTGTTTAGAGAGTGTCTGAAAGTGAGTGAGAGTGTATGAGTGAGAGGGTCTGAGAAAGTGTGTGATTTCCCCCCCCCTGCTACGATGTGTGTGTGTGTGTGTGTGTGTGTGTGTGTGTGTGTGTGTGTGTGTGTGTGTGTGTGTGTGTGTGTGTGTGTGTGTGTGTGTGTGTGTGTGTGTGTGTGTGTGTGTGTGTGTGTGTGTGTGTGTGTGTGTGTGAATACAGACACCAACCCACAGTCAGTCATAGTCACCCAACACCCAAGTGTCAGTCAGTCAGTCACCCAAGTGTCAGTCAGTCACCCAAGTGTCAGTCAGTCAGTCACCCAAGTGTCAGTCAGTCACCCAAGTGTCAGTCAGTCACCCAAGTGTCAGTCAGTCAGTCACCCAAGTGTCAGTCAGTCAGTCACCCAAGTGTCAGTCAGTCACCCAAGTGTCAGTCAGTCAGTCACCCAAGTGTCAGTCAGTCACCCAAGTGTCAGTCAGTCACCCAAGTGTCAGTCAGTCAGTCAGTCAGTCAACCAAGTATCAGTCAGTCAGTCACCTAAGTGTCAGTCAGTAAGTCACCCAAGTGTCAGTCAGTCAGTCACCCAAGTGTCAGTCAGTCAGTCAGTCAGTCACCCAAGTGTCAGTCAGTCAGTCAGTCAGTCACCCAAGTGTCAGTCAGTCAGTCACCCAAGTGTCAGTCAGTCAGTCAGTCACCCAAGCGTTAGTCAGTCAGTCACCCAAGTGTCAGTCAGTCAGTCACCCAAGTGTCAGTCAGTCACCCAAGTGTCAGTCAGTCAGTCAGTCACCCAAGTGTTAGTCAGTCAGTCACCCAAGTGTCAGTCAGTCAGTCAGTCAGTCACCCAAGTGTCAGTCAGTCAATCACCCAAGTGTCAGTCAGTCAGTCAGTCACCCAAGTGTTAGTCAGTCAGTCAGTCACACAAGTGTCAGTCAGTCACCCAAGTGTCAGTCAGTCAGTCACCCACCCAAGTGTCAGTCAGTCAGTCAGTCACCCAAGTGTCAGTCAGTCAGTCAAGTCAGTCAGTCACACAAGTGTCAGTCAGTCAGTCACACAAGTGTCAGTCAGTCAGTCACACAAGTGTCAGTCAGTCACACAAGTGTCTCAGTCAGTCCGTCAGTCACACAAGTGTCAGTCACACAAGTGTCAGTCAGTCAGTCACACAAGTGTCAGTCAGTCAGTCACCTACCCAAACCTGGAAAACCAGTTGCGAGTAGCAACATCATCAATACTAGCTAACCTCACACGCCTCACCAAAGAGAAGCAGTTCCAGCCATCACATTAGGGGTGAGTTAATTAAATGTTTGACCAAATATAGCAGGCTAATTTTTAAGTTGATAATTTTGAATGGCCCGCGAATGATGTTATAAATATCCAAATGGCCCTTGGCAGAAAAAAGGTTCCCCACCCCTGCCTTAGTACAATGTGGGAAAGAGGACAATACTTTTTTTATGTCAAAACAATACATACATGTCAAGACAAACAGACAATAGGAAGGAGGTCCCTGGCCCAATGATCCTATACCCCATAATCAGAAAATCCATCCAATGATGTCAGTCAAAATGATGATGTACCAAGATCATTAATTCACCTTTACCTTGCCTCCCAAATTATTCTAATGAAAACACAGAAGGTAAAGGGACATCCCCACATCCCCTTAAACATTTGTTAATTTCAAAAGGTCCAATAAGAAGGTAATTTAATTTGTGACAAATGCTCTTCGAAGCAAATCATTTAAGTTTAAAAGAGAGAACAAAAAGACAAAAAGAATAGGTACAAATTTCTTTCAATTTCCTGAGGCATCCATAGCAGCTGGTTAATGATACATGTATCATTATATCCTGGAGTAGTTCGAGGGCATAAAACAGACTTGATTACACTACAGACAATTGTTTCACAATAATTCTGGGCTATTTTTCATTAGCCGTCTTCCCTTACAGCAATATAAGGGATCATTTTTTAAAATGAAAAAAAAAAAAACTACACCTCTCATAGGTTCTCTTACATTTGAAGATTTTTAATAATTCATCATGTGAAACATCTTAAGCAAAATGTTGTTTTGCCAGGCAAAACTGATAGAAAAATAGCTTGTTTTATATTAACTGTGCATTAATGCAAATAATTGTTCCATTTTTTGTTATGATGAATGTATTCTGCACTTAACTTTATTCTCCACTGACAATAGCTATTTTCTAGTCTGCCGAGATATTTGAATGAAAAAAAGCAAGGGGTTTTTATACTTTTACTGACGGCTTCTGGAAATAAACAGCCAGGCTATTTTGTAGCACGCTACTGTAGCAAAAGAGGTGACCAGCTAAACATTACCTAGATAGAGACCTATCTTAGAAGAGTGTCAAGTTGTGTGTACTGTATATATATATATATATCCCCAAATCTCCCTTTAAATAACATAGAGCAGGGGTGGCTGACTCCAGTCCACAAGGGCCACCAACAGGTCAGATTTTCAGGATATCCCTGCTTCAGCACAGGTGTCTATCGGTGGCTCAGTCACTCCTGACAGAGGCTTCTGTGCTCAAAAAGGAGCACACCTGAGAGATATACAAACTATATTTAAATGACACTTCCCACGCCTTCTTAAAAGATTTCCTTAAGAACTACTGTACACCGAGTTGACAAGACTAAGGCACCTTGTGAGGAATGGGGTACTGGTGTCAGGTCCAACAGGATTAGAATCCACAACCTTTGTTATTCTGGGCAGTAGTGATGTATCGGGTTCTAAAAAATACAGGGTACCGGATACCCGGGGAAAAAATTACCCGGCCAGGTATCTGAGTACCCGGCCGTGTAGGTTTGGGGGCGGTAGAAGAGTTGGTAAGTTCTGGGCTACGGCGGTAGAGGAGGAGGACAGTAGGCTGCAGTGGAGGGAGAGAAGGAGGACATCAGCCAGCAGACGACAGAAGCCGGTGGCGGAGAGAGAGAAGAATGGCAGCCTGCAGAGAAGGAAAGCAGCTGGAGGTGGAGGGAGAGGAGGGGGACGTCAGCCTGCAGAGGACAACAGCCAGCGGTGGAGGGAGAGGAGGACGGCAGCCGGTGGTGGCAGGAGAAGAGGGCCATGTGAGCGGAACAGGACGGCACAGTAGGATGGCCAGAGAGGTGCACGTCCAGCAGTCTGACACGGAACTCTTCTCTGACTTCTTGTGTCTGCCGCTGCTATAGTGCGCTCCTCTCTGGTCGTCCTCCTGTGCTGCTCCTGCTCCACTCAAATGGTCCTCTTCTCCCACCACCACTGGCTGCCGTCCTCCACACCCACCAACGCCGGCTGATGTCCTCCTTCTCTCCCTCCATTGCAGCCTGCTGTCCTCCTCCTCTACCGCCGTAGCCCAGAACTTACCAACTCTTCTACCGCCCCCAAACCTTCTCTGCCGGCTGCCGTTCTTCTCTCCCTCTGCCACCGGCTTCTGCCCTATGCCGGCTGACGTCCTCATTCTCTCCCTCCGCCACTGGCTGCTGTCCTCTGCTGGCTGCCATCCTTCTCTCCCTCCATCGTCCGCTGTCCTTATCTGCCGGCTTGCATCCTCCTTATAAGGAATCTGTCTGAACATCCAGTAAGTGACATCATCTGGTCCGAAGCTACCATGGCCATCCTGCTTCCGGGCAAATCCTGCCTTTACTCTCCTGACAGGAAATCAACCTCTCATTGGCTCTCATTGCCAGCAGCTGCCTCTGGCCTTAAATAGCAGGCAGTTGCTACTAGTCTTTGCTCATTCAAAGTACTGGATACCTTGTCCTGTTTGAGCTCTCCCTTGCCTTTGTTTTGCCTGCCGCCTGCCTTGACCTTGGGACCGGACTTTACTACCCTTTACCTGCCACCTGCCTCGACCTTGGAACTGGACCTGACTAACCTTGCCTGCTGCCTGCCTCGACCCCGGAATGCACTTGATTATCCCTGCATCCCAGGCCTCTGATCCCAGGCCAAGTTCGGTGTATTACTCCCTACCTCTGCCCTGCAGATCCATATCCTGTTTTGGAGTCAGCAACAATACACTCCTTCTCTCCCTCTGGCACTGGCTGCTGTCCTCCTCTTCTGCTGCTCCTGCAATTCTGTGTCCTCTTCTCCTGCCGCACGTAGGAAGGGGGGCGATTGAGGAGGAGGACTGAGAGAGCAGGATGGAAGTACCCGGCACCAGGTTCCAGTGCCCTGAGCTGGGTCCGGGTAATTTCCAGGTAGATAAAATATGGCCGGGTGCCAGGTAATTTACGGGTACCCGGTACATCACTACTGGGCAGTAGCTCTAGCAGTGTAAACTGGGTAGCACCACTTTCACAGCATACTTTTGAGCTCTACTGTTCCAACCTGTAGCTCACTCCCCTCTGGCTTCCTTTAGAAGTAGAACACACACCCCGTTTATAAGGAGCAGCAATCTGTCGGACAGATGTTTTGTATTTCTAGGCATCAAAAAAAAATAATCTGTCTTTTTTTAGACTTATCTGCAAAAGAAAGGAACTGGCCAATTGGCTATGAATTCGAATTTCGGCAAACAATTTGCCCATCTGTAATAATGACTGTGGAAAAGATGAGGAAAAAAGAGCAAAAGACAGTAAAGTGCGTTTAAGAATGGATGGGAAATCAACTATCTCCTGTTTAAAGGGGACATTCACTAAGTGACCATAGCTTTTATCATGCTCTAATGGCTATTCTAGTGAATCACTGCAATTACCATTTCATCAATGGCCGCTTCAAACTTTCCCTCTCCCTCAGTAGCCAGCCTAATTTATGATCTTGGGCTTCTCCCATTGGGCTAACAATAAATGGGGAATAAATATACATAGTGAAACCTAAGTCTGTAAGACAAAGGAGACTTTTGATCAAATAATGACAAGCCTGCTAACCAATGTCAAGGTAAGTCTCAGTAGCAGGTCCCTATGCTAAATGCATACAAATGTTTGTGAATTCTGTGAAACATACCTGAAGGGGTTAATAAACTAAGCATATGCATATGATTTTGTGCAGTTAAAAACTGGTATATACCAGTAAAGATACCTACATGTAGGCAAGTCTTAAGACACTCACTTCTTGTAAAGTGGAAAGTGAATTTAAAGGGACATTAATAGGAGTTTATATACTTCAAGGGAGGGACTCTAAATCTCCCACAAGCTGCTCAATAAGCAGTTACAGGTGGATTGGCTAAATACATGAATCACACCGTAATAGTGTTGCCCAAAGGAAGTGTGCTGCTAGGGATTTGATTTGTCCCAACAGAAAATGTAAAACAAATATATATATCTTCACCGCGCTTCTCTCTGTTTTTTCTTCTGTTTTTTCACATATGTATAGCCATGCATAATAATGGTATACTACTTTCCTCTCTGTTGGCAGTAAGTCCTGGTAAGTACAGGTATGCCAGCAGTAGTTATGGAGGTTATCCCTCACACCCTGGTGAGGTGCCCTATGTATGGAGGGGAGTGGCTGTATGCTCTGAGTCCCTGGATAGTGACATCAGGGATGCGCCTGCCTCCTGAAGTATATAAGGCACAACACAGTTAGTTAGAGGGTGGTTCCAGCAGCTGTGGGAAGTTGTTGGGAAGTTGTATTTTCTTGCATAAGGGATTGAAGGAACACTTTGTGACCCTATTGCAGTAACTAGCGGTCCAGGTTGACCAATTAGCCTGTCCAAGCCGCTCTGTGTCCAGGGACCTGGCACAGAGGAGATCTCCCTAGGAGAAGAGGGAATACCACTTCAATACGGGAGGGCGTACCTGGCAAAGGGACAGCACCAAGAGATGTGCGGCTAGAGCCGGCAGCTGCATGGGGCAGTCTGCTACATCCCAATCTACAATAAAGATAACCTTGTTAACGAAACCCCCACTGTGTGAGTGTGAAATTACTCAACAGTGGCAGTCACCACCAAGAAGGAGTTCCTCACCAGGACCATCTCCCTGCGGAAGCACAGATCCTGATGAGGTGGAGGTGCTGCACATGATGTAAGTTGAACTCGCACCCACTACCTCAGCTGCCTGTCTGGAAGACATCCCCTAATACCATCAAGCGGGAGACTCAGGAGCCCTGTTGCCTGCAGGTGCACCACCAGACACGGACACGTAATGGGGATTAAGTAGACCACCCGGGCCAATGTGAGATTGGGGGGGGGGGAAAGCCGTTACGATTGGAGGCGCTGCTGAGATATATATATCTGTAAACAGGACAGACTTTAGCTAGGTATACTAGGAAATATGGAAAGTGTATGCTGCCACTTTGTGCTGTGTTGGGATGGAACCGCAGGAGTAACCTGGGAACCTGAGAGGAGTTAGTGGGTCTGGAGAGGGGCTATAGCTGTCCGAGTCACCTTGAGGTAGCGCTAGGGGTAGGATGCCTGAAGGGATAGCCTGTTAACTAGGTCAGGACTCCTGGAGAGGGTCTGCACTAGGCTGACCAAGAGAGGTAGACGCCCAAGTACTGCATGGAAGAAATAGAGTACTCAAGCCCATTTCAGATCACTTACTGAAGGGAGCACAGACTGGGGGGAAGGAGCTACAGCAGACACGAAAGAGTGAGCCTAGCCTGAGGTAGTGCAACACGAGTCAGATCTACGTTAGGTACACAAGGTGGTGCACAAGGCATGTTTATTGTACTGATATGGTAGCTGCCCCGCAGAGCGGAGCTCCATGTACAGTAATCCAGTATACAGTGATCGAGAAACAACCGTCAGAATGGAGGATCTGCAAAGAGCAGAAGGTCCAGGATGCCGGACTGAGGAAGAGGAACAAGCTACAGGAGAGACTTTTGTGAGCTTGTTATGGAATGGCGTGAAAGCCGTGGCTGCACCGTGTTTGTCCTGTCTATGTTCTCGGGAAAGTACCCTCGAGACTAGTGAGGATGACAGTCTTGCGAGATGGGAGGAACGAAATGGACTTTGTTATACACCAATAAACAAACAGCCAGACGCTACCTCAAATATGAAGAAGGACAGTACTCACCAAAATGGCGGTTCCCGCGTTCCCGGTACACCGCGTGGGCCAGCTGCAGAAAGTCTTGCAACTTTGCAGTTTGCTAATTGTTGGCCAGGATTGGCGGCAATGAGAAAACTCCACCCTGTTGGGGAGTTTGGCGCGAAAGCTGGAGCCGTGCCCTCATGGACTATGACTCACTCCGCCCCTGTGCTGGGTCAGCCTACAAAGCTGCGAGACATCCCCCTAGTTTCAAACAGGGGGAGTGGTCTGCAATTCCACCGGATGCCGATGGAGGAAGTAGGGGGAGGGATTGCTCAACCATCCCCTGCCCTTCAGTTGCAAAGAGCCATTGATCAATACAGACCTCTAAGACCAGTGCACCCGTTGGTGACTATGGCTGAACATTCTGAGAAAGTGGAACAGAGTCCCTTGATCTCTACCCATCCCTATTCGGTTCCAGGAGGCTTCCTGATTATCCGCGTAGAGGGTGTGGAGACAGTGGTCTGTCTCTGCCTGCAGTGCAGACTTCCGGGCGGAGCTGTGAGCAGCGAGGCTCGATGTCCTCATTGTGGACTGCAATATATGTGGCCCATGATGACGTTTGTGCCGGTACAAGCTGTGGGAGTGAAAGATTCTACCCCGATGTCGGCGGCGGAGCTTCCGGTTGCACTGTGGCGTGAGAGTGCAGGCCCCGCGGAGCAGGAATCAGGCCGGGTTCTCAAGTCAGAGAAAACTAACCATCGGAGAGGTGACCGAAAAGGAGCCCATCGACGGTCCCCTACTGGAATGCCCCGCCCGAACTGTAAGTAAGAGTCCTCGGACGAGGAGTGTGCCAGGCTGGCAGATGCACAGGACTTGTTGATGGAGTACCATACCAGTGGTATCCCGTGGCGGGATGCTATCCCTCGTGGTGTGGAGACACGGATTCAAGTGTCCCCAGTACCGCGACAACCCGATCGCCGGAGTCCCACTGCCGTGGTGACTAGCGGGTCGGAAGGAGGTCGATCCACCCCGACGCTGCGGAGCAGTAGGCTAGCTCAGTGCTCGCCACAGATCCAGGGGATGGAGGTGAAAGAAGAGCGGATCCAGGGCCAGGCTGGACTGCGTAGCAGACGGGCGTTGCCGGATGTCCTCGTGGAGGAAGAGGTCTCGATTGGGGACCCAACCCAAGATGACGTCGAAGCACGTGCGTGTACGGAGGAGGTTCCGGACGACCAGAGCGGCATCGAGTGGGAGGTGATCGCGCCTCTGCGGTCGAGCAGTGGAAGTCGATCCCCTACTGACAGACGGAGTGGGCGCTCAAGCCGGAGAGCGAGAAGCTCAGCTGCCGGTGGAAAGAACGGACTTTGTGGTGGAAGCGAGTCAGGTGTTGCTGAAGAGCAGGCCGTAACCCTGCCGATACCCGGCCCCGTCCCCCAACCCCGGCCCGTCCATCCCCAACGTTAGCCCCAAGGCCCTAGTTAAATCCCATGTCCCTGTCACCTGTTCATTCGGGTCTACCTCTAGCCTGGATATGTCAGGGGATTCCCGGGGTCCTACCGAGGAACGGACTGGAAGCCTGGACTGGGGAACTTCTGATGATGGATCGGAGGGTGGAGGGAGGATTTCCCGACGAGGGTCGGTACCCAGTGATTGTACTAGTGTGTTGGGTATCACGGGTGGACACTGGTCACAGCATCGGGGAAAGGTTACGCAATCTGAGGGTACTTCAGGGGTATCATCGGGCGGGCCTGAAGAGGAAGAGCCACTAGATTCCAACTCGGAGGAGGTACGGGAAACTAGATGGTGGGCACCACTATATGAGGGTTATGTCGCCTGGATAGACTGCACCCGTTTCATTTTAGAAAGGGTTGGGGTAGTTGACCATTGGTGGGCTCCCGGGGATTTCAGCGATGAGGCATACCTCAAAGAGCTGCGAGTGAGGTGGGACCGAATTAAAGGGGGTTTTATTACCCCAAAGGGATCTGAAGGGTTAGATGATCCGGTGGAGTCAGATGAGCCCTTGTCATGGGTGTTACCGGGAAAGGCTGGGCAAACTAAATTAACCCGGGCCTGCCGAGCTGAACGGGCCATTACAGCCAAATATAAACGGTCTCATGGGCTTGAGTACCCATATGCCCCAAACCTCTGATGAGGGAGATAGAGGACAATCGAGAGAGGTGGCTTCGTAATGACATAGAATATTACATTGTCAATAAGGGAGGAGCCATTAAGGGAGTTCAGGCTGAGCAGAGGGTTTCCCAACTGATGAGGGTTTGGAAAATCGGGCGCAGCATTTACATGCACAAAGTGGTGTATTGTAATGAGCGAGGCCTGCCCCGAGAGTATAGCGTGACAGTCACCGATGCAGTGGGACGGGAGGTGAAGAAACCAGACCCTCGACACTATTATTAGGTCCCGTCAAGGAGTGGTCTGCCCTTTTCTTTAACGCTCCCTGCTGGTCAGTGAGCGAAAGGTTCTTGCATTATTATGTAAAGGTGATAATGTTTGATGCTTAATTTGTGTGTTCTTTTACAGTGTTTCCTGGAGCAAGGTACACCAAATTTAGGCCCCAGCCGGGACGGTGGGGATTCACCAGGGGGAGTATATAGCCATGCATCATAATGGTATACTACTTTCCTCTCTGTTGGCAGTAAGTCCTGGTAAGTACAGGTATGCCAGCAGTAGTTATGGAGGTTTTCCCTCACACCATGGTGAGGTGCCCTATGTATGGAGGGGAGTGGCTGTATGCTCTGAGTCCCTGGATAGTGACATCAGGGATGCGCCTGCCTCCTGAAGTATATAAGGCACAGCACAGTTAGTTAGAGGGTGTTTCCAGCAGCTGTGGGAAGTTGTTGGGAAGTTGTATTTTCCTGCATAAGGGATTGTAGGAACACTTTGTGACCCTAGTGACGTAACTAGCGGTCCAGGTTGACCAATTAGCCTGTCCAAGCCGCTCTGTGTCCAGGGACCTGGCACAGAGGAGATCTCACTAGGAGAAGAAGGAATCCCACTTCAATACAGGAGGGCGTACCTGGCAAAGGGACAGCACCAAGAGATGTGCGGCTAGAGCCGGCATGGGGCAGTCTGCTACATCCCAATCTGCAATAAAGATGACCTTGTTAACGAAACCCCCACTGTGTGAGTGTGAAATTACTCAACAGTGGCAGTCACCACCAAGAAGGAGTTCCTCACCAGGACCATCTCCCTGCGGAAGCACAGATCCTGATGAGGTGGAGGCGCTGCACATGATGTAAGTTGAACTCGCACCCACTACCTCAGCTGCCTGTCTGGAAGACATCCCCTAATACCATCAAGCGGGAGACTCAGGAGCCCTGTTGCCTGCAGGTGCACCACCAGACACGAACACGTAATGGGGATTAAGTAGACCACCCGGCCAATGTGAGATTGGGGGGGGGGAAAGCCGTTACATATGTATGGCCAATTTTTTCACCAGCAGTATGCTCCTTACACGGAGAAGCGCGGTAAATATATATACATTTGTTTTATATTTGTATTACATTAAATTATGATCTTTCATGCTATCAACAGAGGTGAGCAATTCTGTCCCAGGTTCAGTTTGTTTGGGTTCCTGTGATTAAAAAAAATTGATTAAACATTTGAACAAAGTTGTCTGTACTTTTTTTTGTCGTTTTGTAAACCTAAATTTTGGCAAAACACTGCTAATTTTGATCAATATTTCATTTTTCAAATATTGGAAAAACATTGGTTCATGTGAGATTTTTCTCATTGCCCCTTTTTAACGAAGCTTCGTATCATTGTGACTTGTTACCAGTTTTATTTGTACAACATTTGCAGTTTACAAGTTACCTAAAGGTTTTTTACCTAAATAGTTACAGTAGGTTCTTCTTGTACATAAATTCCATTGAAATACTGCTTTTTAATCCTACTACGCATGTATGCTAGTATTGAAACATTCCAGCCACAACCCCTTCATTTTAACCAATAAACTGTTTAATTAAATTGTTAGTAAATCAGCTTTAGAGTAAAGATTTTATTTATCAAAACCTCCCTGGTTCAAGACTTGAGGTACACGTGGAGCAAAAGCAGCACCACATTTATCATAGACAAGAAATTCTATGTACCTGTTTAACTCAAATGTAGTATCCAGTAGACAAGGTTAAATTGACTCCTATAAATGTCTACTGGATGTTTTTCCTTACAGTTGTTGTATGTATCTCATGTTTTACCTGCTTCCACGTGTTATGGTAAGCTCACCCATCACATACAGATGTAGCAGATTTTATTGCACTGGTTACCACGTGGTAACGTGCAGTATTCCATGATTAGTTTCCAAATTGTTTCCATGGAGTTGCAGCATTAATATG
This sequence comes from Ascaphus truei, assembly GCF_040206685.1. Taxonomy (NCBI): domain Eukaryota; kingdom Metazoa; phylum Chordata; class Amphibia; order Anura; family Ascaphidae; genus Ascaphus; species Ascaphus truei. The sequence continues at coordinate 192,387,004 of NC_134484.1, read as the reverse complement.
TTATCATGTGATAACAGGTGCAACAATGTCTGCTGTATCTGTATAGTACTTGTAGTATATTATAATATGTAACTGGAGTGCTGTTGAAAACTGACTATAAAAGATCAAAGCAAAAAAAAAGATAAATGCACATTGGAATTAATTAAAACCCAACATTTCATCATTATTAACCCCTTTGTTTGTATTACGTGTATCACGCTGCACAAAAATCTGCACATCTTAAACTCTTGCAAATATTTCATTGACATTTGTGTTTTAGTTACATAATTTGGAGAAAGTCAGGAGGCGTTTAAGATGTGCAGGCTGTTGTGCAGCATGATGGAAGTACAGTAATTAAAAATGGTTAATAACTATGAAATGTTTGGTTTTAGAAAATTTGGATGTGAGATGTCTTTTTTTTATTTTTTTTATCTGTTTTATCTGTTCCATAAATTACCGTCTTGGTGAAGTGCAGTTAACATTGTGCAGACATAAGCATGCTACAACTGGAGAATGACAATCCGGTTCTGTATTGTGCAGCTTGACATTTTCTTAAAGGCCTTCCAGGTTTTGTTAATAGAGTTTGTCAGAAGTGACCAGCTCAATATTAATACATTGAATTATGGAAGGAAAGCTGCGCAGAACCTTGTCACCTTAAATGTTAATAATGCAATTTCACAGAGACTAATTATTCATAAAAGATAACCAAATTGTAAATCATCTCAACTCAGATGGGGGAATCGAGAATCAGGCTTAAGCAACACATCCTTTACTGATTTAACATTACATGTAATAAATACTGTACATTTAAAGGTCTTTGTCCAATGAAAGTGTACATTGGGAATTTCAACACCACACAAAGTAGGATTAGTTTATTAGTCAATTAATGTATCTATTAATAGCTTTAAAAAATACAGTGCACTATGTTCTTCCCCCAGTCCGATATACTCTTCCTGTGTCTCTTACTTAATTAGTCGAATCTACATACGACACATCTTTCATTTTACAAAGTTGGCTTGCATTAGCACTCCTTCACTTCTGTCCAGAGAATACTTACTGCTAATGTCTCCGCTGTCTTGTACTGTACATGTACAGTAGCTGCATGTGAACCATTGTGCCTTCTATATAGAGGTGCAGTAATGCAAAAGTGTTCAAGTTCACTTCACAAATGCATGTGCAAAATCATTAGGAAATTTGCTTGATGGTGAAAAGTTTTAAAAAATGTACAAAGCTTCCTTTCTTTTCAAACTTTTCCAGACCATTGTTAATGGCTTTGCAAAAACCACTAAACCATCCAATCTTTATTTTTTGAAGATGTCCAACACTATTCACCGTATCCACAAAGTTCCTCCAGATCTATAATTTTTTTAAAGAGGATGTCCGGACAACTCCACGTCCAAAAAACCCATCATATTTATCTGTGACTTGAGGGACTGAGGGTCACTGTGAAAAGTGTATTTTTGTGAAAGAATATCTGTGTGTGTACGTGAGCAGGGGTCTCCGGAGCAGAACCGTGATGATTTTAGGTCCGGGGACACCCTGACACCCGGGATACATGCCCCGTTATGAGGTGCCGGTAACGCCTATGCATTTTAATATTTTGGTCACGTGACGTGGGACATTTAAATGCATAGGAGACATCGGCACCCAATAACGGGGGGGCCTGTATCTCGGGAATCAGGGGGCGCCCGGGCCTGAAATCAACGCGGTTCTTCTCCGGAGACCCCCCTGCTCACGTACACTAGCATTAATTTTTTTATTAAAACAACTTCCTTACCGTAGTGCCTAGACGCTAAGGCAATGAAGGGGTTCAACTTCAATAGCCTGTTTATTGGGGGCAGAGGCGATGGATGAAGGGGTAGTAGACCCAGGGTGGGTGGTTAGGCCTGCCGGGAAGGTTGCGGAGGAGTTAACTGCTATGTTAATGAATGGGTTAACCAGTCCCCCTTACCCCTGCCCTCAGCCCCGGTAGGCCTAAATAGCCACCCTTGGGACTACTACCCCATTCACCCAATCCCTCTACACCAATAAACAAAAATAAACACAACAACCCTACTACCAACCACATCTATGCCAAATAACCCCCCAACACATACAGTAATACAGTAGGAAAATTTACAATTATCCAGATATGGATAATTGCTCATTTGCCTATACTAAATAAAACATTATCCAGCCAGAATAAATAAATAAAACTTGCACTTACGTCTGCCATGATTAAGGGCATCCTTATCACCATACTCCAGGTCCATATCCTCTGTTGGCAGCAAGAGTACAATTAAAAATACAATCTAATGGCCCCTAACCCCTTAGCAATTAATAACCGCTATAGTAATTAAGGGGTTATCCCACCTCCCCCACTACCGACCCGGGAGGCCTAACCGCCCAACCCAGCGGCACTATACCCACCTGCTACCCATTGATTGGCACAGTGGTACATCATACTGTAACGATGGGGTTGCTAGCCCGGTAATAAAGGGGTTACCCCCCAGCTGGCAACCCCTACCATCGTGCTGGAGGCGAGGGGTTAATGTAATGATGTGTGATAGTCTGTATGCATTCCCCTTCTTCAGCACAATATGTGTTTCCCCTTGTTTCATATGTTCCCGCCCAACTACGTGGTTGCACCAAACACATACACGGAGATCAGGTCGGGAGGGCAAGGGTTAATGGTGCTCTAGTGTTTATGACCCTTTGTTCCCCTTTCCTGCCCGTGGGGCCACCATTTGCCAGGAGTACCGGCAACCGCCAGAGCCCATGTGGTTCTATGCAAAGTTTAAAGGGCGGCTGCAACGGTGGAAAAAGGATGTGGGCTTCAAAAATTATTAAAACCCATGTTTCTATCTCCGGTTCAGTGGGGCGTAGAGAGCTGGAATTTGGCCACCATGCAGTCACCCTTCCGGCATGATTGCATGGCAATTTGCAGCCCTCTCGGACTAACCGAACGAGGGGAGTTTAAGTGTATAAGTTATAGTTGCCGCTATTGGCCGCCATGGAGGGAAAAAAGATGCTAGGTTTAAAAGATGTTTTAAACACCTGATATTCCTATCTCCGGTTCGGTGATAGCTGGAAGGCTGGAATTTGGGTTGTCATGCCTCCGGCATGATTGCATGGCAGTTTCCAGCCCTCTCAGACTAACCGAACGGAGGGTATTTCATATGTATAGTTACGGTCGCCGCTATTGGCCGCCGTGAGGGAAAATATGTTGCCGGTTTTAAATATTGTATAAAACCTGAAATCACTATCTCCGGTTTGGTGAGGGCTAGAGGACTGATATTTGGCCACCAGGTAGTCACACCTGGTTGCATGGCCATTCCCAGCCCTCTCAAAAAAGACCAAAACAGAGTATGGTTAACTGTACAAAGTGTGGTTGCCGCCAATGACTCCAATGGTGGAGAAATGTGGTTTGTGTAACATGAATTCGAAAACCCAATATTGCTATCTCCGGTTCGGTGATAGCTGGAAGGCTGAAATTTTTCCACCAGGTAGGCACACCTCCGGCATGAGGGCATGGCAATTTTCAGCCGTCTCAGATTAACCGAACGGAATATTTTTATATGTATAAAGTGTTACTGGCATACTGTATTTCTCTGCCTACTGTAAAGCCCGCGTGGGGCTCGGGAAATGGGACTCTGACTGGAAGGTTGTGTGCATGTGCCAATCACCTGGGGGCAGGTACCCTCCTGCTTCCCACGTGAAGCAGCAAGAAGTAATTGGGTCCAGGTAATTGTTATCCAATACCTTAGGCCCAATGTTAAGGGATAGAGACTAAATTCTATATAAGTGATTGCAAGCTCTATGCCCAAGGTCTTCGTAATTCTACTTGAATTGTTCCTGTTGCCTGATGAACTGCTAGCCTGTGTCCTGGGCTACTTCATCTGTCCCCTTCCTAAGTAAGTGTTATATTCTGTTTGTTATTTGCTCAATACTGTATGTCCACCTGAACTGTAAGGAATAAAATCTCTTTATTATATCACAGTCTCATTCAATTCAACCCAGATTATAAGGTGTGTATTATAACCGTGACAAATACCCATATAATATGGACATGATAAGCCACTATAGCAGTCAATGGCCAACCTAAAATAAAATCTGCAAGCCCATAAATACACAACAATGAAAGAAATACACAAGCACCTATACATCACACGAATAAAAGAACTAAAAAGCCTCAACTACACATCAATAAAATTATTCTAACAGCAAAACAGCAAAAGAATCAAAATTATGTTATCCCAGAATCCTAGAATACAATTAAAGAAACACCTAACCAACATAACAAGAAAACAAATTAAACCGCTAGCCAACAAAACAATTAAATAAATGATCCCCCTAACCAACCGTAAAATGTAATAAAAACAAGCCATCTAAATAATAACAATTTAGCCTTGAGAAAGGGCATAGAGCCCGAAACGCGAAGGTGGAACACCTGCTGTAGCTATGGGGGGCTTTGTCTGTTCTTTTTATTGAAATAAATGCTTTTTTGCTTCCGTGAGCCCTGTTTTTCTAGGCAGTGCACTGCCTTTTTTTTCTACTTGTTCCTGTTTCCTGCCTTGGTGGACTGCACGCTACTAATCTACTGCCGTGGACTACTCCTCTGGATCCTGGAATTTAACAGTGAGTTACATTGTGGGTTGCTATACCCTTTTTCTCACTATATGGGACAATGGTTGCACTGTTTATTGGTGCCTCATGGCATTAGGTACTTGTCCCCTAACCCTATTAGGGTAACTTTATTATATACTGTACCACAGTTTATTGGGAGTGGTCCTGCTGCAGACACTTAAATGTTTAAAGGACTCGTTGATTCTGATGCACTGGCATTCTACACATAAATAAATTATCCCCCTAACCAATCATAAAATGTAGTAAAAACCATAAACATAAATAGAAAAAATAACAATCAATTCTATACAAGCATTTGCCAAAAATGCACTGTTTGTCACTGTATTTATCTGTACCCTAAAGGGGAACTGATTAATACATTGGCAGTCAATAGGAAAGCAAAAACATAAAAAGAAAAAATACAATTAAAAAAACCTGAAAAAAGATAATTACATACATTCAATATTTTCCTTACCTTTAGAAGTCTTCACCCTCCGAATCCCGGCATATCAGCAAGCTCTCGACCCACGACGTCCCCCCCCCTCAATCCGGGGAAGGTGGGTAGTATGGTTGTTGTGTTTTTTAATGTTTATTGTAGGTTCTGAGGGTGGGTGAAGTTGGCATTTGGCCCTTGCTGGGTGTTTATACAGTATCTACAGGGTTGGAAGCGGGAGGGGTTAAACCTTTCATTACCTTAGCAGTATTAATGGAAGTGAGAAGGATCGATCACCAGACACCGGTATCCATGAGAGGAGAGGCGGTGAGAGGAAAAACCTCTGATCCTATGGAGTGATCTTTCACATATTTCCAATGTTTTAAAGAACTTACATGCTGTAAGGGTCAATTTTACAAGTGTTTTTCAATGTCAAATTTTTTTACCATCTTCACTAGTGCTTCCATTCTTTTCTTCCTTGTCAGGTACCACCCACTTCAGACTACTATGGATTCACATGCCACTGTTTTGGATATGCCTGTTTTTTGGGGGGAAATGTGAGTAGGGCTAATTATCCATATCCACACATTCCCTTGTGCCATATATGTATTACACTATTTTTTGCCTTCTTTATCTATTTTGGGTTGCGCTCTGATGTGGGGAAAAAAATATGCAAATATTTATATGCACCAATTTAAGGACTTGCACATTGTAGAAAAAAATTGTCTTCCATACTAGTAGATACATAGAAAATATCTTTCTCATTTGGCAAGGGACCCCTGAATCTGCTGTGCAATGATTACCCCAATAAATACTCAGGCACAACTATCCATCTTATGGTACCTTGACAATTGATTATGACAGCTTCCATTTTGTGGGTGTAGTTATATATAAGACAGCTTCTCCATGTCTCACAACCACAATTTTTTTGTAATCTACCAACCGCAATATTCATTCCATGCTTTTCGCTTTCACCCTATACTATGTTGCTGTGAACAACTGAGGAAGGGGTTCCCCCGAAAAATGTTGTGTGTTTGGCTATGAATTCATAAAACTAAATGATAAAAGATCTATTCAATTCTTGTGATCATTCTATAATGGGTAATAGAGATGTGAGAATTACTTTAAAGCTGCTTTGTGACAGTTTATTGTACGCAACTTTTCTTAAATTTTGCGTTTTTTCTAAATTTTCTCAAAAGGCCACGGATCTCAACAATGTTGTCAATTTTGCCAAACATTTGCGTAAATGTTACCTGAATTTAGATTTTGTTACCAGCACATTGACTTTTAATGTTTGGTGAACTTTGCAATTTGTTGTGTGAAAAAAGAGAAACTGGGTAACAGTGTGTGAAGATGCCCAAGTTCATGTTAATACCATAACCAATATTTCTGAATAGAAGTGATACCGGTCCATTAACTTTTAACAGTTTTTTTCAAACCCAACAAACCCATGTGAAGGAGCAGCTCAGTGAGTAAAGACATAGATTCTGAAAACAATGACACTGCGTTTGAAACAAGGGAGCCTGATTCAAATCCCGGTGTCCACTACTTGTGATCTTGGGTTTGTCACTTTATCTCCCTGTGCCTCAGGCACCAAAAACATAGATTGTAAACTCTTCTGGTCAGGAACTATGGGCTCTATGCAGTAAGCGGCGAAAAAGTGCTTTCGGCAAGTGTTGCTGGTAGGCATGATTTTGGCGATTTGCCCTCGCAGTATTCAGTTTGGGCCGAATCTATGCCGATCCCTGCCGAATCACTGCGAAAGCAAAACGCCGATGAGCCGGCGATAAATAAACCTGGCTCCCGATAACCTGCCGATAGGTCGTTTCTGCCGATATGTGTTTGCAGCAGGGAGAGATTCTGGAATACCGATCAGCAGCGAAAAGCTGATCGGGGCTACTTGAATTCAGCCGATTTAAAAAAGTGCCGATAAGTGACGAAAAGTGGCTTATCGCCACCCGGCTGCCGATAAGTTTTTATCAGCAACAAATATTGCCGATTTTTCCCCCTTATCGGCGCTTACTGAATCGGGAAGGCAATTTTGCCGAAAAAATGGCGAAAAACGGCTTATCGGCGCTTACTGCATGAGGCCCTATGTCTGTAAAAAATAATAATCCTATATGCTGCATACCACGCACCATACTGTAATTGTGAAGCAATGCCCTTTGTGAGAAAAGCGCTGTATGAAATAAAGTTATTGTTACATTTCATGAACATGTAAAAAAAAAGTGTACATTTTGCTTGGTTTGCAAACTTAGGCGAACGTTTCAGACATCTCTATTTGCAAACGCCAGCAACAATTGTGCATATCCCAATTTAAGAACTTGTACATCTTACACATCTTTAAACGGTTATACATATTTCATTTCATCAGTGACCAATTTGGAGAATGTACACATTTGTGGTGCTTCATGCAATGTGGCAAAGTTGATTTCCTCAACATGCTACATATAATTTGTTTTTTTAATGTGTGTATTTATTTTATTTTCAACATGGTGTGAAAGCTCTCAAATCTGGAAGCATCTCTCAACTTGAATTCAATTTTGGCCATGGATCAATTTGTGTACTTTCTTCCAATTGTGAGCAAAAGGTAATTTTTGGTATTTTCTATTCACCTAGGCATAAAAGGCCTGATTTAACATTGGCTGGGATCAGACTACCTTGGACTTGACTTTGGACAATATTGAATAAGATAAATTGTGTCTGTAATGTTCACATGAATGTAACAAAAGAGAAAGGCAGAACAAATGAGAGAATAAAAGGCAATTCTACCACCATAGAATCCAGAACTTAGTACAGTACTCTGTAATATTTACATACTGTTGCAGAATAAACATATAGCCCAATCAGAAAGCTACTGTAGGCCTAGAAATGCCCACCAAACCATATCATAAATTAAATGTCTCTACACTGCCTCTATCACGGAAAGCTGCAGGTAGACAGCAGCTCTGCTGGGTAATACCCTATTATTTAGGGCTATTGCTTTAAAGCTTCAGTTAGAGCAATGTCCAAGGTGTCTGTTTTTTTTTTAAATAAATCGGTTCTGTACGATGAGAAAATACTTGTATCATTTAATAAAATAAAAACAAAAACAATTTTAAAGACATTTTAATCTATTCTAATGTAACAAGCATTTTTTGTTCCTATAGCAACTATTTACATAGTCACATCCCCTTCCCCTTCTGAAACAGCATCACCTTTTTGAGCCCTGCCCTCTCTAGCAGTGAACCAATTGAATCTAGTGCCTGCCTGGTCACATGATCTTCCTCACAGAACTTTAGCTGTCAGTGCAGGAGAATAGGACGCAAGATGCATTTGGTGAACCCCCAGCCGAATATTCAGCGATTGATTACAGGAGAACGGATTGATCAGCAATTTAGCTAATCACTTGTCAGTGATTGTATTGATGGACATAATGAATTCATTTTTTTAAAACAACAGCTTGAACTGCAGCTTTAATTCAGTTACAAATATTTCCCAAAAATATTTTGACATTGAGATGTATATGTAATTTTCAAGCATATCTTAGCAACAAAACAAAAACAAATAAAGCAAAATAAAGAATACATGACACATTGTTTATCACGTTGCTTCTATACATCTTTATTTTTTTAGAAAACAAACTTTTATTTTACATTATGCTAGTTACTCAGGAGTTTGAAAAGAACCAACAATAAATTCAATTGCAGTTGTAATTGCAAGTTATTTATTTTGTTTGTATCCACGAGCCCAACTAAAATTTACAAGATGTTTCTAAATCTTTCAAAAATATATATATATTCTTACAATTTTATAAAAGTGCATATACTATGCCTCCTGAATCTGAACATAATTTGTGCCTGCACCTATTGCTCAAGCACATACTGTCCTGTAGTCATCAAACTATTATACAGTACTGAACAAATGCTGTATTCTAGGCAAAAAAAGCGTTCTTTGTACAGTGTGGTGCAAGTCATCAATATTGTACTGCTAAAAATAATGCATTTTTAATCGCAGCCGATGAAGAATATCGGGACCGGCACCAAAATTATGAAATACCCCGGTATTTATAGGTATCGGGCTAACGCCTCAAAAAAAATCATCACATTTGTTTCCATTCTTCGCTCTATTTTTCATATATATACAGTATGAAAAATAGAGCGAAATGTATCATCAGCATACTGTATGTACATTACATACATAAGCTAAACCAACATGGAATAGGTGATAATATATTATGACACAAATCACATTTGAGTACATAATAACCCCTTAGTAAGCCAAGTGGTCAGCTAGTCATGGGCTACCAGTGACTAGTAAGTCATTGATTTATTTTCTTAACCTAAAAAAAATACCCACCTGCAGAGGATGTTCCAAATTAGGACTGAATATCCCAAAACTCAGTTCCCTTTTCAGGGTTGTGAATATTCCAAACAAGTACAGAAACATTGGATTCAATTAACCGATGACATATGATTTTCTAGTCCTTTGATCTGCTGTGCTGCTCCTTTGCTATCTTCATCCGTGGTGGGGAATCTGGTCCTCATTTTATTAACTTCATATATTTATTGAACTATTTTTGTTTGCTGAGCAGTGTACTACGGTATTTGAGTGCACATGCAGCCACACATTCCCACATGGACAGCTCCATCACAGCTTGTACTGCTAGTCTCTTACTGTATATCATTCAGTGGCAGTTAAATTAGAAGGACTTACAGTACAAGCTATTTTGTTACATGCAATTTGCCTTTGCATCATATTAAAGTTTTCTGCAGTGACAGAGCAATGCAGTCTTGGGACAAAGGAGTGATGTAAGTCGCATACATGTAATATGTCTAATTCATGTATACTAGTTTAGATTCAATCAATACACATTGCATATTTTTACATTTTTCAACAGAATGAGCAAAATTTCTGAAGTGTAAGTCTGCAAATAATTACAGAATGACAATCTGAGCGTGACAGCTTTTAATAAACAAAGAACTGTACGTACTAAGATGTCATTTCAATAGCATTTTTCTTGCATGTATGTTAAAGCCTGAGAAAAATGTTAAATTATTTTGAGGTTAACCTCAAAGGCTGTTGGAATCAGGTTTTGACAGATTCCGGTAACAGGAAATCCTTTTTCCTAAATCAATTAAATGAAACATATTTGCTCTAAATTTGGACTCATATAATGTGTCCATTGTAAAGGAAGTAACATCCCTCATATTTCTGGAATTGGTTCTAGGAGACCATTGTTGTATTAATAAAACCAAACAATACACTTTAAAGTTGTAATTATTCTAATGAAGTCAGTAAGTCACAGTGAAGAAATGGGCCTGTACAAGTAGTGGGGAGTTCCCGATGTTGACTACCAAGCGTATTACATTCCACACAGCTTCAATATATTCAACAATAAGACATTGTGTCAGTAAGAAAGGAATTGTATGTAAATTAAGATAATGTAGGAAACACGTTCTTGCTGTAAATGCATACAGCCCATAGTTGTGTCCTCACTTCTAATGAGCTAAAGCAGTACACATTCCTATTATAATGTAAGTGTAACATACAATGTTATCCCTGTTTCCCGCAAATGGGTTAAATATCCAGTTCTAGCATTAATCCCTTGCAATGTTGTTTTTCACTTTTAGCAATTGCTGAATTGTTATAGTAGGACATGGGTGTCACTGAAAACGTGCATTTTTTTACATGTAGCCCTGTGTAATTTTGGGGTTACATGCCTCTCTCCTTTTGTGCAGTAATCCCTGTTAAGAGGGCAGGTTTGCCAGAAGTTATCATGAGGATTGGCCTCAACCCCCCTGTGAGGTGTAATATGTAGCAAAGGAAGTGACAGCATGCTCTGTGTCCACTAACAGTGACACAGGGGTAGGCCTTCTGGAAGCTATATATGACGCATCACTTCCTAAAGTTGGGAGTTCAAGTCTGTTCAAGTGTCTGCTGCAGTGCAAGAGTGAAGTGTCAGTGGCAGAGGGACAAGCAGACCCCACACTGTGCCAGGGCTCTGGCACAGATTGTGGCCCTCCCTTAGGGGAGAGGTGACAGAGATATCCCTGTCTCTATTACAGAGTTAGGAGGGAACTTCCTTGAGGTGGGCAACTATGCTGATGTGCGTCTAAGTACCGACCGCTATGATGGGCAGTCTGCCATGGAGTTTGCTAATAAAGATGCCCTTGATTCAAAGAACCTTCTTGGCTTAGACTGGAGTTAATCAGGGAGAAGCTGCACCCAGGGGTTCTCTTCCAGAGACTCCTCCCTGCTATCGTGGGGATCTGGAAGGGATGGAGGCGCTGTACCAACTGTGAGTACGATCTCAGCCCTACCTCCCGAGCCAGTCCTGGTGAATTCCCCAATACCATCAAGCAGGAGACTCGGGAGTCCTGTAAGCCAGCAGGTGCACCACACAACATGACATGTAACTGGGGGCAGATTCTGCACATAGGGGCCCATATGAGATTGGGTAGGGGTCTGACCGTTACATACACATTCGTTTTACTTTAATTGTATTACTTCTATTAAAAAAAAGATTATAATGCAAACTCTTCTTCACACATCTTATTCTGGCTTTGATAAACTCACATACATTGTATCTAAAAAAATCAAATTTCTAAATTGAAACGGACATTTTTGACATGAATAGCGATGGGCTCATTTTTCTCAAAAATGGCAATTAATCTTTTGTGGATTTTTGTTTTTACGCCGTCAATCCATCCGCAGATTTGAATCCGCAGATTCTTCAAATCCATCAGAGGTTTGAGGATCCGCGGAACAGATTTTGAATGTACAGTAAAAGTTGGAAAAATCCGGCAAACGTATTTAAACTGGTTTTCCCATCTCTACTTACCAATTCTTCACTAAAGATCCTCGATACTACGTAACCAGTACATTCAAAACCAGAAATGTCTTATATCACCATTTATCCTCAGAAAATCAGGCAATAAATGTTTTCCACATAATAGATCACACAATTACACTTTTAATTGAATTCGCTATATGCTTACCAGAATCCTGAGAGAATAATTTTTTGTTTTTGCTTGATTTGGTTTAGTGCTATGAAGAGATGTGACATTGGACCTGAAGTTTACAAACTAGGTAAAATGTGTTCTTTTTTTTGCAAAATTAGACAAGTATTAAAGTCAATGTGCAGGTCACATGACCCTTAATATACTGCAATTGACATTGGGTAAGAAGTACATGGGATTTTGCGGAGGAAGAGCTTTGAAATCAGGGTAAAGTGTGCATATGGAAATGCTTAAATATACATCTAAAACATTTGACAAAAGACCAATAACAGAGCACTTGTGACATCAGCGAATGGCACACACACGTTTAGCTGCCCTTCGGCTACCACCTTTGCTGCAACTCGCTGTTGTTTCTAAGAGCCTGAGGTGAAGTGAAAACAGTTGAGCTGCAAACAGACCCCCACAGCATGTGAGTGTAAGGGTTCCAGTCCAGGCTTTGGCTGGAACCCGCCCTTACCTGGCTGCTGTGGACATTTTGATTAATGGCAGTCTGCTATATTGGCTGCACCTGTTCAAGGGCTTAAATAGCAGCCCCGGCCTAAACATTGTATATGTTTCCCTGTGTTCCTGTCCACCTTGGGATCTAGTAGCTGAGCCTTCCATGTTCGTGAGCCTTCACTGTTCCTGAAGCTAGCCTGTTGCTGTGTCTAGCCTGTTGCAATGCCTATCCTGTTCATTTGGAATCCCTGTTGCTGACTCCAGACCGTGACCCGGACCTCGCCTCCTGCCCCGACCCTTTGACTGTTGCCTGGACTATGCACCACTGTCGCCAACCCTGAACTCCTGCCTACTTACTGACTATTGATACTCTACAGGACCCTATCCCTGGGCTCTGGTCAGTTACTTTGCATCCCTACCTCAGGCCTGTGGTCCGCTTCCTGATCAATGACGAGCACCGTCACAGTGATGATGTGAGCTGTTAGGCAGTACATTTGGAGTATCTTATCATTGGGCATGCAAAATACATTATCTCTAGCCCTATAAATATTTTCCATTCTTCTCTAGGGTCTTTGTCTATTCTCAATAATAGCATTGCAAGTTAGCATTTGTGCATTAAAAGAGCATACAATTCAGCCATGGCTCCAGAAAAAGTGTGCTGAAAAGTGTAGTCTGATTTGCACCATGTCCATATGGGAACATCATTATTATCAGGTCCTAAATTAATAATAGTGTGTTAATACTTTCACAAATATCAATATATAAAGTAAAATATAAGTAAGTGAAGCTGCATATTAATGAATGTATAATTTAGACTTTCAGTAGTTCTGCATGCTTATTAAAGTGGTGCAATATTAATTCTCATAGCAGCATATCACAAATATTGAACAGTGTATAATGATGGAAGCAATAATTGTATCCATTTGTAAATAGGAGCAGGAAAAATAATACTCTTGTATTAGAATCACCCAGGCAGTCATCTACAAACCCTCATGATCAGCCCTGAGTAATATCGACATATCCAAAGAAGATGCAGAATATCTTCTAACACTTGAGTTAGAGAATCGTACCCAGTAATTTTATGCAGAAAAACAATAGGTACCATTTCCTTAACCACCCTTGGGGGAGAGCCCTGTGCAATGAAGCATACGAGCAACCACCACATCTTTTAATGGTTGTCAATTGTTTTGTGAAGGTTGTAGAATCTCCCTAAAGTTTTCATTAATTTTTTTTCACACACTTTAGCAATGATTTGGCATATCTCCACCAAATGCCTGAACTGCGTTTATATCACTCAAGATGTCTAATTTATTACAAAAAATGGGGATATATGTGCCTCATTACCCTGTTGTCAGAGTCTACCTAGTTCTCACGCTCCCAGTCTCTTCCTTGTCTTTCCACTGGTGTGCTGCTGTTTCTTTCTGCCCTGGTTTTCCTCTGTCTGTCTGTTTCGTCTTGTTGCTCCTGTCCTCTGTTCTTATAGTTTCCTGTTCCTTGGTTGTCTTTGTTTTGTATCCAGACTCCTTATGCACCCATGCCCATGCTTCTGCTTCTGCTTCTGTTTCTGTTCCTGTTCCTGTTTAGTCCTGTACATATTAAAGGCCCTTGCTAGTATCTGCTTGTCCCCGTTGTTTCTTGCTCCCTGGTCTCAGTTCCTGCTCCCCTACCCTGTTCCTGCCTTCATGCTGCCGACCACTGCCTGGACTTCAATGATCCTTGCCTTCCGCCTGCCACCGAACCCTGCCTGTGACTCTAATGATCCTGCATGCCACCTGCCCCGAACCCGGCCTATGACCCCGATGATCCTGCTTGCCACATGCCACCGACCTCAGCCCATGACACAAACAATCCTTACCTTCCCTGCTGTTCTGGCTCCCGGAGTCTCCGCTGTGACACCTATATTCAATTGGAGTCCAAGGATTAGCGAAGCGAGTCATAAACCAATTCAAGCACCATATCCGGAGCCACCCAAAAGAAGAAAATGCATGTTACTATGTTAACATCCACATTGCATTCATACATGCTGTAGGAGGACGTGCGCAGAGGTATGCAAGGGAGACTTGTTAAGGTGAAATTAAATAAGGCTTTTATTGCACCTGTTCCTTTAACATATGAAAAACATCCAAACATATTTAAAAAAAAAGGGGTAAAATAACGCTTCTGTTCCACTTGGGAGTATTTCTAGTGAAACCTATTCAGTCCACAACTCCCTTTAGATAAGCATGTCTCCCAGCCCCAAACATATATCTTGATATGTGCAGATATACCAAAAGTCTTATAAAGGAAAGTCTTATCTGTTTCTTGTAGTTGGAGGGAAAGTCTTCGCTGTTCCTGGGTTGCTGCCTTTTTCCTCAGGCTATGTCAGCATTCAGGTTTAGAGGTTCTTTCCCCTGTGTCTTGCAGGCAGCGTGCTGTTTCTTCTGGCAGGTTTCAAGACATCTGCCCTATGGTTAGTCCCATGACTTGTGAAACTCAGGAACAATCACCCTTCCTGTCTCAAAGACAGGCTTTTCTAAGAAACCTAATCAGGCATGTGGTGCTGGTTAATTGACTACCAGAAGTTAACCACCACACTGCTGGATTAGAGGCACATTTCCTGTTACATACCTCCCCTGTTTGTGGGAAGCTCGGGCTTGCCACGGCCAAAGCCCATCCTTCCACTCTCATTCTAGATATCTCTGTGACTTGAATGAGAGTGGATGGAGGAAGAGAACCCTCAGTCCCGCTAGGATTGGAGCCCTTTCTCCAGTTTATTCGTGTCTCCACCCGAAGGTGCTTGAGATCAGCACTCCTCAGTCGCTCGAGGAGGACTTTTTCTAAGTATATTCTTTTTGCTACGTGCGCGGTCATGAGATTTCTTTCACGTCGGGTGCTCGTCTTATTGTAGGCAGACTGTATGGCAGCAGTTGCAGAGCGTTTAAAAACTGACCTTTGAGTTTTCCGCTCTTGAAGCTGTCTCTGTGCACTTTCCCCACTCAATGGAGTTGCTAGTTCAGCCTCTTTGGGATTAAGTTGCAAATCTTCATCAACTAGACAATTGGTGCAGAGTGGCCATCCACAGACACCTACCCACAGACACTCATCTACAGATACTCACTGCCACCCCAATAATCAACAGACACTCACACAGCTTCCACATCTGTCCTACTTACCAAAAGACACCCACTCCCAGCCCTTCTACACTCCCCCACAACCAAACAACCACAGCCAGTCCACAGCCCAAGACGTTCACCCATGGCTATCACCCACCAACAAACACGCACAGTCACCAGTGGCCACCCCCACTCTATCACACACAGTCACTATCACACAAAAGCACACAAATGGACACATTTGATCAGGGCCGCAGACCGGGGGGAGAGCCGGGACAAGTATCCCAGGTATCGTGGCTGCTGGGGGTCTGGCCTACTTGACAAAGCAGTTGGGCCCGACTTCAGGCCTATGCCAAGCATCTGAGTGTGGTGTTCGCTGGGCCTCTCTGATGTCGGTGTGTGCCAGAAGCAAGCTTGGCTCAGCTTCCGGTGCACACTAGCATGATTGAAAGGCCCGGCACTCTCCAGCGTCAGAAGCTCAGCGTGGGACAGTGAGGGAGGCCTGCAGCTGGGGGAGAGCTGGGCCCAGGGGCAATGAGAGGAGCGGCAGCTGGGTAAAGAAGTTGTGCCCAACCAGAGGCCTGAGACCATCACCAATGTAAGTCTGGATTTTATATGTATTTGGGAGGAATTTTTTAATATATGTATTTGTGGGGTGTTTTTTTTTTAATGTATTTGGTTAATATGAATTTGCTTTTTAAAAATGATTTATTGTTATTATTATGTATTTGGGGGTAGAGAAGTTTTTTTGTATTTGGGGCGGTGTTTTTTTTGGGGATTATTTTGTGGGGGGGGATTGTGTGAGGGGGCGGAGGGAATGAGTGACGAGAGGAGTTTGAGTGATAGTGGGGATAATTGACGGCGGGGAGTAGAGAGAGAGGAGAGAGGGGTGTAAGAGAGGGGGTGAGTGAGGAAAAGAGGGAGTAAGAGTGAGAAGCAGGGGAGAAAAATATATGCGAGACGGAAAGGGATTGAGTGAGAGTTGGTAATTGATAATTAGCACACACACAACCACTCTTAGGGGCCTATGTTAGTAGACTTCATAAAGATATCGCCCTGCCGTTTAATCAGCCAGTTTTTTAAAAGTTGCTGTCACAGTATTCAGAAAGCTTCGATTACCAGTGATAGCAAAATTCCAAAAGCGGGCGAGTAGCCGACGACGTGATGATCGCCTCACTCAAAAGGCCAAATCCGATGATTTGTTTTAGCTGCAGAGAGAGCTGCACAGATAGCCGCCTCTCCCGGCGCAAATCTCGCCCGAAATGAATGTTTATTTAATACAAAATGTAATACTAGTGTACATGAGCATGGCGTCTCCGGAGCAGAACCGCATTGATTTCAAGTCCGGGGACCCCCTGGTTCCGAGATACAGGCCCGTTATGGGGTGCCGGTATCACCTGTGCATTTTATTCCCCCAGTCACGTGACGCAAGACATTTAAAGCATAGGAGATTTGGCACCCCATAACAGGTCTTGTATCTCTGGAACGAGGGGTTCTCAGACCTGAAATCAACGCAGTTCTGCACCGGAGACCCCCCGCTCATCTACACTAGTATTAAAAATGTATATTAAAACAGCTTCATTAACTTAGCGGCTAGCCGCTAAGGCAAAGAAGGGGTTAAACATCAATGCCTGTTTCTTGGGGCAGAGGGGGTGGATGAAGAGGTTAGTTCTCCCAGGGTGGGTGGTTATGCCTGTCTGGAAGGTTTTAAGGTGAGTTAACCCTTCACTACCATAGCAGTGGGAACCGCTATTGTAATGAAGGGGTTAACCAGTCCCGCTACCCCCCAGAAGACCTAAACACCCACTCTTGGGGCTACTACCCCCTGCACCAATACCTTTACCCCCAAGAAACAATGATAAACACAACAACCCTAATACCCACCTCATGTAACCCCGAACAAACCCCCACAACACATACAGTTAAATACATTAATGGGCAAAATAACTATTATCCAGATATGGATAGTAGCTCATTTGCCCAATATTCCAGCCAGCATAAAGTAAATAAACCTTTCTACCCCTGTCATCATGATGGGCGTCCTCATCAGCATACTGCAGGTCCATGTCCTCTGATGCCAGCAAGAATCCAAGAAAAAATACAATCTAATGGCCCCTAACCCCTTAATCACCTTAGCGGTTAATAACCGCTATAGTAATTAAAGGGTTAACCCACCCAGGTCTTCCCAGGTCCTCCCGAGGCCTAACCACCCACCCCGGGACCCCTATACCCACCCCCTACCCATTGATTGGTATATTGGAAGGCCAATAGTACACAATAATAAAATATATACACAAGCACCTAAACAGAACAATACAAGAAATTAACGAACTAGCCAACCAATCAACTAAAGAAATAAAACCAATAGCCAACAAAACAATTAATACATTTAAACCAGTAGCCAAAAAAACAAAGAATTAATTTCAACTAGTAGCCAACCAATCAATTAAAGAAATAAAACCAGTAGCAACAAATCAATTAATTAATTCAAATGTATTTCTTTTTAACTAGCATTGAAGCAGGGAGTCTCCGGAGCTGAGCCACAGGAACCCCTACTTCCCGAGATACTTATGAGCTGATGTTTTTGTAATGGCATCATTCAAAGCTCCCGCGTCTGTTCGGCCAATAGCAAGCCGTGACATAATCCGGTGCTGCTTCTTATAGGCATTTATGACAGGACCTTTAAACAGAAGCGCGATACTGGCACCCCCTACCGAGGTAAGTATCTTGAGGAGCCAGGGGTCATACAGGAGCTGAAATGAATGAGGTTCAGCTGTGGAGATCCCCTTCTTCAATGGTCTGCTTGTTTTGCCTCTTTAAATCAGAGCATTTCAGTAGGCAATCACCACACTGACCAGCCTGTCTATGAAAACGCAATAATCTCTCTGCTTTTGAATGATAAATCTGTTGTTTATGAGACCGTGTTACCAAGGTTTCCCAGTTCTGAGTCTTTGATAAATATCACACAGTCTTTAACATTATATCCATTATACCCCTTCTTAAGGTTTTTGACTGTACTTTAAAAAAAAGTCCATGTAAAATATGATTCTCTTTTTGTTTTCTATATAAATACCCAGCCTTTTTACTTTTTCTCAGGCACACACAATTTGTTTTAGAAAGGCTGCAATTAGATTAAAATGTAGCTGATTTATATATGCGTGAGAATTCCCCTTTAAGGTTTTAATATTAAATAAAGAATAACTCACCTCAGGTGACTGCACAATTCAAAAGATTAACAAGGTTTGGCTCCATACATAACACTTCAGAACAATAAATAATGAGAGACAGACATTGTTTAATTTAATTAGCTTTATTAAAATGTTATTCTTAATCAATTTTTGCTTTGTTGTCGTGCTCTTCTTTTGATGGACAATAATTATTGTTTTAAACGGCAAACCTGTCTGGTCACATGTTGTTACATTAAAAAAAACACATTATGGCTCTAAATATTGTAGAAACTCTGATGTTGTTAAATAGAGTGCTGATATTGTGTGCAGCATGGTGCATATAATTTTGTAGGCACAATGAGTCACTGTGCCAAAGAGCTTACAATCTAATTCTTGGTGTTTGAGGCGAAAAAGGTGCTTATCAATGGTCATAGTGTGACCCAAAACTGGGATTTGAATCCGGTTCACCCACTTAAAAGGCAGTGAACTCACTACAGGCATACACCCCGCATTAACGTACACAATGGGTCCAGAGCATGTATGTAAAGTGAAAATGTACTTAAGGTGAAGCACTACTTTTTTTCCACTTAGCGATGCATGTACTGTACTGCAAACGTCATATACATGCATAACTGATGTAAATAACGCATTTGTAACAGGCTCTATA
Organism: Ascaphus truei; assembly: GCF_040206685.1. Classification (NCBI taxonomy): domain Eukaryota; kingdom Metazoa; phylum Chordata; class Amphibia; order Anura; family Ascaphidae; genus Ascaphus; species Ascaphus truei. The sequence continues at coordinate 192,367,622 of NC_134484.1, read as the reverse complement.
GTCTCCCCGCTTGCGCACAGCTTCGGTACAGGTAGAGAGCCAGTAATGCTGTTCAGGACGTGCTGACAGGCGCATGCGCGAGCTGCCGTTTGCTTATTGGGAGATATGTCCTTACTCACGAGTGTACTTAAAGTGAGTGTCCTTAAACCGGGGTATGCCTGTACTACATTTTCGTCAGCCCCGACCTCTGCTTTTTCTATTGCCCTGGACTAACGACTTGCATAGCACAGCTGAATTCATTCAGAACCTCTTCAGTCTTCATCTGTGTCGTCCCAAAGGCGGCACCCAAAGAGTGGCAGTCGTTCACTGATGTTACAGCTGTTCTGTTATCATTCCAAAACACACCAACCTTCTCACCCTCCCGCCCCCCGCACTCTATGTTTCCAGTTATCCTTCCTTACAGATTATAACTCCCTAGGGGCAGGGCCCTCCTTACGTACTGTGACAATGTATGTTATTGTATGTTGTTTTATTGTCTTTTAGACTCCAAACCTATTGTACTGAGCTACAGAATACAGTATGTTGGCGCATTATAAATAAATGATAATAATAATACTTCGTTATATACCATCAGCTCTGAATTATATGGCTCACAATGAAAAGCAGTAAATAGTAAATGTGTTCAAATGTGGTGTTTTCTCAGTTATGATGAAATATGTAATACTCATTTAATAAAGGGAAATTACATTATTTTACTAATTCCATATTACTTGGGAAACCTTATACCTGTGGGGAAACTGGGTCTGGGATACTTGGGTTCAAAAACTAGGATTCTGGTTTGTTACAAAAACCATCCAACCTGCAAAGTATAGCAGAGATAGAATACCCAAACAAAAAAAACATATTGTTGATTTTTTTCCCTAGGTTGATTTGTTGTTTTCTTTTTTACGCTGTAGTGTTCAAGAGATTTGTATTTCTTTTTTTTTCATGGTTGTAAAAATGCCCTCTGTCTTTTTTCGAAGGAACCAATTATCTTGCTATCTCTTTGTTACATACATATGAAATTATTTATAAATAGGACTTTTGAAGATTAAAAAAAGAATGCTGAATATTTGTAAAAAAAAAAGTGCTTTGTTCTCCAAAGATTTTCTCTTTTTTACTATTTATTTTTCAGATGTTTATAACAATTATCTATAAAAACACTTTACCCACACTTAAAAATACTACATCAAAACCTATAAGAATGTAAACCCCTAGCTATAGTAATAACGCAATTGATAAATCCAGCAGTGCCCATGGGAAGTAAAGTAGATATAATCATGCACAGTATTATAAAAAAAAAACATTTTTATTTATAACTTGTCAACATATTCCGTAACACAGTACAATACAGTTGAGGATGAAAACAGTAAAATACCACACAATAACATACTGTACATTCGTACAGTAGGTAAGGGGACACTGATCCAATGAGCTTACAAGGGTAAGTCGAAACATGAGTAGCACTGTGGCTAATACTATACGCATGATACATCAAGCTTGGCCCCCTGCAGATGCACTTACCAGAATTCCCTCCCACTGTCTCTGTATGTTCTCCCCATCAATTAGAGTGTAAGCTCTCCAGAGCAGAGACTCCTCTTCTTAAATGTTACTTTTATGTCTGAAGCACTTATTCCCATGACCTATTATTTATTTATTTGATTGTCGTGTATTACTACTGTGACGCTCTATGAACATTAATGGCACTATATAAATAAAGGCATACAATACAATACAACATAAGATACAGGGGGGTAAAATATGTTACCCAAGACCAATAACAGAACTGTAACATCAGCAAACGGCAGCAAATAGCTAACCCATGATGCCCCCAAAGGCAGACAACTTGGACACAACTGGTGTTATGTAGAAGAGAGTTTGAGAAAGAGTGAATGCAGCTACACAGTAAACATGTACAGACATGTAGGGGGGAAGGGTTACCAAATTCCAGGCCTTTTGAAGTTGTGTCTCTTTTCCTCATGATGTTAACCCTGTCCACGATGGCTTAGTGTACAGGAGCAGTGATTGCATATTGGGGAGACTCTCTTAGAGGACCGCTATATTGGCTGTGAGCCAGGGGCAGGGGATCTGTGTGCAGGTGTAGGGGAACTGTATTCTTGGGGCAGGGGAACTGTGTGCCGGGGAAGGGGAACTGTGTGTCAAGGGCAGAGGATCTGTGTGCTGGGGGCAGGAGATCTGTATGCTGGGGTTAGGGGATCTGTGTGCTGGGGGCAGGGGATCTGTATGCTGGGGGTAGGGGATCTGTGTGCTGGGGTTAGGGGATCTGTGTGCTGGGGGCAGGGGATCTGTATGCTGGGGTAAGTGGATCTCTGTGCAGGGGGCAGGGGATCTTTATGCTGGGGGTAAGTGATCTGTATGCTGGGGGTAGGGGATCTGTGTGCTGGGGTAAGGGATCTGTATGCTGGGAGCAGGGGATTTGTATGCTGGGGTCAGGGGATCTGTATGCTGGGGTAAGTGGATCTGTGTGCAGGGGCAGGGGATCTTTATGCTGGGGGCAGGGGATCTTTATGCTGGGGGCAGGGAATCTATATGCTGGTGGCAGGGGATAAGTATACTAGTGGCAGGGGATCTGTATGCTGGGGGTATGGGATCTGTGTGCTGGGGTAAGTGATCTGTATGCTGGGGGTAGGGGATCTGTGTGCTGGGGGTAGGGGATCTGTGTGCTGGGGGCAGGGGATCTGTATGCTGGGGTAAGTGGATCTCTGTGCAGGGGGCAGGGGATCTTTATGCTGGGGGTAAGTGATCTGTATGCTGGGGGTAGGGGATCTGTGTGCTGGGGGCAGGGATCAGTATGCTGGGAGCAGGGGATCTGTATGCTGGGGTAAGTAGATCTGTGTGCAGGGGGCAGGGGATCTTTATGCTGGGGGCAGGGGATCTTTATGCTGGGGGCAGGGAATCTATATGCTGGTGGCAGGGGATAAGTATACTAGGGGCAGGGGATATGTTTGCTGGGCAGGGGATCTGTGTTCTGGGGAAAAGGAATATGTGTGCTGGGGTAAGGGGATCTGTGTGCTGGGGGCAGGGGATCTGTATGCTGGGGTAAGGGATCTGTATGCAGGGGGTAGGGGATCTGTGTGCTGGGGTAAGGGATCTGTATGCTGGGGGTAGGGGATCTGTGTGCTGGGGGCAGGGATCTGTATGCTGGGAGTAGGGGATTTGTATGCTGGGGTCAGGGATCTGTATGCTGGGGTAAGTGGATCTGTGTGCAGGGGGCAGGGGATCTTTATGCTGGGGGTAGGGGATCTGCATGCTGGGGGTAAGGGATCTGTATGCTGGGGGTAGGGGATCTGTATGCTGGGGTTAGGGGATCTGTATGCTGGGGGCAGGGGATCTGTATGCTGGGGGCAGGGGATCTGTATGCTGGGGGTAAGGGATCTGTATTCTGGGGGTAAGGGATCTGTATTCTGGGGGTAGGGGATCTGTGTGCTGGGGTAAGGGATCTGTATGCTAGGGGCAAGGGATCTGTGTGCAGGGGGCAGGGGATCTGTGTGCAGGGGGCAGGGGATCTGTGTACAGGGGGCAGGGGATCTGTGTGCTGGGGTTAGGGAATCTGTGTGCTGGGAGTAGGGGATTTGTATGCTGGGGTCAGGGATCTGTATGCTGGGGTAAGTGGATCTGTGTGCAGGGGGCAGGGGATCTTTATGCTGGGGGTAGGGGATCTGCATGCTGGGGGTAAGGGATCTGTATGCTGGGGGTAGGGGATCTGTATGCTGGGGTTAGGGGATCTGTATGCTGGGGGCAGGGGATCTGTATGCTGGGGGCAGGGGATCTGTATGCTGGGGGTAAGGGATCTGTATTCTGGGGGTAAGGGATCTGTATTCTGGGGGTAGGGGATCTGTGTGCTGGGGTAAGGGATCTGTATGCTAGGGGCAAGGGATCTGTGTGCAGGGGGCAGGGGATCTGTGTGCAGGGGGCAGGGGATCTGTGTACAGGGGGCAGGGGATCTGTGTGCTGGGGTTAGGGAATCTGTGTGCTGGGGGTAGGGAATCTGTGTGCTGGGGGCAGGGGATCTGTGTGCAGGGGGCAGGGGATATGTGTGCAGGGGGCAGGGGATCTGTGTGCTGGGGGTAGGGAATCTGTGTGCAGGGGGCAGGGGATCTGTGTGCTAGGTGCTGGTCTGTGTGCTCCTCCTGCTCCCGTTGGGTGCCCGGTACTGCCAGCCCTTCCCGAGTCCGCACAGCCTTATTCACAGGGTTTGGGACGTGCACTATGTGAGGAAACTCCCATAATGAAAGTAATTGGCGGCTAAATTCAATTTTTCATTTTCCGGTCTGTATCGGTTTTAACAGAAAACATGATTTGTTTTGGTGTTGAACCCATTTTTTTGGTTAGAACTGAAAACTGGAATCCCAAATAATAGTCAATATGAGCCTATTGTTCTGTACTATATCCAGCATGTACCTTATTCCAAAACCCCTGAAGAATGCATTGTGTAGTGGTTGAAGTACTTCAAAGGAGAGAATTAATCTAAAACCAGTATTATATGTAGCAGGGTAGCCCTCCTAATCTCTAGTGGGAGCTGATGCAGCTATTCGGACCCCTATGTGCGGCAGCCACGTTGGTTCCCACAAAGACTAGAGATAGAGGATATCCTGGCAGGGGACAGGATATCCTGGGGGACTGGAGACTGCAAAGTCAGAGCTGTCTGGGACCGCAGATGGGAAGGTTGTGTCCTGGGAGCCAGTCAGGCTTCCTAGTACTAGGCCAGAGAACATCCCATAGGCCCGAGTTAGGCCCTGGGCCACCCTACCGGAGTATTATAGGAACGGCCATACCTTAGGAACTTGCCATTTAGCCCAATTGCCAGCGGAGCGACAGAGCAGGACGAGCTGAAGAGGAGTATCCCTTGACCTGGAGGAACAACAACGCGGCTGCCGGACATGAGGCAAGAAGGGATATTGTTGGGAGGCCCTGCATCGTGGGATCATGGATGTGGTTCTCCTTTCGCAGAAAATATTTCCCTGGTTGACCGAGTGTAACCAGGAAGGTACCCACGTGCACCACTAATACACAAAGGAAGGTAGCGCTGCCTTTACATATACATTTGGGGATTGCCTTGGTGGACATCTGTGGTTCTATGGTGCCCAAGGGATCGGGTGCAACCAGGATCCTTAGGGGTGTAATTACTCCCTGGGATAGGAGGAAGGATTGGGTAATACTGGGAGTGTGTTGTATGGTTTATGTGTATCTGTGGGGGACCCTGCAGTAAAGAGTTATTGTTTATTACTATTGTGTCTGTGCATATGTACGTAGATATACAGCAAATAACCACAATCGATAGATGGAAGTGAATCCCTAATGGGGGTTCTATCACCTGACCTATGGCTATGAAGATACAGTGCCTGAAGGGCGGGAAACACGTCAGAGGATCCAGTGATTTACTCTTTTGGCTATTATGCCTGAATAAATTGTATTGAACTTTATTTTTGCATCCTGCCTATTTTCAAGCTAGCAGTGCTCATTTCCCTTTTTAACATGTATATCTACATATGTTCTCGTGAGGAGCCATTCTGTCTACGGCGGGATCCCCATGGGTGGAGGCGCTGCACCTGCCACCCCCAAGCTCCCTATGAGCAGAGGCTCAGGCATTCTATAAGCCTTCAGGTTAGCAGGTTAGCACCATAACGCCCATTGATGCATATCTCCCTTGGGGGGGGGGGGGTGCTATATATTTATTTCTCTATATCTTTATATATCTTTATTTATAGACTGTACAGTAGCACCTTCCATCTGCAGTACATAGCACTTCACAGCGGTAATACACGTGACATACTAATATAACACATACTGTCGCGGCCACCTTTATTCTAACACTTACACGGATAATTCCGGTGCTTGTCTCCGTTGTATCAGAGTTTCCCGCACGGCATCCGCATTCATCAGATAAGCGCTAATGGCGCTTATCATTTAAAGCGCCCGCGGCGCGGGAAACCTAAAAAAAGCCGCACGCAGGCCGCGTTTTAAAATTCCCGCGATGGCAGCCGCATTAGGATAAAGGCGGCCACGACTGTAATGAGAATAAGCGCTTCAGACATAAAACTAACATTAGAAAAGGGAGTCTCTGCCCCGAAGAGCCTGGCATCTAAGCACTTGGTGACTTTGGGCATCATTTAAATAGCATTTGTATGGGAGACAACAATTACACAGTATGGTCTTTTGGGTGTGCATTAACTGCTTCTGTAAATGCTGCAGTGTATATGCAGTTCTCTATGCTATATCAGAACTACAGTACTGTATCTGAAAATAAAATCATATTTCACGTGTGTATCCATCAGCTCTGTTAGCATTTAAAATGAATAAATCCAAGTTTAAAAAAAAACAAAACCTATAAACCAGAACAAAATGTTTTGCTTTAGCAGAGAACACTTTAGGTTACAATAAAATCTAGAATAATCTTTATTTTTTAGGTGAAAAACATGCTATTGCCCAACTGCATTTCACACACTTTCCCTCTTAACAGTTCCATTCATCTGTTACTTAATTTAAATAGATTCATTTGTCAAAGATATATTCCACTATCATTTTTATGGGTGATGAATTGTTTTAAAATGTGAAGGAGCTTTGTAAAGTTATTATTGTCTATTGTAGGCGAGAGAAGAATGATGCTTAAACATAACAGTTTTGCACTTAAGACTGTGTATGATTGAAACTCTGTATTATCCAGGAGCTAAATAGCTGATAATAAAAATCTTTAGAATAACACTCACAACATTTCATGCTTTGGCGTCTTTCAGAAAATCAAAATCGCATTCATTGGCACCATTCTAATATTGGGCTGTTCAATGCCAGTTTCAGCAGGCGCATTACTAGATACAATATTCTTTTTCTTTATGACATTCATTTATTTCTGTTATCTTTCATGAAAAACTGACCTTGACGGGACTTTCAGCAAATTGAATGAAAGTATTTAAAATGAATATGTAAAATTAGGCATGCGTTGGCAGCACGGGTGCAATAATAATTGGTCAAATATATATTAAAAAAATACTTACAGTAGATAAAGCACTGACAGTGTTGGAAGTGTTGCATATAAACCCCAGTAGTATAAGCAGCTTACAATGGAGGGACACAAAGGCCTAGATTCACAAAAGTTTTTCAGTCATTGTAATATTCATATGGAAAAAAACTCTGCAGGATAATGTTTCCGATCTAGCGCGCCATATTCACGAAGAATTATATATGCATGATAACCGTGTATTAATGATCTCATTTGCATATGAGTGTTTGGCAACTCTAAGGCTGCGGTCCCAGTGTGCACTGTAGCACGCACGCCACGTGCACAGCGCTTCACCGCGATCTATGGTCTGGGACAAGACTGCAGAGTTTGAGATGGGGGGGGACCGTGGCTGGGGTTTTCCAGGGGCGTGGCCATGACCTCATGCGGCTGGTTTGCTCTCATTGGGTGAGAGCATCCCCCCAATCCAATGATGTCTCATAAGGGGAAAACAACATTCTATCCTTCCTGTGGTAATATGTGAACTATGGAGTATCAAGTGCTAACAATTTACTGTACTTCCAAATACCTTGTTTCACGCCTTCTTGGTTCAACTCCTTCTTGTTCGAAATCCACACTTAATACAAACTGCACTTGAAATCAAACGACAATTCAGTCACGCAGCTTAGAACATGCAAACTCAGAATTCATTACAAGCCTCTAAAAGACAGACACACCAATCCTCAAAGCTAATGAGATGCAAAAATAACGTTCATTCACCAATTTCATGTCTCAAAGATGCGTTATCCAATACACTGCACATACGAATTGGACAAACTGAAAGATGCGTTATTTAATGCATGCGTTCGTAACGTCCATGATCAAGTTGCAATTTCAAATAAATACATATTATTCACTGAATTACTCAGCCACATCGGCAAAACTGCTAATAAATGGAGTGGTGGATAAACACTCCAAACTTTTATGGGCTCTTTACTCCTGCACCAGATGGCAGAGAAGCAGTGCATTTGGGGTGATTGTCCAGCAGATTATTGCCTTGGGGAAGGTGATCAGGTCAGTGGACATGCTCAAAGAATGCTGGGAAGACAGCAAATGCAAGGTCAAGCAAATGCAAATGAAAGGGTAAACTATCTGACCATGCTGCCCAGGTGCGGAAGACAGGAGTGGCTCTGTTGCAGCTCACCCCTATTGAAGAGCGTTTGAGATCCGTGATCACCATCTCCCAGGTAGTTGGTCTTCTTGTACTGGTGGACACATAGAATCTGGAGTGACCTAGTAAGTGAAAATACAGTACATACAGTATATAATACACTATATATCAATCTGGTCATCTTTATACACACTCTTGAACATCAGAACAAATATTACTGTCTTATTAGCTAGATAACGTATGTGACATGCTTAGATGTCTTCCCTCATAATATTAGAAAACACTATCGTTCATGATTTACACATTACATTAAGGAATCAATCAGTATAAAATAATCATTTGACTATTTGAGGACCATATAGCTGTTCAATAATCACAATAACATTAGTTTAAGCCGCTCTTAAAGAGTGTCAGTAACTCAAATAGTTCATGTCAAACCTTATTAATCATCTTATGAAAGGTCTCTAAACAGCCACTGCACTCTGCATTTATCTCCTTGGATTCAACACCAGCAACCTGCTTGTAGTCTTAAGGTTGACTGAAGAATCTTGTTACGCTTCCATCTGCCAATGATCTCCGCATTGCTTTAGATATTGTGTCCTTAAAATAATCTTCCTGTCTAAATGCATTCCAGACTTCTGGCCATTGCAAACATGTTAGAAATAGTACTTAACATCATATTGTGACCAGGACATACTTGAAAATGAGAGGTCACTCAAAATGTCATTGCTACACTCAAGGGTTATACACAGCTGCATGCCTCAGCTCTCATTCATATGTATGTGAGTAAATGCCTTATAAAGTTTGGCAACAATTTTTGGATCACAGTCTCTATAGTACAGTATATTGTACTGCTAAAATGTTCTATAAATAAAGACTGTTCTATAAATAATGGCTGTTTTGGTGAAGTAAATCTATCAAAATGTGATTACATTTACCCACATTTTCTATGAATGTTTTTGATGATATGATGTATTTCTTTTTCAAGACCATCACGCATACAGAAAGTGGCTGAGGCTGCACAGCCTGTGCCCAAGACAGTGACCTTTTTCCTTTCAGAGGTTACAGAAGAGAAAGGCTCAGCTGCACCTCCACTTGCACCCACTGTTGCTGCTCTAGATGCATCCACAGTTGCACTTACTGCTGCTCCCAGGTGTCCTGCTCCTGTGCCAAGAGCTGATACCCTGGCTGACGCAGCATTCCAAGCACATCAGCAAGTGTTGCCAATGCAGAGTGCCAAGTTCCCGCAGCATGAGGAGCAAGCAGATGACCATGGGGAAAATGTCACGGCAGCAATTCCAGATCCTGACTCTCCTGATGCAGTAGCACAGCTGTGCTATTACCAACAGCTTAAGGCTGCTGCAGCGCAAGCTATAGTTTGGGTTGCAGGGACAAGAACTGCCCTCTCAACTGCCCCACACAGATGAACTGTCTTCAGAACTGGCGATGGAGCGCTGGCCACGCCACCCGGCGGTTCAGCGAATGAGGGCAAACATGCCGGGGAACATTATGGCTGCGCCCCCTGTCATGCCCCTGTCACGCCCTTCCAGGCCTTCCCCCTGCAGCTCAGTGCAGACCAGGAATCTAAGCTGCACGTGCCGCCATCCTGGCAAGCGCGTGTGCAGCGCCGACACCGGGGCCGCAGATCACGGAAACTGTGAATGGCCTGACATGGGCAGTTCAGCAGGGCATGGAAAGCCTGCAAGCCCCTTAAATATCAAACACACCAGCAGTCTCTATCAAGTCCCTTACCACATCAAGGGTCTTAATCTGTAGGTCACTCCTCCTCCTCCATCCTCTGTGGATTTGGCCACTTCAGAAACAGAGGCTATGCCCACATTGAGGCATGGCAGGCCTCACACAAGGGGGTAGAGTGAGCCTGGCAGCAAATTTGCAAAAAGGAGGTGCAGAACATTCTGTATTTATGTTGATTTTTGTAAATATAGCATAGCCTCCCGGCCGCTATGTCTTTTCCTGGGCCCTACTAATGTAAGCCCTGTCAGGTGCAGGCAGTGGATGGGATAATTCCTTCCTAAGGCCATGTCTGCTTCTGCAGACTTGATTAAGTATCCAAGGGTGGGCCGTAGCAACCGCCAGAGAGTGCCAACCTGAGGGGTGGGTTCTGATTGGACCACACACTGGATGTGAGGGCCTATCTGTATCCAGATCTGGCTTGTTATGAGTCAGAGTTACAGCCACTCCCCAAAGGATATAAATATTGGCACTTTCTTACATTCTGGGACACATCCTCCTTAAACAAGGAGGAACCGGCACTCCAGAGGTTTTCATACAAAAAACAAGGCATTTTAATCCACACAGATTACGTTTCGGTCAAACACACTGACAAAGGGCAGTGTGTTTGACTGAAACATTGATCTGTGGGGGTTAAAATGCCTTTTTTTGTATGAAAACCTCTGGAGGGCCGGTTCCTTCTTGTTTTAGTAGGACGTGTCCCGTAGTAGATATTATACAGGACTACCTGAGATCCAAATAAGCATGATATTGTAAGCAACATAAAGGTGAAGCGTTACTCTGTGTTCCTGCAGCCGCGTATTCAGCAATGCATCTTTAGATTTATACTGTGAAATTGTTTAAATGCTCCTTGTCTAAACAATTTAGATCTTTAGACATTATATTAATAGAAGTATGGCACTGCTGGCAACTTCCAAGTTAGAATGCTGGAGTGATGCTTGCAAGAACTTAAGGTATGTTGATTAAGACATTAGCAGAGCAACTAGTGATCCAAAAAATGCTACATCAATGCATTTCCATTAACATGTAGAGTAATGCAAATACATAAAGTATCCCACACTATTGTCCTCAGTTATACTCTGCAGAGAATGAAAGAGAAATTATAATTGCATATAAATACCTGGGGTATAATTAAGTTTGATTTATAATCACCTGGTCGTAAAACCTAGCAGCAAACAACAATGCATCAATTTGCAATAGCCTGCCCTGACCCAATGTCTGCTCTTGACTTTTTCTTATTTTCAAACTTTCTCCTTTATTACTGTAAAACTACAGTTATCTATTACTGCTGTTCCTTGGGTCCCCTGAGAAACTAGTCAATATATTTGGTAATGACTTTTAGAAAGGAAAAGCAAACAGAGATTTTCTACTGTTTTGATAAATGCACATGTGAACTCTCATTTGGATTTGGCTTGAAGAACTGTATTCTAGTTGCAATGAAAAAATATTTCCTATGAGAAAATTCAGTAAGACACTGCCCATGTTTGCCAACATTTTCGACGGAGATATTAAAATACCTTCTGCTGTTAAACCAAACCATTTATTACTTCTTAATGTCTATGATTTTGTAAGGTACAGTATGTTGATTAAGATGTAGATGTGCTTGAAATGGTGTACCCTCTCATTGTCTGGTTAAGTCATCTTCCCAGAATTGTTTGCATTTAAAAAAAATTATCCTGATTATTTTGCAGTTTTTTTTTAACAAATCGTAAACTAGCCAAGTTCTAACAAAACAAAAAAACTAAATATTTTAGGAACAACACCAAAACATCATTAAAAAGGCTAACCCCATATACAGAACTATGCATATATATATGTAAAACAGTATATATGTCAGGGCAGAAATGGCAAGGCTGGGGGAGCCTGATTTCTCTAGCAGCCAGGGGAATAAATCCTGCAGCACAGAGTGGATACTCAGAGGCCAAGAACGATTGTGCTGGTTTGGGACTCCAATATTAGGAAGGTAGATAGGGCAATCTATTGCCATGACCGCATGAAGTGAACTGTTTGTTGTCTCCCGGGGGCTCGAGTTCGGCACATTGCAGATCGGGTAGATAGATTGTTGGGAGGGCTGGGACTGACCCGGCGGTTTTGGTACACGTTTGCATCAATGACAAAGTTAGAAAAAGATGGAGAGTCCTAAAAAAATTATTTCACAGATATAGGCCGCAAGCTTAAGGCAAGGACCTCCAATGTAGTATTTTTTGAAATAGTACCAGTGCCATGAGCAAGGCCGCCGAGAGGGAGGAACAACCGGTCCTCAAAAGACTTCGGGACCACTCCCTCTTTGCCAAGCTCGCGTCACACGTCTCACATCTCGCGCCTCGCGTCTCGCATCTCCAGTCCTCTCAGTCTTCCCAGAAAACACTGCTGATCTGATTCAACGCGTTTCACTCTTGAGGAAGCAAGACGCAAGTAAGAGCTGGACCTGAGGGCACCGCAGTAACCTTAGGAACGCTTCCGCCCTGAAGCTGGATGTCAGCAGAAGTGACGTATGAGGAAGCAGAGCAGCAACACAACTCGGTGAACCACTTGCATCTCCTAGTCTGTTCTCTCCCATGTTATCTTTGTTTTACGAAATTGGGACCACCTACTGGGGGACATATGAACACTGACATCCATCCAGGGCTTTCCATGTGAAGATCTGTAAAGGGCTCCTAACAGATAGAGAAGGATCTCTGGTTTGCGTTCTATATATTTTCCAATTTGTGAGTGAGACCATTTACATACAGTATGACAGATAGGGTTCATCTTTTACTGGCTACACCATTATTTCTCATTTTTTCTTTACATAAATTGTACCATGTGAGTCACCAGCGCTCCCCCTACCAGGAAAAAGGAACTACAGACCTGTAAGCTTGACATCAATAGTGTGGAAGCTACTTTAAGGTTTAGTACGGGATAATATTCAGGAATACCTAATGGAAAACAAAATCATTTGTACAGTAATAGTCAGCATGGATTTATGAAGGATAGATCATGCCAAATCAACCTTCTAAGTTTATTTGACAAGGAAGTAGGAATTTAGACCAGGGTCATGCAGTTGATGTGGTCTACTTAGATTTTGAAAAGGCTTTTGATACGGTTCCACACAAGAGGTTAATGTACAAAATAAATCAAATTGGACACAGTAAAAACATTTGCACCTGAATTGAAATCTGGTTAAAGGATAGATAACAGAGAGTTGTCGTAAATTGAACTTTTTCGTGTTGGTCTAAAGTTGTGAGTGGAGTACCTCAAGGATCGGTACTGGGACCCCTGCTTTTTAACTTTTTATTAATGACTTTGAGGTTGGAATAGAGAGCAAAGTCTCCATCTTTGCTGATGACACTAAATTGTTTAAGGAAGTAGAATCAAAGCAGCATGTAATTTCTCTCCAGAAGGACTTAGATAGACTTGAAACTTGGGCAGATAAATTGCAGATTAGGTTTAATACAGATAAATGTAAGGTTATGCTTTTAGGAAACAAGACTAAACAGGCAATTTTAATAAATTAGGAGAATCCTTGATAGAGAAGGATTTAGGAGTGCTTGTAGACAGCAAGCTTAGCAATAGTGCCCAAAATCACACAAAAGCTGCAAAGGCAAACAAGATCTTATCTTGCATTAAATGGGCAATGTTTGGAAGGGAAGAAAATATAATGATGCCCCTTTATAAAGCATTAGTTGGACCACACTTGAATATGGAGTATAATTTTGGTCACCACTCCATATAAAAGACATTATGGAACTAGAGAAAGTACAGAGAGGAGCCACCAAATTAATAAAGGGGATGGATAAATGATTTATAAAGCGAGGCTAGCTAAATTATATTTGTTTACATTAGGAAAGAGGTGTCTAAGAGGGTATATAATAACTATATACAAATATATTTGGGGGCAATACAAGGAGCTACCACAAGAACTATTCATCCCAATGGCAGTACAAATAACACAGGGTCATCCCTAAAGTTTGGAGGAAAGGAGATGTAAAAGGGTTCTTTACAGTAAGTGCAGTTAAAATGTGGAATTCATTACGGTTACAGATAATGTTTATCCTTATCCAGAAACAAAAATATAGATGGATTTATAGCGTATTCATCTATAAAAGTATTGCTGGCTTATAAGAATGAATATACTATGGACACAACTATTATTTTAAGGAAATTAATGGGTAGATATGGATTCCAATAGGAAACACATTCACACATACACACCCTAGTTTATGAGAGTTATGACACGATAGAGATTGCTTCAATTATGTAAACAATAATTTATTAGAACAGCAACAAAATATAACACAAATGGTTGTACTAATTATACTTCCTTATAAGGTTTGTACTTATTACAGGCCTAACAAAACAATACAGTTCATCCTATCTAACAATACATTGATATAAAACCATATATATATATATACAGATTTACAGTGCACAAGAATTATGATCATAGGTACCTTGTCTGAGCTGTCCCTCCAAACTCTTCTTTCCTTATCCTCTCTTTTCTCCTAAATAACTAATACTCTGTCTGGTTTAAATGTGTTCCTAAACCCATAGCTGAACATGTAGGAAGGTTTGATTGGTTGAGGAAGTATGCTCAAACTAAATTATGTGTGTTGCTTTGAAGTTGATGGGAAAACCTAGAAATACCAGATCTATCAATAAATGTTTGGACAGGTCAACAATACTGATTAGGAAAATAACAACAGCTTCCTCCCTGAGATCTGAATGTTAATTCAGGAAACACAAGTTTTATTTTGAAGTCTCTGATACTAAATACAAGAATGTTGATTATCAGGGTGAAGTAAATAAACCTTTTGTTTGTTAATTTCTCTCCTAGAATATTTATCCAGGTGAAGATAGAGTATCTACTTCAAAAGACAGTTTATGATTCCTGCATCAAAAGTATTCCTGTAAGCAATTCTCTTGGGTAACAATTACCCATGGAGACTGTGATGGAAGATACAGTACAATAAATATCTTCAAAAAAAGGTTGGACATCTTTTTTTGAATGGAAAGGTACAGGTATACAGGGTATACCAAATAAGTAAACATGGGAAGGATGTTGATCAAGAGAGTTGTACTGTATTTGGAGTCATGAAGGAATTTATTTCTCCCCTTATGGAATATCATTGGATTAGATTTCACTGAGGCTTTTTGTTTGCCTTCCTCTGGATAAATATACTGTAACTACAAATATAGTATAACATATCTGTTGTCTAAGTTTAGCATACTGTAGGTTGAACTTGAAGGACATATGTCTTTTTTTCAGGTATGCTACAATGTAGCCTCTACCCCCAGCCAATAGAAGAGGGGCCACACCAAAGTTTCTCATTCTCTGTACGGTAGTGTATGCAATACTCAGTGGTTTGTTACCTTATTCATCAGGTTCTCATGGTGCTAGATTCGTGCAGGCTGGTATGGTGAGCAATAAAGAGATAGAGGGTGCCAGGAACTTATTTGTAGTTTTATTATTACAGGAACACACATATTAACTTCTTCCTTAGGGATGCTCAGGCAGCAGTCCCCAAAGAGGTACATTCTTCCACTTTGTGTTGCACTTATGCATTCTCCTTCTTAAGTAACAGCAATTCCTTCTTCACTGGAATCCTCAGGCAGGGTACACTCTACATAAGAGTCTAAAATATATTACCTCTGACAGAACCAAATGTTTCTTTCCCCCTAGTAATTCTATGATGATACTCCCAGGCTATTGCTTACAGAACCTTCTCATGAGTACCTGTCCATTCCCTCTTGTGGGTGGAACTTGCTCAGAGCCATATAGAGGGTCCGAACTTTAAGAGTGAACTTCCCTAGCTGTAAAACAACAATATGATGTTAACACTAACACATGGAGTTGCAGACTAACATTACTTGCATTGTATTTACAGGTGATATTCCCTTCACACGGGTCCACTTAAGATCTAAAGATGGAGAGCCATGTCCCTTATATATATAGATTTTCCCTCTAACCCTGTAGCTGGGCAAAATAAGGGAAGGGCTTAGCCTAGCTGAATCATCCCCTATAGGGCAACCCTTCTAGCATATTCCTGAAACCAGGGAGTGGCCAATTGCCTGTCTATGTGACTTGCAACATTACATTTGTTACATGAAATTAGTTACATGCAACCTACAACATACTACTAGGGCCTGTACAAGAATTAACCACTTAACTCCCCTTAGGAACCAGGAACCTAGTAAGAGAATTTAGCATACCCAAGGTGTTGAAAACAAATTTCCAATAGTGATGAAAAAACGACATGCAATTTCAGATAAGTGAATCTTCATGGAGCACACTGCATCTTCTTTAGTGGTATAGCCAAATACAACTATACCTACAGGAAAAGACAAGAGGAAGCGCAGGCTCCATAGCATAATTCTGTGTAATAATTTAATAATAAAACTAGAGAGAACCACGGTCTGTAGGACCTGCACTCACAAGAGAGTAGAAGTTAAAAGCATTTTAGTGTCAATCTCTATAGGGGTGATGTCACCAGATAGTAGTTGCGGTCCCGAACCATACAGCTGGAGTATAACATCCATTGGTTCCTGCCTCAGATTGTTGTGCATTCCGTGAAGAATCATGGCTGTATAGGCGGCTCTCTCACTCCTGCAGCATACAGTGTTTGTAAGGCAGCATGGCATCCGCGTTCAGATGCTGGCATTCACAACGCGATGATGTCACCTCGTCAGCTACGTCCCAATGTGTTTCATCACACTTCGACCCTGTCACTCAAATGATGAAACGCGTTGGGATGTAGCTGATGAGGTGACATTATCGCCTTATGGAGGAACGCGGGGCGGTCTGATCTCGCCCTGCATGCTAGCAGCTGATCGTGGATGCCGAGCTGCCGTGCATACATTGCCTGCTGCAGGAGTAGGAGAGCCACCTACACAGCCACGGACCGTGGTTCTCTCTATTTTTAATATTAATTTCTATTTTCTTACACAGAATTATGCTATGGAGCCTGTGCTTCCTTGAGACAGTGTGTGAGACAGTCAGATACAGAAACAGTGTGTGTGTGTGTGAGAGAGAGAGAGAGAGAGAGAGAGAGAGAGAACGTTACCATCCAGCAGGGCAGCAGAACAGCAAAGATAGACAGCACTCAGAGGTAAGTCATCAAAATAATGTATTGAAACAAACACAAACATCTGACGTTTCGATCCCCATAGGGATCTTCTTCCTGGGGGAGAGGGAGAGGAGAGAGGGAGAGGAGAGAGGGAGAGGGTAGATGGGAGAGGGAGAGGGAGAGGGGATAGAGGGAGAGGAGAGGGAGAGGAGAGGGAGAGGAGAGGTAGAGGAGAGAGGGAAAGGAGAGAGAGAAAAGGAGAGAAGAGAGAGAGGAGAGGGGAGAAGAGAGGGGAGAGAGGAGAGGAGGAGAAAGGAGAGAGAGAGAGGGGAGAGGGGAGAGGAGAGAGGGAGAGGAGAGAGGGAGAGGAGAGAGAGGGAGAGGAGAGGGCGAGGAGAGAGAGGGAGAGGAGAGGAAAGGGAGAGGAGAGGGAGAGGATAGAGGGAAAGGAGAGAGAGAGGGAAAGGAGAGAGAAAGGAAGAGGAGAGAGAGGGAGAGGGGAGAGGAGAGGGGGAGAGAGGAGAATGGGAGAGGAGGGAGAGGAGAGGAGATAGGGGAGAGGGAGAGGAGAAAGGGAGGGAAGGGAGAGAGGGAGAGGAGAGAGAGAGAGGGAGAGGGGAGAGGAGAGGGGGAGAGAGGGAGAGAAGGTGAGGAGGAGAAAGAAGCGAGGGAGATGAGGGAGAGGAGAGAGAGAGAGGAGAGAGGGAGATGAGGGAGAGGAGAGAGAGAGAGGAGAGAGGGAGAGGAGGGAGAGAGAGAGGAGAGGGAGAGAGGAGAGGGAGAGAGGAGAGAGTGAGAGGAGAGGGAGAGGAGAGGGAGAGGAGAGAGAGAGAGGAGAGGGGGAGAGCAGAGAGGGGGAAGAGAGGAGAGAATAAGGAGAGAGGAGAGAGGGGAGAGGAGAGAGGGAGAGGAGAGAGGAGTGAGGGAGAGGAGAGAGGGAGAGGAGGGAGATGAGAGAGGGAGAGGAGGGAGAGGAGAGTGAGAGGAGAAAGGGAGAGGAGAGGGGAGAGGAGAAAGAGGAAAGTGAGAGGAGAGAGGGAGAGGAGAAAGGGGAAAGGGAGAGGAGAGAGGGAGAAGAGAGGGCGAGGGAGAGGAGAGGGAGAGAGGGATAGGAGAGAGAGAGGGAGAGGAGAGTTAGAGGAGAGAGGGAGAGGGGGGAAAGGGAAGGAAGGAGGGAGGGAGAGGAGAGAGAAGGAGACAGAGGAGAGAAGGAAGGAGGGAGAGGAGTGAGGGAGAGGAGACAGAAGGAGGGAGAGGGGGGGGAGGGAGAGGAGAGAGATCATCTATCCATGGGAGGGACATGAGGGGGGGGTGATGTGAGATGCAAGGGGGGGTGATGTGAGATGAAGGGGGGGATGTGAGAGGGGTGATGTGAGATGCAGGGGGGGTGATTTGAGGGGGGTGATTTGAGATGCATAGAGGTTGATGTGAGATGCAGGGGGGGATGTGAGAGGGGGTGATGTGAGATGCAGGGGGGTTGATGTAAGGGGGTAATGTGAGATGCAGGAGGGGGTGATATGAGTGGGGAGGGGTGATGTGAGATGCAGGGTGGGGGTGACGTTCAAACCAAAATCATTACACAATATATACACATTGTTTATTCAAAAGTATGAGTTCATTATTATTTATTACCCCTTCTGCTTTACATGTCTATTTTGTGATTTACCCCTTTCCAACATGTGTCATCCAGATAGGGGTTCACCAAAATTGTACTAAAAATACTTAAAGGGTTCCTCCAAACAAAAAAGGTTGGAAATCACTGAAATAAGGTAATGAAGTTGTCTGTAAATGCATCTTTATTGCATCGGATTCATGCCGGGCGTCTCCTGTGCTGGTATTAATGAATATCAGCTCCGGAGACTCCCGACATCAATCCGATGCAGGAAAAATTCATTTTTATTCTAAGTCCCTCGCCCGCCGCCTTCTCACCAGCTTCACACCAATTTTTTCTGGTGAGAGGAATTTGGGAGAAAATTGCATGAATTTCAAAACCTGCCGATAAGGGGCTTATAGTGGCACACCTGGCGATGTGTTTTGGACGAGAGCCAAAAATGACGATTAATGCTTTAAACGCCAACTTATTAAGGCTTTTTGAATCGCTATAGCTATTTTTGGCAGATAACTGCTAAAAAGCCTCAATAAGTGGGCTATGATGGCTTCTAGAATAGGTCCCTATTTGTTTACTAATGCTGTTAACTCTTTCTCAAGGGCTGTTTTCCTGAGACTCCTACTGTAAGCCATTATATAATATTTTAGATTTTTGGTGAGAACAATTGTGGGATTAACAGTTTATTACATGCTTGTCAAATGCAATAGAAAATAATGTATTCATTGGGCTATATTCCATTTCTGACCACATTGAATAGGAAGGAGCCTTAGTTAGTGCTTGATTTAGGAGATTATGGTACTACAGTATATGTGAATAAACTTAATCATTCAATATACTGTAAAGCCATCTTCCCGTTGCTCGGGGACATTTTAGCAGTATTTAAATAAACAGTGCTTAAATCCAAGTAGGGGAAATGGGGCTTTGCAGCATATTGAACCTAGACCCAACTGATTTATGAATAAGGCCCTTAGCTTGGTTTAAATGTATTTAATTTTAATAGCATTTTGGTACTTTATTATAAACAATTTACAACTATTCAACCATAGTTACATTAATAAAAACATAATGGAAATAGGCAAATATTCTCAATGTCCCACTGTCACAGCCAAATTTCACTTGTCACAGATTTTCACAAAGCAATTTAAGATGTTAGAATCTTTCCATGTGGGAAGTCTGATCCGATTAAAACAGGACATGGAAAGAGTCTGATTGGGAAACATTTTATTGATTGAGGTAGTAGGTTTAAAATTATAAGTTATTGCTGCCATATCTAATAGTGCAATATAAAAATATTTTAATTTGTATTTATTTGTACAAAGCTTATCGGAATAAACTGGGATAGAATATAATTAATAATGTGATAATTAAAAGATGCAGAAAAAGTATCAACTTGGTCAAGTGGTAAATATCTCAACTGTGAAAACTGCCCATGGCACAATTTTAGTCTTACAATCTAAGACAGGCAGAAGTGTTAGACAAGGCATTCCTACTGTACGTGTGAAATTCAGGATGTCAGCACATTAAAAGGAATTTTGATTACTACAAAAAATGGTTTTTACTAATTTAATGAACGTGAGCTCAGAACATATTTTAAAGATGATTACATGCTTCTTGCATTACTTTCAGTCATTCAAAGCCATTTATCAATGCCACTGGAGTAATGCAGTCACTGAAATGACACCATTCGTATAATGTTTGTTTCAAATCTACCTATCTAGAGTAGTCAGTGTAGAGTCATCAAAGTTTGTTCAAGCAAAAATGCGGTATTTTCTCCAAAAGAAGTGTTATTTTTGTGATGCAAATCATCAATGTTTTAGCGCTAAAAATAACGTATTTTATAACGTGTCTGAAAAAAATAAGTGGAGCAGCAAATATTTTTATTTACTAAATACCACAAATATAGTCATTTTTATGCAAATCATCAACTCCCGAAATGTATCGGAAACGGCCTAACATCAAAATTAAAGCATGCATTTTATCACCTTCTCTAGGCTGGTGTTAGCTCTGTTTTGCCTATGTACAGTAAAGTAAAGAAGGGAAGGTATTTAGGACCCAGCACTTTCCTACGGCTGTACCCTTTGTCCTCACCTGGGGGATAATTAATTGGTTGCTGCCTTAATAAGGCAGTTCAAGCAGTTCCCTAGAGGCTGCTAGTTTTTGGACTGAGCTCACACCCTGAGAACGTCAGAAGCAGGGTGCAGGGTGCAGGGTGCAGGTTCTGTCGCTTGCACAGCGACAGGGCTCACTGCTGGAAAGAGCTTAGCTCTTCAACTTATAGTTAGGAACTAATAAGTGTGTTATTTAGCACTCCAGAGAGGAACTAGGTACAGTATTTTGTTTTATTCCCTTTAACAATAAAACTGATAACAGATCCTGATGTTTCCAGCCTTTCGAAACTAAATATACATCAAGCGTCACTTCTGGGTATGAGGCTTTTAGTTCTGGCATCATGGATGGCTGCACGTAGTTGATATATATGCGGAGAGGCTATGCTATGCTGTTCCAAGTTCTTGGACTTCCTTTAAGTTACACGTATGAGTTGCTTAACTAGCAACACACACATTTTGATTTATGTGATCAATTAATCTGCATGTGGACTTTGGATATTCGGGGCGTTTTACCAATGTTTTCTCTATTTACCTGCATATTTCTCCTGCATCCATGTACTGGCTGAGCCTACTTCCATACCCAGTTTTAGTGATGTATGAGTTATTCATGCGCTTTTGAACCTTGATATTAATGATAGATGCCGTGTCTAATTTACAGTAGCTATGTATTCCTTCACTAGTCACAGTTTAGATACATTTTGTTCCCGGGTACTGTACTTTGGTAATAGTTGGAAACTTTGTTTCCACTTTTTCTTGAGCTGGATTGACACACACAATTACTGGTTCTTGTAATATGATTTTTTTTTACTAGTTTTTTCATATACCTCGCTCTGGATTGTGATTATTTTTACTTGTGTTATAACTTTTTGTTCTTGATGTCTTTTTGTTATATTTAATAAATAATTTTTTTGTATTATCTATTTGGATTTACTTTGTGCCAACAATTTGAAGATTTCTTTTCAATCCTTGGTTTGTTCCTTTATGTTACACAACCTGATACTTCAACTTATTTTATTATTAAATATGGAACATTGAGGAAGCACATCCAAATGTCATAACTCTGAAAGCGAGCTTCAAGGAAATATTTTTATTCCCTCTATAAATAAACATGCGCCTTGCAAAATGTTGTTGATTTGTTGACTATCTCGAAACACTTCTGTCCCTGCCTTCTCCCTGTAAAACATTTTATTCTTAGAGAATTTAGAACCTAACTAGTCATAATCTGCAGTGATTGGAATATTTGTGACTTTTGCAGCATCATGTCTCAATTGCAGCCTGTGCTGTCTTGCAGCCTGATTTCAAATCAGGCCATATTTAAAGTAGCCCATTTTAAGTAGCATGCAGTGCTGGGGTATAAAAGGGAGTTCAAAAGGATTGAACAAGTGTACAATACAACACCTACAGGCCCTGATTCCTGATTTTGAACTACGCTGGAAAGGAGGATATTATCTATCCCAGACTGCACATTTTAGCACGTAACTCTGACGGTAGCTTTGAGAAAGGCTATTAATACTACACACCAAATATCACTGGGTTGAACTGAACGAGGCTTAGATATGATAAAATGTAATTTATTCCTTGAAAAAGGTGAACACACGAGATATACAAATAACAGACAAAATATGACACTTACTTAAGATGGAAATGATGAAATAGTCAGAAATCGTGACTAGCAGTTCATACAGCAATTTTGAAAATCACAAAAGACACGAAAATACCATAGCCATAGGCTGAGCCTGGTTCTTATACAATTATTTCACATTGAACACAACATAAACCCAGCCCCTCTCATAAATCAGTGGTGAGGTTGACAGTTTTCCTCAGAGTAAAACTCCTCCCACTCAAGGACGTTTAAAAACTGCTATTCCTATCTAAATAACTTCATAACTTCAGTTCAGTAATACTTACTGGCCTGTGAGACATATTAATACATTCCGGCACGCATGACGCTCCCAATGAGACTAAGGGCTCTATGCAGTAAGCGTTGATAAGTGTTTTTTCGCCATTTTATAGGCAAAATTGGGTTTGAGATTCAGTAAGCACCGATATGTGCTTGATTTCGGCAAGTTTCGTAGCCGATAATTTTGTTATGGCCAGTCTGCTGTCGATAAGCCTGTTTTCGGCACTTATCGCGACTTTTTTAATTCGGCTGGATTCAAGTACCAAAATCAGCTTATCGGGGCTGATCGGCACTAAGAAATTGAGATGTTATGGCCAATTTCTCCCGCCAACTAAAGTTGGCAAGTTGGAGGGGAGAACGATCGCTAAGGCTGCCGGAACGGCACTTAGAAAAAAAAATCATCTGCACATCAATGGAGTCAATGGAGCGGGGACGTATAACATTATAGTACAGTTTACGTTCCATTGCTCACAATACAAATGTGATTAGCATTACAGTGTGGGGGGCATTCACTGCATTGAGTCACACCAGACGTGTATTATTTCATTTACATTGTACTTTTAGATGTTTTCAGCATTTGCGTGTCACATTACTCATCATGTGATGATGTGTCAAGGGAAAATCCTATACTCAACTCTTAAAGGAGAACCTCACATCATATCACACATTTTACTGAACTGAGCGACAATTATTTATATGATGTTACACATGCCACACATCTAACACATACACCGTATATTCATGTTGCTTTACATTACACAATGCTTGTAATGTGTAACGTATCTTTAAACGTTCATGTACATCTTTCTTCTCATGTTTACCTGTACTTTGGGTCCTCTCTTTTTTCATGACTTTTCATCACTTATTGGACACTCAATCATATTGCATGTTCACATTGTAACCGTTGCATTACAAGCACTTCAACCTAACTTATACACACATGTACAGTAATTAATCATTGTGACACCTTTCAAACTGATGCGATAGCAACTATCCTCATTACATAAATGTATGCATATGCACACGACAATTCATTGTTGTGAACATGTGACAATAACATGGCTAATTACACATGTTGCAGCAAACATTTTACACGGCAATCTCAGGCTTTTTGTCTATTTACATGACTGACTGTTGCGTTCAGAAGTGTTACATGCATTGCACATTACACTAAGAATTTCCAAACAATGTTTGTACAAAGCTTCACGTTACATCATTGGCAAATATCATGATTGCCTGCTCAATACACAGAACAAATAATTCTTTGTTCAAATGGACACAGCTTGTGAGCAAAGTACTTTAATATGTTAATGAAACACCTTGCTTTTTACTATGTCACGTGACATCATCACATACCTATTTAAAGGACTCCCATTACCTGCTCATTCACAGCTACTCATTTCAAAATGTTGCGATTGTTTAGGAGACGGAGGAACATTCTTTTTTATGACATGCTTGCTGATGAAGAGAATAACATAGGGCAAGGGAGGGACAGAGCCAGGGACAGTGACAGGGACAGGCACGCGGATACGACAGGGACAGGGAGAGGGACAGGCCGAGGGACAGGTAGAGGGACAGGAGATCAGAGGAGAAGACAGAGGAGACAAGTTGTGCCTCGTCCGCGTGTGTACAGGGAGAGAACCCTGTTAGATGGGATGAGTGAGGAGGAGATAGTCAGTCGCTATCGTTTGAGTTCAGCAGCAATCTTATCTCTTTATGAAGAGATAAGGGGAGATTTAGATTTTTTGACAGCCAGAGGTCATTTTCCTACAGAGGCGACAGAGTGGCTGGAAGTCAGGAATGCCTTTTATAATATAGCAGGGATACCATGTGTGCTGGGTGCAATCGATTGCACACGTGTTGCTTTGATTGCACCTAGTCAGAGTGAGCATGTTTACCGTAATCGTAAGCACTACCATTCACTGAATGTACAGGTGGTATATGATGCCACGATGAGGATAATGCATGTGGTACCCAAATTCCCTGGTTCCAGTCACGATTCCTCTATCCTGAGGAACTCTTCAGTCTTCCATGCGTTCGAAGAGGGACATTTTGAACATGGTTGGCTGCTGGGTGAGTACAGATTTGGATATTGTAACACAAAACACATTTTTCTTTAGGAATGTTTTCATTGTAGAATCTTATCACTAATGTAAGCTTATGTGTGCTCCATTGATTATAGGTGATTTAGGATACGGAATTAGGCCGTGGCTCTTGACTCCGGTGCTAAACCCTCAAACTGAAGCAGAGGAGAGGTACAATGCAGCCCATATCTCTACAATATCTGTTATAGAGAGGACATTTGGCCTACTCAAGACCAGATTTAGGTGTCTGGACAGAACTGGTGGGGCTCTTCTATACAAGCCTCAAAAAGTGTCTGATATTATTATTGCCTGTTGCATTTTGCACAATGTGGCACTCAGACACAATATACAATCAGACATAGCTGAGCCTTTGGTAGACGAGCATCCCACCCATGTAGCTGCTGAAAATGAACAAACAGCCAGTGGTGGCCAGACACGCCAGAATCTCATAAATTCCTTTTTTTCTTGTAAATTAAAACATATATGTTCCTAGTACTACTTTTATAGATTAATTATGTTATATTAACAATAATGTTTCTTTCTGTTAGGACACATTAACCTTCTGTTATGACACAGATGAATATGGGTTGCACACCTTTCTTTTCTCTGCTGTGTGCACAAAGGGATGTGGCACCGGTATGTTATTGTTGCACAGGTTATATAATCCCTCTTCCATTGTAAATTAGTTGTGTGTATGTGAATACAACTGGTGTAACAAAGCAGTAATATTTAACCTTTGTGTTGTTCCTTATGCAAACACAATACACATAGTATGGCCATAGTCATTCATTCTTGCAGTATGGTTACATACAATGTTATTGTTGCAGTGTAATATGTACATCCATATGATGTGTACACCAGGCTGGTTTACATTTTGAATGTCATTAAATATACATGGTGTTGCACATTTAACACCAAATACACACTTTGCTGTGTTGTTTACAGTACTGAAGATGGCATGTGAATGTTTGCAATTTATATATTGTTCCATTGCATTTTAGGTATATCTCCAGTATGACTGCTCATGGTATGTATATTTGCTGACATATGTCATAAGATGTGCCTACCTCAATATTCGTATAAGTATTTGAATTACAAATCCAACATATTGGTCAACGATAAATGTTACATACATGTACTTTCTGTATCATGTACATGCATTTAGCTACTAATGAGGTTTAATGTGCATTGTATTATAAAATGATTACTCCCATTTCATCACATTTAATGTATGTTCCCTTATAATTTCCATTTATGTAATATAGAGGTGTTTGGAGAGAAGGGGATAAGTGTAGAATTTTTTTTACTTACGGGAGCTCATTAATCACGGATGCAATTGACTGATCATAACACTCCATGCATGAAGCCTGTAATCACAGCAATGCGTTGTACATCTTATATTTAGCAATGTAGGTGATTATTAATGCTATAAATTATTTGTCAACATTAATTAAACATTGTCACATGTGTATGTATAAGTCACCCATGTGTGTTGATGTGACCTACATGTAACAAGTGTCAAACTGTAATCAAAACCACAATTGTGTCAGAAATGTAAGTGTAATTTTGCATTAATAATTACCCACAATCACAATGTTCTTAATATATTTGGAATGTCATTGACGTCACTTCATCATTATCATGATGATAATGAACAAGTATTCTCAAAATATAAACGTCAATCACATGCACATTAACATAGGCACACTTTTTAAGACAACTGTTTGTGTCTGTATCAATTTGTTTATGATCCATGTATAACACCGACAAATGATAACAGCAGGTTTATTATGGTAGCTTATATCATCATATTGACTGTACTATTTATGTTTAGAAAGTTTAATGAACACAGTAAACTATACTTAGCTTGTTACATGAAATATACACATAAACGTACTTCATTACATGATGTTGATGTAATATTCATAACATCATGCATTGTAGGGGACCACAACATCTTGCCAATAACATTCTTTGCTACAGTTCCAAATCATTTCATCAACATACCCATGTAACAAGAAATTTTTAACTATAAATGGCTAGTTGGTTGTAAGTGTCCTTTACATTGGGAGAATGAGTGGCTCAGTGAGTAAAGACACAGACTGGCACAGAGAGTTTGAGACTGGTTCAATTCGCGATGTCGGAGACTGGTTCAATTCCCGCAGGGGAGACTGGTTCAATTCCCGATGTCGGCTCCTTGTGACCTTGACCAAGTCACTTTATCTCCCTGTGCCTCAGGCACCAAAAAATAGATTGTAAGCTCCACGGGGCAGGGACCTCAGCCTGCAAAATGTCTCTGTAAAGCGCTGCGTACAACTAGAACATACTATTATTATTATTATTATGATTACATAGTTTCGACAGTCATACGTTCCATTACACAATAGAATACACAAATGTGTTAGCAGAGTGGGAATGGTTGTTATATATAAAACACACCATGTCATAAAATGTTAGTAGTAATTAAAGAACACTCAAGAAAAATTCTAGCTGCACTCTTTTGCAACATCATTATGTTAATTAAGTGCTTATGCAATATAGGCATACACTGGCGACACACTTTATTCGAGCTCGGCTAGTCCCACGAATTCGGGTATACCCGGGTGTATTGAGGTTTGTGACTGTTTTCTGCCCGAGTGCATTGAGGTACTTTCCAGGCAGGGATTGAAGCATTTTATTCCCGCTAGCTGCAATACTGCACAGTATATATATATATATATACTGCATTACAATTCATGAATTTATGCCATCTGGTAGACACGCGAAGCATTGCAGCCTATTAAATCCTAATCATTATCATTTAACAGATCAGCCGCCTGTCAGCCAGGCATGAACCCAGGCTGGGAAGGCAAACGCAACGGGGTTTGTCAGAGGTGAGGAGCGGCGCATTCCAGGTATCTGCCAGGTACATACTGGGTATTTGCTCGAATAAAGTGTGTCGGTGCAGTAAGGGTATCACATTTTTAATTGTTTGTTAATAAGTGCTGCAAGCAATATAAAATTAGTTCCATATGTAGTATAGTAGTCGGTGGCTCCTCCTCACAATCATCTCATATAAAGTTAGACTCTTCTGAAATCATACATTGATCCGATTGTATCTTGCCCGACATCTCTGAAATACAGCAAACACATGATGGTCAAAGATGGCACCTTACTATATATGTATCCGTGACAACGCGTTACACATCTCTATATGATTGTGTAGATACACACGTCACTCAGTTATATGTTAGAAGTACAACTATACATCATTATGTATTCGTTTGTAAAATTAGTAGCACGCATAACTATGTATATGAAGTTAACGTTGGGTGTAAACTTAAAAATGTCCGCGCACATCTTACTGTGCGCACGCACTTCACGCTTGGGTCGACTAAGTGTTAGCGCATGCGCAAAACAATGCGTACGTTGTGCGTTCAATACATGTTGTAAATACCATTAAGCATAAAATATTTCTTTCTAATACAATAAAGGAGAAACTACATTCGTTCTAAACGACCACATCTGTATTCTTTTTAAACAGACGTGTGTGGACAGAAAGCACGGCCGATAACACAATGCGCAAATGCAATACGTGTGACATCATGTTAAGCCAGCGTGAAGCGCACGCAAACACTCCTCCCACTCAATTAACATTCGGCTAACGTCCACTGCACGCCCACAAACACAGACGCGCACGCATGACACAGTGCAGTTACCGTAACTATAACAAAACAACACAGCCAATAGGCTTTGACGCGCGCATGTCGCTTGGGGGCGGGACTTACATCCGTAATCCTTTTTAAGGACGCCTTGGCACATGACAAGGATCCCACGTCATACGTGGTCGACCCGTTTTTTTTTTAGATGTTGCATGATAAAAAAACAGGTGTGTGTTACAGTTATGGTAACATGTTGCTAATATGTTTAAAGGGATAGGAAATTACGTATATTTATTCCGTGAGCAATGTGTACTAATCTTTCTGGTTCTACTATATTGTAATAGGAAACAATGTGTTTGTGATCGCTACATGTTATGCAGTCTGCAATGTTACGCTGTATCCACGCATTTAAAGTAAAAATGGTGGTTACAAAAAAAAAAAACTTTTACCGCTGAGTCAAGGCATAACGATTTTTATATTTACCATTCTTGTAGAAGTAACACTTCGTCTGCCTGCAACTGGTCGCTCCAGAAAACCAATGCATTTGCATCCATGGTTGACCCAAACGCTGAATCCTGTGTGACACACATCTCCTCCATGAGGCGCTCATAGGAATCGCCACTGCCTTCTTCAAACAATTGGTCCGGAGGTAGGTTTATTTCTTCGGTTACCCATTCGAATGCGTTTGCAGCAGAAAGGCTTGGTAAAAAATCATAGTAGTTATGTTCTTGTAGAATGTGTGTTTCAGGAATGGAGGGTGCAGATATTGCAGCAGGTATCGATTCACACGGAACAGTAGTAGCGGATCCATTGCTATTGTTATTAGGAATAAATATGCTATTTAGCAGAATATATGTGCCGTGTTCCACGGTGATTTTATTTTCCTTAGCAATCTGCCAAAAACCATACCTTTCTTGTAGGTTATCCTGCACATGTTCAAAACATTCATTAGTTGATAAAGTGAATCTTACAGAGGATTTAAAATTTCGCGCCCGCCCAGGTTCTTGGTAATAAGGATACTTTGTTCTAATCAAATCATAGATTTGGCCCACGTTGGCTTTCTGTTCCGCAGTTGATACGATCGCCTCAGCTATCATCCTTTTATATCCTTTGTGTGGATGGCTGTTTTGAATCATATCGTTAGCCATTGCAGCTTAACACAAAATCTGACTGAACTTGAATGTTGTCTGCTCAGAATGGTCAAACTAGTATAATGTTATCTATTTAGTGTTTTTGCATTCAAGGTCAGAAAATGTTTCTTCTTTTACTCCTGTTTTCTAACCACCAATTGGAGTTGTACAAATAATTGGTTCACATTTGTGGTTTCTGATAGGCATTTCAGTGTGAATGCCACATTAAGCAACTTTTATCTACTTTCACAAAACAACTGTAAAATTTTAATTAAAAAACACTGTGGGTTGAGGAAAGAAACATTGAACGCTTTATGAAAATAGTGCTTACACAGTCATATAATGAAATACACAGACACCTGCAAATGTTGTAATCTTTTTTTTTAAAATACATTTCAGTGTCTATTTTTCAGTCTGGTTAACTCCCTGACTGCATCAGAGTTTAAGTAAGTGTGTATATGTGTATATATATATATATATATATATATATATATATATATATATATATATATATATATATATATATATATATATATATCTATATCTGACTCATAAATATATAATATATATATAAATATATATTATATATTATATATTATATATATATATATATATATATATATATATATATATATATAAATATTACAATATACATATGTATATGTGTGTAAAAACAAACTTTTAATGTGTGTGTGTATTACAATATTTAATGGCTTATATGTAAAGAGGGATTTTAATATTGGTGTGATTTATTTAAAGGTTTAAATAATAGAGGCTTACAATGTTGTATGGCCTTTGACATTGGCTTGTGAGCAATTGTGATTTACCATCAAACAACGCCTTTTTTTAATTGAGAAGGCCTGTAGTGTTACAACCAATAATATATCTATGTAATCCAGTTCTACACAGATCATATTGATGGCAGTAAGTAGGCCTTGTATGAAACCTAATTAAATGGTGGTAAACATGAGTGAATGAAGTGATTAATAATTGTTTAACTCCCATACTGTTATAGGCTCACAGTAAGTATCTTTCACAAACAGTAGGCCTGTATTATTACAATACTGTGTTTTGAGAAGGAAGCATTAAGTGTATGTTTTCTGAAGATACATGTATACCAGTTTAGATAGTACAAATAATATATATATATATATTTATATATATATATATATACACACACACTGTGTACATATATCCATACATACTACATATATATTACTAAACATTCACAGATATATTATTGAAAACAGAACTCATAAATGATTAAAGAACAAAATTAGAATGTTCAAGCAAGGTGAAGGTAAGTAATATTTAACACTTAATCATGCTGTACACTGACAAGAAAGATGTTAGCAGTTGAATAGATGTGTGTTTTAAATTGCATGTGAATAATATTTACATGCAATGATTACATCAAGTAACACACCCAAATACAATGTTTTGCAGGTAAGTAAATGGCAGCTTCTCTAAACATAGCAAGTGGGTCCTGGTGGACCATTACTGAGCAGATGATTAATACATACATATTCATAACACCATTCATTAGGACTGTTAACATTTCCAAAACTTCACGTGTACAATGACATACTTGAATGTTTGGAAACAACAGGTCTTCACCATACATACAATATTCATTAGATAATCTGAAGTCAACAAAACAAGGCCAAAGACATATTTACTTAATTATAACATGTATTATTTTTTTTCCTTTTGAGAGCGAGTCACAGGCCTGCCACTTTGAGTGGCCTGTGGCACTTCACGGGCAGGGCTTGTGGGCAGTGACTGATCACGGGCAGGGCTTGTGGGCAGTGACTGATCACGGGCAGGGCTTGTGGGCAGTGACTGATCACGGGCAGGGCTTGTGGCCAGTGACTGTTCATGGGCAGGGCTTGAGGCCAGTGAATGTTCATGGGCAGGGCTTGTGGCCAGTGACTGTTCACGGGCAGGGCTTGTGGCCAGTGACTGTTCACGGGCAGGGCTTGTGGGCAGTGACTGTTCACGGGCAGGGCTTGTGGGCAGTGACTGTTCACGGGCAGGGCTTGTGGCCAGTGACTGATCACGGAAAGGGCTTGTGCACACTGACATATGTGAGCAAGTTGGTAGACAGTGCACAACTGATGGTTGGTCCGTTTCATGTTTGGTTTTTTTTGTTTGTGTCCAAAAACTGGTCTGTAGTAACTGCTTGTACTTCTTTGTTTTTGCCGCCTCCTTTGTAGGTGTCAGCTCCAGAATTTCTACAGATGGCAGCGGTAGGATGTTGTCAGGAACATGCACAGAACTTTCTGCTACTTTACCGGTAACATCCCGACCTGGGGAATGAACATCAGATGCATGGGGTGAAAAATGACCACCATGTAAAGATCCTTCCTGTGATGTGTTAAAGTTGAAATTTGGTACTGTAGTCATTCTCAAGTAATTAGCTTGGGTTTGCTGAACAACTAATGCTTCTAATGACGTGTTTATTTTTTGCAATTGTTTAGGCACTTCAATGAAGACTCTGTGGAGATGTGCCAATTGTGATATCGTTTCTTC
The DNA here is from genome assembly GCF_040206685.1 of Ascaphus truei. Lineage (NCBI taxonomy): Eukaryota > Metazoa > Chordata > Amphibia > Anura > Ascaphidae > Ascaphus > Ascaphus truei. The sequence goes on along the minus strand of NC_134484.1, from coordinate 192,335,715 downwards.
CTGCAGTGATATCATCCTTTCGTACACTGTCATCAGATCAGAATGGCGACGATTTTCAGCTTCAACAATTTTTCCCTCAGAAGCTACTATTGCATCGTATGTGTTAGTTGATGGACGATTTGGCTGTGTAACTGTTTCAATGGGAACCTCTTCATGGTCACTTGATTGTATTTCTGTGTCTATGGCGGCATCATCATCATCTTCATCATCATGTTCTAAAAATAAATGTACACATTATGAAATGGCATGTTAATCTCTGCTGTTTTACTATGTAATTATACTGTGTCATAAGTAACACCTAACATGTTTCCATACGTTTTATAACGTCACATTAAAAACTACCTTGACTTACGAATAATGTTTGGACTGAGTATGAAATATGAATGAATGAAAAGTTGCTCTAAATATGAATGAATGAAAAGTTGCTCTAAACTCACAACTCCTACATGATACTTAACATCACAAACACAATACATGTTGTCTTAAACTTCATTTTCACTGACACTAAGTAATCCTATTTAAAGAACATGTGCAAAACAAATAATGAACATGACAACATAACATATAGAAGTGCACATATTATATGGCCACCACCTCATACACTCACCTTCTAGGTGTGTTGAGCTGCATGACCCAGGTGAAGACACTTGTTACGTCTCAGGTGACACATGTCCTCCAGGGGCAACTATATATAACAATAACATCAGTTGTACATTTACATGTGTAAATATTGAACAAACAGTTATTGTATGGTCTGTATTTATGAGTAACTAACAGCATCAGTTCCTTAACCGAAAATGTGTGTGTGAATGTGAACATAAATAGTTGTAATAACAATGTACATGCCTGTGTACTTAGAACTTTTGAGTTCCCTAACATACAACATACTATGTTTCTGCAGTAATGCGTTAGGATAAATTGATTAAATTTGTACATACAAATCATATGTTGTGTAGTCATATCAGTATCATAATGTACATAACTATCATGAGATGAACATTCACAATGGTTATCATGAAGGTGGTCATATTGCAAAAAGATTCGTTTTTGGTAGAGGATATGTGTGGTACATTAATAGAAGCTGTGGCACACCTGAATGTGGCTGTCACTCAACAACACAACACATGCAGTGTGTGATAATGTGTTGTTGATATCAGTTCAACTATATATATGAGTGAACGAATGTGTGACGTACGGTTTCATAACTAATGACTTGTTGGGGGATTTAGTACCTAGAGTTAAGCTTTCAAATGAGTGTGATTACCTTCAGTTTTGCTAGTCAGGTTGTAAGAACGGTATTCCCTTCCCCAAAAACCCTAATCAGGCAGAGCTTTCAATTACTTCAAACAGGTGAAAATGGTGTGAACTAAGTTGACCATAAGATGACCCTGTAATTTGGGTGTGTGCTGAACCCCAACCCCTCAGTTGATGTGTATGCTGTGATGACATATTCATTGCAGCTGCTTTAACACAATGGTAGAGGAGCTAAATAGTCGTCTGCAGTGTGCAAGTTATGAACACAATGACATAACATATGCTACGTGTGCCTCATTATGCTGTCTGTATATGACATCAAGCAAAAATGGACCTTTTCATAAACAACTATACATTTGTTAGTGCAAGTTATGTTTGTAGGCCGTTGCATGCAATATATTCGATGCATGATTAGAATAGGCAGTAATGTCGTGTTTGTAGGAGTAAAATAAATAATATACACATTAATATTACACATATTTATGTTCTGTACCTGTAGCTAGTAATAATTTCTCATTAGCATGTGTTACACATGTGTACTACCCTGTTGTTCCCCATCTTCGCCCACCATCAATTGCTTCCAATGCAGCAATGCATTTTGGGAATTCACATGTAAATGACCACGCAATGGCACGTGGTATATTAGTTACTGCTTTTAGTAGGACTACAACATATATGTCTATTTTGAGATATATATATATAGAGAAACAGACATATACATATATAGATGTAGGTATGCTTATATTGTGAAGACAGTATAAAAAGCAGCGGAAATATGTAAAATAACTGTAAGCAACGACACGCCTAGTACAGTAATATTTCTCACCTGGTGGAAATTGTGAGGGATAAATTCCGATGTCCCGGTCACCGGCCACGCCCTCCACGACGACGGGAAGTAATTTTCCCCGAAGCAGCTCCTCCAATGGAGTTAATATCAGACGTTGTGGTGGCGGGCCACCTCCAGTGCCAGAAGCATGCATGCGTTGGTCTTGTATTTTCTTTTTCAATTTTGACCTAATATCGTCAAATCTTTTGCGACAATTCAGCTTGTCCCTGACACGTTTCCCGCACGCATTGACACCAATTATTATTGTGTCCCACATTTCATTTTTGCTTGATGAACTTGTCCGCGCTTGAAATACAAACAAAATATATGACGTTAATTCATAATAATAGAAACACCAGTTACCTACACTGCAAGCTGTTCCAAGAGATATCAAACATGCTGTTTTAGGTGTAATATGTGAATCACATGAGCATTCACTACTAAACCTAGACATGTAAGCAAGCTTGAATTAATATTGTATGCAGTTATCGCAAATTGAACGCCTGTGTTTAGTTGTCCTTGTAACGCATGATAAAAAGCTGTGTTTCCACAATAATTTACATAGACAGATATTCTGAACCCATATTTGCATATTAACAAAACTCACATGACCTAGGATCACATGTATTTGAAGAATAAATGGAAAGGTACACTTACCTACTAAATGTCCATAGAGACTGTCATAGTGCTCCAGAATCCCAGTGACAAGAGCCCTATTTTCCTGGTCATTGAAGCGAGGATTACGTGGCTTCTCCACACGTTTCTTCCGAGCAGGTTTAGGCTCAGAGCTTGGCTGCTGCTGACTGGACTCTCCTTGTTCCAATGGAAGAGACTCCAAAAGCTGGCCACCAGCAAGCACGCCACCACCAGACACCCCATCAGCAACTGAGCCACCAGCAGCACTCCCACTCCCACCAACAGCACTCGCACTCCTAGCACCAGCACTCCCACTCCCAGAAATAGCACTCCCACTCCCAGCAACAGCACTCCCACTCCCAGCAACAGCACTCGCAGCAACAGCACTCCCACTCCCAGCAACAGCACTCGCACTCCCAGCAACAGCACTCCCACTCCCAGCAACAGCACTCGCACTCCCAGCAACAGCACTCCCACTCCCAGCAACAGTACTCGCACTCATAGCAACATCACTCCCCTGAACAGTACGTTCACTCTGATGCGTACTCGCTCGAGTAGCACTACCACTCACACCAGCATCACTCTTCCCACGCTTTGCGGGCATACTTACAGCACTCACAAAAAACAGAAAACAAATGTACAGCCAATCACACGAAACACTTCCACATATAAAACAAGACAAAGATGTAAACAAAACAACAAAGGACAAAGCTTTCCCAATACACAACAAGTCTCTCAGTCAATATGCAAATATTAAATCGCCCAGCTCTGTGCGTCTCTCTCTCTCTCACTCCCAACAACACAGAGAATGATTAACAGTACATGTTGCCTTTAAATATGGCGTGCTATCCAATACATGCTGGCTTTGCCTGATTCAGCAAGATTTTTGATTGGCGAACGTAACAGCACCCCGCCACGCACGCCGATACACCTGTGTGTGATCGGCAAATCATCGTGAGAGTGGGCGGATATGTTTTCGTCTTGATTTTGAAGGGATTCGGCACTTACTGCATACGGAGAGGGAAAATCGCCAATAACATGCCTAATTGGTAAGCTTGCCGATTTCACATATTCGTCGCTTACTGCATGAGGCCCTAAATATTACCGTGTAATACTAAAATTAAGAGAGATAGTAATATCTGTCTCTTAGTACCTGCTAGACTTCATGTGTCTGTAAGCATTATTTGCGGCTCGGTCCCCTGGTTACACATATGTAACTCTTAGCATGTTCAGCCGAGGACATCTCATAATATTCTTATATTTAATAAGGTCACTCATTCTGAGATCTCCTTGCGTAAACGCACCCCTAGCCCCCATCAAGAAATCCTTTGAAGCTGGGCTGTGTGTAGTGAACATTTGTCACCGGTGCTATATTTCACACCCAATGCCCCAGCCTGGGTCCAAGCTGTCTCTGCCAGCAATATGTGTTAACATACACCAAACCCTCTCTGTACTTTTCACACCCAACTTCAATCAAGTCTGTTGAAGCCCAGATATTTCTGAAAAGACCCCACACAATTGTATTTTCCTAAACTGTAGCTCATTAACCCCTTAAGCCTCCCGCATCAATCCCAGTGTATGTGTTGGTGCAACACTGGAACAGAAACAATACATTTTTACAGGGGCATATACATTAGGATGCTGAAGCAAGGTAAAAACACATTACTGGACCCCAGTCCAGTTAACCCCTTGCTTCCCAGGTGAGAGTAGAGGGTGGCCAAATGGGGTGTAACCCCTTTAATCCCAGGCCAAATCCCCTCTCACTTGACAGTAACTATTGCTGTGATGCCGATTTTACTATTCATATTTGCTATGACCTCACTTCTTCCCAAATTACATACTTCTTTCAACCTGCCTCATTATGGGGTCTATGCAGTAATCGTCGATAAGTCTCTTATAGAGCACTTATCGGCCAAAATGCCTACTCAGTTTCATTAAGCCTCTATAAAGGGGCGATAACGACCGTTTTCTCCGAATAAACTTTTGTACAAAATCAAATCGCCGACTGAGCGTCATTAAGCCACTTATCAACACTTTTCAGAATGTTCATAAACACGCGCGATTCTAGTAGCCACGAGTAGGCTATCGCCGCCTATAGATGCCTATCGCGACCCTAGCATGGTTATTTTCTTCCCAAATCCAAATGCCAGAAAAAGTTGGCAGATTCGTGGGGAGAAGCATCGATGAGCGGCGATACGGGACTTTCTTTCGTGGGAACTAAATCCCCAATCTGATTAGTTGTTGTATACCATGTGACTCCCTTTGGATGATGTCACATACTTGACCTAGAATGACTCCTTCACGTGGTGTACAACAACCAATCAGATTGAGGAATTGGTTCCCACGATCTGATTGGCTGAAATACCATGGGTCGCCGGCCATGTTGGATTTAGTGTCGTCATCTTAAAGGCAAATGAAGTACAGCCATTCTGATTGGCTGGCATCATTCCCTTTAAGTGACGTCATAAAAAAAAATTAAAGTCGGCACATGGTTTAAACAGCCAATCTGATGGCTGTTAAACCGGTTCTTGCCAAAATGTGACATCACAAGCCCTATTTACGGCCGCGACCCCTCATTTGAGCCCAAGATGATGACAAGGCAACATCGGTTGGGATCATCCATGGGGCTTTTTGGATTAAAAGAAGAAGATAGAAGATAAAGACGATCAAGAAATAGTGACAGATGAAGAAGATAGAAGAAGCTGATTAAAGAAAGAAGATTTGGGTACCTGAACCAGATTTTCATGGCGGATGGCATCAGATGCTGTTTGAGGCCTTCAAGGTACGTGAGCTTCCTGTTTCCCCGGTAGTCGGGCACTTCTAATGGTAAGTAATATATTGAATGTTTGTAAATGTATTTTTTTTACAGGTTTTTACATAGTATGTGTTTTTTGATTTTTTTTTTTTTTGCACATTGACTGACAATATATTAATCTGTACCACTTTAGAGTACAGATCAATACATTATTAGGACAATATTTTGGGGGCATTTCTGACTTTCTATTGCTGTTGTTTTTTTCAATGTCAATTTATTATGTGGATGTCATTGTATGGTATTTTCTGCTTTATTGAAATTAAATGTTGGCGATTGCTTTTCGTTTTTTAATTAATGATGTATTGTGTTGGCTAATGCGTTTAATGGTTGTTTCTGATATTTTTTGAATGTATTATTTTGTAGTTTGTTTCAATTAATTCATTATGGTTGTATTAATTAATTGTTTGATTGGTTACTGTTACTATTAATTTCGAGATTGTTTAGTAATTAATTGGTTTGATTGGTTACTGTTTGAAATAATTCTGAGTTGTTTGATTAATTAATTGTTTTGATTGTTTAATGGTTCCATTAATTCATTGTTGATCTGGTTATTGCTTGTATTAATTGGATTAGCTGGCTAATGTTTTTATTTAGTGAAGTGTTTTTTTTAAAGTTTTTTAATGTTTTATTATTGTGTGTTTTGTGCATTAATGTATTGTGATTAAGGTGCCCATTGAGTGCTATAGTGGCTTATAATGCCCATATTATTATATGGGTATAATGTACCACTATACTACTCAATGGGTACAGGGTGGGTATAGTGGGTACGGGGAGGGTGGTTAGGCCTCCCGATTGGGTAACGGGGCAGGGTGGGTTAACCCCTTAATGACTAAAGCGGTTATTAACCGCTAAGGTGATTAAGGGGTTAGGGGCCATTAGATTGTATTTATTATGTATGTATGCTTGGGGTTAATTTTAGTGTTGTATCCTTCATTTCTATATCATATGTTATGTTATGTTGACACTGTAACATGATATCTTATGTTGTAGTCTATTTTAAATTTAATTTCTACACTATACACACAATATATATATATATATATATATATATATATATATATATATGTGTGTGTGTGTGTGTGTGTGTGTGTGTGTGTGTGTGTGTGTGTGTGTGTGTGTCTGTGTGTGTCTGTGTGTGTGTATATATATGTAGCCCCAGTCCCCTGCGGCTCCCAGAGACCCCCCTCCTTGCGCGCTGAGCGGTCGCGGGTGCCGCCGGAGGCAGCGAGGGACCCATCGGCACACGGCAAAGGTGGGGGCCGGAGCAGGGAGCATTCCGAGCCTCAGGAGGCTCGGTGGCGCACCCGGCTAGCGGGGCCGCAATGATGGTTTGCACGCGCATGCGCAGTGGTCACGCATGCGCAGTGAAGTGCGGGAGTTGCGGCGGCCATTAGGAAGTCGCGCATGCACAGTGGAATCACGCACGCGACCCCAATGTTACAGCAGCCTTCACGGGACTACAATTCCCATGAGGCAAAGGGAGACATACACCAGGTGTCCCAGAGTGGCCAATGAGGGCCCATGATTCTCGGCAGCCGCATATATGGATACATTTCGCGGGCTTGCAGTGTGTCAGTTGGTGTAGGGAGCTGGGTGAGTGAGGGTGCAGGGGAGCAGTAGCCCCTTGCACTAGGCCAGGTAACCCCATAGGTCCCGATTAACATTATCCTTGCCCCAGTTTTGTGGTTGCTTCAGGGACAGGCCCTACGTTAGTAGTTCGGCCCCTTTATCTGTTTGGTTAACCCCAAGAAAGCACTTTGTGGCGCGCAGCCTAATTACTGGGTCTGGGCGCAGACCCATATATATATAGAAAGACTATCTTCACAGAGGCCCGCCAAGCCGGGACTGCGTCAGCGGCTGCAGACGGATCCGCTCAAGGTATAGACGGTATGGTGCATGGTGATATTATCCATGCCGGAATTCACCCCACGCATAGGAGGACGTCGCGTTGGATCAGGCGGATCCAAATCCAGTTATACTGCGGCCCCGTGGGCTGGAGCCCCGGACAGGTACCTTTAGTAGTGCACTAACACTTCAAGGGATAGCGCTATCTCCAACACTTTGAGTAGGTGTGGACATAAAGGGACATCAGGGGATTGGTGCCCAGCACCCAAGTACTTTGGAGGAGGGAATATCTATGTTGATGTGTCCACTAGTTGAAGATCTATGTATATGGTTAATGACTTATGCTGTGTGGTACAGGGTACTGAAGTTATCATTAGTTATAGTAAATGGTTGCTAACAAATATTGTGTGCGTGTATTACTATCACTGTGTCCTGTAAGAGGACCATCCCACTCAGGTGGGAACCCTTACAGGTGGAGGCGCTGTATTCGAATAATCAGGTATCCCCAGGCTCCCAGTGGTGGAGGTTCAGGCCTTCTGTGAGCCTATCAGGTAACGCACCACACCCGGTAACACACGTGTATTATTACATATGGTCCCCATCTGCGATAGGGGGGGGGCAAAAGGTGTTTTATATATTTATGTATATATATATACACACACAAATATATATATATATAATCAAAAAATAAATAGATGATACCGTTCTGTGGCTAACGAACTGCTTTTATTTGTGCGAGCTTTCGAGATACACTGATCTCTTCTTCCAGCGATGTTACAATGAATGAAGCAAAAGGTATACTTAAAAACAGTGTCTCTTGGAATGTTATCTGTGCTGTTCCTTCCCCTGGTGTGGATGTGTTTTATGGCTAGAGGTGTCTAGCCATAAAACACATCCACACCGGGGGAAGGACAAGCACAGATAACATTCCAAGAGACACTGTTTTTAAGTATACCTTTTGCTTCATTCATTGTAACATCGCCGGAAGAAGAGATCAGTGTATCTCGAAAGCTCGCACAAATAAAAGCATTTCGTTAGCCACAGAACGGTATCATCTATTTATTTTTTGATTATTGAAGCTCGGCTAACACGGTACTGATACCTCTACATATATATTTATTTATATGATTATTTATATTTATATTGTGCTTGAACAAAATAATCTTGCCTTGCTAATAGTCCAGGATTGTGGAGAAAATAGAATATCTACTTAGCTTTACAACCTCCAAAAGTGCCACTCTTTTTTTGAATTAGGTGAATATTATATTACTATTCGAGAAAATGTCAGCACTCAGAAAAGTTTCAGAAAAGGTGTGCAGGAAATTCCTCACCTGGCAGGCACTTGCATTGAATTCAAGCTGGAATGTGTGTATTAAATAACTAAACAAGTGATTTAAATTACATTTGTCATTTATTCACAAGTTCCGCACTTGCACAGGGTGTTAAAACAGCATTTGTTGTGGAAATTTGTGAAGTGCTTGAATTTGAGCCTTATTTATTCATCCTTTTAGTGTAAGAGTACATGTCTGACATTTCTTTTTTTTTTTTTTCCCCGTTCATATAGTATGCTCGAAAGTTTGTTCAAAGGATAGATCTGAATTAAAGGTGGAAAAAGTAGAGTTCTGGGTAATAGTACACAAAATATTATCAAGATCACAAAGACAATAATGTAATAGTGATACTGGATCTTTTTCATGATATCATGCTATAGGACAGACAATGTAACGGTGATCTTTTCCTAAGAGTACTTTTTAAGACTGATGATGAGCTCTTAATTGTTAATGGCAAATCTATTGTTGATAATGTCAAATAATATCAATGTTACTATGGCCAGTATTCAATGGTGGGATATCTTCACTGAGGTGGAGAAAAAGAGTTGAGCTCCATTCAACTGTCATATGCTAGACAGGGGTGCGCAAACTGGGGGCACAAACATTTTTTGGGGGTACAGTGCTTACAGAGGCCCCGCTCTCGTCCCCAAAGCATTTAAATAAAATGCCAGGGAGAGCGCGTGAGACCTCTGTATCTTCCCTAACCTGGTCTCCGGTGGCTTCTGGCGACGCAGCATCAAATGATACCATGGGGTTACATGACGCTGCATTGCCATTGCAACGTGACATTACATGACGTGGTGACGAAAGAACGCCGAAGACAAGGTAAAGGGGGGTCCGCGAGCAGTGGGAGATCTGGCAGGGGGGCTCAGGAAAAAAAGTTTGTGCACCCTTGTTCATGTATTCAAATGAATGGAGCTGAACTAACTGTCCTTACCAGGACTGGGAAAAACAGTTTGCAGATTTTTGTGTAGTTAATAATAAGCAGGTTTATAGAAATAAAATGGGACCAAAAATAAAGCAGCCATAAGAGTCAATTAATTTAGGAGTGATTTTGAGCTACAGATTTATATTAAGTGTTTACTCATCTCAAGCAGTAACGGTAAAGACAATTAACACATTATCATCTATAGAAAAGGGACATATGTGGGATACAACTTTAGCATATAGAAGTTAGTCTAAGGAAAAATATAGAGGGGTTACACATAACAAAATATACATATATGTTTTACCTCTTACCTCTCCCATCATACTTTCAGTGTCTCCTTTGCTAACACCTCCTCCTCTATCGATCTCTCTGTGGGGGTACCCCAGGGCTCTGTCCTGGAACCTCTTCTCTTATCACTTTACACACTCTCTCTATGTGACCTAATCCCATCTCTTGGGTTCAAAGATCACGGTTTGCTGATGACACAGAAATGTACTCTTCAACCCCTTACCTTACACCTGCTATACAAACCAAAGTTTCTGAGTGTATCTCCGCTACTGTATATCATCCTGGATGGCCCTCCGTCGACTTAAACTTAAAAGGCAAAAACAGAGCTCCTCATATTTCCTCCCAAACCTGGCCCTACTACCTCCTTCTGCATTACTCTTGGAAGCACTATCATACACCTAGTAGCACAAGCACGCTGCTTAGGGGTCACACTCTACTCTCTCTCACATTCTCCCCTCCCATTCAAAAGGTAGCTAAAACCTGTCATTATGTCCTCTACAAAATTACAAAGATACACACTTTCCTCTGTTGTTCCACTGCTAAAACTCTGTTATGCCAGTGCTGCCCGCAGACCAGACCCGTCCCCTGTGCTGAGGTGGGACGTAGGGATACACGCCCCTGCAGCAAAGGGAGCGCATCCGGAGTGTGGTGTTAGTGTTGCCAGGCCAGGTATAGTAAGGAAGACAATACTTGCCGGTACGGGTAGTAGAGGAGGAGTAGTTATTGCCGTTGCCAAGATCAGGGATTGGAGAGTTGCGGATGGTCAAAGGTATAAGCCGTGTTACAGGGATGCCAGAAGTCATGAAGTCCAAGTAGAGCTGAAGTCGAGAGCCAGAGGGGGTAGTCGTCCAATCCGCGTCAATACCTGAGGAGTCACTGAGAGAGTAGTCAAATGCTTCCATAAAGAACTATGTAGAGTGATGAGTGATGGGAAGCACAGGCATAATAAGGCTGGGCAGGCCAATGGGAAAAGGGGGCAGGCCTGGAGGACTGCAAGGAGTCCTCCCTGATAGGAGGGAGGTGTTACAGCCCAGCTGAGTGTAATCATTGATTTGCATGGAACAGTGTGATGCTTGGGGGCGACGCCTCACTGCAGGAGCAGTGGTAAAAAGTGCTTTGTTAGGTGTGTGCTCTGTAAGCTGGGAATGCATGCACATAACGTCTGGGCCTGGCGTGCGTGTGTGCGTGGATTCGGTGACTGACGCTCGTATGCACATGGGGTCAGAGACAGATGCACGTGTGTGCATAGAGCACGGAGCTGGGGACGCACGCAGAGGCTGCGGTTCAACAGGCACCTCTTCGGTTGGTGCAATACTGTGATGGCAAAGAGCCAGAGTGCCAGTGGCAGACAACAGAGGTATGTGAGAATTGCGCTGCAGACGGTTGGACGCCTGAGTACCGACAGGAGGTGAGTAATGGTTGCGCTGACGGCGCTTAGTCACCAGATTCCTTACAGTACCCCCCTCTTCAGGAACGGCCTCAGGACGGTCCTTAAATGGTTTGTTTGGAAACTTCTTCCTGAAAGTCTTCAGAAGAACCGGAGCGTGGATATCACGAAGTGGAACCCAAGACCTTTCTTCTGGGCCGAAACCCTTCCAGTGCACAAGGAACTGCAGTTGACCCCTGGATATGCGAGAATCGAGCAGGGATGGACCTCATATTCTTCCCTATTCTGGGTAATAACCGGATCAGGCCTACGGTTATGGTTGGGGAAGAAATGACTGGATACGAATGGCTTGAGTAGAGATGTGTGAAACACGTTTGGTATCTTCATGCTGTCGGGAAGTTGAAGCCGGAATGCTACCGGATTAATCTGTTCAGTTATCGTAAAAGGGCCCAGGAACCTCGGCGCCAATTTTGGGGAAGGTACCTTCAAATAAATGTTTCTTGAAGACAGCCATACCATATCCCCTGGCTTGTATCTGGATGCCGGACGGCGGTGGCGATCTGCCTGATGTTTGGCCCGTTGAGCGGCAGTAAGAAGAGCAGACTGAATCTTGGACCATGCTGACTGCAGAGATGTGACACGGTCGTCTAAAGCCGGGACTCCGGAAGGAATGTTGGAGACGGGAAGACATGGGGGATGAAAAACGTAATTGATGAAAAATGGCGACTCTCGGGTGGACTCGTTGGTAGCGGAGTTAAAAGCATATTCGGCCCATGGCAAAAGTTGTGCCCAATCATCCTGAGAATTGGAAATGAAACACCTCAGGTATTTTTCCAGGGACTGATTGACCCTTTCTGTTTGACCATTGGACTGAGGATGGTAAGCTGAGGAAAAAGAAGAAGAGATCCCTAGTCTTTTGGTAAAAGTTCTCCAAAATCTGGATATGAACTGTGACCCTCTGTCAGACACGATGGACGAAGGAATACCATGAATGCGAAAGATGTGATCAGTGAAGATATCAGCAAGGGCGGGTGAGGTGGGAAGTCCTTTGAGCGGGATAAAGTGAGCCATCTTAGAAAAACGATCCACCACCACTAAAATCGTATTCTTCCCTTTGGACCTTGGCAACTCCACAATAAAATCCATTGATATGTGTGACCATGGACGATCTGGGATGGGCAGAGGAAGGAGAAGACTGTGAGGCCTTTGATTAATTGTCTTGTTTTGCGCACAGACCGGACAAGCATGCGTATATTCGAAAATGTCTTTGGACATCTTGGGCCACCAAAAGTTGCGACGTATAAGGTCCAAAGTCTTTTTGTAGCCAGGATGACCAGCTGCTCTCGAGGCATGTCCCCAATCCAGAACCTCGGTTATGAAATTTGGTCTCACGAAGAGCTTGCCCCTGGGGACCTTCAGGTTCTTTGGAATGGACCTTTGTGACTTGACGATCTTGTCAAAGCTTCTGAAGGAAGATGCGGCGAAAATCTTCTCGTGAGGTAAAATGGTCTCCATGGAATCTTCTGGTCTCTCTTCGGAAGAATGTTGTCTTGAGAGAGCATCGGCTTTGACATTTTTAGTCCCAGGAATATATGACAGTTGGAAATGAAATCTGGAAAAGAACAAAGATCAGCGGGCTTGCCGTGGATCCAGACGGTGAGTGTTCTCTATATATAATAAATTCTTATGGTCTGTGAGGATGGTGAACGGTTCCTTCGACCCTTCCAGGAGATGCCTCCGTTCTTGAAGTGCCATTTTAACGGCCAGTAACTCTCTGTTCCCCACGTCGTAGTTCCTCTCCGCTGAGGTAAATTTCTTCGAAAAGAATGCACAGGGATGCAATTTTTCTTGGGGTGAAGGTCTCTGGGATAGAATGGCACTGGCGCCACAATCAGAAGCGTCCACCTCCAACACGAAAGGGAGATCAGTGTTGGGGTGATGGAGAACCGGTGCGGACAAAAAAGCCTCCTTAAGTGTGTTGAAGGCAGTATTGGCCTCTGGTGACCAAACCGACGGATCGGCCCCCTTCTTCGTAAGGGCTGTGATAGGTGCAACAATTCTGGAGAAATCACGGATAAACTTGCGGTAGTAGTTCGCAAATCCAAGGAAGCGCTGGACGGATTTAAGAGAGTCGGGTCTAGGCCAGTTAGTAACGGCTTTTAATCTGTCCGGATCCATCATGAAACCATCGCTGGAAATAATGTAGCCTAGAAACTGGGTCGAAGTCTGATGGAAGGTACATTTCTCCATCTTGGCATATAAGTGATGTTCACAAAGGCGAGAGAGTACGTAAGATGTATGAAAGATGTGGTCCTGTAAATCCTTTGAAAAAATCAGGATATCATCCAGATAGACTATGACAAAGTCGTTGAGTACTTTACGGAAGACATCGTTAATGAAATCTTGAAAAACGGCCGGAGCATTACACAGTCCGAAAGGCATCACAAGGTATTCGTAGTGGCCACTACGCGTGTTGAAGGCCGTTTTCCATTCGTCTCCTTGACGTATGCGTACAAGATTATAAGCTCCCCTGAGGTCCAGCTTGGAGAAGATTTTGGCACCTTGCAACCTATCAAAAAGTTCAGTGATAAGGGGGAGTGGGTAGCGATTCTTTACAGTGATGCGGTTAAGCCCTCTATAATCAATACAAGGTCTTAAAGTTCCATCCTTCTTCTTTACGAAGAAGAACCCTGCTCCAGCTGGTGAAGTAGATGGATGAATACAACCTTTCTTCAGGTTCTCCTGGATCTACTCGTCTATTGCCTTAGTTTCGGGGAGAGACAGAGGATAAGTCTTGGACTTAGGTAATGTGTAACCAGGAATCAGGTCAATAGGACAGTCATATGACCTGTGTGGGGGTAGAAGGTCAGATTGCACCTTATTAAATACGTCCAGAAACTGGTGGTAAACCGTAGGGAGGTTCGTCTCAGGAACGGTGGTATTCGCTAGGAGTCGCTGTGGTTCGCCTGACCTTTGTTCCCAAGTTATGGGGTTGGTTGATGTCCAATTGATCCGTGGGTTGTGCAGTTGTAACCATGGCAAACCTAGGGTTATGGGTGTTCCCGGAGCCTGAATTACGTCGAGGGTCAGGGTTTCCTTGTGATTATCAGAGGAAAGTACAACCGGAACCGTCTCTAATGAGATAAATGCCGGCGTGAGTGGATGCCCTTCAATTCCGACCAAGGCGATGGGGATCTTTTTCTCCACGAGCGGTATCTGGTAGTGTTTGGCAAACTCTTGATCCACGAAATTGCCTCCGGCTCCGGAGTCTATGAAGGCTACTGTGGAGACGCGGAACTTACGGCCTGAGAGGCACACGGGTATAGTGAGTTTCTTAGGGAATCCTTTTTGGTGAAGGGGACGAGGAGACATAACACCCACGAAGAGCCCCTTCATACTCACTGGGTGTTCCCGTTTCCAGAGATGGAGGACATTCTTGGGTCAAATGTTTTTGCAGGTCCGCAATAATAGCACAATTCCCCGGCGCGGCGGAATTGCCGTAATGGTATGCGAACCCGTTGAACCCCTAACTGCATCGGTTCGGACGAGTCCAAGGAAGGACGGAGCGGTGAAGTGGACCTGGGGACTATAGTAGTGCTGAGAAAGTGAGACGAAGAGGTTACCGAGCGAGTGCGCTGGCGCTCCGTGCGGCGTACCTGAATACGTTGGTCCACTCTAATCGCCAGAGTGATGAGATCCTCCAAAAGACGTGGCCTGGGTTGGAGAGCAAGTACATCCTTGATGCTGTCTGACAGTCCTTGCCAGAATACGGCGACGTAGGCTTCCTGTTCCCAGTTGGTCTCTGCTGTAAGGGTCCGGAACTCTATGGCATATTCAGTCACCAGTCTTCGCCCTTGAGTAATCTGTAAAAGAGAAGAAGACGCCACCTCCCGACGTGCGGGGGAATCAAACACTTGCCTGAATTCCGTCTTGAAGGCTGAGTAATTCTGGGTAAGGTCATCTCGCCGCTCCCAGATGGGGGAGGCCCAAGCCAGTGCGCTACCCGTCAACAGATTATAAATATAGGCCACCTTCTTTCGGCCAGTAGAAAACTGGTGGGGGGCCATTTCAAATTGTACCTCACATTGATTAATGAAGCCCCGAAAATCTTGAGATTCACCTGCGTAAGGTTTGGGGTTAGGAATCCTCATATCTAATTCAGTCTGGTCTGCGTCTGTGGGCTCGACATAATGTTACGCCGGTGCTGCCCGCAGACCAGACCCGTCCCCTGTGCTGAGGTGGGACATAGGGATACACGCACCTGCAGCAAAGGGAGCGCGTCCAGAGTGTGGTGTTAGTGTTGCCAGGCCAGGTATAGTAAGGAAGACAATACTTGTCGGTACCAGTAGTAGAGGAGTAGTTATTGCCGTTGCCAAGATCAGGGATTGGAGAGTTGCGGATGGTCGAAGGTATAAGCCGTGTTACAGGGATGCCAGAAGTCATGAAGTCCAAGTAGAGCTGAAGTCGAGAGCCAGAGGGGGTAGTCGTCCAATCCGCGTCAATACCTGAGGAGTCACTGAGAGAGTAGTCAAATGCTTCCATAAAGAACTATGTAGAGTGATGAGTGATGGGAAGCACAGGCATAATAAGGCTGGGCAGGCCAATGGGAAAAGGGGGCAGGCCTGGAGGACTGCAAGGAGTCCTCCCTGATAGGAGGGAGGTGTTACAGCCCAGCTGAGTGTAATCATTGATTTGCATGGAACAGTGTGATGCTTGGGGGCGACGCCTCACTGCAGGAGCAGTGGTAAAAAGTGCTTTGTTAGGTGTGTGCTCTGTAAGCTGGGAATGCATGCACATAACGTCTGGGCCTGGCGTGCGTGTGTGCGTGGATTCGGTGACTGACGCTCGTATGCACATGGGGTCAGAGACAGATGCACGTGTGTGCATAGAGCACGGAGCTGGGGACGCACGCAGAGGCTGCGGTTCAACAGGCACCTCTTCGGTTGGTGCAATCCTGTGATGGTGAGGAGCCAGAGTGCCAGTGGCAGACAACGGAGGTATGTGGGAATTGCGCTGCAGACGCTTAGACACCTGAGTACCGATGGGAGGTGAGTAATGGTCGCGCTGACGGCACTTAGACACCAGATTCCTTACAAACTCTGACTCAGGCCCTCATTCTCTCCCGTCTCGACTACTGTAACCTCCTGCTGTCCGGCCTTCCTGTCTCTCACATGTCTCCCTTACAATCTATCCTTAATGCTGCTTACCAGAATCACTCTATTTCCTAAATCTGTGTCAACATCTCCACTGCTGAAATCCCTCTCCTGGCTTCCTATCAAATCACGGACTACACACTCAATTTTCTTCCTCACTGTTAAATCTTTACACTCTTCTGCCCCTCCTTTCTGTATGTCTCAGCCCTATTTTCTCGCTATACACAATCCTGACTCTTGTGTTAGACTCAAAGATGTCTCCAAAAAAATGATGGGGGGTGTGCCAAGCACGCACGTTCTAAGTGTAATTTCTTTGTGTTTTGTCAGTGAAATTGTATTTTGATTTTTATGTTTTTGATTGAATGAAAGACTTTTGAGAGTATAATTAAAATTCCAGTGACAAAACACAAAAGTTTAATTTAAAACGCGCGTACTCGACACACACCCTGCCCTTTTTTTTCACATGATCAATATTCACAAATGGCTTTATTTGCCTTTTGTAGCACTTTTTCATTATATACAGCATTATTGGTATTCATACCAACACTAGCAAAGAGTTGCACGTTTGCAACATTGCTTATTTGACTTATGTGGCTAATTGTCTTTTTTGTTACTTTAGGATTACTTTAGTTGCCACTAATGGGTGGGAAACGGGATTAGGTAGTGCATTTTTTTTAAATGTATTGACCCCTTCGGTGCCTGTATATACCGTGGTAGCCACAGGCATCAAACAGGTTGATGTTATTTCTACCATAGGCTTCTGTATTAATAGTTATAACAGAAGTGTATGATACAAATATGATTGCGATGTGGAGTCATTAATGGCAGCGTTAATTCCCACACTGCTATTTTGCCCGAATATCGCACCTGCTAAATTATTACTGCAATTTTAATCAACTTAAAATTGCTGTAATCACTCAGAATTTCTGAATTTTGTTTTAGCAGGTCCGATATTGACTCCACTTTAATAGAGTTTTATATATACAGTACTGCCCTAAGTCTTTAGCAAACCACCTCTCTGTAGCTACAGTTACCCAGTTTAACACTACATTTTAATAGTATATTACTCACTGGATACAACTTTTAATTTATTCCAGATGTTAAATACAAAGAGAAAATAAAAGCGTTAACTGGCAGGATTTCTAAAAACAAAGTCATATTTTGCTGTGGTAAAGTTCAAAGATGGAAAGTAAAATTGTATCAATGCTGTTGTACTGTATAACCTAAAGAGATCTTTGTAACTCATAATATCAAATATTATCCTACCAGATATGGCACTAACTCTGGGAAAATACCATGCGAGAGGGACTTTAGCACACAGCTGTATTTCAAGTTACTACCCTTTATTTAATATTTGAAGCCATTCTAGTAAAAAGGAGTACACTATACTGTACCTTTTCTTTATTTACACGGTGGTCCCTTTATAAAATGCTGTGAAGATATCTTCTGTGCTGGAGAAGATTTTAGTTTCTTTCATTTTATTTGAATTGAACACTAGGGAAAGGCATTACAGTATATTGAATAAGGATTTGCATGTTGAAACTCAGTCAGCATATATATATGGTCACAAGATGGAGCCCTCAAGCATTTTGTGCATACCCTTACATTATTGCCGGGAACTTTAGGACAAGAACAGCAAGCAGTAAGGGTCACCAATGCATGTAAGGGTTCATATTTTAATGAATCATGCCCCCTCCTGAGGATTCCTCATTTATAGATACAGGTATAGCAGTGTCTCTCCCCGGTTCCCTGGTTCCCACAGTCCCCCGCTTACCTCTGCTACAGCGGGGGAAATTGCAGGCATTGCGCGGAGTTGTGGAGTGACAACTACATCGTCAGAGGTTCCCGACGGCTCCCTGTGCGGGGTGCCGTCATGTTGAGGGTGCGCACGCATGCACAGTAAGATCGCAAATGCGCGAGAGGGGCCATTAGAGGAACAGGGCTCCAGGGGGACTATAAGTCCCATAATGCATAGGGGCAAGTAGTCAGGTGCCACAGGTAGGCCAATAGGGCTGCGACGATCCCCCTGCTCGAGAAAGGATACATTTTGCACGCTGGAGACCATGCCAGTTGGAGCTTGGACAAGGTTAGGGTAGGTGGTGTAGGTGCAGGGCATCTTTGACCCTTGAACTAGGCCAGAGACCTCCCTAGGCCCCAGCTAGGCCCCAACTCACTTTAATAGCTTGCAGCTGCTGCAGGGACCCCCATAGATAGGGACCCTGTCCTGTAGCACTAGCGTGAGGAAAAGCAAGGACGCAACTTGGGCCCTTGGTGATCTGGGACTGGATCATCATAACCATACGTACAGAGACATTCTTCATGGTGAAACCGTCCACGCCGGAAAACACCCAACGTAGAGGCGGAGGCTTCGCGGATGACATCGCTGGATCAGTGATGCCACCATACCATATCAGCGCTACCGGGTGTTGGAGCACTCGACAGGTACCTCATCTCATGCACCAACTGTACACATTCATTTCTAGTGGGGCAACACTTTCTCACATTTGGGTGGGCTAGCTCTTGGGGACACCGGGGGGTTAGGTGCCCAGGAGCACTCAGTACTTTAGGGGACATTCCATCAGGGTGTGGGAGTTGGGTTGACGAGCCTTGTGGGGAAACGGCCATGTGTGGCCCACATTGGTGTGGTACTGTATTCTATTCGCTTGCTTATAGTAAAACTGTTGTCTATCACTACATGTATATTATTATTTGGGCCCTGTACCGGATCATCCCACATAGTCGGATCCCGCTACAGGTGGAGACGCTTGCACTTGATGGATCAGGCATACCCCAGGCTCACAGCAGCGGAGGATTGGCCCTTCTGTGAGCCACAGATAACACAGCACACACACAGTAGCTGCCATATGTCCTAGGGGGTGGGGGAACATGCTCTACAGAGGTATAAAATGATCTATTCTTCAAACATAAGAGTGTCATTGTTTGCTTCTGAATTAATGCAAGGAAAATTATTTTGAATATTATTCTGTGCATCAAAGTATTGAGGCAATTTGTGCCTCCTTTCCAGCTGGCATGCATGAGTGATATTGAAAGTGCAATGGGCTATCGTAATGCTAGAAAATTGATTAACAAGAGTTTTTGCATTTGACTCAGGTGCAGATAACTAGAGGAAGTATTAACAGCTGCATCTTCACCTGTTGGTCCAGGAAGTACTAACCCCTTAATTACCTTAGCGGTTATTAACTGCTACAGTAATTAATGGGATTTACCCTGCCCACTACCCACCTGGGAGGCCTAACCACTCTCCCTGTGGCAACAACCCCCATCCCCCACCTCCTCTACCCCCATCACCACACATATAAATGGGAAAAGAACAAATAGCAAAAAATGGCTAATATCACGTTTGCCAGTTGTTTTCAAAACAAAATACACACACAATAAAATAACATTTACGTAACAGTACAATACAGTAGAGGCAACTCTTATTCGAACAAAAACCAGTGGCAATTCCCCAAAAAACCCAGGAAACACCCAGGTACATTCTGAATACATGCCTTAAACTTTCCTTAAACTAGCCCCAGCATTTCTGCATTGATTAATGGCCTATCAGATTAACAGCGGGGGTCCCTGGCAGTCCCATTCAAACTGAATTGGACTGCCAGGGATCCCTGCTGTGTTAATCCTATGGGTCGTTAGTCAATGCAGAAATGCCTTAAACGTGCCTCAAACTAGCCCAGAACATACCCAGCACATACCCAGCACATACCCAGAATGTAACCCGGCTAGTTTACGGCAAATGTTAGAATAAACGTTGCCTCTACTGTACATTACACAGTAGCCAATAAACTCCTTGATTATCACTGTGGTAAACACTGGGCATGGGTTGCCACAATGACAATAAATGGGGAACTTAAAAAAAAACAACCACCAAAATAAATACATTACATTTAAATTAAAGTAAAACATTTGCCAAAAAATGCATTAATTGTCAATGTGCTTATCTAAACCCTGAAAGGGGCATAGACAGTGCTTGACAAATCACCCAAAAATCTACTCGCCGAACCAAGAAATCTACTCGCCACGTAGCCCCGCCCCCAGCCCCACCCCTTAAAAAAGAAATTGAATAAATTCCTAGTAAGAACTAATAACATTCATTTTTGACATACATTTATTTATTTTATTACATGTATACTTTACTACAATTAGTCCTTGTTACATAGTTGTGTGTGTGTGTGTGTGTGTGTGTGTGTGTGTGTGTGCGTGCGTGCGTGCGTGCGTGCGTGCGTGTGCGTGTGTGTGTGTGTAAATATCGGATGACCTCACTAATCTAGAAAAAAAAGCCAGATAAAAAAAACCAGTGTCTGGATGTCCCCGCTTCAAAATTTTCTAATGTAGCAATCCCGCCTAGGATCTTACCCGATCCGCAGTCCCTCGACGTCCAGGTACCCTCATTCCCGCAATGTTATATGTTGGAGGGGAGGTGTTCCCTACCTGTCTTCTGGGTTAAGGGGATGCCGATGTCTCCCGTGTTAAGCTTGAGAGTCAGATCTGGAAGTAAGCATTATAGGTTATTTTGGTGTAGGTATAGGGCAGTGAAGATATCTAGGGTAAATAAGATATCCAGATCCAGAGTGTGAGACAGACAGAGTGTGAGACAGACAGAGTGTGAGACAGACAGAGTGTGAGACAGAGACAGTGTGTGAGACAGTCAGATACAGAAACAGTGTGTGTATGTGTGTGAGAGAGAGAGAGAGAGAGAGAGAGAGAGAGAGAGAGAGAGAGAGAGAGAGAGAGAGAGAGAGAGGCACAAAGAGAGAGAGGCACAAAGAGAGAGAGGCACAAAGAGAAAGAGAGAGAGAGAGAGAGAGAGGGAGGGAGAGAGAGAGAGAGAGAGAGATAGAGAGAGGGGGGGGCACAAAGAGAGAGAGGCACAAAGAGAGAGAGGCACAAAGGGGCACAAAGAGAGAGAGACACAGAGAGAGAGAGGCACAAAGAGAGAGAGAGAGAGAGGTACAAAGAGGGAGAGAGAGAGAGAGAGGCAGAGAGAGAGAGAGAGAGAGAGAGAGTCACAAAGAGAGAGAGAGAGAGAGAGAGGCACAACGAGAGAGAGAGAGAGAGAGAGAGGCACAAAGAGAGAGAGAGAGAGAGAGAGAGAGAGAGAGAGAGAGAGAGAGAGAGAGAGAGAGAGAGAGAGAGAGAGAGAGAGAGAGAGAGAGAGTGGGTGACTGACTGACTGGGTGACTGACTGACTAAGTGGGTGACTGACTGACTGACTGGGTTACTGACTGACTGGGTGACTGACTGACTGGGTTACTGACTGACTGGGTGACAGACTGACTGGGTGACGGACTGACTGGGTGACTGACTGGGTGACTGACTGACTGGGTGACTGACTGACTTACTGACTGGGGGACTGACTGACTGACTGGGTGACTGACTGGATGACTGACTGGGTGACTGACTGACTGACTGGGTGACTGACTGACTGACTGGGTGACTGACTGACTGACTGACTGGGTGACTGACTGACTGACTGGGTGACTTACTGACTGACTGGGTGACTGACTGAGTGAGTGACTGACTGACTGACTGGGTGGGTGACTGACTGACTGGGTTGGTGACTCGGTGGGTGGGTAGTTTTGTTGTGACACATACACTCCCACACAAACACACTCACCCACACACTCTCCCACACACTCTCCCACACTCTCACACACACTCTCTCACACACACAGAGTGGAGTATGAGAGGCAGCGATCCGAGCAGGCCACCTCCCCCTGCACCCAGCGCTCACCCCAGGTGGGCCAGCCCAGCAACCGAGGGTGGAGGAAGAAGTGTACCTGTGCAGGTGAAAAAGTGCAAAGACTCAGCACTCCAGCCTCCTCACCCTGTGCGCGCCAGTCCCTCACCAGCTTCCCCCTCACACTCCATCCACATCGAGTGGGCAAGCATGGAAACGGGAGCGCACACCATGCGCCGCCAGCCAGCCACGACCGCGAGAACGTAGGACAATATTCCTACAACCAGTGCTCCAGAACTTGTAAGTGTCCAAAATCCAATCCCTAATAATAATAGAAATCACACAGGACAGACACATATAAATCATGGTCTAGAAGCAAAGCAGACTATTATGTAGGCTAGGGGGAGGGGGGATAACCCAGGTAAGGAATAGAGTCGCTGACCGTCCAACCAGAGAACACCCCGGCAGACTCCAAACAAACCCCCAGCCCACTCCACCCACAGAAGTACCTGCTGTCACGCTAAGACCAGTGTGCTCGACTGTAATGGAGTAGGATCCACTGATGAGTGACATCCTGAATCTGTGTGTAGAATCTGTGTGCTGCCAGCTGAATCCGTCACAGAAAATGTCCAAGGATTGCGGTGCACAGCAGAGAAAAATAGCCAAACGCAGCTCTATGAAAACCGGCTAATTTATTGAAAAACAAGCATGTTCACATTTCCAGACACACTGATGCATTTCATCCCGCTTGGGACATTGTCAAAGAGCCATGACCGCGCACCTCAACCGCTCCGCTCCCCCCCCCCGTGCCCATCTCCCGCAACCCAGGCTTTATACATGTCATGACAGACAAGAGAGCGCCAGAAGGCAAGGAAGCACTTTGTCCCCTCCCGAGGAAAGAAACACCCCCCCCGCCGTTGACACACACAATATAAGGGGGGAGGCATGGGAGGGCATCAGTACTTACCTCTGTGCAGAAAACCAAGGGGTGGGCTTGACAGCTCAGCTCATACAGATATACAGAGAGCTTGGATGCGCCAACAGTCCTGGAATTATTGCTTCTTATCCATAAATATATCATAGGACTAATGCTCATTGATGGAGTGGGTAAAACTACTAGGTGAGTGACTCAGATTCGATACAAGGTATAATTCTCCTGAAGGTAAAAGAAAAATGATGATAACTAGAAAAAAAGTGTATTTGTGTGTAGCGCTATTCTAACATAAGTGATACTAACAATACACTACAAAAATCACTCTAAATGAAATAAAATAGATATAAATGGTAAATGGGCTGCCAACTAAAAAACTAACTACCCTACGTTAGCATAAAGCATACAAAAATAAAAATAGGGGCGCCCTTGAATCTATAAAAAGTGAATAACACAACAATATAATGCAATTCAATAAATTATACAATATAGGTGAATACAACCGTATAGGTGAGAATAAATTGCTGAATAAAGTCCCCAAAGTTCCAAGGATAAGATGATTGGGTCCAGCCGTATTCACCTATATTGTATAATTTATTGAATTGCATTATACTGTATTGTTGTGTTATTCACTTTTTATAGATGAAAGGGCGCCTTATTTTATTTTTATTTTTTTAGAAAAAGGATGATGGTACTTACACTTAACTGCACCTCATTGGAGATATAAACAGGCTTTTTTCGTGTTTCATATATATATAACAGTGTTTCCCCACCTTCTGGGAGACTCTGCCATTACTGGTCGTGTGGTGCAGGATTCCTACTGGTAAAAGGAGGGCTGAGCTGTCCGCCGATGGATCAGGTTTCTGGGGTATATTACCCACATGGTTCTCTAGCAGTGTAGCGCCTCCATCTACTGTAGGCTCCAGATAGGTGAAGATGATTTCCTACAGTAGAGCTATCACTTCTCCCCCAGTAAGATCACACACTAGGTGGGAGTATAACAACAGGAATGGTTTATTCTCTTGGTCTCGGTCTGACAGTACAGGAACAAGACAAATCTCTTCCCACTGCTGTCTCTGGGATGGTCAACTTGAGGATGTCCCTGGACTACCACTACAGGTCAGGGCCCTGCAGCTGTCCTGGCTCTTCCTTGGCCCTCTAGCGGTCTGTCCCATGATTCCACATGCTCAGACCAGATATGTCACCACCACCCACTGTCACTCAAGTGCAACACCAAAGAGGGGGAAAACCCCATGTTGACTACTGGCAGCCTTATTCTAGCAGGGCTTACTTCCAGGAGTAGGGCAGGCTAGTGGCCAAAGATGGCATAGCTATATATATATAATAATAATAATAATAATAATAATAGCATGTTCTTGTATAGCGCTGCTAGTTATACGCAGCGCTTTACAGAGACATTTTGCATTTTACCTGGTGAGTAAAGATAGATTGTAGTTTAATTAATCCCTTTTAATTAACAGACTGAATCGAGTAGGGCATTGTTCAATTACATGTGCCAATGGGAAGTTTTTTGGACAAGTGTTTATAATAAGTGCAATTGTCAGAGATGGGCAAATCCTTCACACCAGCATGTGAACTTTGAATTTTCCACATCAGCATAAAAGTCACAAACTTACACAAAATTAGCAAATTTGGCACACAGCGATCTTTCACATGAATGAAAAAATTACAAAAAAACAAAAAAATGCTTAGTTTTAAATTTACGGATATGAAAATAGTCCACTGAATTAATTCACTTCTACGTGAATTTCAGAAAAAAAATTCACCAGAGCCTTTGCAAACAAAATCTCTACACGTTTGCATACCAAACTCTCACACTTCTGCAGTCTCCACATTGATAATGTGAGAAACCTAAAGTCTTTTTTTTTTGCTGGAGAATATAAAAAAAAACAAAAAAACACCAAACTTTTGTCATTGTATTCATTTAATTTAAATAAAAAATCACCATAATATTTGCAAACCCAACTTGCAAACCATACACTTGCATCTAGTAATCTCTAATAATTCTTGGATACTACATAATGTATTCAAACCAGTTCAAACGCTTTTTTATGCTATGTACAAATTATTTTAAAATAAATAAACATTTTACAAAGTTCTACTTTTATGTATGTTTCCTCCTATTTGTTTGATGTATCTTCTTGTCCTCAATAAACGCTCTACTTACTTTAATCTCTAGTTTATGAGAGCTATAAAAAGTCTCTTAAATTGAGCAATGCTTTAGTTGAATGCTGAAAGCATCAATTTTCTTCCAACTATAGCATACAGATGAAAATGTATTGCTATTCATAAGTTATGAGACATGCATCTACATATACACAATGTTTTTTTAAGTAATCTTATTTACAGAGGTAATGTTGTAGGGTAATACTTAAATACATATACTTGATATATATGTCAGCTTTTATGGCTAAAACAATGTTAATTTTATATTACTTCTAATGCACATTTAAGATGAAAGATCCTAACAATATGAAACACGCGTGAAGAATACATATTATTCTCTCACGTGAAAAAGGGATTTGAAGTTGTATGGTCCACATTTTACTACATAAGGAATGCAATGCATACTTCTACACTTGCAACGTGCTACATTATTTATACATAGTTACGCTTTTTAGTGAATCAACATAAGTTCTTAAGCAGTTTCTATAAATAATAAATAGCTGAAATTGTTTCTGAAGTGGCATGATCTTTTTCAGATAATTAATGGATCAACATGAATGTTTTTTATAGATGAAATTAAGGTATGCAGGGTTTTTGAAACCTTATAGTTCTCTTCTGCATGTCTACTATAAACTGAACTGGGGAAAAAAAACTATTTTCCTCCAGAACTTATATTTGAATGTAAACCCAGAAAATTGTTTCACAAGAGTGGTCTTCCCTTTTAGGAACTGAGGAACCCTTTTGTGGTTACATCTGACTCCATGCAACCCACCCTTGCTATCTTATGCACCTAAACATTGTGGGTAATAAGGTGTATTGTGGGGTAGTAAGGTGTATATATCTACACACACTGTATTATATATATATATATATATATATATATATATTGATAACCATGTATTTATTTATATATATATATATATATATATATAAAGATAACAGCAGGCACTTCAAAGGCTCCAAAGAAATAGGTGCTTGTTCAACAAAAATAACAGGAAACCAGGTGTCCCACCAAGGAGACAAAAAACAGCACTCAAGGTATATTGCAAAAGTGTATTTGAAAAAAAGCAGGCACATATAAATCCAACGTTTCGGTCCTGTATAGGACCTTCCTCAGGGGCGTCCTATACAGGACCGAAACGTTGGATTTATATGTGCCTGCTTTTTTTCAAATACACTTTTGCAATATACCTTGAGTGCTGTTTTTTGTCTCCTTTGTGGGACACCTGGTTTCCTATATATATATATATATATATATATATATATATATATATATATATATAAAATCAAAAAATAAATAGATGATACCGTTCTGTGGCTAACGAAATGCTTTTATTTGTGCGAGCTTTCGAGATACACTGATCTCTTCTTCCGGCGATGTTACAATGAATGAAGCAAGGATAACTTAAAAACAGTGTCTCTTGGAATGTTATCTGTGCTTGTCCTTCCCCCGGTGTGGATGTGTTTTATGGCTAGAGGTGTCAAAGGGTAACTGAAAGCAAGTGAAGAAAGAGTGTGTATGTGTATCAGTGTGAATAAAAATGAATGGAGAGCCCACAGTATAAACAGTGCTCTACACAAGGTGTGTGTGGAGTGAGAGGGATATAAATGGTGTGGGTGGGTGTGGAAATGTGAGAGTTTGTAGCACAACTAAAAGTGTGTGTGGATACTATGTGGTCCCTATTGGTTTATATGGATGGAAAAACAAGGAGTATTAGTATGTGTGAGAGACAGCTGTGTGTGCATACATATAGCACAGTATGTACAGACATGGCCTTTAGCGCTCATGGGAAGAGAGTTCGCTAGTGTCAGTAATGACTCATAAAATTTCGATCTCTGTTTAGGCCACTGCTAAGTGTCCCGAACATTTGCATAAATTTGTATTCATGCAACCGTCTCTCTTTCGGGGTTTTAAGATTACCTTTGAGTATGGCAACCCTCAGATCGTTCATCTTATGGCCAGAGTCAGAGAAATGTTCGCCAACAGGACTGTCTCTTGTTCCGTGTGTGATGCTGTGGCGATGCAGGTTCATTCTCTTGTTTAGCCCCTGTCCTGTCTCACCTATGTAGTAGCAGCCCCCTGGGCATTTCATGCACATGATGAGGTACACGACATTGCTGGAGGAACAGGTGAACCCTCCTCTGATTTTGTATTCCCGATTCTTGTGTGGTATTTGTATTGTGTCCGCTGTGTAGAGCATTGCGCAGGTTTTGCATCTTGGGTCCTGGCATGGTTTTGTCCCGCATTCAGTTGTACTGCTGAATACTTTACTCCTCACCATAATATTCTTGAGATTATGGGGTTGTCTGTATGATAATAAGGGTGCTTCAGGGAAGACCTGTTGCAGTCTTGTATCTTCCAGGAGGATGGGTTGTAGTTTCCTGGCGATCTTGCGTAAGGCTCCTAGGTGTGGGTTATATGTGACCACCAAAGGAACCCTGTCGCTTGTCTCCTTCTGTTTGTAATTCAAGGAGATCACTTCTTGGTATTCTGGTGGCTTTGTGAATTTGCTGGTCTACAATTCTGTGGTTATATCCACGGTTTATAAAGTCTGATCTGAAGCCTTTAATCCGCTGGTCTCTGTCTGCTGTGTCGGAGCATATCCGGTTGTATCGTATGGCTTGACTGTAAATGGTTGCATGTTTGGTGTGTGTTGGGTGGAAGCTGTTGTCCCTCAAATAGCTGGCTCTGTCTGTAGGTTTGCGGTATACAGAAGTCTGTAGTTGGTTGTTCTTTATAGTAATGGTGGTGTCTAGAAAATGTACTTTATCCGGGGAATGGGTGAGTTTGAGGTTGATGACAGGTGGACAGAAAGTCACTTTCCAGTTTTGCGCAGAACAGATTGGCATACTGTGGCGCCATCCGAGTACCCATAGCGGTCCCGGTTGTCTGGAGGTATGTGTCATTTCCAAATGTGAAGTAGTTGTGGGTCAAAATAAATTCAATGCATTTAGTCACTGTCTTTGTGAGTGGCTCCTGCGATCCCAGAAAGTATCTGCAGGCTGAAATCCCATCCTCGTGGGGGATGTTTGTATAAAGTGACTCTACATCCATAGTTGCTAGTAGTGTTCCTGTAGGGAGGGGGCCAATGGCATTCAGTTTGTTTAGCAGGTCGGTGGTATCCTGGATATAGCTGGGTGTGTTCCTGGCAAGTGGTTTTAGAATGCCCTCCACCCAGCCAGAAATATTCTCGGTAAGGGTGCCAGATGCAGAGATAATAGGGCGCCCAGGGTTACCCTCTTTGTGAATTTTAGGGAGCATGTAGAATGTGCCAGGTTTTGGGTTAGCTGGTATCAGGTCCAGAATTTGTTCTCTTGTGTGGATCGGGAGTGTTTTAATGATCCTGTTGAGTTCTCGCATGTATTTTTTAGTTGTATCCTCCTGCAGTTGGGTGTAGTACTTTGAATCAGAGAGTTGCCTGTGTGCTTCCCGCAGGTAGTCTGTGGTGTTCATTATGACCACTGCTCCTCCCTTGTCCGCAGGTTTGAATGTTATGTTGTGGTTGGCCTTTAGCGATTCTATGGCTCTCCTCTCCATCAGTGTCAGATTATATGTTTGTTTCCTTACTTTGTCCAGGATGGTGGTTTTGGCGCTGTGTCTGAAGCTTTCAATGTACCGGTCCAATGTGGGGTTGCGCCCAGTTTGTGGGATCCAGTTTGATTTTTTCTTCTCCCTGCTCATGTGCAGCGGCTCTCCTTCTGCAGTGTTGGCATAATCTTGGTTGTGTCTGTCATGGAAGAACTCCTTAAGACGCAGCCTTCTGAAGTATTCTTCTAGGTCACTGCACAGTTCAATCTTGTCCATAGGCTTGGTAGGGCAGAATGTGAGACCCTTTGATAATACTGAGGACTCTGCTTGTTTAGGTGTGTAATCTGAGAGGTTAACAGTGCAGTCCTGCTCTTGGTGACTGTCAATGTTTGTATTATTAGTTGTTGTGCTGGCTGCTGCAGAGTATCTGATTCTTAGCCTCAGTCTGTGCAGTTTCTTTTCCTTATTGCTAATTAGACCCTTCAGGAGTTTTTCATGGAATGTTTGGAGTCCTCTCCATGTGTCTGTGTGAATTTCTCCTGTCTCCAGGATGCTGTCTATTGTCACCTTTGTCTTTCTCCTGTTGCTGTAACAGATGCTGATGAGATGGTTCCTTAATCTTTCTGAGTTCCTGGTGCACAGCTGTTGGGAGAATTTTGTGTTGTATGTGGTAGCAAGTGGGTTTTTGAGGACGAGTCCTTTTGGGATCAGATGCTCCTTCTTGCATTTGCTGAGGAAGATGATATCGCTGTCTAGTTGTGCCTGTTTTTTAAGTAAATCCTTTAGCTTCATTTGGGTGCGGTACAATGTGGTATCTTCCATATTTTCATGTAGAGGTATCAGTACCGTGTTAGCCGAGCTTTAATAATCAAAAAATAAATAGATGATACCGTTCTGTGGCTAACGAAATGCTTTTATTTGTGCGAGCTTTCGAGATACACTGATCTCTTCTTCCGGCGATGTTACAATGAATGAAGCAAGGATAACTTAAAAACAGTGTCTCTTGGAATGTTATCTGTGCTTGTCCTTCCCCCGGTGTGGATGTGTTTTATGGCTAGAGGTGTCAAAGGGTAACTGAAAGCAAGTGAAGAGTGTGTATGTGTATCAGTGTGAATAAAAATGAATGGAGAGTCCACAGTATATACAGTGCTTTACATAAGGTGTGTGTGGAGTGAGAGTGGATATAAATGGTGTGGGTGGGTGTGGAAATGTGAGAGTTTGTAGCACAACTAAAAGTGTGTGTGGATACTAAGTTGTCCCTATTGGTGTATAGGGATGGAAAAACAAGGAGTATTAGTATGTGTGAGAGACAGCTGTGTGTGCATACATATAGCACAGTATGTACAGACATGGCCTTTAGCGCTCAAGGACGAGAGTTCACTAGTGTCAGTAATGACTCATGCAACCGTCTCTCTTTCGGGGTTTTAAGATTACCTTTGAGTATGGCAACCCTCAGATCTTTCATCTTATGGCCAGAGTCAGAGAAATGTTCGCCAACAGGACTGTCTCTTGTACCGCGTGTGATGCGGTGGCGATGCAGGTTCATTCTCTTGTTTAGCCCCTGCCCTGTCTCACCTATGTAGTAGCAACCCCCTGGGCATTTCATGCACATGATGAGGTACACGACATTGCTGGAAGAACAGGTGAACCTTCCTCTGATTTTGTATTCCCGATTCCTGTGTGGTATTTGTATTGTGTCCGCTGTGTAGAGCATTATGCAGGTTTTGCATCTTGGGTCCTGGTATGGCTTGACTGTAGATGGTTGCATGTTTTGTGTGTGTCAGGTGGAAGCTGTTGTCCCTCAAATAGCTGGCTCTGTCTGTAGGTTGGTGGTATACAGAGGTCTGTAGTTGGTTGTTCTTTATAGTAATGGTGGTGTCTAGGAAATGTACTTCATCCGGGGAATGGGTGAGTTTGAGGTTGATGGTCGGGTGGAAAGCATTGAAGTTGTCATAGAACTGTAGGAGGTCCTGTTCGCCAGAGGTCCAAATCAGGAGGATGTCATCGATGTAGCGAAGGTATGTAAGGGGTTTCAAGTGACAGGTGGACAGAAAGTCACTTTCCAGTTTTGCCCAGAACAGATTGGCATACTGTGGCGCTATCCGAGTACCCATTGCGGTCCCGGTTGTCTGAAGGTATGTGTCATTTCCAAATGTGAAGTAGTTATGGGTCAGAATAAATTCGATGCATTTAGTCACTGTCTCTGTGAGTGGCTCCTGCGGTCCCAGAAAGTATCTGCAGGCTGAAATCCCATCCTCGTGGGGGATGTTGGTATAAAGTGACTCTACATCCATGGTTGCTAGTAGTGTTCCTGTTGGGAGGGGGCCAATTGCATTCAGTTTGTTTAGCAGGTCGGTGGTATCCTGGATATAGCTGGGTGTGTTCCTGACAAGTGGTTTTAGAATGCCCTCCACCCAGCCAGAAATATTCTCGGTAAGTGTGCCAGATCCAGACCTTTTGACACCTCTAGCCATAAAACACATCCACACCGGGGGAAGGAACAGCACAGATAACATTCCAAGAGACACTGTTTTTAAGTATACCTTTTGCTTCATTCATTGTAACATCGCCGGAAGAAGAGATCAGTGTATCTTGAACGCACGCACAAATAAAAGCATTTCGTTAGCCACAGAACGGTATCATCTATTTATTTTTTGATTATATATAAATATATATATAAATATATATATAAATATATATATATATATATATATAGTTATACGTTACCGTTCCAAGGATTGGTAAACAAGAGACAGCACTCAATGTTGAAGATCAAAGTGTATTAGTGAAAGCAAAAATACATCCAGAAACCCAACGTTTCGGTCCTACAGAATGGGACCTTCCTCAGGGGTATCACTAATACACTTTGATCTTCAACATTGAGTGCTGTCTCTTGTTTACCAATCCTTGGAACGGTAACGTATAACTACATTCTCTATATGGGACGTGCACCTGTGGCTTAACAGCACCTATTGGAGTGCCAACTGCCTTATCTGACTATATATATATATATATATATATATATAAAAACACAGAAAAAACAGGCGCACTCATAGCTTAAAAGGTATAACAATATATTTATGGAGTCAAGGATTTAAAAATGCACACTCACAAACTACTCCTGATGAAGTCTCTTTGAGACGAAACGCAAAGAGAGTGTTGTGGGGAGGTTTACTGCCCAGTTTTATTATATTTCAGCTCACTGGCTTGCTACAGCAATTTATTGCGTTTTTGGAAGTATTACTCTCAGCTGTCCACTCGTTGCATACATGGGAACTTTTTCCGGTTGAATCCACTGACGTCACTGAGTTCTCGCTGTATCTGGAGCTGAGTACTCACTGTGTGACGCAGGATTGAGAGGAAGGCGGCGTCCCTCATTTTCCCCGGGCTCCGGAGGTATCCATAGAGGCTGCTGCAGTGTACCTACACCGGACACTATACCAAAGTCATCTGCTACCGGGTTCCTGCGTCTGGCTGGCTGAGTTTTACTCAAAAATGCTTTTTATTAAGCTATGTTTGTGAGTGTGCATTTTTAAATCCTTGACTCCATAAATATATTGTTATACCTTTTACGCTATGAGTGCGCCTGTTTTTTCTGTGTTTTTATAGATATCTTCAAGGAAGTGGTGTTCCCTTCAATCGGGCTGCAGAGACTCTTTTGGATAGCAATTGGAGCATTTTTTAGGATTTGTATATTTTTTATTATATATTTTTTCTGGACTTTTCATCTGTTATTTTATATGTTTGTGTATTGTTTATACTATGTTTCTTACCTTGTATAGTATAGGTTTTTTTTCATCATTTATATTCATTTAGAGGTTTAGGTTGGTGCCATTTTTTCTTTTTGATATATATATATATATATATATATATATATATATATATATATATATATATATATATATATAAATGTGTGCTGGGTGATAATGGTGAAAGGCAGGGTTGCAGATCTGTCTAAGACATGCAAATGAGCATACAGGAGTATTTCCATTTGCTATATGCTTTGCTGTGGAGGGTTTTTGTTACTTATTTTACCCACCATAACTTAACTAAGTATATATATATATATATATATATATATATATATATATATATATATATATATATATATATATATATATATAACAAACGAAAAACAATAAAGCAGCGCCTAGAATAGGTATTAGATCAAAAAACAATATAAAATAAATATGAATATACAAAATTAGTACCAACAATAAACCAACATAATATGAATGTGTAAGTGCCTGATAAAATGGATTAAATAATAGTGTTAAATGTAAAACCAAATAGTAATTTAAACTGTGATGATAAAAAGGAAAAGAAGATAAAAACCAGTCCTTTCAAAAATGTCCAACAATGATGATGGTGATGCTGGAAAAGGGGTCTCCGGCTGCTCTCAAGGGGATTAACCACATCCGTTTGGAATCTGCAGAAAAGAGAGAGGAGAGAGCGCACGCCCCACAGTATAAAACCATATATTTAATGAAGGGAAAGGGAGGGGGAAGAAATAAACTCACAAGGGTACAAGAATTAAAAGCATTTCGTGACAATATCACCACCATCCGGTATCTGTACTTGAATCAAAAGTCCATCAGTCTCTCAGAGATGAAGGGGCAGTGATCCGTCAGGATGTCCAGGGTGCATAGATAATGTTCAGCAAAACGTTCCAGAAATCCCAGAGAATGTCTCCTTGCTGGATGGCCTCTGTGATGTTTCGCGCTCGAACCGGCCTGTTCCTCCGCATGCGTGATGACGTAGTGTCCGAGCGTATTCCATAATGACGCTCCCTGACGCGTTTCGTCACACACGGGCGACTTTTTCAAAGGGTGGTAGAGATGGGATGTAGGGATATGTATATATACCCTAATTATATCTTAGCAACCCCTCAATCCAGCTGTTAGTAAGTAATTCAATACATAAAGACTGAATGAGCTAATAGATGCCGAACTAATTATAAACGGAGCTAAAAAGAAAAAACAAAAGGGCTAATACTATACAATGAGACTACATTCAATAAACTAAGTCAAGAAAAGTGTAAAAAACCACAACAATTGTAGAAATAAATAAATAAATAATATAAACATATGGAAAACTATACACACATATCAATAAGACATAATAATAATGTGAGTGACATATAATAAGGGAATATAACCAATACATATATCATTATAACAGTTAGTGGTATCAAAAGTAGACAATATCTAAATATCCATTAAAAACCAACAATCTAAATAAAAATGCATATATATATATATATATATATATATATATATATATATATATATATATATATATATATATATATATACACACATATATATATATATATATATATATATATATATATGCACTCAGAAACCCATGTATATGTGTAGTAATTGAAATTAATACGAGGTGGAAAAAGACAGGATGATTGAATAACGTGAACAGTATTAATATACATAAACTAAATCTGATGAATATAGATCAAAATGTATGATATATTAAGGTATAAGGGATATATAGTGTGGGCTAGACAAATATAATGGGACAAGACGATAAGTACTTAATAGGTGGTATTATGTAGTACTAGTACACCACATAGTGGTGATATATGAGGTATGGGCCCAAGTCAGGGATATAGGATATACATATATGCACATACATATATATGTATATACATATACTAATAGTGAAAGTTTGAACAATAAAGGATGCCTGATTCCAAGATCAGAAAAAGATCTGGGAAGGATTCAGACAAATGGATGACAGAGGAATGCAGAGGAGACCAGAGCGGCCGGGAGAATATGCGATCGCTTTAAAACCCTCTGCAAGCGGGAAACATTCTGGATCCACCAGTTGGGCACTTTGACCCCTGGTGGATTGAACGAATGTTTACATGTCAATACGCTGTGGACATATTCTCCTGATTACTTGGGGACACCACCACTTACCTCCCCCTTCTAAAAGACCCTCTGAGCCGATACGAAACAGAATATAAAATGCTGTTGAGTAAAGGCATCGAGGATGGAGCAATTACATCAGACGAGTCAGAGTTTTTGCATTCACCTTTTTCACAAACACCCATTTTTTATTTTATCCCTAAAATACACAAGGATATTAGTTTTCCTCCAGGCAGACCGATCATTTCGGGTATATCATCACTCACGTCTAATTTATCCCAGTTCATTGACTACCATCTACAACCTTTGGTGTGTCAGGCTACATCTTATTTGCGTGACACTACTTATGTCCTGCAGATATTAAGGGACTTGGAATGGCAGACTGATTATACATGGGTGACTGCAGATGTAACATCTTTATATACCACGATCAACCATCTTAAGGGTTGTCAAGCAGTATCACGCATGTTGGAATCAGATACTGCCATTTCAATAGTCCGCAAATCATTTTTGCTAGACAGTATACGTTTTATTTTAACACATAACTATTTTCAGTTTAACTCACAATTTTATTTACAGGTGTGTGGAACAGCGATGGGCACCAGGTTTGCCCCAAGTTATGCCAACATTTTTATGGACAGTTGGGAAGAAGATTATATATGGAACAACTGTCCTCTTGGGGCATACCTGGTGCTCTGGCGCCGTTTCATAGATGACGTGATTTTTGTTTGGTTTGGTAGCTCAAAATAGTTAGAATAATTTTTTGTTTATTTAAACAATAACAATAGAGATCTTTCATTTACATTTAACCACAACAAACATCACATAGAATTCTTGGACCTCAATATCTCAGCTGTAAATAATAAAATTCAGACTAAGACCTATTTTAAATCCGTACAGGCGAATAATTATTTACGAGCGGACAGCCAACATGATCCAAGCTGGATTCGCAATATCCCAAAGGGACAACTCACACGCCTGAAGCGCAACTGCTCCAATCCGGAGGAGTATGCAATTCAGGCAAATGAGTTAAAATATAAATTTAAGGCTAGAAAGTACTCGGAGAAATTACTTTCAGATGCATCCCAGCAGGTAGATCGGATAGATAGAAATAGTCTCCTAGAATATAAAAAACCAGCAAGGTATAATGAATTTAATGGTAGTTTGGCCTTTGTAACACAGTATAACGAAATGGCCCCAAAAATTCGGCATATCATAAATAAACATTGGCCCATTCTTCTGTGTGATAACACGCTAGCACAATATCTTCCAGCTAAACCTAAAATCATTTTCATCAAAGCATCCAATTTGAAATCACGGTTGGCACCCAGTTGTCCTTTGGATCATGGTGAATCTGTGTCAACAAATGCGATCAAAGGTTTTTTTAAATGTATCAAATGCACTGCTTATTCATATAGTTATAACACTAAAATATTTAGATCCAATGTGACTTTAAAAACTTATAATATTAAGTCTCACATTAATTGTCATACTTCATTTGTGATCTATCTACTCCAGTGCCCCTGCGGCCTTCAGTATGTGGGCCATACAGGGAGGTGCTATCAGAGGAGAGTGTATGAGCATATATATAATTTAAAGAGATGTCTCATTACACATAGTGTTTCACACCATTTTTTAACTCATCACAATAAAAATCTGGTTGGGTTGAAATGCTAGGCCATTGAAACAGTGCGGGCCAGCTGGAGGGGGGGCGATCAGCTCAATAAGATCAGTAGGCGAGAGTCATACTGGATCTATGAGCTGAAAACCCTCTCTCCAAATGGCTTAAACATTGATTTCGACCTAGGAGCTTTTTTAAAATGATCAGTAATTGTCTTAAAATTATTAAATTATTTATTTATTTTTTAAATATATATATATATATATTTATACTTATGTAATTTTTATTGTAATATGTGATATTATCAGATGGATTTTTATGTTGTGTCTAGTTTACGATTTGCAAGTCATTATGGTGGTTCACATTATGTATAATTATACACTTAAGTAGTTAACATCTTCAATTGCATTTTTTAGGATATTTTATTAATATATTAGATTTGTTGTCATTGTTTGTTATGTACAGTAAGTGTTAGTGAGGCTGATTGTTCATATGGGCATGACTGACAGTAGCTCAAACCAATCATGTACCAGTTTTTGGTTAAACCATCCAATGGAAATAGTCTTGTCAGTATATAGGTAATTCATGTCCAGTACTCCATAACCCCTGAAGAAGTGCGCATGCGCACGAAACGCGTTGGGCCGATTTGTTAATACGTGTTGAGAGTGGCAGAGGACTTGCAAGCATTGCGGTAGCTGATCAGTTCAGAGAGAGGGAATTTGGCGAATTAACCCGCCCCCTGTGAGTGTGTTTCCGGAGACAGCTTGACGGACAGTTCCAGGACAGCCACCGAGTCGCTCGGTGTGACGCGCTTCCGGTCACGGAGCGGAGGAGAGCCCTGGATGTCAGAAGTTCAAACGGAGCAGCAGCCAGTCACCAACCACTTTTAAACCCCTGCTCATGATCTGTGGCAGTCCAGTAAGTAGGATTCCGGTTTTACCCACCGGATCCCACGTCTGCTACCTCATTGTTATTGTGTTTAATAAATTTATCTTTTAGTAATAGCCAGCCTTGCTTGTTATATGTAGAGTTTGTCTTGTCTTGTTGGTCCTGCATGTTTAGTAATTGCATATTGCACTATGAGGTCTTTTTGTTTGTTTTTCTTTTCTGCATTATGTTGACGGAGTCCACTTACTGAAGTCAAGCTGGGAAGATACCTCTACAGCTATCTACTATTTGAGACTCTTTCAGTGTTGGACATTTATTTCCACCTTTGGACTAATCGGCGCCGGTCTGTATTGTTTAATATTTGTCTTGTTTTACCAACTGTGTCTTGGAATTGGTGTTACCTGGCAGCCTAGTTTATATATTTGTGTATTATCACATCACATCACTTTTTATTGTCACTGTATACATTTTTTTTAGCGCTACTTACACCCATTTTTCTTGTTATTGTATGGGTAAACCCATGCGCCAACATGTGTCTGCTCAACGACCGCTTGCTTCGTTATGTCATACCTCACTGCTGCCGGTGTATCACGAAGAATCGTCCCTCCGGCAATTCAGATGAACAGCCTGTGGTTCCTGGCAGGTTGTGTTGGTTATTTCGTGCGGCTCAGGAAATGTCTTCCCCTTACTGGCAAAAGACGTATGAGCTAGTCCACCACCATAGTTCCGCAAAACCATGTGCCCTACGTGTTTCTTCCGGTAACGGATTTCATCAGGGGATAACGTGTATTCTCATTGGGCTGCTATTTAAGAGTACCTCTGTCCAATTGCAGCTTGAGAATGAAATGCACCCAATTTACCATAGATTAGGTCATCTGTGCTAACAATAATTGATTGCAATACCAACTAGATGCTAAATAACAACTTATAAACTGTGCATATTACAATAAGGCTACACACAAAAGGGAACCCCCGCACAGCTAATGTAGTGAACCACGGTGAGGTGCTACCTAGGTAGGGAGATAAGTGTATACCAGAGAAAAGGGAGACCTAGTATTTAAGCACTCAATCACTGCTATTGTATAATGATAATAATAAAAATACTTTATTTCCAAAAACTGAATTAAAATAATGGGGTTTAAAATCAAAGTAGATCAAACAGCTCGTGACTGTGGATCTGTTGTAACATAGCTCTGGCAGCTATGTAGATGAAACATATGGGGGATCCCTGATAGATATTCAGGATCCCTTGCCGTATGTATGCAGCCTACTACTGGTATAGTAATAGGACCAATGTTAAACCACTCTTCCATTCATAACAAACACTCTGCTATTGTGCACAGAGTGTAACCAACTATATCAATGATACATATACATAATTTGCGTACAATTGGTTGCAGAAATTTGTCTACATCACGTTATGTAGACAAATTTCTGCAACCAATTGTACGCAAATTACCGTCATTCATTGAGGACACCACGGCTCTACTGATGGCCTTACAAAATATTGAATGGAAAAAAGGATACAGATGGGTCACCATGGATGTCACATCATTATACACTATTATTAAACACGAACACGGCCTTCGGGCCATTTATCACTACCTTGAATCTTCTACACTTTCACCAGCACAGATCACTTTCATTAACGATTCTATTTTATTTTTATTAACTCACAACTATTTTTTGTTTGATTCACAGTATTTTCTTCAAAAACAGGCACCGCTATGGGGACTTCTTTTGCACCCTCATATGCGAACCTCTTTATGGGCTTATGGGAACTCACTCACATTTATAGTAGCACCAATTTATTTCGTTCACATATCGTGTTTTATAAAAGATTCATCGACGATCTGATTTTTATTTGGGATGGGGACACAACTAGCTTTAATAATTTTTTCCACTATATTAGTTGTAATGATATCAATCTTCAATTCACTTTTCAAACAGACACTAAGACGATTAATTATCTTGATGTGACAATCCATGGTGATCCTATCTCAGGTATCCAAACTGATATCTATACCAAACCCCACGCAAGAAATCCCTATCTACACGCGACCAGCAGCCACCCTAAGACACTTATTCGTGGTATACCGAAGGGTCAATTTTTGCAGTACAAACGCATCTGCTCTAATCAGGAGACCTTCTTGAAACATTCCGAAACATTAAAAACCAGATTTTTGTCTCGGGGATATTGCAATAAAGACGTCAGTCTGGCATTTGAGAACGCCAATTCTACAGATCGTGATACGTTGATTAATCATAAGACACAAAAAAAGAAGCAGGAATTTTTAAATAATCCTTTGTTTATTACAAAATATAGTAAGCAAGCATTTCAAATCAGAAAGATAGTGTCCAAACATTGGGACGTTCTCAAATTAGATCCGGACTTGAGAGCTTATACCAGTTCGGGACCTAAATTTGCTTTCAAGAAAGCAAACACACTTGCCTCAAGTATATCTAAGAGCTTATTTCAGTCCATCAAACAATCTCACTTGCAAAGCATACCTAAAGGTTTCCACAAATGTGGTTTTTGTAAATGCTGTAAATACGCTTTACCCACGAAACGCATACAAACTACTTTTCCTAAAAAAAGATACAGAATCAATGCGTTTATTAACTGTCATACCAGTTATGTTATCTACGTTATTATTTGTGGCTGTAACATCAAGTATGTTTGGCAGGACAATCAGACCCTTGCACAATATTGTCCACTGCTACATTTTACAACCATATGTTTTAATTGTATGCTTTTTAATCTCACCTGAGAGCATAGGTCCAATTGACCACTCTACCTCTCAATAAATCTTATTTATTTTCTCTATTACATCACGGAGCTGGCACTTCTTTCTTTTTGTTATTTTTGCATTAATTGTGGTCAGGCTTGATCACTGCTGAAGCTTTAGCCTCCCCCAGTAAGGATTGTTCCTGATACTGGACTGTTTTTCATC